>NW_027328740.1:75901901-76501901 GCF_048564905.1 Vicugna pacos | reverse complement strand
TTTAGGTTTGTGTTCAGATCTGGATGTTCACTTAGCTAGAAACGTCCTGTCATTTCGATTTCCATAGGGGTTTTTTACTTCATAAAGATTGCTTTCTTGGTGAGAGGAAATTTAATACAGCTGTTGTCTTTTTCAAAAAAATCATATCATTTAAGAACTTTAATATTCAAAAGAATAGAAATATATAAAATATTTAAGGAAGTCTTTGGTGTAGTTTCTTTGCTTTCTGAGCTAATGTGGAGTTAGAGCCTTTGCATTACTTCATAGCACATCCTTGTCAGTATTTAAAGAGCTGATAGTGGGCGCCCCAGGCCCCACCTCTCAAAGAATCGTTAAAGTTTTCTCTGAAATAGTGAGGTCATAAAGGTCTTGTTTTCAGAAATCAAACGGTTTATAATACGCAGCATAGCCACATTTATAAAATAATAATTAGTTCAAAATTAAGAAAGTGGAGGATAATTGATTTTTTAAAGCCTATACATAAACTTTCTTGTGCTAATGTTGCAAGTGGAAATTTTGAAAAGAAAAATCCTACTGCAATATCATCTACATGGAATACATATATGAGTTTTACGCTTGAAAAGTAACTGCGCAGTGGTTTTCAAAATCAGGAGCATTCCAGCTCAGATACTGGCAGTGATGGTTGCTGGTTTTCAATGAAAGAGCCTAAATTTGCCTTCTTAGCTTTTTTATTTTTGTATTGAGAGGGTTGATTAGTGCTTTGCGAGCATGATTTTGGGGCAAATTGAGGGCAGATGTCGTGTAAAAACAGTGAGATATTTCCATGCATTTTATTTTCTGGACATCACCAGGGCACATGTGGGGTTTGTGCCTGCAGGCTGGAATGCTGCAGGACTCCCTAATCCATCACCATTATGTCCTGGAGCTGCTCAGGTCATTGAATGCTTTTCTGTTGCTTGGAGGAAAGGTGGTCTGATGGAGATGATCAGATGTGCAGTTAAAGTGCTATTACTTGAAATAAGAGTAACCTAGAAACATTGCTCTAACAATACAGGATGAGGGAGGAGAATTGTCTGAGCTACTTGCAGTGGGGAGTCTTCTCATGTTTCTCCCACACCGTGACTCCTGCCAATATCCGCCACAGTCCTGCACGGTAGTCCTGCCGAAGCAAGCAAGCACTTTGCTCAGAAACGCACTGAATTTCCTTGTGCCTCTGTTTGTTGGCTTTTTTTTTGAAAGCACATTTTGCCCTTTGCTTAAATGCCATCCATGCTAGTCAACTCTTACACTCAGTTTTCTGGAACTCGTCCATATATAGCTGCTGAATGGATGAACAGAATGTAGTATCTCCATGTAGTGGAAGATTATTCACACGTAAGAGTGAATAAAAAAGAAAAAAAAAAGAGGAAAATGAAAAAGGCCACCTGTTTTTGGAAGTCCACCCTGACTGTTCAACCCACACTTTTCCCTTTGAAACCCAATCACTTATGCTGCACTCTACTCTTTTTGATAGTGCTTACCACCTTCTAATAATCTTTAACGTTTTCAAAAAAAAAAAAAGAAAGAGATGCTGATACCACTTCAAAATATACAAGCCTTGATAACAGCTTGTTAATTGAAAGGAAGCAGACACAAACGGTCAAATATTGTTGATTTCAGTGATCTGAAATGCCCAGAAAAGGCACATGCAGAGGCAGAGAGCAGGTGATGGCTGGAAGGGGCTGGTTGGAGGGGGATTAGGGAGTGACTGCTAGTGATAGGCGGATTCTTTAGGGGTGATGAAGTGTTCTGGAAATAGAAGGTGATGGGTGCTACACAACCGTGAGTTTGCAGAAGACTGCTGAGCGCTGTGTCTGGGAGTGCCTGTTGTTGGGGCATCTTTATTTTGTTCTCATCCTGCAATGTGAAGAGCCATCTTCTGCTGTGGCTGTTCTACTCCTGTGAGTGGTGAGGGTCAGAGACTTTGCAGAGTCATGTTTCTTTTTTCCCCCTGGGTGAGTGTAGGCAAAAAAAGATTTAAGCCTAAGAAAGTGCTCCATCTGCAGAAATGTCTTTTTGTTTTGCATGGTGTAAAAACCTTGAGAGCTTTTAATCGTTGAGGCCAGTCTGTGGGAGGAAATAGCCCGTGAAGCCTGTTTGAGCCCGGGAAGCACCGTGCATCTCTCCCAGACACGGGTGGGGATTTCACCCCCGTTCAGGCAGTGAAGGGCCCAGACCCGTGAGCAGACTTGACAATCGTGAATATTTACGTGTATCCGCTGCTTCATCTTGGATATTAATTTCAAGCTGAGTCAGTTTGTGGCGGCAGCCTCATCCTACATCAGGAATTTATAGTATCTGCTCTTTGAGGTGAAGACCTGACAGACTTGATTATTTAACAGTCTGCCTTGAATTGATATCTCAGATTCCTTTGTCAAAAGCAAACAGCAGAAATACAGAATTCCTTTAATGCCAATGTGACCTGGAACGAGTTTAGTCTCTGTGCCTCAGTGGCCTTATCTGTGAGTGGGAAAGATGATAACAGTGCTTCCCTCAGAGGAGCTGGTGAGGGGAGAGTCAGAAGCACAAATGGAGGACTTACAAAAGATGCTCTTGAATGACCGAATTTAGTGCTCTCAGCCTGGTGAGGCCTGAGGGGCAGAGATGTCAGAACAGAGCAGTCCTAGCCGGAGCTCGATCCGTGATGGAAGCTGTTATGATCAGTATCACCACTGTGCGTTATCAGGTAATTTTAAGACTTGGTAATATGAATTCTTGAATAATGTTAAAGGACTAGACATCTCAGATCCAGTTTACATAGTCCTCAAGATTTCTTCTGAGAAATGGATGGTTTCTTCCCCATCTTAAATCTGAGATGAGTCTCTAAAAAATTCTGTATTCCTCCATCTTTTTGCTTTAATTTTCCATTTTCTAAAAAACCATGTTTTTAAATGGAGTTAATGGGGACTGAACTGAGTGCCTCATGCATGTTAAGCACTTACTCTCCCAAATGAGGTATAATCTCCTCCGTGATTTTTGTTAAAATTTACTTTCTTAGTTTACAGAGGTAAGAGGCCTCTAATTCTTTTTCTGGAGACTTGTCCATGAACCTGTAAATCTATAATTAATGGACAAAATTTGGTTTATTAAAAAATCATTAGAATATTCTGCAATTCATCCAAAAAGAAATGCTCATTGACTTAAAATGTTTCTCCTTTAAGGGGATTTCTCCTGTTTGGTCTAGCTTAATTTGTTAACAGCCATCCTCATCATCATAATGACCAAACTCACTGTGAGTGGACACCTACCTAAGGCTAAAATGTTTTCCTCATGTTTTAATTCATAGCAGGTGTTTGATTGTAGGTATCAGTGTCTCCTTTTTTGCAGCTGAGGGATTGAGAGATGGAGCAGCTTGTCCCAATTACACGCAGCAGGCTGTGGCTAGCTCGGTGCTGGAACCCAGGCTGCACAGAATGCATTCTTAATTGCTCCTCTTATCAGCCTCCCGTTAAGTGGTTACCCGAACACCTGTGACTCCATAAACGGCCGAGTTTAGTGACCTCAGACTGATGAGGCCTTGAAAGGAGAGACACCATTGAGAAGTTGAGACAGAGTGGCAGAAATTAAAATTGTTCATTTTCACAAATTTTTAATTCTCAGGTAATTACATAAAAAGTTATTTTTTTTATTTTAGTGCTCTGTAAGCACTAAAAACAAAACATTAAAAATAATTATAGTGCAAAAGAGAAGTGAGCTCTTAAAGTCCAACCACTGCTAATGATGTTGCTTGTTTTTCTCTTGTGGCCCTTTTTGACAGAAATACTTACAAAGACTGAATTGGTTTTATGTAGTTTTAATATGGAAGAAAAGATTGTCAGTGAATATTGTAAGAAAAGTCTTTACTCTTTTCTTTCCTGTTGATGAATATGTACTTTATTTTCATGGCTTAAGTACATTTCCTCATTTGTGAAATTTGAGTAATATCGTTTAATTTGTCTGACTGTGAGAGGTAGATGCCTTGTATACAAAGAACCCAAGAGGTGCTTAATAAAAGTGTGCTGTCACAATGACAGATATTTTAGAAGGATCAACTCTGAATACTAAAGAGTGTCGCTTATTTCTGATACATATTCAATATGTATTTGTATGATATATTTGAATATGGTTTAAAGTAACAAGGATTCATTTTTTTTTTTGGTGTAGTATGAAGTTTTAATGAAATCTGTATCATTCTAGTGAGACAGGGACTAGTTAAATTGCCTTAATCAGATGACCTTGAAGATTATTTACACAGAATATGTATTGTTACAAATCAGAATTTATGTTGCCGTGTAACCATCCACTTAGACATTTAAATTCGTGGGATTCTGACCAGATCCGTTAAGTTTAGTAAAATCCATATTGATCATTTTCAGGGAATAAACTCCTCTATTTTGTGATTAAAGAAAATTTTGATTTTTTTCTACATTCTTAACAGGTTTAAAATATCAAAACATTGATTTGACATGTCACTTTTTTAATAGAGAGAATAAAGCTCATGCTGTTTTATTATGTAAATAAATGTTTTTGTATGGCAACAAAATTGTATGATATCCTGGCTCTTTTAGTATTTTGCAAGATACTTAGATAACCTACTGTTGGAAAAATACAAACGTGAATTTTATGAATATAGGCCTAGTACAGATCTGTTGGTTTTTGCTACAGTGCAAGACATGAGGCATAGGAGAACTTTGCTGCTGATTGCCAGGAGGACAGATCCCATGTCTCAGTTTCCCCTCCTGTAAAATGAAGTGGCTGAACTGGATTCTTTCCTCTTCTAAGATGAGTTTCCATGAGCCTATATCTTCTGTTTATATTCAGGAGTATTAGCAATATCAGATTAAATACTGAATATCCCTCCTTTCCCCCGAATCAAAGTGCAGCATGTGCTATATAAGTTTTATTTATCTGATTCTCGTTACTGATCCTACAGGCAATTTTTGTGTTGCATCTTTCCTGGTAACCTGGAAGGTCATTTTACCCATAGGTGGCACTGTTGCACCTACTTACAGTCTTAACTTTCCTGTTTGTAAAAGGAGGCTTAAACAACGTTATTTTATTTTGATTACTTTACTTAATGCTTCAGAATAGCCCAATGTCCATTATGTCTGTCTAACTGGAAAAGTTATTCTGCTTATATCTTAGATTTATTCTGTCATCTCACTGTGAACATTTCAGACTTGCTGTGCAAACAATAGCAAAATCGGGCTTTTCTTCTAGTGTTAGAAACCAGTGAGCCGGGATTTTATAAAACAGCTAGAAGCGGCATCTGGAGGACCTTAAAGGTGAAAAGTGTATTGAGTTCCCTGAGTTTTGACCCCGCCGCTGTGTGTTAATTGGTGGTAGGAGATTTGGTACATATACGAAGGGGTGTAGTTTTTGATATGGTTTGCCTGCACGCGCTGCCACTGAGCCACTTGAGCCTGAGTCAGTTCGTTTTGAGTTTTTCCCTCGTCTGTGAGATGGGGACATTCGTATCTGATTTGTAGAATTGTGAGAATTAGAAATTATGTTCAGTGTTTACCACAGTGTGTATGTCAAGAGGGCTCTTAAACTTTAGCTGCTGTTTTGTGTGAAGCCATCATTTGAGAGTCTTTGGCAATTACTAAGAAACAGGAAAATAAGAAGAGATGGTTTTATGATGAAAGATATTTGAGGAGGTTCCATAGTTCCTATACCCATAATTTAGCATCAGCAGAGTCAGAACTGTTACACAGTCGCCCTAAACCAACGTTAAGCCACAGAATTATTTGTTACTTCATATATTTTGGGGTTTAAGGAGAACCAATACTTATACATATGTTGTCTCCAGCAGCCTACTGAGAGATGACACAAAAGAGTAGACAGGCAATAAATGTCTTCTTTGTTACTGATGAAGCCACGTTCTCCATGAACTTCAAGGCTGTGGGAAAATGCGTGTCATGATACTGTGTCCCAGAAATACAGACTCACCCTGTCCCATGTAGCTCTGGGCCACAGCGAGCCTTCCCTTGAGAAGAACTGCCCTTTCATGCACAGGGCTTTCCTGACATGGAGCTGAGCATCCCGCGTGCTTCCCAATGGTGACCAACACTGGAGTGAAAGGAAGGGTTTCACATGCCCTGCTTGTCTCCCCGGACTCACACCTCACTCTGTTAGTGTAATGAGTGCTAGCTGTGGGCCAGGGGCCAGGGGTGTGAAGGGAGAAGCACCCTCCATGGCCCAGAGGAGTGGTTAGGAGACATCCACTCCCTCAGTTTAAACAGGTGGTTGGATGGAACATAAGGGTGCTCCCCAAGAGTGTGTAAAAGGAGAAATAAGGATTTTATTTGGGACTTAGGCTAGCCAGGAAACAGATAAGATGATTAGAGGGGACACTTGTAAAACAATTTGATATTAAGTTGACATTTGTTGAACACCCAAAATGTGCTACATTCTTTTCTGAGCATTTTACAGAAATGAATCCTTCAATCTTCTCAACAAGCGAGTAAGGAAGGTTTGATTGTTATCCCAGTTTTACAGTGTGGAAATTGAGGCACACAGAGGGTAATTAAGTTGGCAAAATCACAGAACTAGTAATTGGCAGAGCTGGTATTTAAACCCTGGCTGTCTGGTTTTGAGGTTCCCAGAGATGGGCTTTGGGTGTTTAGCATTATCGACATCCCTGAATCTTTATACCTCTGTGCATCAGTTAGCCTAGAAAGGACAGGGAAAGGAGTGTTACACAGGCGCTCATAGTCATTTCTTGGCCGCTGTCCACGGAGAGTGCACCGTGATTGGCGTTAATTGACTTCTGGGCAGTAGATCTGTTCGTATAATAGAAATATAGTCCATTGAATTAATCTAGAAACCCTTCCTGCTCCGTTTCTGTCCATGCTTGCCATGTGACTGCCTGCCCGTGATTGGGCCGTGGAGGAGAAAATGTACTCATGGTTGAACTCTGATATTTCAGTCTGGTTCATAGATTCACGTCTTCTGTTACATTAAAAATTTAAGTTTCTGGTTTCCTTGCATCAGTGTCTCATGAGCTTGGTTAATGTGAAACCAGTCCATGGGAGCCCAGGGATGATGACGGTATAATTTCTGAGCACGTTGAGGCACTTCTACCCTTGCAGACGTGGCTGGAGGATGTCCAGCTTCCTCACTGATTTCCCCCAACAGCATGGTCCTCTCCCACCCCTGGATGTGAGGTTGGGAGCTCTCTGAGTAGGCCAGTCAGAGGCCGAGTCCACCAATCAGAAAATGATGAAGTACCTGGAAGTGGGTTTAATAGAAGACAAGGGCTTCCAGGTTGTCAGATGGGCTGTTCGAGTCCATTTGGTGAAAAGCTGTCCACTGTCTGTGGTTGAGCTACTTCTTTGCTGTTGAAAAGTCTGGAGTAGATGAAGGGATTTTAAAAAGCAGAAAGGAGTGATTTCAGGTGGTACGTCCACACCGGTGAGAAGTGATGAATGACCGCCTTTGTGAGTCATAGACAGTCTTACAAACTTCATAAACCAGCTTTAAAAGCTCTTCCATCTGAGTGCACTTCATATGGGGTCCAGATCATCACTGGTCGCACTGTGAGGGCAAGTAACTGATAATGGCAGAAAGGACACGGAGGCATCAAAAAGGTCTCAGTCACTTTCCCTGTTTAAAGGATGCAGCACAGTGTAATATATTTTAGCTGGTTTTTCACTGAAAAGTTTTTAGTGTTTTCTGGGACTCCCCAGTGCCCCAAGGTTCCATGCAGCTGGGTGTCCCCTCAGTGCAGCTCTGTCAGCGCTTGCCCTGGGCTGACGCGGTGTCACGGGGAGCAGGACAGTCAGCGTCCCCGGCTCCTCCGAGCTCCGTCTCCTCATCCGCAGAGCCGGGTTTCTCATCCGTGTCTACTTAGTAGGGTTGCTGAGAATCACACGTGATGCTTCAGGTGTGACTTTTGGTTGTCTCTGTGATTGGCATATAGTTAATATTTGATAGAAACACTTGTTTTTTTAGTATAATTGTAGCACCTAGATTGCAGTGGTTTTTAGTCTGCATTTTTTATAACTTTATTCTTATTTTTAAATATGCACTTATTTTTATTTATTTTTTTTGGAGGTACTGGGGACTGAAGCCAGGACATTGTGCATGCTAAGCAGGTGCTCTACAACTGAGTAATACACACCCTCCTTTTCTGCACTTGAAGGTAAATATTGCTATACACAAAATAGCTCTTAAACACCATCATGGGACCTAGTCACTGTATAGACAATTGAACACGTATACTATTTCAATAGGAATAAATGTTTTTGAGACATACATTTCTGAATCTGTTAATGTGCTTAAAAACGATCATAGGTAGTGATAAACACGAATCTTTGATCCAGTACTTCTTAGAGACTGTTTTGCCATCAAGGGAAATTACATTCTACAGAGAAGGCTAATTGGGTCTCTTTGATATTTAGATGGTTTAGCAGATGATGAAGGCTTTCAAAAGCTGACAGTTTTGTATTTTAAAGTAACTACAAAGTTACCTTCTACAAGTTGTAAGTACTAAGCTTGTGAAGTGCCCAGTAATCCAGGGGGTATGTGTCTGTGTCTGTGTCTGTGTCTGTGTCTGTGTGAACGTTGGTGTGTGTGATTTCAGGAAGGTAGAAAGAAATTCCATATAGACTTCTGATACCTTTCTCCTCCATTTCAAGGTGTTGGCATATATTTACACTAATAAATTGATATTCAGTTGTCATTTGGCATATTGGGAATAAGACTTTCTCATACTTGTTTCAGAAGGATTAGGGAGCATGAGCTTAGGAAATGGGAGGAGATAGAGGCAGGGAGGTTCTTTAAACTTTGTGCAGAATTAGAAACAGTAACTTTTCTCTTTTCTTCTAAAGCAAACTGGCACTGAATTGTAACATACTATTACTCAGAATTGCTTTTCTGATCAGATACATGTACCTCAGATTTTTAAATGCAACATGAATGATGAAATGTGTTTTAGCAGTTATTTTTAAAAGTAGTCTCTTTTCAAGTAAAAGGCTATAGCCTGTTCTTTCTTCTAGCGGTACAAGAAATTCTCATTGTTCTGTTGCAATGATCTATGTGCTTACTTTCTTTTTTTTTTTTCTTTAAGTGCTTTTTTCATTGTGGTTTGAATGAATGTTTAAAATTTCTGGATTTTGATCTTTAGAACATGCTGATTTCTCAGAATTGTTAAAAACCTGATTGTTCACTGCTCCTTGTTTGGTGGGGCACCCTATTGATTTCTGTTGTCTGTTAAAGAGTGAAATTCTTCCTCTAGCCTGCAGATCATTAAGTGAATGGTTTGCAGTGTGCCTTTAAAATTATTTGTATGCATTGAGCATGTTTGTCCAGTGAATTTTAAATTGACTCATTGTAATGACTTTGATTTGATTCTGTGTCTTTTCCTCCTCTCCACAAGAATTTGAATTCTCTGTTGCATTTTGTATACGTGTTCTTAACAGGGGAAGAAATTTTGCATTTTTTACAGAGGTGGGTTTTCCTATCCCCTCTGAATGCCTTCTAAAATTGATACAATAAAAATCAGTTATTGCAGTGCATAATTATTTCATAAATTATTTTTTGGCATAATCAGAAACAATGACCAAGAATGATAATAAAAAATACGAAAACCTTCCTTCCTTTGAAGAATAGAAATCAGGTAGTCAGGCTCCCTCATGCTTTGTGCCTGACACACTTACTCTCATGTCATTGTGTATCATGATTCGGAGATGGTATTGTTTCAGGTTTATAGATTTTTGTTTTAACATTTGTGTTGAATTCTTTCTCCAGGCTGATGTTTCCTGTTGGGTTTGTGGAAAGAGTAGAAGGGAAAAAAATACTTTGTTTTGTTTTCAGGAGGCCTGAGTTGATGGGAAAAGAGTTGAGGGTGGGCTGAGGAAAAGAGTGACACTCCCTCTCCTCCTGGTTGAAATTGATAAACAAAGAAATCAATTAAGTATATCGATATTTGACCAAAAGAAGTTAGCGAGCCCAAACTGGCTAGAAATGCACAATGGGAATTACTGAATTCAGCTTCAGAATGAGGTGCTTTACCAAGTAGAAGCAGCTTAGACCAATCAGAAAATCAGTAATATGATGAGATATAAATGGAATATTATATCTTTTATTGCTGAAACTTTTCTACGTTAAGTTGTGTAGAGCTAAAATTAAGTTTCAATCACCAGGAGTTAAGAGAGTGAGTGGTACTGTAGGATCGTTATTCACGGATGTGTCTAGACCCTGATAGAGTGGCTGAAGATGGCAGGAAAAGACCCACATCCCGGATTTTCATCCTAGGGTGTCCTCCATAATGGTTCCATGTGGAAGCAGATGATTGGGTTAACAAATTGTAACACACCCCAGTCGCCTCTGAATTTTAAGAAGAAAAAATATGCTTTGATACTGCTTTACAAGCAAGTTCCTGTGCATCCTCACTCCAGACTCCTTGCCTTAAAAAGCAGAGACAATGCTTTGCTTGTGTAGTTGAGGTTTTAGATAGCACTCTGCTGGTTGTAAAGCAAGGACTGAGACCCTCAGCTATAAACGCTGGGCTTGTGTGTTGTTAGATAATGTATTATCCCCAAAACAAGGACCTGGCTGGTCTGGTGGTCTGCTTTTTAATGAACATATCTAAAAATGTATCTTGTTCCCCTCACCCCATGACTTCCCTAAAGATACACTAATCCTTTGTACTCATTGTGTATTCTACAATCTCTGCCTCATCCTGTCTTTCCCGAATTTCCTCCTTACTATCTCACAACTGTTAACGAAGTTTTCCTTTGATTATACCCTATAAATATGGGAGCATTTGAGAGGCTCATGGAGATGGCTCCCTAATCCCTCTCGATTTCTTGACTTTTTCCACAGAGTCTTGAATAATCATTCCTTGTCAGTAAGACTTCTTCCAGCCAGAACCCACAGTTCCAGGTGAGAAGGATGCAGGCTTTATCTCTCCTACCGGAGGCAGAGACAGAAGAGAATTGAGATATGCTCCCTCGTGATCCCTTCCTGCCCCAGGTCTACTGCAGTTCACCTGCAGCCTTCTGGCCTCTGCTCAGAGGGCCTCTGTCCCAGGACTGACCTCAGCGTTTTCTTCCCTTGTCAATATTTCCTGTGCCTTTCAGAACTTGGTCTCTTCTCTGCAATTCAAACCTGGCAGATGTGATGGTGGTCAGCGTGCTGGTGGGCAGTCCTTTGGGGACCCCCAGGAGCCATGCTGATTCTCCTTAGTCTCTCAATCGGGGTTACAGAACAGTCGAGCACCGAAGGAAGCCCATTCTCGAGATGTCAACAGAGCATTTCATCACTTTCATTTTATTTTTCAATTTTTGGTGGAGAAATTATTTGTAGTGAACTGTTCCAGATATTTGCCGCCTGCTTTCCTCATCACCATTCCTTGTTGTCTCTGGTGCTAGTTTTATAAACCAGGTTTCTTCTCTGGTCATTTCTGGCAGCTGGGCTTGCCGAATCCTTGATCTGTATTTGAAACAGAATGCTTCCTCGTGATGTCAAGGTGATTTTCCTATTTCTGAATATTTCGTGTACACTCAGCAACTGTTTCAAGTGAAATGCTCTTGTCCAATTTCGGTTAACTCACATTTGCTGATCTCCTGCTTTCATGCTGAGAGCAGTTTTTTTTCCTCTAATAAAAGTTAGCAATTTGCATTTACTATGGAAGATACTGGCCCAAGGTCCTTTTGTTCTTAAGAGTTTTAATACAATTCACCCATTAAAATGTACATCGGTTTTTACTCTATGCCCAGAATTGTGCATCCCATTCAATCTTAGAATATTTTCATCCCCCCAACAGGAAGCCCTGTACGCATAAACAGACATTCCCATCTTCCCCATCCTCCCCAGCCCCAAGGAGCCACTTTTCTCTCTGTGGATTTGCCTGTGCTGGACATTTCATGTAAATCGAGTCACTTCATATAAGTGGAAACGTCTATTGTGACTGACTTCTTTCACACTGAGTAACGTTTTCAATATTTGCTCATGTTGTGGCCTTAGTCACTATTCTATGCTATGCTATTGCTGAATAACATTCCACTCTATGGCTGGGCCCCACTGTTTACCCATTCATCAGGTGATACGCATTTGGGTTGTTTCTGTTTTTGGCTGTGATGAGTAATGTCGCCGTGAACACTCATGTGGTATTATTTATGTGGATATTTGTTTTCAGTTCTCTTACGTGTGTGCCCAGAGAGCAGAATTGCTGGGTAAGTCAGAAACGAAATGTTCAACTCTCTGAGGCCCTGCCAGGCTGTTTTCCAAAGTGGCCACGCTGTGTTACATCCTCACCAGCAAGGGCTGCGTGCTCCGCTTCCTCTGTGTCCTCTTTAGTGCTTGTTACGCTTTTTTTTTTATTATACCCTATTGTAGTGAGTGTGAAGCGGTTTCTCCTAGTGGTTTTGACTTGATTTCCCTTACAGCTAATGCTATTGAACATCATTACATTGTGTTTTATGGACATTTGTATATTTTCCTTGAAAAATACCTTTTCAGATACTTTATTAACCTTTTAATTGAGTTGCCTTTTTATTGTTGAGTTGTAGGGTTTTTTTTTCTTCATTTTGAGATATAAATTCCTTGCCAGATAAGTGATTTGAAAAAATTTTCTCCTCTGTGTTGTTGTTTCACTTTCTGGATGGTGCCCTTTGAAGCAAAGTTTTAAATTTTGATGAACTGCAATTTGTCTCTGTTTTCTTTGTTTCTTGTGCTTTTGGGGTATTATTTAAACTCTGAGGTATTTTATTTAAGCTTTTATATATAAAATAACTTAATTCTTAGGACCGTTATAGGAGATGGGTGCAGTTGTTGTCCCCAGTCTATGGATAGGAGACTGAGATGCAGAAAATTTCACTGAAATATCAGTGTCACATCTACCTAGTGCTGTGGGATTTCAGACCCTCATGTTTGTCCCCAGCATTTGTGATCTTCACCACCATGCTCCACTACTGCCTGGAATCGTTAATGAAAATGACTTTCATTTTTTGATTTCTTGTTAGTTTGTTTTCTCATTGGGGACCTCATCTCCTTATTTTCCTTTCGGATATCAGTGTAGATTTATTTTAGGTCTCATGTAGGCAGAAGCATTGCTATCAGTTAACTTCTTTATTACTCACTCTCCAGTGATGATTGTTGCTAGTTGACCTAACCAAGTCATGCTTAAGTCTTTCCTGCTAATGACACTAAAAACAGTCATGACTTATAGAATGCTCAAAGAAAGTACTTGATTGATTTTATTTTGCTACCCAATCAAACCAATCAAGTAAAAACCCCAGTGTTGACACAGACTATAAGCCCTCCAGAATAGGATCACTGTCTTCCTTCTGTTTCATTTATTTGGTCACAGTGTCTGGATAGTGACTTGCTGTCCAGCAGTTTTGTGAGGATATGGTGCTCGTGAATCATTGTAAGGACAGAATTTTGACAACAGACTGTGTTGTTCATTTCACAAGGGAAAAGATAATATAGAAATACTGCTCAGATCTATTTTAAAATTAAGCTTGGAATTTTGAGAAGAATTCAAGAAACCATACAAAGCTCTTTTTCAATAATTTTAGATCTATCTTAGACACATATGGTTACATAGCAGAGTAAGTTATCAAGTACATTTGACAATAGGAGTGTAATATTGATTATTTGTTTTAGTTGAAATATTCTACCTGGGATAAAGTAATCAGTGCCCATAAATGAACAAATATGTTTGTATTTCTATGCAACATGGGAGCAGAGTTCATGTTTCTATATAATATGTATGACTGTGTGTTTTAATCTGTCTGTCAGTGTTTTTATAGTTTTTCAGCAATGTTGTAACTTCAGAATTCTTCTAACATATTCACTCCCGATACTACTGCAGTTTGTACTGTGTATCCTATCTTATGCATGGGATTCCACTGTCCCCTCAGTGAGGAATTTCCTCTCCTATTGAGCTAGTAGCAGAGTTAAAGGAACAGTGATTTCAAGGCCTTTGCTCTCCACGTGTTCGCAGTTTCCTGTCAATCACGATTTTCTCTTTCTTGTGTTTTCATTGTGCAATTAGAATTTTTGAAAATAATTATTAATATGTTTCACCAGTCTTCCTAGAAATTTGATGTGTTTGTGCTTTTCAGTTTTCAATTTATGAAAATTGTAAATGCAGACTTGTTTTTAAGTGGTCCTTTTTCACTAGATATTTGTTTACCTCTTTATAGTTAAAATAATTTTCCCCAATGAATGAATCGGTGTGCATGTTTTAAAAGATACTTTAGTTTTTATTTTTCTTATTCTAACAGGTATATTCGTTGTACAGAATTTAGAAAATAAGGATAAACACAATAATACCTTAAAAATGGCCTCTAATCTCACTTGTAGATACAGTTGTAATGTTTGAAATTGAGAATTACAAGTCCTCTCACTTTGTTCTACTCTTTCAGGTACGTTTTGGTTACTGAGACCCTCGAATTCCCATATGAATTGTAGCAGAAGCTAGTCAGTTATTGCTGAGGAGCCCGCTGGGAATGTGATCAAGACCACGTTGTATGTGTGCTTCACTCTGGGGAGCACTGCCATCCCAAGAATATTGTCATGTGATCCAGGAATTTGCGTGGTTTGTCTTTCCAGGTATTTAGGTCTTCTTTAATTTATTTCAGCAATGTGTATGGTTTACATAGTATTATTTTACTTTAATTTTTGCCTTTATACTGAGGACAATTGTGCAAGGTACCAAGATTAGAATTGTATTATAGCCCCGCAACTTGCTGCCACCATGGACGCTGTGGTCTCTCTTTGCCCTTTGTAAAATCTCGCACAAAATAGGACCTAAGTAACTCTCTCTTGAAAGAATGATTATATGATTGCTGGATGACGCTTGAGAGTCCTTGTGATGATGTCTTTTTCCCAGACTTTCCCCTCTTCTTTACTATGCCCTTTCTCTTCCTTTCCTCCAGCCTGGGTTTCAGCCTGCCTGTGGCATTGATTTTCCTTGTCTGTGGACTCTTCTTTTCACTAGTTCATGATAATGTTACATGTCGGCTGTGGAAACTTGCTAGATGTCAAGAAAGAGCAAATCCATTGCATGCTAGTATTTTTAGAGTGTGTTATTGAATTATCAATTGAAATTAAATCAGGCTGACCCATTGAGCCATCCCCTGAGCTCTTTTTGCCTTCCTACAGGTGATACTGCTCTCGTTGCTGCATGTGCCCTTCCCCCAGACTTAGTTTTGGAGTTGAGTAAATCACCATCACTGGAGCCCTCTCTTTAAAAGATGAAGAGAACATTTGCTCCTTCTCCCTGCTTGGGGACTTGGATGAGATGAGGTAACAGATAAAGAATGAAGCCCCACCTCATTCTGACCACTGCTCTTTCCGTTCATTTCTCCAGGGGAAGAGTACAATTCAAAAATATAAAGATTGTGAGCTAATGAAATATACAAGACAACCGATCATTTATTAAATACACTTTCATGCCAGAAACAAATGTATTATACACACAAAAAGCACATAAATTACGGTAGTACTGTGGTTACAAATGTGGGCCGAGTTCGAGTCCTGCTCTGGAGTGACAAGTCCTGTGAAATGGAGAACTTGTAGGTCGGCTTAGCCTCTCCCGGACTTTTTTCTTTCCTGCAGAGACAGGGCTCGCTAGTCATCCCTCCCCCGTAGAGGTGCTGTGGGTTGTAAACGACGCGCGTGGGCAGGCCAAGCACAGCTGCTCGTTCCTCGTAAGTGCAGGATAGCACAGCTTTTGCGGTTACGGCTTTATGATCGCACCGTGTAGACCCTCAGTGCTCCGAAGGGATGTCTTGCGGATTGGAGATGGGATTCTCACTTCTGTAAATACCCAAAGATTGTGTTATTGAGCCTTGCTGATATAAATCTATTCTTTAGAAAGTACATAATGTAGATATATTTTTCAAACATGCATGCTTTTTTTCTTTTATTATTTATACTTCTACCCTCTCATCTCTTGGTGTGACTTTTGATGGAATCCAGGAAACAGTCCTAAGCCACCTGCCTCTTCACACTTCTTCGTGATGGTTTTCTTCCTTGACTAGAAGAGGGTTTTGCATAGGAAATTTTGTTTGCTCCCCTTCTCTTGGAGTCTCCCTGTTTGTCTGCCCATCTCTCACCTGTCCATCTGTCCATTTCTCTACCCACTCATTCTTCTGACTTGTTCCAAGAAGCACTTCAGGCAGCTTACAGAAGAACAGATACCAAATAAACAGGTGAGAAAATGGGGCCAAGTTCACAAATTGAGGCTCGGAGTTGAGCCTGTGTGAGAGTTGCAGGCGTGAGACACACGCCTCTGCCTTGTGACTTATAAGATAGACAGCATCAATGTTCCTGAGGCTCCCAGCACACACAGGGAAGCAGGGTTTGTGGGAGATGCTCACTGGCTGTGAAATAAATAAGTGGCTTAGGAGAAGCCCAGCCTTTCCAAATACTAAGACTTAGGAGAATATTTTGAGTGTCTTCCAAAATCTGAGTATTGCATCTTTTCTTTTTCAGAGTTTTATGTATAGTTGGTTAACATTCTATAACTGGAAATTTCTCCAAAACTGCTGCCCACGTGAGTCCCATGACTCGGGAATGGGGTGGTTCTGCTCATTGACGGGTGTTGGCCAGAAACGGAAAATGACAGCCTCCAAGGAGCCTGGGATTAAGCAGTTATGTTTTGTCAGTGCTGTAGATTTCAGAAAATGCTTTTACCGTTTCTCTCCATCTGAGGAAGCAGCGTGCTCTCTTCCCAGCATCAGGAGTTCAGGGTCTCGGGATGGTGGGGGCTGACTGCACTGCCGTAAAGACAGCTGAGCTAGTCACTGCATGTGTGGTGCTTTCACGTAGTGCATTTCATGTTTTTTAAAAGGTTTCAACATGTAGTTAATTAACTGAGTTAATTAACATTTAATAAATATGAGGCTTTTTTGAAAAGACAGTTATAGGCAGAATATAAGTTGTGAACACTTTAAAAATGGCTTCATTAGTGAAATTTCAGTAAGGAAGGTTCAGTTTATCTTATTTACGCCTCTCTTTAAAAGTAACAAAGAAACAAGACAGAAAAAGCAGAGGATTACTTCTGTTCTTCCTCTCGGCTTGCAGGTGCCCTCACCTCCAGTGGCATCCATCCAGACACCAGCACTGACACTGGCCGTGCTCAGAAATGCCTCAGCCCTGAAGACACAACTGACAAATGGAAGGGAGCCGCGTCCTGTTACAGCAGGTGCTCTCACTTTGTGGGTCCTTATGTAACTGCGTGGTGTTATTCAGGATCGCCCTTTCTACACTGTGTGACGGTGCTGCGGTGTCTCCTAGTTATTTGTTTCTGTAACTACTCATGTATTTTTTCCAATGTGTGGTACTAGACATCTAAAAATGCATTTTTCAGATGAAAAATAATGTGTATTTAATATAAAAGTCTGAAAAAAGAGTCAAAAGGGTCTATCCTGGTCCCAGTACTCAAAGATAATAATTAACACTTTAACATCTATTTTCTGTTCTTTTCATCAGTGTGTATCAGCTCTGTCATAAAAACCAGTGAGCACTGTGTGCCTGTTTACTGTGTGGAGACCTCCATTTTCCATTCGGCTTATTACACATTTTTCTACAATATTCTATCTCCCCTGACATGATTTTTAATGACCAGTATAGCATTCTGTTTTGTGGAGGCATCGTCCATTTTACTTTGTATTTAAGTAAACTTTTAAATTCCAAGTATACTTAATTGAAATTCTGAAAAGAGAACTGTGGTGGTACCGAAAGTCCCCTACTTCCCTTCCCCTTTTTTCCTGAGAGTAAAAGCTGCTGACAATGTGGAGTATATATTTCATGACCTTTATGCCTTTGTCATATATATATACACACATACATACACGTATATGAGAAATCTATGTATATGTGTGTGTATATATGCTTTATTGAAAAATAAGGCCATACTATATGTTTTCTGTAGCTCGGTTTATTCACTAACGTATATATCATAGACCTCCTCCCACTCCAGACTCACCCGGTCCTTTCAGATAGAGTAAAGGGGTCTCCTGATGTGCAGGTTTGGTCTCTTGTGTAACGACACCTTTCGTGGGAGAGTACTGTGGACAAGGCCTTGGACCACGCTGAAACGCTGCAACTTTAGTGCCCACAGCTCTCCGTGATTTACCGCATCATTGTCTTGATGGTGAACACTTAAGTTTTCTCCATTTTCCACTGTCAGAAAGGGTGTTTGACTGGCATCCTTCTTGTACAAACATTCCTGTGATCTTGTATGAGTATTCCTTTAGCTAAGGTTTCTGGAAATTTAGTCCTTGGATGTGTCAACTTCATACATCACAGGATGCTTTCAAGTGAATCTTGAAATTCCTTCTCCTGTGGGGCATGAAAAGATGTAGAATAACTTATGTAACCAATTCTCTATCGCTGGATATGATTTCACTTCAGCATTTCTTCCCACCATTGTAAACAGTGCTGTGCAAATGTTCTGATGAGTACATCTTTTTGAACTGATTTTTTCTAAATGTAACGATTCCTAAAAGTGGAGTTCAGCCTGTGTGCACACACGTTTTTCAGAGTTTACATATCCATTGACATGTCATCCTCCAAAAGATCGCTCACATTTTGTTGTCTCAAAGATGGACACTAGCTATAATATCTTTTAAACATATTTGCCAATATGACGAGCAAAATGATTTTCATTATTTTAGTTTGCACTTGATGACCAGTGAGGTTTTGAGCATTTTTCACTCATTAGCCATCTGACTTTTAAAAAGTGAATGATCCCTTTTGTCCTTTGCAAACATTTAAGTGGGGGAGCTTCTTGCTGCTTTGTGACAGCTCAATGTGTATTATGAACATTAACCCCTTGTCTTCATCAACATGTATCAGAGAGCTTTTACTTGTCATTTCTTGCCTTTCATTTTGTTCAGTAGGTTCATTATTGTTGTGGCCCAAAATAATCTTAAGATAGTAAATGTCTTCTTTTTGGGTTTTATTCTTAGAAATGCTTTCTTATAATGGTATAAATTTCTTCTGTATGTTTTTTCAATCTCTAAGATGGAGATGATAATGGTACTTGTTACAGTGAGGAGAAGCTGAATTGATATGAGCAAAGAGTTGTATTTGCTCTTATTAGTACTTTCTAATATTTACATCATTTTCTGTAATTTTTCTTGTGGTCATTTTGACGGGAATAGAATTTGTTTTTTCCAGGTATTCTCTGATTGTAACAAGACAATTATTAAATTCATACTTTGCTTTTTAATTTGAAATCCCACCTGTAAAAAATACTTATGTATACTAGAGTCTCTTTTTGAGCTCATGATTTATTTCTGTCAATCTTACTTTCTTACTCTAGCACTATATCTTACATATTGTAAAAATTTATTTAATATATTACAGTGTGAATTTTTTGATTCTTTTTTCGATCCCTAAATTTCTTGGCTTGTATTATGACTTTATTATTCCTGAAGAATTCTAATATAATTTTTTCAAGTTAAAAAAAAACAGATAAGTGTTGTCATGGGATTTTTTAGTAATTTTGAATTATCTTTACGAGAACGTACATCTTTAAAACTGCTTTCCTCCATACAAAAGGTTGATGTCTCTACTTTCACACTTTTACTTTACCCCTCAGTACAGTCCTGTACTTTCTCCATGTACAACATGGGCATTGTTTTTGAGTTTATTCCAGATTATTGTTGATGTTTTTGTTAATTTTTTAAGTGAGAAATTTTTGCTATTATATTTTTTAACTGTTAAAACTGACACCTAGGAAGGCAGATTCGGTTTGTAAATACTCACTTTGTAACTTCTCATTTAAAATTGTAAGTATTAAGTACTTGTTACAGAATCCTTTCTTTTCTGTTTTTAAAAATTTGTTTCCAAGATTCTCAAAATGGTCATAGCTAAGTAGTATAGGTGGGGAGACAGATGGAGAGAGGTAGTGTGGCTCATGTACAAACTGTGAGCACTTTCATGGCTGCCTTTATGCTGGAAAAGCTGATAAACAGTCCAGCTTAAACCAGGGTGGCTTTGTATGCACTTGAAATCCAGCTTTCCTGCCTGTATGGTGAAGCCTGGTAGGCGTGGCAGGTAGATGATCAAGGTCGAATGGAGGTTATTGGCTGCACAGAGCACTGTGTCTGAGAATTGGAGACCATCGCCATGGGAAATGCTTGGTGCCAGGAACAATGCAGAGGAGCTGGGGAACCTTGTGTTAAGGATTTTCCAGCCCTGGGAGTGGGAATATCAGACTCTGCATTCAGATCTGAGTTTGAATTCATCCTCTTGAGTTTACTTGTCCTCTGACTTTTGTCAAGCTATATACCGTCTTTCACTTCCTGTTTTCTTGTCTCTCAAATTAGGAGAATTACATCCTGCTGCTAGAGTGTTTGATCAGGTTAAATAATTTGTGTCTATAAGATGTCACATACAGTCACAA
The DNA here is from genome assembly GCF_048564905.1 of Vicugna pacos. Classification (NCBI taxonomy): domain Eukaryota; kingdom Metazoa; phylum Chordata; class Mammalia; order Artiodactyla; family Camelidae; genus Vicugna; species Vicugna pacos. The sequence continues at coordinate 76,481,545 of NW_027328740.1, read as the reverse complement.
GCTCAGTGAGAAATGGGCTGTCGCCTGTTCTTCTGCAGCTCAGTGCTTGACAAGACATGGGGGAAAGCCAGTCCCTAATTTGTGTGTGATGCAAGTAGGAACAAAATTAATGTCTTGCCTTTCCCTAGCAGTATTCTTACAGCTTTGCTTCATTTACTTCTTTCCTCCTTTCCTTTCCCCTTTCCCATCCTCCACCAAAAGAGCCTCTCAGAAAAATAGATTCAAATTACTTTAAAGGTTGGCTCATCCTCATGAAATGATAGTATCATAAAAAAAACTGTGCAAATCCCAGAATATATTTTATATGATTTACACACACACATGTGCGTGCAAACACACACACACACAAAATCAGTCTACCTCCCACTTACAGAGGGAGAAGGTCCACTTTTTCTGAGTTTTCGTTCACAGAGAGTGAGAACAATGTCTCTTACACAGACTTTCACCAGGCTTCGTGCATGGTGTTTTTAATTGAATTTCTGTTTGTGGCCATAGATATAGTCTCCTAATAGAAGAGAGAAAGTGGAGACATAGACATTCCGCTGAGATATTGGTGTCATCATATTTTAGTTGTAAAGGACTTAAGACAGCATAGAGTTGCAACATTTTATGGGTGAGAATCCATGATGTTGTAACTTAGACAAGAACCTGGGTCTTCTGCCATCTTGTCCACGCGGGTGAAGAGGCAACTGGGCAGGGGATAGTAGGGATCCTTCCTGCTTCACTTCCATGTTCTTGCTAGTTTTCATTTCAGCTGCCTTTAGTTTATGTTCATGAGGCCACTCATGGGAAGGTCACTCTGTCCTGATAGATTGAGTTTCTTATCAGCGAAAAGCTCTGGACCCACTCATATTTCCCAGAGTTTTCTGCTGACCTGCTGACACTTTATATAATTGAGACCTAAGAAACTACTGAATATAAAATCCTTATTGTTATCGTTTCCCCTCGAGTTCCATAGGAATGGGGTGCTGTCTCAGGCTGTCTAAAGCCAGATCTGAACAAAGATAGGGTGATGGGCTGTGCTGCTGGACCTACACAGTCGAAGGGGATTTCCACCTTAGCTTTATAATCAGGCAGATTAGTTCAAATCTTGCCTTTACCAATTATTATCTTTGTGTCTTGGGGGAGAAACTGTACTTTTTTGTGTCCAAATTTGTTTATCTGTAAATAAGTTCAGTATTTATTTTAAGGTTTCTGTTTTAGAATTGAATGAGCTAATTCATTCATTTATACCTAAAATAGCGATCGCATGGTTCTATGCTGGTGCCTTGGTAGTTGATTACTAAGGGAATCGGCAGTGAGAATGGGGGTGGGGGACCCCTGGATAATAGAGCTTATATTCCAGGATATGCTTGTAAAAGACTGGATGTGCAGTAGATTTTTAGTAAATATCTACTCCTTTCCTAATCTGCATTGATTGTTTATATATCATTATACAAATATATTAACAAGTTTTATTGCAATTTAAATATTTTTGTAGTATTTACATTATGTAGCTATAAAAATACATGAAATAAAATGATTTGACTTTTATTTTCTTTTCAATAAGCAAAACAAAATAAAATAGAAAAGAAAAAAGTCTTGAGGGAGTAGAAATAATTTTATTTCTGTGGAATCAATTCCTTGTAATAGGTCTTTGTCATGTTGTTAAACAGCATATAAAATTGATAGGTTGTGACATACTGGAAATGAGGAAACAGTGGAGACATACTACCTCTAATGCAGTCATTTTGTTACCAAGTCCAAACTCGTTCTGCTTGCTGCATGACAGGCCAATAAATGGGGAGATGAGATGTTGGAGTAAGGAAGAGTGACTTCATTTGAAAATCTGGCAGACCCAGAAAATGGCATATTGATATCCAGTAGAACTCTCTTCCCCAAAGCAGAATTCAGTCTCCTTTTATACTAAAAAGCGGCGGGGATGTGGTTGGTTGTTGCAAACTTCTCGCTGTACGAATTGTTTGTCCTTGGAATCCTTTGTTCCTGCAGCTGTCCATGGTGGGTCAAATTAAGGTGCCCCCGTAAAACCTCCAAATAAAAGAAAGGTTATTATCTATTTTGCCACTTGCCATCTGTACATAAGTGTAGAAGAGCTAATATCCTTAAAGATCAGAGCCCGGAGAATAGGCTGTCCTGGATATTTCAGGCTAAAGGCAACTTTTTTTCACAAAAGGTGCAGAGATAGCAAGTCGGAGCCTAGAAAACAAGGTACAGGTTTAAAGCCAAACGAACACATCTAACATGGAGTCAAATTTGTTCTTTTCTTTTACAATTTCTTTTTCTAACTCATAAATAATTTTAGTAAGAAACATGAGAAATTTTTTTTATTTTTGCTTCTTAATAACGGATTACAACTACACTTTAGTGAGCAGGGATGCTGTGCGTGCCTTGGGGTCACAGCAAACTCTTGTTGGGGGTGGTCGACCCTGTAACATACCTGATGTCCCGTGAGTGTTGGTGAGGGTCCCCCTAACCAGGGGCTCTATTCAGGAACCACCATATGCGCGTTGACCTCTGGCACCTCTTTTTCAGCTGCAGGACATTTTTTCAGATTTTGTGATGGAAAAATCTCTCCAGCTGCAGATAATCAGGGAATAAAGGAAGAGGAAAAGCGCTTGAAGTAGAGTAGAAGAGAAGGACAGAATATCAGGGAGCGTGGGGACTTGGCAGCGGGGCCTCGGGAGAGAGAGGAGCAGAGGTGTGGAGGGTCCCGGCTATGGAACTAGCTCCTGCACCTTTCCCCGCACCCAAGCCACACAGCTTTTAATTGGGCCCAGGACTCCCTCCTGTCTGGATGTCACCCTGGGCAGAACTTTGAGAATCGAAGCTAAGGGGTGGTCAACACTCACCTAGGGGGTCACTGAGGACTTTGCTCAAGTCCACATTGACTTTTCCAGTCATGTGCCTTCACCTGTTCTTTATCTCAGGATCTGAGAAGCAGGAGCAAGGAACTCATGGAGAGATCCAGGAAGATATCTGACTGTGTTAAGAGACGACAGTCACAGTGACACGTGGAGCGAAGACACTTGCAGTAAAGTAAAATAACTTCACAACTATTGCATCAGAGCTGCAAGTGTGAGAGAACCTAAGCCTGTCTCAGAGTGCAGGGGACAAGAGAAAAGGAATGGTAAAATTACCACTGACATTTGAAATTTTGTTAAAAAGAATGCTACTGTTAATTGTATCACTTGAATGTATGCAGGTGTTTTTCTATGAGCATTCATAGGTTCACAAAACCCCACCAGCCACTCTTGCTCCCATCTGGTGTGGGCTTTCTCAAGCACAGTGCCCTTCCTGCTTGGGTGGGCCACGCTGCTGGTCCTCGCCTGGGGCCGGACTGCTACAGGACACTGAGTCCCCGAGGCACGACCTGGGATACATGACAGGAACATCTCTGCTCTTGGCTGAGGGCCTCCGTTTCCCCCTGCAGTGTAAGAATGCCGGTGACTCAGTTAGAAGCATGCATCCAAGCCATCCTTCCGTGTCATCACCATCTAGAAGCGGTGCCTGAATATTCTGAATTTCTGCAGAATGTTGTTTGCAATCACCTTGAACAAGTGAGTGTGTGTCCTCTTTCAAGTGGAGGAATTACTGCCGTTTTCCTGGAACTTACTCACCACTAGTCCATCTGAATTTTATGTGCTAGGATTCAGTATAGCCTGCTAATAACTCTGCAGTCAGATCTTGAAACCCTGATGAAGAGGATTATTTATTTTCTTTCCTTATATGATAGTATTTTACTTTCAAAATTCTGAGTTTTCTGTTCTTGGAGGAATTTTTTTGGGGTTTGGAGAAACAACTTTGCTCTTACCATCTTTGTGACCTGTTGCTATATGCATCTCACCTGTCTTCTGTCACTTGTGAGGCGGTTCCATTTGTGACCCTGTCCGGGTTATTCATGTTATAAAACATAAAATCTGTAAAAGTACAGAACCCTTTTACTCCGAAGACATTCCACAAATACTCCTTTAATCTGGGTGTGGTTTTAACAAGACACAAACATTAGAACATATACTTGCAGGTTGCCAGTGCAAAATCCCCAAATGAATAGTCTAGCTCAACATCTAAAATCTTTCTTATCTACCTTGGATATGTATGGATAAGTGAAGCAGTTTGCTAAGAACCCAAGACCAGGTTTAGGATACAGGCTGATGTAGCTCAGCGGGTCCTCCCAAGCTGATGCTCTGCCAGAGAGTGGGGTTGAGGGGAGAGGGCGTGCCCTGCCCACCATGAGCTGACAGTTTCATGGCAAACACCTTCACAAGGTGAAGAAATTGGGGTTTCTTCTATGAACAGTGGGTCTGAAAAGAGCCCAAAAAGCATGGGAGTGACACAATCCCATTTGTCTCAAGTAGGGGAGAGTGGCTGTGGGGCCACTTGGGAGACTCGTGAGTCCAGGTGGGCAGTGTTGGTGGCTTCCACTTGAGCGGTAGGATAGTGGGTAAAAGCGAACAGATTGAAGGCATGTTTAGATGGTAAAAAGAAAGATTTAAAGCTGTCTGTGAAGGTAGGATGGAGTAAGGCCCAGGTTTCTGGGTGGATTAATGAGTTAAATGATGGTCCTGCTGTGTTCTGAGGAGGGAAAGCTGCAGAGGGATTTCTGGGGGAAAACTGATGAGTTCAGCTGTGGGTAAAGTGAAAGGTTGTTAGATGTGTGGTCTGGGATCTCAGGTGAGAGCCAGTAGTGAGTAGGGAGAGGGGAGAGAGACTTTCAAATAATTTTATCTTGTGAACATACATATAAGGATGAGTAATGACACACTTAACCCCTCTATATTCTGTATTTAAAACCCAGTAACATTTTGCTATATTGGTTGCAGGGGTTCTTAATTTTTTAATACAAATAAAATAAATAGAAACAAAATAGTGGAGTTAATGAATATCTTAGAGTTGATGTGTGTCCTTGTATGTATTTTGATTTCTCATCTTTATAAACATAATCTACAAAAAGTTAACTTGCTTAGAATAAGAGTTAAACACAGGGACATGACACACTCTGTTGGGGGTTGAAGGTGATATCTTTGGCAAATTATATAGCCTCTTTTTGCCTTTGTTGCATCTTCTGTGAATGCCCCCGTGCCCCTCATCACAGCTGATTTCCTAGACTAGAAGTTGGGAGGGAGGCTGCTGAATGGAGTAAGAGGTGGCAACTGCTAGGAACAAAGAAGACAAAGACAAAAACAGATTAAAGCCGAGAAACTGAGTCCTAATACCCTCAAAGGAAAAATAATCCCGCAGTGTTTTGAGCCACTTATCGTAAGGGAAACAAAATCACGTGGATCCAAATCTCTTGAGCATATGTATATTGTGGGTGGGAGGGTATCATCAGAAAAGGGTTGAGAAGAGGCTTTTTGGTTTCCCTTAACGTTTTCAGTAAGAATGGGGTGCAGAAGCAAAAACCACCCGCTACACAGTAGAAGGTGTTGTTTTGTGCGAAACTGACCAAAGTTTGGAAACCAGTCATCAGTGGTGCTGGGAAATGAAGAGGCTTCTGGATTGGGTGGGGCACTTGCTGTGACTTCCAGGTGACCTGCTGGCTGGGGTCTGTGAGGCGGGCAGTAGGTTTGCAGTGTGACCTGGGCATAATCCCTGGCTCTGAGGCTGCTGGTCTGACTAGCAGACCTGGGCAGATGCAGTCCTATTGGGGCATCTCGCGATGTGGCCTGGGACACCTGCCAAGCTGAGGGCGAGAGGAGGGATCCCCTAAGGGGGTGTCCCTTTGAAGAGTAGAAACGTCCTCCTGCAGGGGAGGAAGAGCCTCTGAGCAGCGGGCCGGATGCACAGGCAAGAGCAGCCTGAGCACGGAGATTTCGGGGACCTGGAAGTCATAAAGTGGCCCGAACAGCCTTGTTCCTGAGAAACTGGAGGGAAAAGATGCTGCAAATGCAGGCTAATTTCAGACCCTGTGGTGGGTCATGAGTGATAGGAAAGAACTGGTCAGGCAGGCACGAAAGAACCCTGTGGTTGTCCCAGTTGGGGCGTCACACCAGAGGGAGGAGCAGAGTTATAGACTTTGTCACTTTTTATCTGTGTGACTTTGAACAATAACACCCCACCTCTCTCTATATATATCTTCATCTGTAAAGTGACCGAGTGACAACTCGTGTCATCAGAAGGCTTAGTTTAGCTCTGATCCTCATTGTCCAGTCCTGTCAGTGCTGCCCTGCAAGGTTCTGCAGTGGGTGCTCTTACCCTGAGATGGGAGGGCGTAGAAGGGCATTGTAGCACCCGAGGGCAGGAAGGGGTTGCTTTAAAAGCAGACATGTAGCCTCCTGCAGCTGCAGACCTGCAGGCAGTTTGGTTTATGGTCGTGGAGAGGACTTTGGAGGTCTTAGCATCGTCTTAAGACTTGTTTTCCCTTGGGGACCTGATTTGCCTTTGCAGATTAATGTTGAAGATTTGGGCTTCTGGCAAAGCTGTTTTCAGAGATGGGTATATATGTAACATATAGTATAAAATGAAAGGTTTTATTTAATATTTGGGACTTTGTAGCTGTAGGGAACAGCTCTGTTGGCCTGGTTTCCACGGAGGACACTAGCAGTCGTCAGAGCGTGCGGGAGGGCAGGCAGCCTGCAGTGCTGCTGCGGGGGTTCTCCCCAGCAGGACGCTCTGCTGAGTTGACTCTTCTCTGAGTTTGGTTGCCAGAGGAGCAGACAGCAAAGTAATGAGTTCTGGTGGGATTGTATAATGACAGGAAGAAAGAGGGAGCCGTAGTTCTTAGGGACTACTACACTCTTTTGGTTCCTGATCCAGTGTGTCCCATTACACAATTGATGAGTTGTGTCTATTCTGGGACTTGATTGAAATAAACGTGCAGCCTGAATATTAAGAGTTATGTTTTATTTGTCAGAAGGACTCGAGCCAGGATGACCGCCTCTCAGAACACTCTGAGGGACTGCTCGCAAGAGTAGGGGAGAAGCTAGGATTATATAGGAGCTTTACAACAAAGACCAGGTAGTCAGAACAATAAAACATTGCTTGTTATCTAAAGAAAGCCAGGTATCTCAAGTTCATGAATTTAATGCTTTTCAATATATGGGAGGAAGCCAACATTTGGGCTGACTGAATATATACTTTAGACAAGCACCTAGCTATCTAGGGCCAGTAATCTGTCCTTTCTTATTCTGAGTCTGCTCAGAGGGCACCGTTGTGAATGGCTGCAGGCCTGTCTTCACTGGGGGGTGGCGGCAGCCGCTGATGACTTGTTTTCAGCATTCTTTGTTTAGTGACATGGTTGCAATATTTTCATTCAATTTGTAGTGTTTTCATTCACAGAAAATTATGGTATTACCCTGATTATGGATAATCTGGAAGCTTGGAATGGAACCGAGATGGAATTACTGCAGGTAACTTCTACTTTAATAAGCCATGTGTAAACATGAACACGGAGGAAGCATACAAAAGGATTCGGTGGTGAATGGGAAGGGTTTCTGCACGTTACAGGAGAAGGCAAGGCAGAATTCTTCTTCTTTGTGGGCAGGTATGTGAGTCCAACTTTCCTTTCTGAAGTGCTTTCTGAGAACTGTTTATGGTAATGAACCAACATTGACAAACGGTGACACACATTGCATTTAAGAGCTGGCTGGCTTCAACTTGGGTATTGGACAGGTGGAATTCATAGGCAGTGGTCAGGTGGATGGGACAGAGATGGAGCCCAGGCCTGGGCCCATATTCAGGTTGAAATCGCCATTTACTCACCATAGCGCCTTGGACTTGAATGTAACCTCTCTTAAACTGATGGTGAGTCTGTGAAATGGGCATGATAATATTCGTTACTTCCTGGGCTTGTTGTAAGTTCTGAAGATTATTATAGCACACATGAAGCACTTAACACACTGACACTTAGCAGTGTACACTTTGTTCGACCACCACGCTTGGTGTGTGTCAGAGCCTTAAAGGCAGCATGTGTCTGTTTAGGATGCACTGGTAGCCCCTTGGCTACTTTGTGAATTTGGTGATTTCCTTTAATACTTGTAACTCTGTGTGCCATGGGCAGTTATTTTTATGGACAGATGAGGAATCTCAGGGTAAAAAAGACTGTGTAATTTGCCCAAAGTCAGACCATAATTTTGTGTGCAGGGGCCTCGGTTCAGCATGGGCTCCTGGGCCTTCTGCTCTCTCCGTTCAGCACCAGAGCCAGATGTGGGCTCGGCTGTTTCCCAGCCCAGAATATCCGGCAGGCCACAAGACACACCTGGTCCTGTGCTGCTTGAGCAAAATCTCCGGAGGAGAGGCAGTTACAAAAGGGATAAACATAAAAACAGACGACAGCAAATTGTGATCAGCTCTGAGAAGGAAAGGAACACGTCTGGCCGTGCAGAGCTGGGAGCTTTCCCATCGGGGCTGCTCTGGGGGCGCTCATCTCAGCTAAACAGGCTGTGCTGCTGCACCAAGGCAGGAAGGCAGGGCGCGTGTGGCCAGGTAGACAGGGCCTCGTTGATCGTACTCATTCCCTATTAAGTGGCAGGTGTCACAGGCACTTAACTAATAAACAGATGTTGGCCAGAATCATCACGCATTTTGCTTGGTAGTTTTATTGGCGCCAACTTTGAGAGGAGGTCATTGAAGCTGGGGAGTTTGCTGCATGCCCGTGATTACCATGGAAATACCCCCACTGGTCTTTCAACCTAGACTGGTGTGGCTGTCATGTCCCAGCCCTGTGAATGGCATCGTGCAGCTTCTCCCAAGTGGCCCAAATGACTGACATTGATATGCTTAATTCGTAGGAAATGGTATGTGGCAATAAGAGAAAAAGGTAGTAAGAAATTGGAAAACTAGAAAATAACCAATTCTTCCCCTGCTGGGGGACCGTACCCTGTGTCTCTCACCCCACTCACTGCCTGTCACCTCCTCCCTGCCGACTCCGTGTTCAGAAGCCACTCTGAGCCTTTGAAGAACATTTTGCCTCATGACACTGTTGACTAGGACCTGCGACCTCTCTGTCCCTGGTTAACTCTCTCTTCAAAGCCATTTAAATTTCTTGCAGGCTCCTCCACTCAAATGTAAGAATAGCCCCTTTAAACTTCTTGATGCAGCTCCTTAATGAAGATCTTGGGAAGGAAACCTAGCCAAAACCTGGGAGGTATTCACAGAGTGAATGTAACCTGAGCATTTTTTGACGTTCAGAATCAGAGCGGTGGGAGACACAGGAAGGCCTTTTTAAGTTAGCAAGTGGAAAGAGAAAGGACTCAGGATGTTTGAGACTGAAACATCTCGGTCCCAGCCAGCAAGGCACCTGCGTTCAGGATGGTGTGTGGGGAGTGCAGAGTTCTCAAAAAGAAAGAAGTGGTGGGATGGCAGGGAGGACATTTAGGTACTTAACTGGGGAAGGAAAAAGTTGGCTGAACAATTCATGGTTGAACAAGAGGATTGTGACATGATGTGCTTGTATTTTGGAGAGAAGGGTTTTGTGGAGCCAGGCCTAAGGAGAAATCTCTCTGACTGGGGAGTCAGCACAACAAAAAAACACACAGAACCAGGCAGACCCCATGGCCCCTGATGGGGGAGAGGCTGCCCACCAATTGGAGACCTGGAGGCTGCTTCTGTCCCTTAGCTGGGGCCTCAGACCTCACTTCACATCCCAGTCCTGTTGATACAAGAAAAAATATGTGGGGCATGAGAAGGGCTGTGTCCCAGGCTTCCGTTGAGCCCCTGGGATGTGCCCCACCAGATTTTGTTCCTTGGCTTCATGCAGTAAAGAATTCAAGAACAAGCCAGTGTTGAGTAAAGGTAGATTTATTCAGAGAGATACATTGACAGGCATGAGAAACGTCACGAAGTATGGGGGTTTGATGCTCAGATTAAAAGTAGGCACACACTCCACAGAAATAGTGTGGGCCTTCTCCGAAGAGGTAGAGAGAGGGGTTCCTGGGATGTGGCTCTGTGTTGCTCCTTTTCTTGGGCTTCGTGGTTTCATATGCTAATAAGTAGAAGGACCAGCCTTAGGGCAAGGGGCTGGGATTCCAGGGAGTTGGCCATTTTCCACCCTTTGACCTTTTGTGGCTAGCCTTGTGACGGCCATGGTGCCTGGGGCCGTGTTATTCACCATGTTACTATTACAATGGGTGTATAATGAAGCTCAGGATCTACTAGAAGTTAAATCTCTTCATCCTGAGCCTCAAGACCTATTGGGGGTTGAATTCTCCACCATTTTGATGTTAATTGCTGTGGTCTTTCTTGAATGGCTTGCTCTGCCCCCTTCCATCCTGTCTCACTGTGATGACACAGAGAGAGCAAAGGCCGGGCCCTGCGTGTGTTCCTGCATTTAACAGCGGGAGATGTGGGGTGGGCTGAGGATGACTCTGAGTGGTGAGAAATATGTTTCAGATTTTCCCACATGAGACATGGGGACCTGCCAGCAGCCATTGCAGATTTATCTCACGGGCATTATCGCTTGTGTTGTTACGGAAACAACAGGCCAGCCAAGAAATAAGCAGCACTCAGAGGGTGGGAGTACTGAGATTTATTATGCCAGCGGGCTCAGAGGGGCTTCTGTTCCCAAGCCCTGAGCACATCCAAGACGTGCACATGAGGTTTTATAGGGTTAATTACAAGTATGGGGCTTTTAGCCAATAAGGCTCGAACAACAAAAAGCAAGGAATCAGTACACTGAAGCTTATCAATTTGGAACAGATCACGTTACTGACAATTGTTGACCTTGGATTTTCGAGTTAGCTTGTTAGCCCAGTAAACTGACACTGAACTTCAGATTTACGAGTTAGCCCAGCAAAACTTAGATCAGTAAACCGACACTTATCACACTTAGATTTGTGACTTAGCTTGTTAGCCCAGCTGGGGTTTTTGTTCACAGTGTCACTCATCTTTTCTATTTTCCTTTTATTTTTAAAGTATTTAATCCAAATTTAATATCAGGATTTTTTTGGAAAGAAATTTCTCTTTTTCTTTTCTTTGGGGCTCTTTTGGGGGGTAGGTAATTAGGTATATTTATCTGTTAGTGGAGGCCCTGGGGCTTGAACCCAGGACCCTGTTCACACTAAGCACACGCTCTACCACCTGCCCCATCATCTTTTTCTTTTTGCTTTAGCTGCCAAGAATCTTACAGCTGAATTTCTAGTCGGCCTTTAACACTTGCCCTGACTTCATGGAATCCATTTTTATGAGTTTACCTCCCCCTGGTTTCATTTAAGTATTGAATCTCCATTTTCTCTTCACTCTCAGTTTTGCCTTTTTGTTGTTATGGTTGTTAAGCTGTGTTTAAAAAATTGTTTAATTTCTCTTTTAGCAGGAGGCTGAAGTAAATAAATATGTAAACAAACATCACACTTAAATGCTTTTATATATTCTAAGCTGTTTAGTAGTTAATTAAAAACCAAATTGAATATTAAAGGGATAACATTTTTAAATTATTTTTTAATTTTTTATAAAGACATAGCTGATTTAAAATATATGTTTCAGGTGTACAATAGATGCTCCATTTATAGTTACTGTAAAACATTGTCTGTATTCCCTGTGTTGTAAGATACATCCCTCTAGAGTGTTTACATTACATGTTGCAGTTTGTATAAGAAAGTTGGGTAACGCAGAGTCTGGAACGTGGCTGTGTATGACTCAGGTTCACGCTCACCCTGCCTGTCAGAGCTCAGGCCTTCACTCCTTTCTGCAGGGGAGCGAGTGGAGGCAGATCTCACCAGCGCTGGCACCACACTCTGAGTGGCAGTGACAGCAGTGACTGTGTGTGGACGTGAAAATTGTTGTTCCAAGAGTTTTACATGCTTTTCTGCATTTAATAATTAAAGCCCTCCTGTGAGGAAGGGTTTTAAGTTTTTAATGAATAATACATTTTATTTTGGTATTGATAGACTTCAAAACTCCGGAAAATTTACAGGAGTAGTACAATAAATGCTTAGATACAGTTCACCTTAAAGGGCACTATTTGCCCTTTTGTGACGGGCTTATTTTACCATAAATTTTCAAAGTTCATTCATATTGTAGCCTGAATCAGTACATTATTCTTTTTGTTTGATAATATCCTTTTCCTTTTTTTTCGTTTTTGGTCTATTTAAAAATATTTTCATTGAAGTCTAGTCAGTTTATAGTGTTGCATCAGTTTCTTGTGTACAGCACAAAACTTCAGTTAAATAGGAACATACCTGCATTCATTTTCATATCCTTTTTAAACATAAGTTACTATAAGTTATTAAATATATTCTCCTGTGCTATACAGTATATACTTGCTGTTTATTGTATACATACTCAGCATCTGCAAATCTTGAACTCCCAATTTATTCATTCCACACCCTCTCCCCTCTGGTAACCATAGTTTGGTTTCTATGTCTCTGTGTCTGTTTCTGTTCTGTAGATAAGTTTATCTTTTTGTTCCTTTGTTTTTGTTTTTTTTTTTTGTTTTAGATTCCACATGTGAGCGATCTCATATGGTATTTTTCTTTTTCTTTTTCCTGCTTATTTCACTTAGAATGTCATTCTCCTGGTCCATTCATATTGCTGCAAATGGCATTATTTTATTATTATTTTATTGCTGAATAGTAGTCTATTGGACATATATACTACAACCTCTTTATCCAGTCGTCTGTCAGTGGACATTTAGGTTGTTTCCATGTCTTGATATTGTAAATAATGCTGCTGTGAACATTGGGGTGAAACTGTCTTTTTGAATTACGTTTCCTTTCGGATATATGCCCTGGAGTGGGATTGCTGTGTCATCTGGGCCCCCAAGGTTTTGTCTTTTGAGGAACCTCTATACAGTTTTCCACAATGGCTCCACCAAACTGCATTCCCACCACAGTGTAGGAGTGTTCCCAATTCTCCACAGCCTCTCCAGCATTTAGTGTCTATGAACTTCTGAATGATGGCTATTCTGACTGGTGAAAGGTGATACTTGTTTGCAGTTTTGATTTGCATTTCTCTGATAATGATATTGAGCATTTTTTCATGTGCCTATTGGCCATTTGTATGTCTTCATTGGAGAAATGTTTCTTTAGGTCTTCTGCCCATTTTTGGATTGAATTGTTTGTTTTTCTTTTTTATCAAGTGTAAAAGCTGTTTACATATTCTGGGAATTAAGCCCTTGTCACTTTCATTTAATGCAACTATTTTCTCCCACTCCATAGGTTGTCTTTTTGCTTTAATTTTTGTTTTCTTTTCTGTGCAAAAGCTTGTAAGTTTAATTAGAACCCACTTGTATATTTTTGCTTGTATTTCTATTGCTATAGTAGACTGCTCTTGGAAAATATTGTTGAGATATATGTCAGATGTTTTGCCTATGTCTTCTTCTAAGAGGTTTATAGTGTCTTGTCTACAATTTTTAGTCTTTAAGCCATTTTGAATTCATTTTTTTGTATGTTGTGAGGGGGTAGTCTAACTTCATTGATTTACATGCAGCTGTGCAGTTTTCCCTGCACCATTTGCTGAAGAGGCTGTCTTTGCTCAATTGTATGTTCTCACCTCCTTTGTCAAAGATTCAATTACCAAAAGTTTGTGGGACTATTCTTGGTAATTTTGTTTATCCATTCATTGATGGATGGATATTTTTAGTGACTTTTAGCTACTCTGAATGATACTGCTATGAATATTGATGTGCAAGTTTTTGTGAGAATACATTTCCATTCTGTTGGCTGTACAGTTGGCCCACCATATCTGTAGTTTCCACTTCATGGACCAAGATGGCTGATTGCAAAGGGACTTGATCATCCTTGGATTATGGTATCCAGGGTGGGGGTTCCTGAAACCAACCCCCCGAGGACACTGAAGGATGACTCTACATGTAGGAGTGGAATTGCTCAGCCACATAACTCTAACCTTTTGAGGAAACATCGGGCTCTTCCAAAGAAGCTGCACCATTGCCCCTTTCCAACGGCTGCATATTGAGGGTATCCATTTCTCTGCCTCCTGATTGACACTTGTTATTGTCCATGTTTTGATTATAACCATCCTAGTGAGTTTAAAATGAGATCTCATTTTGATTTTGATTTCGCTAGTGATGCTGACCATCTTTTCAGATGCTTATTGGCCAATTGTGTATCTATTTAAATCCTTGGCAAATTAAAAAATTGGGTCGATTTTCTTTGTATTGTTCAGTTGTAAGCATTTGTTTTATATCCTGGATACTAGTCTCTTATTAGATATATGCTTTGCAAGATTTTTCTCCTATTCTGCAGATTGTCATTTCACTTTAATTTTTTTAAACATTAAAACAATTTCTTTATAGGGGAGGTAATTAGATTTATTCATTTTGTTTTTCTTCCTTAGTACGCACTCTATCATTTGAGCTACCCCTTTCCCCTTTCATTTCACACTCTTGATGTTGTCCTTTGTAACAAATGATTTTAATTTGATGAAGTCCATTTTATCTATTTTGTTTTATCACTTGTGCTCTTGGTATTGTATCTAGGAAGCCATAGCCTATCCTATGACCACAAAGATTCATACTATGTCTTCTTTTAGAAAGTTCATATATTTAGTTTTTACGTTTCTGTCTGTGATCCATTTTGAATTAATATTTGTTATATAAAATACGGGGTCCAGATTCCAGATTCATTCTTTTGCCTTCAGATACCCAGGTGTCTCTGCTCCATTTGTTGGATAGACTATACTTTCAATGGAGTGTTGTTGGCACATTTCTGGAAAACTGACTGTAAATGTAAGTTTCCCCCCAGGATTTTTTATTGTGTCTCATAGATTTCTGCATCCAAACTTATGACAGAAGCATAATGACTTGAGTGCTATAGATTTGCTGTAACCTTTGAGTGAGTCCTCCAAATTTGCTCTTCTTTTTCAAGATTGTTTTGGCTGACCTGGGTCCCTTGCTTTCAATATGAATTTTGGGATCAGTTTTTCAATTTTTGCAAAGAAGTCAGCTGGAATTTTGATAGGGATTCCATTAAATATGTAGATTACTTTGGGAAGTCTTAACATTTTTAACAATATTTTCTACCATTGCATGATCATGGGATGCCTTCCATATATGAAGATATTTTAAAATTTTTTTGGTGATACTTCAAAATATTCAATGTACAAATCTTGTAAACGTTTGTTAAATGTATCTCTCATTTTATTTTTTATGCAGTTGTAAATGGAACGGCTTAGCTTCATAAGGGTGGGACTATATATATCAATTTATTTATTTCTAGGATTCCTACATAGCAAATACACTAGGTTTATATTTGCTACATTGATCTATCCACAATTCTTCCCACCCCCGTGTCATAAGAAACCAAGACCCAGCTTAAGCCATCTGAACACCTATGTGGAAGTGAGAAATGAGACCTTTGGGTGGGGTTTGTGTAGATGATACTGAGATCTTATTCAGGATGGCTTCATCTTAATTTCTTTTAAACAATCCTTTCAGAGTACATAGTCAGATACATTAGGAAAATGCTGTTTTGATGTGTGGAGGAGCTAAGACTATAATTTTCAAGTAATTTCTAGTGAGAGTGTTGTACTTGAAACATAATTTGCATCAATCTTTGAAGATTTATGTTTCAGGAGCTTTGAGTAAATAATACCTGTCTTTATTCAATAACTACAACTAAATGCTCAAGCAACATGTAAGAGTTTGAGCAAACTGCTCCCGCCCCGTAGTGCTGGTTGGTTGCAGCTGTAACTGGAGTCAGCGCTTACCTCGCCCAGTACACTTGTGCTGATCTGCTCAAAACAGTTCGTCCAACAGTTTGTCGGTAGTCTTTTAGACAAAGCCATAAAGCATTGATTTAAGGTTGCTGGAATGTAATCTATTCTTATTAATATTAAGTAAGCACATATTGAGTACTTACTGTATGTTGGGAATTGTCCCTCAGCCTCACATGAATATTACTTCTAATAAAACCTCTCATATTTCCCTGTTATTTGCACTTTACAGATAAGGAGACTGAGGATTAGGTCTTCTCTCTTTTGGGGGGAGCTCATTATCAATGATGGGAAGTTGTAAGGAAAAAGATATTGATTCATCCAGAGAAAATATTTTTCTGAGATTCAGTATTGAAGAAGGTAACCACTGAAGAGGGTGATCATTGTTTGAGTGAGACGAGCCCCGGGTTGTACGGAGTCAGCATCCCTGTCCTGGACGCTGCACGTGTAGAGCTGCGTGGTGGGTGAGGCGGCGCGGCCGCGCAGGGAAAGCGGATGCCGGGCCGTTGGGCTGTGCTCAGGCCCGGTGGGGCTTTCTCCTAAGAGCAGTGGACCGTCATTGACAGATTTTAAGTAGGCTAGTGCGATGCTCTCGTAGATCACTTTTGTCTTGTAGAATGCTTAGAAACATTTAGAAGGCTCGGCAGGAGGTGATGTGATGAGTCAGAGTAGGGTGGCTGCGAGGTGTAGCAGTGTTCAATTTTCAAGTGATTTTCAGTCCCAGGTTTGTGGCTCAGTAGCCGTGTCACTTTGGATGACACACCCAAGGAAGTGAAACAATTTATCTAATCAATAGAAGCAGTGATGTACCGAACTCCCAGGACTGCTGTGTAGATCCAGTGAGATAACGTGTGCACAGTGTGCAGCATGGTCCCCAGCACAGAGTCAGTGCTGAGGGAGTGCCAGTGAGTACCTGGTAGGACAGGTGTGGGTGGTGGATCTCGTTGACTGAGGAAATTTGCCCCTGAAGGAGGGGTCTTGTCACATCTGTGAGTGATTGGCCTGAGCTGGGAGAGGCAGGGAGACCTTGCCCCCGACCAAGGGCCCTGGGCAGGATGGCTATGGGAGGAACACCGTGAAGTTAGCTCTTTGCAGGTGGAGTTGGAGGTGCCCTTGAGACATCTAAGTGCAGTGTCACAATCACAGAAGTGGTCTGGTCCCGGGCTGTGCATTTTCCTGCTGAGATATTGATCTCTGAACGCGAAGACATACTTTACAGGACAAGTGAATAGTAGTATCATCTCTCATCAAAGCTCACATCTCTTTATTCATCACTCACTTTGCTAATTGGGTACTTACAGAACACACTTCACTGTCCTCCCCTGGGCTCAGGCTCCACAGAAAAGAGCTGGTGAGTCTCCCTCTTTTCCAGAAGAAGACACACTTAGCTGGTAGACTTCTATACCTCGCCAGACTTAGAATTTTAGGTTGTTGATTTAATTCTATTTTCTGTTGGTCATCTCCTGACAGGAGAGACGTTTTACCTCATGGTCAGGTTTCAATTAGCTGTTACTGAGAATTGCTGGTCTGATCCATAGTGTATTTATTCTATTAACTTTGTAGAGTACTTATCATTTTTCTGTCTTTGCTCTTTAATTTTGTTTGCCCCTTCAATTTTCTATATTATTTGGGACCTTATTTTATTTTTTAATTAAAAAATGTCTATTAGCAGTTAACAAAACAAAAGCAAAGAAAAAATGCACATGATAGCTAAATTTAGAAAATATCTTGTGTGTTTTCTGTCTCAGCAATGGAGGGTTCTAGAAACTCGTGAAAAGCTTCATTACATAAGTTCCTTTAAATTCTGATTAAGAAACAAAACCTTCCTTCCTCATCTTTCAAGCTGCACAGCTAATTGTCAAGAAAGTGAGGGGAAATTCTCAGAAGCCAAGACAAACCAGAAAGCAGGGATTCTGGGAGATACGTGAGCCTTAGAAGCCCTGGGGTGCCGGTTGGCTCCTGAACTGAGTTTCAGTTGCCCTGGCAGGAGGGCAGGAGGTGAGCCTGTGTCCTCTCACACTGGGAGTTGGATGGCTGTTCTTATATAAGGCCAAACACATCCTGAGAATCCTGCTTTATAAAAGGTTGAATTAGAAAGAAAAGAATAAAAGCATTCCTCAAGGCAAGGAAGTAAGGAAAGTAAAATTTATTGGAAGCGGGAAAAATAACATATCCAAAGTAAGGATTTAGTTTAAAGCTGTTCTGGCATGAGAGTGACCACAAACCCATGGCAGAAAATCACAGCTCCTCCCGGAAAGAGAAGGTGTGTTTTGAATGAATCAGTGGACAGCCATTCTGAAAAAGGCCTCCAGAGTCTTCTGGATCAAGATACTGGACTCAAACACCTCCCTTCCATGGTCTCATTTAAATAACCAGAAAGGTTTTAAAGGAAAGAAGCCATAATCATAGTTCTATTTATTGACATTACTTTATGCTAGGAATTCAAAGGTGACTATGGAGTTGTCTCCTCTTTTATGGACCTTACTTTCTATTTGACATAGTTGGGGAACTTGGTGGAGGGTGGTGTTAGTATGTTGCAATTAACCAGGAGAGGAGTTTAAGAAAGCAGTGAAGGGTTGGTGACATTTTTCGCTGAGGACAGTCCTGTTCAGTTGGCTTGTAATTACAGGCTCGTTGAGTTGTCACTGGAGGGAATTAATCTTAAGGAATTTGGACTTAGCTCAGGCCTCTTCAGAATGGACAAGTGAACCTGGAGAAAGACAGTCAAATCTGTGCAGACATTGAAGTTCACTTCAACATGTGGTATCCATGAGCCAAAGATAGGACTAGTAGGCAGCACTTCTTGAGGGCAGAGGAGTGGTTTTTAAGGTTCTTCAAGAATGAATCCCAAGGTACCGGGATGGCCAGTTGTCAAACTGTGACTTTGCTCTTTGGACGGTGTATCCACCAAGGGTATTGGCCGTTTATAAGTTTCCATTTCTCCTTAATACATGTCAGGTTATGAGGACGTGGGCATAAACGTTTCACACCTTGTCAAGGTGACTTTGGGTACCTGCCTAGAATCATGGGCACAGTTGCGGCTGCGTCATACATCTTGCCGCACATCCCGCTCCCCGGCTCCGTGATCACGGCAGAGTGGTTCCTTATTGAGCTGTCCATCTCCTCTGTGACATCGTAACCAAACAAAAGATTGGAGAGTATTAGCTTGGCTTTTTTCTTTTCTAACATTCCCTTCAAATTATGATGACTGATAGTGGACCCAGTTACGTTTGCAGATGATTTACAAGTAGGGCTGTCAGTACAAACCTTGTAATCCCCGCTGTGTGATCTAGAGAAGAAAGTTACACTCTTTCCAAATTGTTTTGATGCACTTATGTGGGAAAATGATGTATGTTTGAATATGTATTTCCTCTCTTACTCATCATGGCTAGAGATGAATATTTGTAGACATGGAATGAGTACTCTGTATTTGAACTGTATGGTCCCCTAAATTCTCCCCAGCTTTTTAAAGTCACCACTGGAGTGCTACCTCCAGAGTGCCGCAAAGCATCCAACACTGCCTGCTCTTCGGACACTGTAAGTTTCCAAGTTGGAGAAGGCTGCTGGCTGGTGAGGCAATCTCTCGCACATCTCTGGTTGGGTGATGTGAGCTGAGAACACAAGAATTGGCAGACAGTAACTAACCACGATCACGTCCATTTCTGGAACACTCATGGAGGATTTTACACCTATGCTAGTGGAATACGTTATTTCATTTAGTTTTCCCAAAAATCATAATTAGATTTTATCACCTGTATTAAAAAGGAAACTGTCAAAGCGAGTGACGTGCAGACTTTGGACTGGAACACGGGTCTTTCTGATCCCTGTCTCTGTTCCCTCCCCGGCCTATCCTTGCAAATGACCAGGAGACTCTTCCTCTGTCTTGAGTTTCCCTCTGATGTTACCGCTCTCTTTGTTTCTAAGAGAGGAAAACAAGTCTAAACTTACTTTCCAGTTGGAAATGGAATGGAGAGTTAACGTTGGAAGCCGGGAGAATCTGTCCTGTGATGAAGTGGTCTCCGAGCCACTTCCACTGGGATGTCACATCACTGTCTGGGCCCCTTGCTCAGCCTGTGCACAGGTGACAGCGCAGTTGTGCCGAGCAGTCCTCCCGGACAGGGCAGTGGGTTGGAAATGAGTTTGGGGATTTGGTTTCATTACACAAGTTCCTGAGGGCCTTGACCTGGCACTTCGAGTGGGAGCATTCCCTGTCCCACAGACTGTGCTCTGGGCCCGTGCAGACCTGACGTGGCCTCAGCCTGAGTCTCAGGGCCCGTGGTGATGAGGAGCATTTTAGCCCAGGGTCTGCCGGAGGCTCTGAGACTACTGGGCTGTGGGACTTTGTCCAGGATGATAATAATTCCTCCCCGAGTTTCAGATTTCCTTGCCTGTGAGCCGGGGTAGTAGTTGTTTCTGAGATGATTGTAATGATTCAGTAATGGGCGCAGCGTGTGCTGACAGGTAGCTGGGTGCTTTAGGAGCAGAAGTCGCAATCACTCTGTCAGCCTCTCCCTGTGCACTCTGTGCTTTGAGAAGTTGTGTGTTTGGTGAAAGTCCCGCCCAGACCCTAGGGTCTAGATGAACTGTTGTTCCTTTACTTTCCCTTCCTTTTCCTCTTTCCCTTCTCTGTGTCCCATGTTTAGGTAGCAGATTCCTCTATTTCAGGGAATACGGGCTTTTCTAGTAAAGGGACAGGTGGAATGCGGAGAGGTGGGGCCCAGAGGGGGTCTGGAGTGTCTGCACAGTGCTGCTTCCCTGCGTTTCTGCATCCGGTCCCATCAGTGCACTAAGTCAGCCTTCCTCTTCCTTCCTGTGTCATCGGGTCTCTGTTTTAAGGGAAAACCATTTTTATGGGTCTTTTTTCACTTACGTGTTTCATTCAGATGCTTGTTGCTTTTCTCCCTGTGCTTCAGCGTTCCGAGGAGAAAATTCAGCCGTGCAGCATCCTCTCCGAGCTCTACGAGTTGATCGGCTTCCACTGCAAGTCCACCTTCTTCAAGCGGGTGGCCCCCGTGCGGCACGCGGCCCCCGGCATCCCGGAGCCTGGCGGGAAGGCCTGCTCCCGACTCCTCCTGCAGACGCTTCCTGGCTACAGTCTGTCACTGGACTTGCAGGACTTCAGCAAATGTGTTGGAACTAAAACATTGCTTCAGCCCCATTAACCATGCCTGGTTTGGGCCCTGCTGTCCTGCCTCATCAGGGTGAATCTTGATTCATTTAGAACAGGGCTCAGCAGACTTTTCCTTTCAAGGGCTTGGGGGTAAATATTTCAGGGTCTGAAAACCTCCTGATCTCTGGTGCAGCTGCTCAGCTCTACTGTTTAGATGCCAGAACAACCAGATAGTCCACACACCCATAGAGCTTTATTAACAGCGGTGGCTGGGGCTGGATTGGGTGTATGAACTGCAGTTTGCCCCCACAGCCTCCTCAATATTGACACCTGCACCAGAGTGTACATTTGTGACAATGGGTGAACCTACACTGACATGTCATCATCACCCATAGCCCATAGTTGACACTAGGATTTACACATTGTGTTGTGCACTCTGTGGGTTTGGACAGATGTACAATGACATGTATCCACCATCACAGCATCATACAGAGTCGTGTGTCTTAGTGACCTTAAAATGCTCCGTGCTGCACCTCATTCATTGCTCTTTCCCCTCTAGCCTCTGGCAGCCACTGATCTTTCAGTCTCTGTGTTTTTCCCTTTCCCAGAACACCATACAGTTGGAATCAGACAGTTGCTGAAACTTCCCAGATTGGCTTCTTTCACTTGGTAATATGCATTTAAGGTTCCTCCATGTCTTTTCATTCCTTGATAACTCATTTCATTTTAGCACCAAATAATAGTCCATTTTCTGGCGGGACCACAGTTTATTTATCCATTCACCTACTGAAGAAGAGCTTAGTTGCTTCTGAATCCTGTTGAGTATGAATAAAGCTGCTATTAACATCTGTATGCAGATTTGTGTGTGAACATAAGTTTCCATTTCATCGAGTAAACACCAAGGAGCACAGTTGCCGGATCATATGTTAGAATTACGTCTAGCTCTGTAAAAAATTGCCAGACCGTCTTCCAAAGTACCTGGGCCATTTTTCATTCCCACCAACAATGCATTATAATTTCTGGTGCTCCACATCCTCACCAGCATTCGGTGCTGTCAGTGTTCTGCATTTTGGCAGTTCTGACAGGTGTGCAGTGGTATCTCGCTGTTTCAGTCTGCATCCCCTTGATGACAGGTGCTGTGGAGCATCTTTCCAAAGGCTTCTTTGGCATCCAGATTTCTTCTTTGATGAGGTGTGTGTTCAGGCATTTTGCTCATTTTTTAATCAGGTTATTCATCCTTCTTGTTGAGTGTAAAGAAATTTTGGTATATTCTGGATTTCAGCCCTTTATCAGTGTGTCCCTGCCCTTCACCTTCAGTGCCAGAGTTGTCCTTTGGGTCTCAGTGGAGTGTCAGATCTTCAAAGAGATTCCCTGTCTTCCCTCAGCCTAAATACTGTCCTTGTATTTTTCACTTTCAGTGACTCATTTTGTTCTTTTTAAATAGCATTTCCCATAATTTGTAAGTATATTAAAGACAAAAGGGCAATGATTGAATACCGCCTGCCCAACCAGGCTGTGTGCCCTGTGAGAGCAGAGGCCCTGTCCCCACTCACAGTTTCCCATGACAGCACATGGCACATGTCCATGTAAAAGTGTGTAACGTGGGGCCAAACCTGATGAGCAGCTATGACGACATGTGTTGTCTACCATTTATTGAGTAGACTTTGTTTCTGATCTTAATTATTAAATCATATGAATGAAACTTGGTTGTTTTGAAAAATAAAACAACAAAGCACACCTCAATGTAATTGGTAATTTCTACTTAGATTTCTGACCCAGGAGGGGATGTTCACCATCATTTTGTGGAGGAGGTTGGGAAGGTAAAGTAAGAGAGTGAGATCAAATAAAGTAAAAATGATAACAGTCAGTTGGCTTTATTTTCACTGAAATAAAAGTTATTTTAAACCCTATCTCAGCTGTTGTCCTGTTGTTTTAAACATTTCTCATAGAATTAAATGGAAGCCCACTAAACCCTGAAAGGGAAACTGTGTGCTCAGGTCCTGAAAATTGTTTATGTCTATTTCTTGAGATACAAATTTCCCTGCTGGTTACAGAAATACGAGGCGGGAACACAACAGAGCAGTGCATGTGTCTGCCGGCTTCACGGGCTGCTCAGTGTCAATTTCATTTCTTGGGTTGCAGTTTAGGACGGATTTCCATGAGAAATATTGCTCAGACTTTTCCTGAATGAAGGATTGAATTTTCCACAGGAAATATTATGAAACAGAGTGACAAGGCACAAGGGTTTCCCATAAAGGAATAGTTGATATAATAAACTCTCACTATGGTGAATATTATTAATAAAAGCAAGTTGAAAATTTTATCACTAGGTCAAATGGCACAAATCCGTCTGAAGAAAAAAGATTCAAATTTTATAGAAGAAGTGGTTTGAATCAAGTAGAAATTATGATTTCTACACTATTTGTTGTAAGAACTTATACTCAGTCTTATCATAATTGCCGGTGGTAGGAAGTGGATCATTATTTATTTATTAAAAAAAATTCACAAGGTGTTATTTGCCCCATTATTGATGCGGCAGTCCTGTGGTTAGTTAAGTTGGGATATTTAGGAAACTTAGCTAGGTCTTCCGGACATTGATTTCAGCCACTTTATATTAACTACAATCTCTTCTTTTGTGTCGGCATATGGTCCATATATAAATATGGGGAGGAACAACCTCCAACTCGGTTTTACAGTGCAAACCGAAGGAAATTCAAACCGGCACTAGGAAACAAACTGAGAGACCACAGTAAGGGTTTCTTCTGCAACCCGTTCCCTTTGTGCTGGATGAACGAACGTCTCTCCACATGCTCAGTTCTGAGAGATAAGTGTGTGTGAAAGCCGTCCTTCAACTAGATTGAAGGGAACACAAAGTTTCTTTTCAGTTGCCAAATCCAATCCATACATATACATGGGGAGGTACAAGCTCCAACTCGGTTTTACAGTGAAAACGGCAGGCACTTCAAACCGGCACTAGGAAACAGACTGAGAAACCAGAGTAAGGGTTTCTCCTGCAACCCGTTGCCTTTGTGCTGGATGAACGAAGGTCTCTCCACATACTCAGGTCTGAGAGATAAATGAGAGTGAAAGCCGACCTTCACCTAGCTTGAAGGGAACACAAAGTTTCTTTTCAGTTGCAAACCCCACTCCATATGTATATATGGGGAGGTACAAGCTCCAACACGGTTTTACAGTGAAAACGGCAGGCACTTCAAACCGGCACTAGGAAACAGACTGAGAAACCAGAGTAAGGGTTTCTCCTGCAACCCGTTCCCTTTGTGCTGGATGAACGAACGTCTCTCCACATGCTCAGTTCTGAGAGATAAGTGTGTGTGAAAGCCGTCCTTCACCTAGCTTGAAGGGAACACAAAGTTTCTTTTAAGTTGCCAACTCAAATCCATACATACATATGGGGAGGTACAAGCTCCAACTCGGTTTTACAGTGAAAACGGCAGGCACTTCAAACCGGCACTAGGAAACAGACTGAGAATCCAGAGTAAGGGTTTCTCCTGCAACCCGTTCCATTTGTGCTGGATGAACGAACGTCTCTCCACATGCTCAGTTCTGAGAGATAAGTGTGTGTGAAAGCCGTCCTTCACCTAGCTTGAAGGGAACACAAAGTTTCTTTTTGGATGCAATCTCCACTCCATACATATATATGGGGAGGTACAAGCTCCAACTCGGTTTTACAGTGAAAACGACAGGCACTTCAAACCGGCACTAGGAAACAGACTGAGAAACCAGAGTAAGGGTTTCTCCTGCAACCCGTTCCCTTTGTGCTGGATGAACGAACGTCTCTCCACATGCTCAGATCTGAGAGATAAGTGTGTGTGAAAGCCGTCCTTCACCTAGCTTGAAGGGAACACAAAGTTTCTTTTCAGTTGCCAACTCCACTCCATATATATATATGGGGAGGTACAAGCTCCAACTCGGTTTTACAGTGAAAAAGGCAGGCACTTCAAACCGGCACTAGGAAACAGACTGAGAAACCAGAGTAAGGGTTTCTCCTGCCACCCGTTTCCTTTGTGCTGGATGAACGAACGTCTCTCCACATGCTCTGTTCTGAGATATAAGTGTGTGTGAAAGCCGCCCTTCACCTAGCTTGAAGGGAACACAAACTTTCTTTCAGTTGCCAACTCCACTCCATACATATATATGGGGAGGTACAAGCTCCAACTCGGTTTTACAGTGAAAACGGCAAGCACTTCAAACCGGCACTAGGAAACAGACTGAGAAACCAGAGTAAGGGTTTCTCCTGCAACCCGTTCCCTTTGTGCTGGATGAACGAACGTCTCTCCACATGCTCAGTTCTGAGAGATAAGTGTGTGTGAAAGCCGTCCTTCACCTAGCTTGAAGGGAACACAAAGTTTCTTTTCAGTTGTCAACCCCACTCCATATATATATATGGGGAGGTACAAGCTCCAACTCGGTTTTAAAGTGAAAACGGCAGGCACTTCAAACCGGCACTAGGAAACAGACTGAGAAACCAGACTAAGGGTTGCTCCTGCCACCCGTTTCCTTTGTGCTGGATGAACGAACGTCTCTCCACATGCTCAGTTCTGGGAGATAAGTGTGTGTGAAAGCCGTCCTTCACCTAGCTTGAAGGGAACACAAAGTTTATTTTCAGTTGTCAACTCCACTCCATACATATATATGGGGAGGTACAATCTCTAACTCGGTTTTACAGTGAAAACGGCAGGCACTTCAAACCGGCACTAGGAAACAGACTGAGAAACCAGACTAAGGGTTTCTCCTGCAACCCGTTCCCTTTGTGCTGGATGAACGAACGTCTCTCCACATGCTCAGTTCTGAGAGATAAGTGTGTGTGAAAGCCGTCCTTCACCTAGCTTGAAGGGAACACAAAGATTCTTTTCAGTTGCCAACTCCACTCCATACATACATAAGGGGAGGTACAAGCTCCAACTCGGTTTACAGTGAAAACGGCAGGCACTTCAAACCGGCACTAGGAAACAGACTGAGAAACCAGAGTAAGGGGTTCCCCTGCAACCCGTTCCCTTTGTGCTGGATGAACGAACGTCTCTCCACATGCTCAGTTCTGAGAGATAAGTGTGTGTGAAAGCCGTCCTTCACCTAGCTTGAAGGGAACACAAAGTTTCTTTTCAGTTGCCAACTCCACTCCATACATATATATGGGGAGGTACAAGCTCCAACTCGATTTTACAGTGAAAACGGCAGGCACTTCAAACCGGCACTAGGAAACAGACTGAGAAACCAGAGTAAGGGTTTCTCCTGCAACCCGTTCCCTTTGTGCTGGATGAACGAACGTCTCTCCACATGCTCAGTTCTGAGAGATAAGTGTGTGTGAAAGCCGTCCTTCACCTAGCTTGAAGGGAACACAAAGTTTCTTTTCAGTTGCCAACTCCACTCCATACATATATATGGGGAGGTACAAGCTCCAACTCGGTTTTACAGTGAAAACGGCAGGCACTTCAAACCGGCACTAGGAAACAGACTGAGAAACCAGAGTAAGGGTTTCTCCTGCAACCCGTTCCTTTGTGCTGGATGAACGAACGTCTCTCCACATGCTCAGTTCTGAGAGATAAGTGTGTGTGAAAGCCGTCCTTCACCTAGCTTGAAGGGAACACAAAGTTTCTTTTCAGTTGCCAACTCAACTCCATACATACATATGGGGAGGTACAAGCTCCAACTCGGGTTTACAGTGAAAACGGCAGGCACTTCAAACCGGCACTAGGAAACAGACTGAGAAACCAGAGTAAGGGTTTCTCCTGCAACCCGTTCCCTTTGTGCTGGATGAACGAACGTCTCTCCACATGCTCAGTTCTGAGAGATAAGTGTGTGTGAAAGCCGTCCTTCACCTAGCTTGAAGGGAACACAAAGTTTCTTTACAGTTGCCAACTCCATTCCATACATATATATGGGGAGGGACAAGCTCCAACTCGGTTTTACAGTGAAAAAGGCAGGCACTTCAAACCGGCCCTAGGAAACAGACTGAGAAACCAGAGTAAGGGTTTCTCCTGCAACCCGTTCCCTTTTTGCTGGATGAACGAACGTCTCTCCACATGCTCAGTTCTGAGACATAAGTGTGTGTGAAAGCCGTCCTTCACCTAGCTTGAAGGGAACACAAAGTTTCTTTTCAGTTGCCAACTCCACTCCATACATATATATGGGGAGGTACAAGCTCCAACTCGGGTTTACAGTGAAAAAGGCAGGCACTTCAAACCGGCACTAGGAACCCGACTGAGAATCCAGAGTAAGGGTTTCTCCTGCAAACCGTTCCCTTTGTGCTGGATGAACAAAAGTCTCTCCACATGCTCAGTTCTGAGAGATAAGTGTGTGTGAAAGCCGTCCTTCACCTAGCTTGAAGGGAACACAAAGTTTCTTTTCAGTTGCCAACTCCACTCCATACATATATATGGGGAGGTACAAGCGCCAACTCGGTTTTACAGTGAAAACGGCAGGCACTTCAAACAGGTACTAGGAAACAGACTGAGAAACCAGAGAAAGGGTTTCTCCTGCAACCCGTTCCCTTTGTGCTGGATGAACGAACGTCTCTCCACATGCTCAGTTCTGAGAGATAAGTGTGTGTGAAAGCCGTCCTTCACCTAGCTTGAAGGGAACACAAAGTTTCTTTTCAGTTGCCAACTCCACTCTTACATATATATGGGGAGGTACAAGCTCCAACTCGGTTTTACAGTGAAAACGGCAGGCACTTCAAACCGGCACTAGGAAACCGACTGAGAATCCAGAGTAAGGGTTTCTCCTGCAACCCGTTCCCTTTGTGCTGGATGAACGAACGTCTCTCCACATGCTCAGTTCTGAGAGATAAGTGTGTGTGAAAGCCGTCCTTCACCTAGCTTGAAGGGAACACAAAGTTTCTTTTAAGTTGCCAACTCCACTCCATACATATATATGGGGAGGTACAAGCTCCAACTCGGTTTTACAGTGAAAACGGCAGGCACTTCAAACCGGCAGTAGGAAACAGACTGAGAAACCAGACTAAGGGTTTCTCCTGCAAACCGTTCCCTTTGTGCTGGATGAACGAACGTCTCTCCACATGCTCAGTTCTGAGAGAAAAGTGTGTGTGAAAGCCGTCCTTCACCTAGCTTGAAGGGAACACTAAGTTTCTTTTCAGTTGCCAACTCCACTCCATACATATATATGGGGAGGTACAAGCTCCAAATCTGTTTTACAGTGAAAACGGCAGGCACTTCAAACCGGCACTAGGAAACAGACTGAGAAACCAGAGAAAGGGTTTCTCCTGCAAACCGTTACTTTTGTGCTGGATGAACGAACGTCTCTCCACATGCTCAGATCTGAGAGATAAGTGTGTGTGAAAGCCGTCCTTCACCTAGCTTGTAGGGAACACAAAGTTTCTTTTCAGTTGCCAACTCCACTCCATATATATATATGGGGAGGTACAAGCTCCAACTCGGTTTTACAGTGAAAAAGGCAGGCACTTCAAACCGGCACTAGGAAACAGACTGAGAAACCAGAGTAAGGGTTTCTCCTGCCACCCGTTTCCTTTGTGCTGGATGAACGAACGTCTCTCCACATGCTCTGTTCTGAGAGATAAGTGTGTGTGAAAGCCGCCCTTCACGTAGCTTGAAGGGAACACAAATTTTCTTTCAGTTGACAACTCCACTCCATACATATATATGGGGAGGTACAAGCTCCAACTCGGTTTTACAGTGAAAACGGCAAGCACTTCAAACCGGCACTAGGAAACCGACTGAGAAACCAGAGTAAGGGTTTCTCCTGCAACCCGTTCCCTTTGTGCTGGATGAACGAACGTCTCTCCACATGCTCAGTTCTGAGAGATAAGTGTGTGTGAAAGCCGTTCTTCACCTAGCTTGAAGGGAACACAAAGTTTCTTTTCAGTTGTCAACCCCACTCCATACATATATATGGGGGGGTACAAGCTCCAACTCGGTTTTACAGTGAAAACGGCAGGCACTTCAAACCGGCACTAGGAAACAGACTGAGAAACCAGAGTAAGGGTTTCTCCTGCAACCCGTTCCCTTTGTGCTGGATGAACGAACGTCTCTCCACATGCTCAGTTCTGAGAGATAAGTGTGTGTGAAAGCCGTCCTTCACCTAGCCTGAAGGGAACACAAAGTTTCTTTTCAGTTGCCAACTCCACTCCATACATATATATGGGGAGGTACAAGCTCCAACTCGGTTTTAAAGTGAAAACGGCAGGCACTTCAAACCGGCACTAGGAAACAGACTGAGAAACCAGACTAAGGGTTGCTCCTGCCACCCGTTTCCTTTGTGCTGGATGAACGAACGTCTCTCCACATGCTCAGTTCTGGGAGATAAGTGTGTGTGAAAGCCGTCCTTCACCTAGCTTGAAGGGAACACAAAGTTTATTTTCAGTTGCCAACTCCACTCCATACATATATATGGGGAGGTACAAGCTCCAACTCGGTTTTACAGTGAAAACGGCAGGCACTTCAAACCGGCACTAGGAAACAGACTGAGAAACCAGACTAAGGGTTTCTCCTGCAACCCGTTCCCTTTGTGCTGGATGAACGAACGTCTCTCCACATGCTCAGTTCTGAGAGATAAGTGTGTGTGAAAGCCGTCCTTCACCTAGCTTGAAGGGAACACAAAGTTTCTTTTCAGTTGCCAACTCCACTCCATACATACATATGGGGAGGTACAAGCTCCAACTCGGTTTACAGTGAAAACGGCAGGCACTTCAAACCGGCACTAGGAAACAGACTGAGAAACCAGAGTAAGGGTTTCACCTGCAACCCGTTCCCTTTGTGCTGGATGAACGAACGTCTCTCCACATGCTCAGTTCTGAGAGATAAGTGTGTGTGAAAGCCGTCCTTCACCTAGCTTGAAGGGAACACAAAGTTTCTTTTCAGTTGCCAACTCCACTCCATACATATATATGGGGAGGTACAAGCTCCAACTCGATTTTACAGTGAAAACGGCAGGCACTTCAAACCGGCACTAGGAAACAGACTGAGAAACCAGAGTAAGGGTTTCTCCTGCAACCCGTTCCCTTTGTGCTGGATGAACGAACGTCTCTCCACATGCTCAGTTCTGAGAGATAAGTGTGTGTGAAAGCCGTCCTTCACCTAGCTTGAAGGGAACACAAAGTTTCTTTTCAGTTGCCAACTACACTCCATACATATATATGGGGAGGTACAAGCTCCAACTCGGTTTTACAGTGAAAAAGGCAGGCACTTCAAACCGGCACTAGGAAACAGACCGAGTTGGAGCTTGTACTTTCCCATATATATGTATGGAGTGGAGTTGGCAACTGAAAAGAAACTTTGTGTTCCCTTCAAGCTAGGTGAAGGACGGCTTTCACACACACTTATCTCTCAGAACTGAGCATGTGGAGAAACGTTCGTTCATCCAGCACAAAGGGAACGGGTTGCAGGAGAAACCCTTACTCTGGTTTCTCAGTCTGTTTCCTAGTGCCGGTTTGAAGTGCCTGCCGTTTTCACTGTAAAACCGAGTTGGAGCTTGTACCTCCCCATATATATGTATGGATTGGAGTTGGCAACTGAAAAGAAACTTTGTGTTCCCTTCAAGCTAGGTGAAGGACGGCTTTCACACACACTTATCTCTCAAAACTGACCATGTGGAGAGACGTTCGTTCATCCAGCACAAAGGGAACGGTTTGCAGGAGAAACCCTTACTCTGGTTTCTCAGTCTGTTTCCTAGTGCCGGTTTGAAGTGCCTGCCGTTTTCACTGTAAATCCGAGTTGGAGCTTGTCCCTCCCCATATATATGTATGGAGTGGAAATGGCAACTGAAAAGAAACTTTGTGTTCCCTTCAAGCTAGTTGAAGGACGGCTTTCACACACACTTATCTCTCAGAACTGAGCATGTGGAGAGACGTTCGTTCATCCAGCACAAAGGGAACGGGTTGCAGGAGAAACCCTTACTCTGGTTTCTCAGTCGGTTTCCTAGTGCCGGTTTGAAGTGCCTGCCGTTTTCACTGTAAAACCGAGTTGGGGCTTGTACCTCCCCATATATATGTATGGAGTGGAGTTGGCAACTGAAAAGAAACTTTGTGTTCCCTTCAAGCTGGGTGAAGGACGGCTTTCACACACACTTATCTCTCAGAACTGAGCATGTGGAGAGACGTTCGTTCATCCAGCACAAAGGGAACGGGTTGCAGGAGAAACCCTTACTCTGGTTTCTCAGTCTGTTTCCTAGTGCCGGGTTGAAGTGCCTGCCGTTTTCACTGTAAAACCGAGTTGGAGCTTGTACCTCCCCATATATATGTATGGAGTGGAGTTGGCAACTGAAAAGAAACTTTGTGTTCCCTTCAAGCTAGGTGAAGGACGGCTTTCACACACACTTATCTCTCAGAACTGAGCATGTGGAGAGACGTTCGTTCATCCAGCACAAAGGGAACGGGTTGCAGGTGAAACCCTTACTCTGGTTTCTCAGTCTGTTTCCTAGTGCCGGTTTGAAGTGCCTGCCGTTTTCACTGTAAAACCGAGTTGGAGCTTGTACCTCCCCATATATATGTATGGAGTGGAGTTGGCAACTGAAAAGAAACTTTGTGTTCCCTTCAAGCTAGGTGAAGGACGGCATTCACACACACTTATCTCTCAGAACTGAGCATGTGGAGAGACGTTCGTTCATCCAGCACAGAGGGAACGGGTTGCAGGAGAAACCCATACTCTGGTTTCTCAGTCTGTTTCCTAGTGCCGGTTTGAAGTGCCTGCCGTTTTCACTGTAAAACCGAGTTGGAGCTTGTACCTCCCCATATATATGTATGGAGTGCAGTTGGCAACTGAAAAGAAACTTTGTGTTCCCTTCAAGCTAGGTGAAGGACGGCTTTCACACACACTTATCTCTCAGAACTGAGCATGTGGAGAGACGTTCGTTCATCCAGCACAAAGGGAACGGGTTGCAGGAGAAACCCTTACTCTGGTTTCTCAGTCTGTTTCCTAGTGCCGGTTTGAAGTGCCTGCCGTTTTCACTGTAAAACCGAGTTGGAGCTTGTACCTCCCCATATATATGTATGGAGTGGAGTTGGCAACTGAAAAGAAACTTTGTGTTCCCTTCAAGCTAGGTGAAGGACGGCTTTCACACACACATATCTCTCAGAACTGAGCATGTGGAGAGACGTTCTTTCATCCAGCACAAAGGGAACGGGTTGCAGGAGAAACCCTTACTCTGGTTTCTCAGTCTGTTTCCTGGTTCCGGTTTGAAGTGCCTGCCGTTTTCACTGTAAAACCGAGTTGGAGCTTGTCCCTCACCATATATATGTATGGAGTGGAGTTGACAACTGAAAAGAAACTTTGTGTTCCCTTCAAGCTAGGTGAAGGACGGCTTTCACACACACTTATCTCTCAGAACTGACCATGTGGAGAGACGTTCGTTCATCCAGCACAAAGGGAACATGTGGCAGGAGAAACCATTAGTCTGGTTTCTCAGTCTGTTTCCTAGTGCCGGTTTGAAGTGCCTGCCGTTTTCACTGTAAAACCGAGTTGGAGCTTGTACCTCCCCATATATATGTAAGGAGTGGAGTTGGCAACTGAAAAGAAAATTTGTGTTCCCTTCAAGCTAGGTGAAGGACGGCTTTCACACACACTTATCTCTCAGAACTGAGCATGTGGAGAGACGTTCTTTCATCCAACACAAAGGGAACGGTTTGCAGGGAAACCCTTCCTCTGTTTTCTCAGTCTGTTTCCTAGTGCCGGTTTGATGTGCCTGCCGTTTTCACTGTAAAACCGAGTTGGAGCTTGTACCTCCCCATATATATGTATGGAGTGGAGTTGGCAACTGAAAAGAAACATTGTGTTCCCTTCAAGCTAGGTGAAGGACGGCTTTCACACACACTTATCTCTCAGAACTGAGCATGTGGAGAGACGTTCGTTCATCCAGCACAAAGGGAACGGGTTGCAGGAGAAACCCTTACTCTGGTTTCTCAGTCTGTTTCCTAGTGCCGGTTTGAAGTGCCTGCCGTTTTCACTGTAAAACCGAGTTGGAGCTTGTACCTCCCCATATATATGTATGGAGTGGAGTTGGCAACTGAAAAGAAACTTTGTGTTCCCTTCAAGCTAGGTGAAGGACGGCTTTCACACACACTTATCTCTCAGAACTGAGCATGTGGAGAGACGTTCTTTCATCCAGCACAAAGGGAACGGGTTGCAGGAGAAACCCTTACTCTGGTTTCTCAGTCTGTTTCCTGGTTCCGGTTTGAAGTGCCTGCCGTTTTCACTGTAAAACCGAGTTGGAGCTTGTCCCTCACCATATATATGTATGGAGTGGAGTTGACAACTGAAAAGAAACTTTGTGTTCCCTTCAAGCTAGGTGAAGGACGGCTTTCACACACACTTATCTCTCAGAACTGACCATGTGGAGAGACGTTCGTTCATCCAGCACAAAGGGAACATGTGGCAGGAGAAACCATTAGTCTGGTTTCTCAGTCTGTTTCCTAGTGCCGGTTTGAAGTGCCTGCCGTTTTCACTGTAAAACCGAGTTGGAGCTTGTACCTCCCCATATATATGTAAGGAGTGGAGTTGGCAACTGAAAAGAAAATTTGTGTTCCCTTCAAGCTAGGTGAAGGACGGCTTTCACACACACTTATCTCTCAGAACTGAGCATGTGGAGAGACGTTCTTTCATCCAACACAAAGGGAACGGTTTGCAGGGAAACCCTTCCTCTGTTTTCTCAGTCTGTTTCCTAGTGCCGGTTTGATGTGCCTGCCGTTTTCACTGTAAAACCGAGTTGGAGCTTGTACCTCCCCATATATATGTATGGAGTGGAGTTGGCAACTGAAAAGAAACATTGTGTTCCCTTCAAGCTAGGTGAAGGACGGCTTTCACACACACTTATCTCTCAGAACTGAGCATGTGGAGAGACGTTCGTTCATCCAGCACAAAGGGAACGGGTTGCAGGAGAAACCCTTACTCTGGTTTCTCAGTCTGTTTCCTAGTGCCGGTTTGAAGTGCCTGCCGTTTTCACTGTAAAACCGAGTTGGAGCTTGTACCTCCCCATATATATGTATGGAGTGGAGTTGGCAACTGAAAAGAAACTTTGTGTTCCCTTCAAGCTAGGTGAAGGACGGCTTTCACACACACTTATCTCTCAGAACTGAGCATGTGGAGAAACGTTCGTTCATCCAGCACAAAGGGAACGGGTTGCAGGAGAAACCCTTACTCTGGTTTCTCAGTCTGTTTCCTAGTGCCGGTTTGAAGTGCCTGCCGTTTTCACTGTAAAACCGAGTTGGAGCTTGTACCTCCCCATATATATGTATGGATTGGAGTTGGCAACTGAAAAGAAACTTTGTGTTCCCTTCAAGCTAGGTGAAGGACGGCTTTCACACACACTTATCTCTCAAAACTGACCATGTGGAGAGACGTTCGTTCATCCAGCACAAAGGGAACGGTTTGCAGGAGAAACCCTTACTCTGGTTTCTCAGTCTGTTTCCTAGTGCCGGTTTGAAGTGCCTGCCGTTTTCACTGTAAATCCGAGTTGGAGCTTGTCCCTCCCCATATATATGTATGGAGTGGAAATGGCAACTGAAAAGAAACTTTGTGTTCCCTTCAAGCTAGGTGAAGGACGGCTTTCACACACACTTATCTCTCAGAACTGAGCATGTGGAGAGACGTTCGTTCATCCAGCACAAAGGGAACTGGTTGCAGGAGAAACCCTTTCTCTGGTTTCTCAGTCTGTTTCCTAGTGCCGGTTTGAAGTGCCTGCCGTTTTCACTGTAAAACCGAGTTGGAGCTTGTACCTCCCCATATATATGTATGGTGTGGAGTTGGCAACTGAAAAGAAACTTTGTGTTCCCTTCAAGATAGGTGAAGGACGGCTTTCACACACACTTATCTCTCAGAACTGACCGTGTGGAGAGACGTTCGTTCATCCAGCACAAAGGGAACGGGTTGCAGGAGAAACCCTTACTCTGGTTTCTCAGTCTGTTTCCTAGTGCCGGTTTGAAGTGCCTGCCGTTTTCACTGTAAAACCGAGTTGGAGCTTGTCCATCCCCATATATATGTATGGTGTGGAGTTGGCAACTGAAAAGAAACTTTGTGTTCCCTTCAAGCTAGGTGAAGGACGGCTTTCACACACACTTATCTCTCAGAACTGAGCATGTGGAGAGACGTTCGTTCATCCAGCACAAAGGGAACGGGTGGCAGGAGAAACCCTTACTCTGGATTCTCAGTCTTTTTCCTAGTGCCGGTTTGAAGTGCCTGCCGTCTTCACTGTAAAACCGAGTTGGAGCTTGTCCCTCCCCATATATATGTATGGAGTGGAGTTGGCAACTGAAAAGAAACTTTGTGTTCCCTTCAAGCTAGGTGAAGGTCGGCTTTCACACACACTTATCTCTCAGAACTGAGCATGTGGAGAGACGTTCGTTCATCCAGCACAAAGGGAACGGGTTGCAGGAGAAACCCTTACTCTGGTTTCTCAGTCTGATTCCTAGTGCCGGTTTGAAGTGCCTGCCGTTTTCACTGTAAAACCGAGTTGGAGCTTGTCCCTCCCCATATATATGTATGGAGTGGAAATGGCAACTGAAAAGAAACTTTGTGTTCCCTTCAAGCTAGGTGAAGGACGGCTTTCACACACACTTATCTCTCAGAACTGAGCATGTGGAGAGACGTTCTTTCATCCAACACAAAGGGAACGGTTTGCAGGGAAACCCTTCCTCCGGTTTCTCAGTCTGTTTCCTAGTGCCGGTTTGAAGTGCCTGCCGTTTTCACTGTAAAACCGAGTTGAAGCTTGTACCTCCCCATATATATGTATGGAGTGGAGTTGGCAACTGAAAAGAAACTTTGTGTTCCCTTCAAGCTAGGTGAAGGACGGCTTTCACACACACTTATCTCTCAGAACTGAGCATGTGGAGAGACGTTCGTTCATCCAGCACAAAGGGAACGGGTTGCAGGAGAAACCCTTACTCTGGTTTCTCAGTCTGTTTCCTAGTGCCGGTTTGAAGTGCCTGCCGTTTTCACTCTAAAACCGAGTTGGAGCTTGTACCTCCCCATATATATGTATGGAGTGGAGTTGGCAACTGAAAAGAAACTTTGTGTTCCCTTCAAGCTAGGTGAAGGACGGCTTTCACACACACTTATCTCTCAGAACTGAGCATGTGGAGAAACGTTCGTTCATCCAGCACAAAGGGAACGGGTTGCAGGAGAAACCCTTACTCTGGTTTCTCAGTCTGTTTCCTAGTGCCGGTTTGAAGTGCCTGCCGTTTTCACTGTAAAACCGAGTTGGAGCTTGTACCTCCCCATATATATGTATGGAGTGGAGTTGGCAACTGAAAAGAAACTTTGTGTTCCCTTCAAGCTAGGTGAAGGACGGCTTTCACACACACTTATCTCTCAAAACTGAGCATGTGGAGAGACGTTCGTTCATCCAGCACAAAGGGAACGGTTTGCAGGAGAAA
This sequence comes from Vicugna pacos, assembly GCF_048564905.1. Lineage (NCBI taxonomy): Eukaryota > Metazoa > Chordata > Mammalia > Artiodactyla > Camelidae > Vicugna > Vicugna pacos. The sequence continues at coordinate 76,445,474 of NW_027328740.1, read as the reverse complement.
CCCTTACTCTGGTTTCTCAGTCTGTTTCCTAGTGCCGGTTTGAAGTGCCTGCCGTTTTCACTGTAAAACCGAGTTGGAGCTTGTCCCTCCCCATATATATGTATGGAGTGGAAATGGCAACTGAAAAGAAACTTTGTGTTCCCTTCAAGCTAGGTGAAGGACGGCTTTCACACACACTTATCTCTCAGAACTGAGCATGTGGAGAGGCGTTCGTTCATCCAGCACAAAGGGAACGGGTTGCAGGAGAAACCCTTACTCTGGTTTCTCAGTCTGTTTCCTAGGGCCGGTTTGAAGTGCCTGCCGTTTTCACTGTAAAACCGAGTTGGAGCTTGTACCTCCCCATATATATGTATGGAGTGGAGTTGGCAACTGAAAAGAAACTTTGTGTTCCCTTCAAGCTAGGTGAAGGACGGCTTTCACACACACTTATCTCTCAGAACTGAGCATGTGGAGAGACGTTCGTTCATCCAGCACAAAGGGAACGGGTTGCAGGAGAAACCCTTACTCTGGTTTCTCAGTCTGTTTCCTAGTGCCGGTTTGAAGTGCCTGCCGTTTTCACTGTAAAACCGAGTTGGAGCTTGTACCTCCCCATATATATGTATGGAGTGGAGTTGGCAACTGAAAAGAAACTTTGTGTTCCCTTCAAGCTAGGTGAAGGACGGCTTTCACACACACTTATCTCTCAGAACTGAGCATGTGGAGAGACGTTCGTTCATCCAGCACAGGGAACGGGTTGCAGGAGAAACCCTTTCTCTGGTTTCTCAGTCTGTTTCCTAGTGCCGGTTTGAAGTGCCTGCCGTTTTCACTGTAAAACCGAGTTGGAGCTTGTACCTCCCCATATATATGTATGGAGTGGAGTTGGCAACTGAAAAGAAACTTTGAGTTCCCTTCAAGCTAGGTGAAGGACGGCTTTCACACACACTTATCTCTCAGAACTGAGCATGTGGAGAGACGTTCGTTCATCCAGCACAAAGGGAACGGGTGGCAGGAGAAACCCTTAGTCTGGTTTCTCAGTCTGTTTCCTAGTGCCGGTTTGAAGTGCCTGCCGTTTTCACTGTAAAACCGAGTTGGAGCTTGTCCCTCCCCATATATATGTATGGAGTGGAGTTGGCAACTGAAAAGAAACATTGTGTTCCCTTCAAGCTAGGTGAAGGACGGCTTTCACACACACTTATCTCTCAGAACTGAGCATGTGGAGAGACGTTCCGTCATCCAGCACAGAGGGAACGGGTTGCAGGAGAAACCCTTACTCTGGTTTCTCAGTCTGTTTCCTAGTGCCGGTTTGAAGTGCCTGCCGTTTTCACTGTAAAACCGAGTTGGAGCTTGTACCTCCCCATATATATGTATGGAGTGGAGTTGGCAACTGAAAAGTAACTTTGTGTTCCCTTCAAGCTAGGTGAAGGACGGCTTTCACACACACTTATCTCTCAGAACTGAGCATGTGGAGAGACGTTCGCTCATCCAGCACAAAGGGAACGGGTTGAGGAGAAACCCTTAGTCTGGTTTCTCAGTCTGTTTCCTAGTGCCGGTTTGAAGTGCCTGCCGTTTTCACTGTAAAACCGAGTTGGAGCTTGTACCTCCCCATATATATGTATGGAGTGGAGTTGGCAACTGAAAAGAAACTTTGTGTTCCCTTCAAGCTAGGTGAAGGACGGCTTTCACACACACATATCTCTCAGAACTGAGCATGTGGAGAGACGTTCTTTCATCCAGCACAAAGGGAACGGGTTGCAGGAGAAACCCTTTCTCTGGTTTCTCAGTCTGTTTCCTGGTTCCGGTTTGAAGTGCCTGCCGTTTTCACTGTAAAACCGAGTTGGAGCTTGTCCCTCACCATATATATGTATGGAGTGGAGTTGACAACTGAAAAGAAACTTTGTGTTCCCTTCAAGCTAGGTGAAGGACGGCTTTCACACACACTTATCTCTCAGAACTGAGCATGTGGAGAGACGTTCGTTCATCCAGCACAAAGGGAACATGTGGCAGGAGAAACCATTAGTCTGGTTTCTCAGTCTGTTTCCTAGTGCCGGTTTGAAGTGCCTGCCGTTTTCACTGTAAAACCGAGTTGGAGCTTGTACCTCCCCATATATATGTAAGGAGTGGAGTTGGCAACTGAAAAGAAAATTTGTGTTCCCTTCAAGCTAGGTGAAGGACGGCTTTCACACACACTTATCTCTCAGAACTGAGCATGTGGAGAGACGTTCTTTCATCCAACACAAAGGGAACTGTTTGCAGGGAAACCCTTCCTCTGTTTTCTCAGTCTGTTTCCTAGTGCCGGTTTGATGTGCCTGCCGTTTTCACTGTAAAACCGAGTTGGAGCTTGTACCTCCCCATATATATGTATGGAGTGGAGTTGGCAACTGAAAAGAAACATTGTGTTCCCTTCAAGCTAGGTGAAGGACGGCTTTCACACACACTTATCTCTCAGAACTGAGCATGTGGAGAGACGTTCGTTCATCCAGCACAAAGGGAACGGGTTGCAGGAGAAACCCTTACTCTGGTTTCTCAGTCTGTTTCCTAGTGCCGGTTTGAAGTGCCTGCCGTTTTCACTGTAAAACCGAGTTGGAGCTTGTACCTCCCCATATATATGTATGGTGTGGAGTTGGCAACTGAAAAGAAACTTTGTGTTCCCTTCAAGATAGGTGAAGGACGGCTTTCACACACACTTATCTCTCAGAACTGACCGTGTGGAGAGACGTTCGTTCATCCAGCACAAAGGGAACGGGTTGCAGGAGAAACCCTTACTCTGGTTTCTCAGTCTGTTTCCTAGTGCCGGTTTGAAGTGCCTGCCGTTTTCACTGTAAAACCGAGTTGGAGCTTGTCCATCCCCATATATATGTATGGTGTGGAGTTGGCAACTGAAAAGAAACTTTGTGTTCCCTTCAAGCTAGGTGAAGGACGGCTTTCACACACACTTATCTCTCAGAACTGAGCATGTGGAGAGACGTTCGTTCATCCAGCACAAAGGGAACGGGTGGCAGGAGAAACCCTTACTCTGGATTCTCAGTCTTTTTCCTAGTGCCGGTTTGAAGTGCCTGCCGTCTTCACTGTAAAACCGAGTTGGAGCTTGTCCCTCCCCATATATATGTATGGAGTGGAGTTGGCAACTGAAAAGAAACTTTGTGTTCCTTTCAAGCTAGGTGAAGGTCGGCTTTCACACACACTTATCTCTCAGAACTGAGCATGTGGAGAGACGTTCGTTCATCCAGCACAAAGGGAACGGGTTGCAGGAGAAACCCTTACTCTGGTTTCTCAGTCTGATTCCTAGTGCCGGTTTGAAGTGCCTGCCGTTTTCACTGTAAAACCGAGTTGGAGCTTGTACCTCCCCATATATATGTATGGAGTGGAGTTGGCAACTGAAAATAAACTTTGTGTTCCCTTCAAGCTAAGTGAAGGACGGCTTTCACACACATTTATCTCTCAGAACTGAGCATGTGGAGAGACGTTCGTTCATCCAGCACAAAGGGAACGGGTTGCAGGAGAAACCCTTACTCTGGTTTCTCAGTCTGTTTCCTAGTGCCGGTTTGAAGTGCCTGCCGTTTTCACTGTAAAACCGAGTTGGAGCTTGTACCTCCCCATATATATGTATGGAGTGGAGTTGGCAACTGAAAAGAAACTTTGTGTTCCCTTCAAGCTAGGTGAAGGACGGCTTTCACACACACTTATCTCTCAGAACTGAGCATGTGGAGAGACGTTCGTTCATCCAACACAAATGGAACGGGTTGCAGGAGAAACCCTTACTCTGGTTTCTCAGTCTGTTTCCTGGTGCCGGTTTGAAGTGCCTGCCGTTTTCACTGTAAAACCGAGTTGGAGCTTGTCCCTCCCCATATATATGTATGGAGTGTAGTTGGCTACTGAAAAGAAACTTTGTGTTCCCTTCAAGCTAGGTGAAGGACGGCATTCACACACACTTATCTCTCAGAACTGAGCATGTGGAGAGACGTTCGTTCATCCAGCACAAAGGGAACGGGTTGCAGGAGAAACCCTTTCTCTGGTTTCTCAGTCTGTTTCCTAGTGCCGGTTTGAAGTGCCTGCCGTTTTCACTGTAAAACCGAGTTGGAGCTTGTACCTCCCCATATATATGTATGGAGTGGAGTTGGCAACTGAAAAGAAACTTTGTGTTCCCTTCAAGCTAGGTGAAGGACGGCTTTCACACACACTTATCTCTCAGAACTGAGCATGTGGAGAGACGTTCGTTCATCCAGCACAAAGGGAACGGGTTGCAGGAGAAACCCTTACTCTGGTTTCTCAGTCTGTTTCCTAGGGCCGGTTTGAAGTGCCTACCGTTTTCACTGTAAAACCGAGTTGGAGCTTGTACCTCCCCATATATATATATGGAGTGGAGTTGGCAACTGAAAAGAAACTTTGTGTTCCCTTCAAGCTAGGTGAAGGACGGCTTTCACACACACTTATCTCTCAGAACTGAGCATGTGGAGGTACGTTCTTTCATCCAGCACAAAGGGAACTGGTTGCAGGAGAAACCCTTTCTCTGGTTTCTCAGTCTGTTTCCTAGTGCCGGTTTGAAGTGCCTGCCGTTTTCACTGTAAAACCGAGTTGGAGCTTGTACCTCCCCATATATATGTATGGAGTGGAGTTGGCAACTGAAAAGAAACTTTGTGTTCCCTTCAAGCTAGGTGAAGGACGGATTTCACACACACTTATCTCTCAGAACTGAGCATGTGGAGAGACGTTCGTTCATCCAGCACAAAGGGAACGGGTTGCAGGAGAAACCCTTACTCTGGTTTCTCAGTCTGTTTCCTAGTGCCGGTTTGAAGTGCCTGCCGTTTTCACTGTAAAACCGAGTTGGAGCTTGTACCTCCCCATATATATGTATGGAGTGGAGTTTGCAACTGAAAAGAAACTTTGTGTTCCCTTCAAGCTAGGTGAAGGACGGCTTTCACACACACATATATCTCAGAACTGAGCATGTGGATAGACGTTCGTTCATCCAGCTCAAAGGGAACGGGTTGCAGGAGAAACCCTTACTCTGGTTTCTCAGTCTGTTTCCTAGTGCCGGTTTGAAGTGCCTGCCGTTTTCACTGTAAAACCGAGTTGGAGCTTGTACCTCCCCATATATATGTATGGAGTGGAGTTGGCAACTGGAAAGAAACTTTGTGTTCCCTTCAAGCTAGGTGAAGGACGGCTTTCACACACACTTATCTCTCAGAACTGAGCATGTGGAGAGACGTTCGTTCATCCAGCACAAAGGGAACGGGTTGCAGGAGAAACCCTTACTCTGGTTTCTCAGTCTGTTTCCTAGGGCCGGTTTGAAGTGCCTGCCGTTTTCACTGTAAAACCGAGTTGGAGCTTGTACCTCCCCATATATATGTATGGAGTGGAGTTGGCAACTGAAAAGAAACTTTGTGTTCCCTTCAAGCTAGGTGAAGGACGGCTTTCACACACACTTATCTCTCAGAACTGAGCATGTGGAGAGACGTTCGTTCATCCAGCACATAGGGAACTGGTTGCAGGAGAAACCCTTAGTCTGGTTTCTCAGTCTTTTTCCTAGTGCCGGTCTGAAGTGCCTGCCGTTTTCACTGTAAAACCGAGTTGGAGCTTGTACCTCCCCATATATATGTATGGAGTGGAGTTGGCAATTGAAAAGAAACTTTGTGTTCCCTTCAAGCTAGGTGAAGGACGGCTTTCACACACACTTATTTCTCAGAACTGAGCATGTGGAGAGACGTTCGTTCATCCAGCACAAAGGGAACGGGTGGCAGGAGAAACCATTAGTCTGGTTTCTCAGTCTTTTTCCTAGTGCCGGTTTGAAGTGCCTGCCGTTTTCACTGTAAAACCGAGTTGGAGCTTGTACCTCCCCATATATATGTATGGAGTGGAGTTGGAAACTGAAAAGAAAATTTGTGTTCCCTTCAAGCTAGGTGAAGGACGGCTTTCACACACACTTATCTCTCAGAACTGAGCATGTGGAGAGACGTTCTTTCATCCAACACAAAGGGAACGGTTTGCAGGGAAACCCTTCCTCTGGTTTCTCAGTCTGTTTCCTAGTGCCGGTTTGAAGTGCCTGCCGTTTTCACTGTAAAACCGAGTTGGAGCTTGTACCTCCCCATATATATGTATGGAGTGGAGTTGGCAACTGAAAAGAAACTTTGTGTTCCCTTCAAGCTAGGTGAAGGACGGCTTTCACACACACTTATCTCTTGGAACTGAGCATGTGGAGAGACGTTCGTTCATCCAGCACAAAGGGAACGGGTTGCAGGAGAAACCCTTACTCTGGTTTCTCAGTCTGTTTCCTAGTGCCGGTTTGAAGTGCCTGCCGTTTTCACTCTAAAACCGAGTTGGAGCTTGTACCTCCCCATATATATGTATGGAGTGGAGTTGGCAACTGAAAAGAAACTTTGTGTTCCCTTCAAGCTAGGTAAAGGACGGCTTTCACACACACTTATCTCTCAGAACTGAGCATGTGGAGAGACGTTCGTTCATACAGCACAAAGGGAACGGGTTGCAGGAGAAACCCTTACTCTGGTTTCTCAGTCTGTTTCCTAGGGCCGGTTTGAAGTGCCTGCCGTTTTCACTGTAAAACCGATTTGGAGCTTGTACCTCCCCATATAAATGTATGGAGTGGAGTTGGCAACTGAAAAGAAACTTTGTGTTCCCTTCAAGCTATGTGAAGGACGGCTTTCACACACACTTATCTCTCAGAACTGAGCATGTGGAGAGACGTTCGTTCATCCAGCACAAATGGAACGGGTTGCAGGAGAAACCCTTACTCTGGTTTCTCAGTCTGTTTCCTAGTGCCGGTTTGAAGTGCCTGCCGTTTTCACTGTAAAACCGAGTTGGAGCTTGTCCCTCCCCATATATATGTATGGAGTGGAGTTGACAACTGAAAAGAAACTTTGTGTTCCCTTCAAGCTAGGTGAAGGACGGCTTTCACACACAGTTATCTCTCAGAACTGAGCATGTGGAGAGACGTTCGTTCATCCAGCACAAAGGGAACGGGTTGCAGGAGAAACCCTTACTCTGGTTTCTCAGTCTGTTTCCTAGTGCCGGTTTGAAGTGCCTGCCGTTTTCACTGTAAAACTGAGTTGGAGCTTGTCCCTCCCCATATATATGTATGGAGTGGAATTGGCAACTGAAAAGAAACTTTGTGTTCCCTTCAAGCTTGGTGAAGGACGGCTTTCACACACACTTTTCTCTCAGAACTGAGCATGTGGAGAGACGTTCGTTCATCCAGCACAAAGGGAACGGGTTGCAGGAGAAACCCTTTCTCTGGTTTCTCAGTCTGTTTCCTAGTGCCGGTTTGAAGTGCCTGCCGTTTTCACTGTAAAACCGAGTTGGAGCTTGTACCTCCCCATATATATGTATGGAGTGGAGTTGGCAACTGAAAAGAAACTTTGTGTTCCCTTCAAGCTAGGTGAAGGACGGCTTTCACACACACTTATCTCTCAGAACTGAGCATGTGGAGAGACGTTCGTTCATCCAGCACAAAGGGAACGTGTTGCAGGGGAAACCCTTACTCTGGTTTCTCAGTCTGTTTCCTAGTGCCGGTTTGAAGTGCCTGCCGTTTTCACTGTAAAACCGAGTTGGAGCTTGTACCTCCCCATATATATGTATGGAGTGGAGTTGGCAACTGAAAAGAAACTTTGTGTTCCCTTCAAGCTAGGTGAAGGACGGCTTTCACACACACTTATCTCTCAGAACTGAGCATGTGGAGAGACGTTCGTTCATCCAGCACAGAGGGAAAGGGTGGCAGGTGAAACCATTAGTCTGATTTCTCAGTCTGTTTCCTAGTGCCGGTTTGAAGTGCCTGCCGTTTTCACTGTAAAACCGAGTTGGAGCTTGTACCTCCCCATATATATGTATGGAGTGGAGTTGGCAACTGAAAAGAAACTTTGTGTTCCCTTCAAGCTAGGTGAAGGACGGCTTTCACACACACTTATCTCTCAGAACTGAGCATGTGGAGAGACGTTCGTTCATCCAGCACAAAGGGAACGGGTTGCAGGAGAAACCCTTACTCTGGTTTCTCAGTCTGTTTCCTAGTGCCGGTTTGTAGTGCCTGCCGTTTTCACTGTAAAACCGAGTTGGAGCTTGTACCTCCCCATATATATGTATGGAGTGGAGTTGGCAACTGAAAAGAAACTTTGTGTTCCCTTCAAGCTAGGTGAAGGACGGCTTTCACACACACTTATCTCTCAGAACTGAGCATGTGGAGAGACGTTCTTTCATCCAGCACAAAGGGAACGGGTTGTAGGAGAAACCCTTACTCTGGTTTCTCGTCTGTTTCCTAGTGCCGGTTTGAAATGCCTGCCGTTTTCACTGTAAAACCGAGTTGGAGCTTGTACCTCCCCATATATATTTATGGAGTGGAGTTGGCAACTGAAAAGAAACTTTGTGTTCCCTTCAAGCTAGGTGAAGGACGGCTTTCACACACCCTTATCTCTCAGAACTGAGCATGTGGAGAGACGTTCGTTCATCCAGCACAGAGGGAACGGGTTGCAGGAGAAACCCTTAGTCTGGTTTCTCAGTCTGTTTCCTAGTGCCGGTTTGAAGTGCCTGCCGTTTTCACTGTAAAACCGAGTTGGAGCTTGTACCTCCCCATATATATGTATGGAGTGGAGTTGGCAACTGAAAAGAAACTTGGTGTTCCCTTCAAGCTAGGTGAAGGACGGCTTTCACACACACTTATCTCTCAGAACTGAGCATGTGGAGAGACGTTCGTTCATCCAGCACAAAGGGAACGGGTTGCAGGGAAACCCTTTCTCTGGTTTCTCAGTCTGTTTCCTAGTGCCGGTTTGAAGTGCCTGCCGTTTTCACTGTAAAACCGAGTTGGAGCTTGTACCTCCCCATATATATGTATGGAGTGGAGTTGGCAACTGAAAAGAAACTTTGTGTTCCCTTAAAGCTAGGTGAAGGACGGCTTTCACACACACTTATCTCTCAGAACTGAGCATGTGGAGAGACTTTCGTTCATCCAGCACAATGGGAACGGGTGGCAGGAGAAACCCTTAGTCTGGTTTCTCAGTCTGTTTCCTAGTGCCGGTTTGAAGTGCCTGCCGTTTTCACTGTAAATCCGACTTGGAGCTTGTACCTCCCCATATATATGTATGGAGTGGAGTTGGCAACTGAAAAGAAACTTTGTGTTCCCTTCAAGCTAGGTGAAGGACGGCTTTCACACACACTTATCTCTCAGAACTGAGCATGTGGAGAGACGTTCGTTCATCCAGCACAGAGGGAACGGGTTGCAGGAGAAACCCTTACTCTGGTTTTTCAGTCTGTTTCCTAGTGACGGTTTGAAGTGCCTGCCGTTTTCACTGTAAAACCGAGTTGGAGCTTGTACCTCCCCTTATATATGTATGGAGTGGAGTTGGCAACTGAAAAAAAACTTTGCGTTCCCTTCAAGCTAGGTGAAGGACGACTTTCACACACACTTATCTCTCAGAACTGAGCATGTGGCGAGACGTTCGTTCATCCAGCACAGAGGGAACGGGTTGCAGGAGAAACCCTTACTCTGGTTTTTCAGTCTGTTTCCTAGTGCCGGTTTGAAGTGCCTGCCTTTTTCACTGTAAATTCGACTTGGAGCTTGTACCTCCCCATATATATGTATGGAGTGGAGTTGGCAACTGAAAAGAAACTTTGCGTTCCCTTCAAGCTAGGTGAAGGACGGCTTTCACACACACTTATCTCTCAGAACTGAGCATGTGGCGAGACGTTCGTTCATCCAGCACAGAGGGAACGGGTTGCAGGAGAAACCCTTACTCTGGTTTCTCAGTCTGTTTCCTAGTGCCGGTTTGAAGTGCCTGCCGTTTTCACTGTAAAACCGAGTTGGAGCTTGTACCTCCCCATATATATGTATGGAGTGGAGTTGGCAACTGAAAAGAAACTTTGTGTTCCCTTCAAGCTAGGTGAAGGACGGTTTTCACACACACTTATCACTCAGAACTGAGCATGTGGAGAGACGTTCGTTCATCCAGCACAAAGGGAACGGGTTGCAGGTGAAACCCTTAATCTTGTTTCTCAGTCTGTTTCCTAGTGCCGGTTTGAAGTGCCTGCCGTTTTCACTGTAAAACCGAGTTGGAGCTTGTACCTCCCCATATATATGTATGGATTGGAGTTGGCAACTGAAAAGAAACTTTGTGTTCCCTTCAAGCTAGGTGAAGGACGGCATTCACACACACTAATCTCAGAACTGAGCATGTGGAGAGACGTTCGTTCATCCAGCAGAAAGGGAACGGGTTGCAGGAGAAACCCTTACTCTGGTTTCTCAGTCTGTTTCCTAGTGCCGGTTTGAAGTGCCTGCCGTTTTCACTGTAAAACTGAGTTGGAGCTTGTCCCTCCCCATATATATGTATGGAGTGGAATTGGCAACTGAAAAGAAACTTTGTGTTCCCTTCAAGCTTGGTGAAGGACGGCTTTCACACACACTTTTCTCTCAGAACTGAGCATGTGGAGAGACGTTCGTTCATCCAGCACAAAGGGAACAGGTTGCAGGAGAAACCCTTTCTCTGGTTTCTCAGTCTGTTTCCTAGTGCCGGTTTGAAGTGCCTGCCGTTTTCACTGTAAAACCGAGTTGGAGCTTGTACCTCCCCATATATATGTATGGAGTGGAGTTGGCAACTGAAAAGAAACTTTGTGTTCCCTTCAAGCTAGGTGAAGGACGGCTTTCACACACACTTATCTCTCAGAACTGAGCATGTGGAGAGACGTTCGTTCATCCAGCACAAAGGGAACGTGTTGCAGGGGAAACACTTACTCTGGTTTCTCAGTCTGTTTCCTAGTGCCGGTTTGAAGTGCCTGCCGTTTTCACTGTAAAACCGAGTTGGAGCTTGTACCTCCCCATATATATGTATGGATTGGAGTTGGCAACTGAAAAGAAACTTTGTGTTCCCTTCAAGCTAGGTGAAGGACGGCTTTCACACACACTTATCTCTCAGAACTGAGCATGTGGAGAGACGTTCGTTCATCCAGCACAGAGGGAAAGGGTGGCAGGTGAAACCATTAGTCTGGTTTCTCAGTCTGTTTCCTAGTGCCGGTTTGAAGTGCCTGCCGTTTTCACTGTAAAACCGAGTTGGGGCTTGTACCTCCCCATATATATGTATGGAGTGGAGTTGGCAACTGAAAAGAAACTTTGTGTTCCCTTCAAGCTAGGTGAAGGACGGCTTTCACACACACTTATCTCTCAGAACTGAGCATGTGGAGAGACGTTCGTTCATTCAGCACAGAGGGAACGGGTTGCAGGGGAAACCCTTACTCTGGTTTCTCAGTCTGTTTCCTAGTGCCGGTTTGAAGTGCCTGTCGTTTTCACTGTAAAACCGAGTTGGGGCTTGTACCTCCCCATATATATATATGGAGTGGAGTTGGCAACTGAAAAGAAACTTTGTGTTCCCTTCAAGCTAGGTGAAGGACGGCTTTCACACACACTTATCTCTCAGAACTGAGCATGTGGAGAGACGTTCGTTCATCCAGCACAAAAGGAACGGGTTGCAGGAGAAACCCTTAGTCTGGGTTCTCAGTCTGTTTCCTAGTGCCGGTTTGAAGTGCCTGCCGTTTTCACTGTAAAACCGAGTTGGAGCTTGTACCTCCCCATATATATGTATGGAGTGGGGTTGGCAACTGAAAAGAAACTTTGTGTTCCCTTCAAGCTAGGTGAAGGACGGCTTTCACACACACTTATCTCTCAAAACTGAGCATGTGGAGAGACGTTCGTTCATCCAGCACAAAGGGAACGTGTTGCAGGGGAAACCCTTACTCTGGTTTCTCAGTCTGTTTCCTAGTGCCGGTTTGAAGTGCCTGCCGTTTTCACTGTAAAACCGAGTTGGAGCTTGTACCTCCCCATATATATGTATGGAGTGGAGTTGGCAACTGAAAAGAAACTTTGTGTTCCCTTCAAGCTAGGTGAAGGACGGCTTTCACACACACTTATCTCTCAGAACTGAGCATGTGGAGAGACGTTCGTTCATCCAGCACAGAGGGAAAGGGTGGCAGGTGAAACCATTAGTCTGGTTTCTCAGTCTGTTTCCTAGTGCCGGTTTGAAGTGCCTGCTGTTTTCACTGTAAAACCGAGTTGGGGCTTGTACCTCCCCATATATATGTATGGAGTGGAGTTGGCAACTGAAAAGAAACTTTGTGTTCCCTTCAAGCTAGGTGAAGGACGGCTTTCACACACACTTATCTCTCAGAACTGAGCATGTGGAGAGACGTTCGTTCATTCAGCACAGAGGGAACGGGTTGCAGGGGAAACCCTTACTCTGGTTTCTCAGTCTGTTTCCTAGTGCCGGTTTGAAGTGCCTGTCGTTTTCACTGTAAAACCGAGTTGGGGCTTGTACCTACCCATATATATATATGGAGTGGAGTTGGCAACTGAAAAGAAACTTTGTGTTCCCTTCAAGCTAGGTGAAGGACGGCTTTCACACACACTTATCTCTCAGAACTGAGCATGTGGAGAGACGTTCGTTCATCCAGCACAAAAGGAACGGGTTGCAGGAGAAACCCTTAGTCTGGGTTCTCAGTCTGTTTCCTAGTGCCGGTTTGAAGTGCCTGCCGTTTTCACTGTAAAACCGAGTTGGAGCTTGTACCTCCCCATATATATGTATGGAGTGGAGTTGGCAACTGAAAAGAAACTTTGTGTTCCCTTCAAGCTAGGTGAAGGACGGCTTTCACACACACTTATCTCTCAGAACTGAGCATGTGGAGAGACGTTCGTTCATCCAGCACAAAGGGAACGGGTTGCAGGAGAAACCCTTACTCTGGTTTCTCAGTGTGTTTCCTAGTGCCGGTTTGTAGTGCCTGCCGTTTTCACTGTAAAACCGAGTTGGAGCTTGTACCTCCCCATATATATGTATGGAGTGGAGTTGGCAACTGAAAAGAAACTTTGTGTTCCCTTCAAGCTAGGTGAAGGACGGCTTTCACACACACTTATCTCTCAGAACTGAGCATGTTGAGAGACGTTCTTTCATCCAGCACAAAGGGAACGGGTTGCAGGAGAAACCCTTACTCTGGTTTCTCAGTCTGTTTCCTAGTGTCGGTTTGAAGTGCCTGCCGTTTTCACTGTAAAACCGAGTTGGAGCTTGTACCTCCCCATATATATTTATGGAGTGGAGTTGGCAACTGAAAAGAAACTTTGTGTTCCCTTCAAGCTAGGTGAAGGACGGCTTTCACACACCCTTATCTCTCAGAACTGAGCATGTGGAGAGACGTTCGTTCATCCAGCACAGAGGGAACGGGTTGCAGGAGAAACCCTTAGTCTGGTTTCTCAGTCTGTTTCCTAGTGCCGGTTTGAAGTGCCTGCCGTTTTCACTGTAAAACCGAGTTGGAGCTTGTACCTCCCCATATATATGTATGGAGTGGAGTTGGCAACTGAAAAGAAACTTTGTGTTCCCTTAAAGCTAGGTGAAGGACGGCTTTCACACACACTTATCTCTCAGAACTGAGCATGTGGAGAGACTTTCGTTCATCCAGCACAATGGGAACGGGTGGCAGGAGAAACCCTTAGTCTGGTTTCTCAGTCTGTTTCCTAGTGCCGGTTTGAAGTGCCTGCCGTTTTCACTGTAAATCCGACTTGGAGCTTGTACCTCCCCATATATATGTATGGAGTGGAGTTGGCAACTGAAAAGAAACTTTGTGTTCCCTTCAAGCTAGGTGAAGGACGGCTTTCACACACACTTATCTCTCAGAACTGAGCATGTGGAGAGACGTTCGTTCATCCAGCACAGAGGGAACGGGTTGCAGGAGAAACCCTTACCCTGGTTTTTCAGTCTGTTTCCTAGTGACGGTTTGAAGTGCCTGCCGTTTTCACTGTAAAACCGAGTTGGAGCTTGTACCTCCCCTTATATATGTATGGAGTGGAGTTGGCAACTGAAAAGAAACTTTGCGTTCCCTTCAAGCTAGGTGAAGGACGGCTTTCACACACACTTTTCTCTCAGAACTGAGCATGTGGCGAGACGTTCGTTCATCCAGCACAGAGGGAACGGGTTGCAGGAGAAACCCTTACTCTGGTTTCTCAGTCTGTTTCCTAGTGCCGGTTTGAAGTGCCTGCCGTTTTCACTGTAAAACCGTGTTGGAGCTTGTACCTCCCCATATATATGTATGGAGTGGTGTTGGCAACTGAAAAGAAACTTTGTGTTCCCTTCAAGCTAGGTGAAGGACGGCTTTCACACACACTTATCACTCAGAACTGAGCATGTGGAGAGACGTTCGTTCATCCAGCACAAAGGGAACGGGTTGCAGGTGAAACCATTAATCTGGTTTCTCAGTCTGTTTCCTAGTGCCGGTTTGAAGTGCCTGCCGTTTTCACTGTAAAACCGAGTTGGAGCTTGTACTTCCCCATATATATGTATGGATTGGAGTTGGCAACTGAAAAGAAACTTTGTGTTCCCTTCAAGCTAGGTGAAGGACGGCATTCACACACACTTATCTCAGAACTGAGCATGTGGAGAGACGTTCGTTCATCCAGCACAAAGGGAACGGCTTGCAGGAGAAACCCTTACTCTGGTTTCTCAGTCTGTTTCCTAGTGCCGGTTTGAAGTGCCTGCCGTTTTCACTGTAAAACCGAGTTGGAGCTTGTACCTCCCCATATATATGTATGGAGTGGAGTTGGAAACTGAAAAGAAAATTTGTGTTCCCTTCAAGCTAGGTGAAGGACGGCTTTCAAACACCCTTATCTCTCAGAACTGAGCATGTGGAGAGACGTTCGTTCATCCAGCACAAAGGGAACGGGTTGCAGGAGAATCCCTTACTCTGGTTTCTCAGTCTGTTTCCTAGTGCGGGTTTGAAGTGCCTGCAGTTTTCACTGTAAAACCGAGTTGGAGCTTGTACCTCCCCATATATATGTATGGAGTGTAGTTGACAACTGAAAAGAAACTTTGTGTTCCCTTCAAGCTAGGTGAAGGACGGCTTTCACACACACTTATCTCTCAGAACTGAGCATGTGGAGAGACGTTCGTTCATCCAGCACAGAGGGAACGGGTTGCAGGAGAAACCCTTACCCTGGTTTTTCAGTCTGTTTCCTAGTGACGGTTTGAAGTGCCTGCCGTTTTCACTGTAAAACCGAGTTGGAGCTTGTACCTCCCCTTATATATGTATGGAGTGGAGTTGGCAACTGAAAAGAAACTTTGCGTTCCCTTCAAGCTAGGTGAAGGACGGCTTTCACACACACTTTTCTCTCAGAACTGAGCATGTGGCGAGACGTTCGTTCATCCAGCACAGAGGGAACGGGTTGCAGGAGAAACCCTTACTCTGGTTTCTCAGTCTGTTTCCTAGTGCCGGTTTGAAGTGCCTGCCGTTTTCACTGTAAAACCGTGTTGGAGCTTGTACCTCCCCATATATATGTATGGAGTGGTGTTGGCAACTGAAAAGAAACTTTGTGTTCCCTTCAAGCTAGGTGAAGGACGGCTTTCACACACACTTATCACTCAGAACTGAGCATGTGGAGAGACGTTCGTTCATCCAGCACAAAGGGAACGGGTTGCAGGTGAAACCATTAATCTGGTTTCTCAGTCTGTTTCCTAGTGCCGGTTTGAAGTGCCTGCCGTTTTCACTGTAAAACCGAGTTGGAGCTTGTACTTCCCCATATATATGTATGGATTGGAGTTGGCAACTGAAAAGAAACTTTGTGTTCCCTTCAAGCTAGGTGAAGGACGGCATTCACACACACTTATCTCAGAACTGAGCATGTGGAGAGACGTTCGTTCATCCAGCACAAAGGGAACGGCTTGCAGGAGAAACCCTTACTCTGGTTTCTCAGTCTGTTTCCTAGTGCCGGTTTGAAGTGCCTGCCGTTTTCACTGTAAAACCGAGTTGGAGCTTGTACCTCCCCATATATATGTATGGAGTGGAGTTGGCAACTGAAAAGAAAATTTGTGTTCCCTTCAAGCTAGGTGAAGGACGGCTTTCAAACACCCTTATCTCTCAGAACTGAGCATGTGGAGAGACGTTCGTTCATCCAGCACAAAGGGAACGGGTTGCAGGAGAATCCCTTACTCTGGTTTCTCAGTCTGTTTCCTAGTGCGGGTTTGAAGTGCCTGCAGTTTTCACTGTAAAACCGAGTTGGAGCTTGTACCTCCCCATATATATGTATGGAGTGTAGTTGACAACTGAAAAGAAACTTTGTGTTCCCTTCAAGCTAGGTGAAGGACGGCTTTCACACACACTTATCTCTCAGAACTGAGCATGTGGAGAGACGTTCGTTCATCCAGCACAAAGGGAACGGGTTGCAGGAGAAACCCTTACTCTGGTTTCTCAGTCTGTTTCCTAGTGCCGGTTTGAAGTGCCTGCCGTTTTCACTGTAAAACCGAGTTGGAGCTTGTACCTCCCCATATAAATGTATGGAGTGGAGTTGGCAACTGAAAAGAAACTTTGTGTTCCATTCAAGCTAGGTGAAGGATGGCTTTCACACACACATATCTCTCAGAACTGAGCATGTGGAGAGACGTTCGTTCATCCAGCACAAAGGGAACGGTTTGCAGGAGAAACCCTTACTCTGGTTTCTCAGTCTGTTTCCTAGTGCCGGTTTGAAGTGCCTGCCGTTTTCACTGTAAAACCGAGTTGGAGCTTGTACCTCCCCATATATATGTATGGAGTGGAGTTGGCAACTGAAAAGAAACTTTGGGTTCCCTTCAAGCTAGGTGAAGGACGGCTTTCACACACACTTATCTCTCAGAACTGAGCATGTGGAGAGACGTTCGTTCATCCAGCACAAAGGGAACGGGTTGCAGGAGAAACACTTAGTCTGGTTTCTCAGTCTGTTTCCTAGTGCCTGTTTGAAGTGCCTGCCGTTTTCACTGTAAAACCGAGTTGGAGCTTGTACCTCCCCATATATATGTATGGAGTGGAGTTGGCAATTGAAAAGAAACTTTGTGTTCCCTTCAAGCTAGGTGAAGGACGGCTTTCACACACACTTATCTCTCAGAACTGAGCATGTGGAGAGACGTTCGTTCATCCAGCACAGGGAACGGGTTGCAGGAGAAACCCTTTCTCTGGTTTATCAGTCTGTTTCCTAGTGCCGGTTTGAAGTGCCTGCCGTTTTCACTGTAAAACCGAGTTGGAGCTTGTACCTCCCCATATATATGTATGGAGTGGAGTTGGCAACTGAAAAGAAACTTTGAGGTCCCTTCAAGCTAGGTGAAGGACGGCTTTCACACACACGTATCTCTCAGAACTGAGCATGTGGAGAGACGTTCGTTCATCCAGCACAAAGGGAACGGGTGGCAGGAGAAACCCTTAGTCTGGTTTCTCAGTCTGTTTCCTAGTGCCGGTTTGAAGTGCCTGCCGTTTTCACTGTAAAACCGAGTTGGAGCTTGTACCTCCCCATATATATGTATGGAGTGGAGTAGGCAACTGAAAAGAAACTTTGTGTTCCCTTCAAGCTAGGTGAAGGACGGCTTTCACACACACTTATCTCTCAGAACTGAGCATGTGGAGAGACGTTCGTTCATCCAGCACAGAGGGAACGGGTTGCAGGAGAAACCCTTAGTCTGGTTTCTCAGTCTGTTTCCTAGTGCCGGTTTGAAGTGCCTGCCGTTTTCACTGTAAAACCGAGTTGGAGCTTGTACCTCCCCATATATATGTATGGAGTGGAGTTGGCAACTGAAAAGAAACTTTGTGTTCCCTTCAAGCTAGGTGAAGGACGGCTTTCACACACACTTATCTCTCAGAACTGAGCATGTGGAGAGACCTTGGTTCATCCAGCACAGGGAACGGGTTGCAGGAGAAACCCTTTCTCTGGTTTCTCACTCTGTTTCCTAGTGCCGGTTTGAAGTGCCTGCCGTTTTCACTGTAAAACCGAGTTGGAGCTTGTACCTCCCCATATATATGTATGGAGTGGAGTTGGCAACTGAAAAGAAACTTTGTGTTCCCTTCAAGCTAGGTGAAGGACGGCTTTCACACACACATATCTCTCAGAACTGAGCATGTGGAGAGACGTTCGTTCATCCAGCACAAAGGGAACGGGTGGCAGGAGAAACCCTTACTCTGGTTTCTCAGTCTGTTTCCTAGTGCCGGTTTGAAATGCCTGCCGTTTTCACTGTAAAACCGAGTTGGAGCTTGTACCTCCCCATATATATGTATGGAGTGGAGTTGGCAACTGAAAAGAAACTTTGTGTTCCCTTCAAGCTAGGTGAAGGACGGCTTTCACACACACTTATCTCTCAGAACTGAGCATGTGGAGAGACGTTCGTTCATCCAGCACAGAGGGAACGGGTTGCAGGAGAAACCCTTACTCTGGTTTCTCCGTCTGTTTCCTAGTGCCGGTTTGAAGTGCCTGCCGTTTTCACTGTAAAACCGAGTTGGAGCTTGTACCTCCCCATATATATGTATGGAGTGGAGTTGACAACTGAAAAGAAACTTTGTGTTCACTTCAAGCTAGGTGAAGGACGGCTTTCACACACACTTATCTCTCAGAACTGAGCATGTGGAGAGACGTTCGTTCATCCAGCACAAAGGGAACGGGTGGCAGGGGAAACCCTTAGTCTGGTTTCTCAGTCTGTTTCCTAGTGCCGGTTTGAAGTGCCTGCCGTTTTCACTGTAAAACCGAGTTGGAGCTTGTCCCTCCCCATATATATGTATGGAGTGGAACTGGCAACTGAAAAGAAACTTTGTGTTCCCTTCAAGCTAGGTGAAGTACGGCTTTCACACACACTTATCTCTCAGAACTGAGCATGTGGAGAGACGTTCGTTCATCCAGCACAAAGGGAACGGGTTGCAGGAGAAACCCTTTCTCTGGTTTCTCAGTCTGTTTCCTAGTGCCGATATGAAGTGCCTGCCGTTTTCACTGTAAAACCGAGTTGGAGCTTGTACCTCCCCATATATATGTATGGAGTGGAGTTGGCAACTGAAAAGAAACTTTGTGTTCCCTTCAAGCTAGGTGAAGGACGGCTTTCACACACACTTATCTCTCAGAACTGAGCATGTGGAGAGACGTTCGTTCATCCAGCACAAAAGGAACGGGTTGCAGGGAAACCCTTTCTATGGTTTCTCAGTCTGTTTCCTAGTGCCGGTTTGAAGTGCCTGCCGTTTTCACTGTAAAACCGAGTTGGAGCTTGTACCTCCCCATATATATGTATGGAGTGGATTTGGCAACTGAAAAGAAACTTTGTGTTCCCTTCAAGCTAGGTGAAGGACGGCTTTCACACACACTTATCTCTCAGAACTGAGCATGTGGAGAGACTTTCGTTCATCCAGCACAAAGGGAACGGGTTGCAGGAGAAACCCTTACTCTGGTTTCTCAGTCTGTTTCCTAGTGCCGGTTTGAAGTGCCTGCCGTTTTCACTGTAAAACCGAGTTGGAGCTTGTACCTCCCCATATATATGTATGGAGTGGAGTTGGCAACTGAAAAGAAACTTTGTGTTCCCTTCAAACTAGGTGAAGGACGGCTTTCACACACAATTATCTCTCAGAACTGAGCATGTGGAGAGACGTTCGTTCATCCAGCACAAAGGGAACGGGTGGCAGGGGAAACCGTTAGTCTGGTTTCTCAGTCTGTTTCCTAGTGCCGGTTTGAAATGCCTGCCGTTTTCACTGTAAAATCGAGTTGGAGCTTGTACCTCCCTATATATATGTATGGAGTGTAGTTGGCAACTGAAAAGTAACTTTGTTTTCCCTTCAAGCTAGGTGAAGGACGGCTTTCACACACACTTATTTCTCAGAACTGAGCATGTGGAGAGACGTTCGTTCATCCAGCACAGAGGGAACGGTTTGCAGGAGAAACCCTTACTCTGGTTTCTCAGTCTGTTTCCTAGTACCGGTTTGAAGTGCCTGCCGTTTTCACTGTAAAACCGAGTTGGAGCTTGTACCTCCCCATATATATGTATGGAGTGGGGTTGGCAACTGAAAAGAAACTTTGTGTTCCCTTCAAGCTAGGTGAAGGACGGCTTTCACACACACTTATCTCTCAGAACTGACCATGTGGAGAGACGTTCGTTCATCCAGCACAAAGGGAACGGGTTGCAGGAGAAACGCTTACTCTGGTTTCTCAGTCTGTTTCCACGTGCCGGTTTGAAGTGCCTGCCGTTTTCACTGTAAAACCGAGTTGGAGCTTGTACCTCCCCATATATATGTATGGAGTGGAGTTGGCAACTGAAAAGAAACTTTGTGTTCCCTTCAAGCTAGGTGAAGTACGGCTTTCACACACACTTATCTCTCAGAACTGAGCATGTGGAGAGACGTTCGTTCATCCAGCACAAAGGGAACGGGTTGCAGGAGAAACCCTTACTCTGGTTTCTCAGTCTGTTTCCTAGTGCCGGTTTGAAGTGCCTGCCGTTTTCACTGTAAAACCGAGTTGGAGCTTGTACCTCCCCATATATATGTATGGAGTGGAGTTGGCAACTGAAAAGAAACTTTGTGTTCCCTTCAAGCTAGGTGAAGGACGGCTTTCACACACACTTATCTCTCAGAACTGAGCATGTGGAGAGACGTTCGATCATCCAGCACAAAGGGAACGGGTTGCAGGAGAAACCCTTAGTCTGGTTTCTCAGTCTGTTTCCTAGTGCCGGTTTGAAGTGCCTGCCGTTTTCACTGTAAAACCGAGTTGGAGCTTGTACCTCCCCATATATATGTATGGAGTGGAGTTGGCAACTGAAAAGAAACTTTGTGTTCCCTTCAAGCTAGGTGAAGAACGGCTTTCACACACACTTATCTCTCAGAACTGAGCATGTGGAGAGACGTTCGTTCATCCAGCACAAAGGGAACGGGTTGCAGGAGAAACCCTTACTCTGGTTTCTCAGTCTGTTTCCTAGTGCCGGTTTGAAGTGCCTGCCGTTTTCACTGTAAAACCGAGTTGGAGCTTGTACCTCCCCATATATATGTATGGAGTGGAGTTGGCAACTGAAAAGAAACTTTGTGTTCCCTTCAAGCTAGGTGAAGGACGGCTTTCACACACACTTATCTCTCAGAACTGAGCATGTGGAGAGACGTTCGTTCATCCAGCACAGAGGGAACGGGTTGCAGGAGAAACCCTTACTCTGGTTTCTCAGTCTGTTTCCTAGTGCCGGTTTGAAGTGCCTGTCGTTTTCACTGTAAAACCGAGTTGGAGCTTGTACCTCCCCATATATATGTATGGAGTGGAGTTGGCAACTGAAAAGAAACTTTGTGTTCCCTTCAAGCTAGGTGAAGGACGGCTTTCACACACACTTATCTCTCAGAACTGAGCATGTGGAGAGACGTTCGTTCATCCAGCACAAAGGGAACGGGTTGCAGGAGAAACCCTTACTCTGGTTTCTCAGTCTGTTTCCTAGTGCCGGTTTGAAGTGCCTGCCGTTTTCACTGTAAAACCGAGTTGGAGCTTGTACCACCCCATATATATGTATGGAGTGGAGTTGGCAACTGAAAAGAAACTTTGTGTTCCCTTCAAGCTAGGTGAAGGACGGCTTTCACACACACTTATCTCTCAGAACTGAGCATGTGGAGAGACGATCGTTCATCCAGCACAAAGGGAACGGGTGGCAGGTGAAACCATTAGTCTGGTTTCTCAGTCTGTTTCCTAGTGCCGGTTTGAAGTGCCTGCCGTTTTCACTGTAAAACCGAGTTGGGGCTTGTACCTCCCCATATATATGTATGGAGTGGAGTTGGCAACTGAAAAGAAACTTTGTGTTCCCTTCAAGCTAGGTGAAGGACGGCTTTCACACACACTTATCTCTCAGAACTGAGCATGTGGAGAGACGTTCGTTCATCCAGCACAAAGGGAACGGGTTGCAGGAGAAACCCTTACTCTGGTTTCTCAGTCTGTTTCCTAGTGCCGGTTTGAAGTGCCTGCCGTTTTCACTGTAAAACCGAGTTGGAGCTTGTCCCTCCCCATATATATGTATGGAGTGGAATTGGCAACTGAAAAGAAACTTTGTGTTCCCTTCAAGCTAGGTGAAGGACGGCTTTCACACACACTTATCTCTCAGACCTGAGCATGTGGAGAGACTTTCGTTCATCCAGCACAAAGGGAACGGGTTGCAGGAGAAACCCTTACTCTGGTTTCTCAGTCTGTTTCCTAGTGCCGGTTTGAAGTGCCTGCCGTTTTCACTGTAAAACCGAGTTGGAGCTTGTACCTCCCCATATATATGTATGGAGTGGAGTTGGCAACTGAAAAGAAACTTTGTGTTCCCTTCAAGCTAGGTGAAGGACGGCTTTCACACACACTTATCTCTCAGAACTGAGCATGTGGAGAGACTTTCGTTCATCCAGCACAAAGGGAACGGGTGGCAGGAAAAACCGTTAGTCTGGTTTCTCAGTCTGTTTCCTAGTGCCGGTTTGAAATGCCTGCCGTTTTCACTGTAAAACCGAGTTGGAGCTTGTACCTCCCCATATATATGTATGGAGTGGAGTTGGCAACTGAAAAGAAACTTTGTGTTCCCTTCAAGCTAGGTGAAGGACGGCTTTCACACACACTTATCTCTCAGAACTGAGCATGTGGAGTGACGTTTGTTCATCCAGCACAAAGGGAACGGGTTGCAGGAGAAACCCTTACTCTGGTTTCTCAGTCTGTTTCCTAGTGCCGGTTTGAAGTGCCTGCCGTTTTCACTGTAAACCCGAGTTGGAGCTTGTACCTCCCCATATATATATATGGAGTGGAGTTGGCAACTGAAAAGAAACTTTGTGTTCCCTTCAAGCTAGGTGAAGGACGGCTTTCACACACACTTATCTCTCAGAACTGAGCATGTGGAGAGACGTTCGTTCATCCAGCACAAAGGGAACGGGTTGCAGGAGAAACCCTTACTCTGGTTTCTCAGTCTGTTTCCTAGTGCCGGTTTGAAGTGCCTGCTGTTTTCACTGTAAAACCGAGTTGGAGCTTATACCTCCCCATATATATGTATGGAGTGGAGTTGGCAACTGAAAAGAAACTTTGTGTTCCCTTCAAGCTAGGTGAAGGACGGCTTTCACACACACTTATCTCTCAGAACTGAGCATGTGGAGAGACGTTCGTTCATCCAGCACAAAGGGAACGGGTTGCAGGAGAAACCCTTACTCTGGTTTCTCAGTCTGTTTCCTAGTGTCGGTTTGAAGTGCCTGCCGTTTTCACTGTAAAACCGAGTTGGAGCTTGTACCTCCCCATATATATGTATGGAGTGGTGTTGGCAACTGAAAAGAAACTTTGTGTTCCCTTCAAGCAAGGTGAAGGACGGCTTTCACACACACTAATTTCTCAAATCTGAGCATGTGGAGAGACGTTCGTTCATCCAGCACAAAGGGAACGGGTTGCAGGAGAAACCTTACTCTGGTTTCTCAGTCTGTTTCCTAGTGCCGGTTTGAAGTGCCTGCCGTTTTCACTGTAAAACCGAGTTGGAGCTTGTACCTCCCCATATATATGTATGGAGTGGAGTTGGCAACTGAAAAGAAACTTTGTGTTCCCTTCAAGCTAGGTGAAGGACGGCTTTCACACACACTTATCTCTCAGAACTGAGCATGTGGAGAGACGTTCGTTCATCCAGCACAAAGGGAACGGGTTGCAGGGAAACCCTTTCTCTGGTTTCTCAGTCTGTTTCCTAGTGCCGGTTTGAAGTGCCTGCCGTTTTCACTGTAAAACCGAGTTGGAGCTTGTACCTCCCCATATATATGTATGGAGTGGAGTTGGCAACTGAAAAGAAACTTTGTGTTCCCTTCAAGCTAGGTGAAGGACGGCTTTCACACACACTTATCTCTCAGAACTGAGCATGTGGAGAGACGTTCATTCATCCAGCAGAAAGGGAACGGGTTGCAGGAGAAACCCTTACTCTGGTTTCTCAGTCTGTTTCCTAGTGCCGGTTTGAAGTGCCTGCCGTTTTCACTGTAAAACCGAGTTGGAGCTTGCACCTCCCCATATATATGTATGGAGTGGAGTTGGCAACTGAAAAGAAACTTTGTGTTCCCTTCAAGCTAGGTGAAGGACGGCTTTCACACACACTTATCTCTCAGAACTGAGCATGTGGAGAGACGTTCGTTCATCCAGCACAAAGGGAACGGGTTGCAGGAGAAACCCTTACTCTGGTTTCTCAGTCTGTTTCCTAGTGCCGGTTTGAAGTGCCTGCCGTTTTCACTGTAAAACCGAGTTGGAGCTTGTACCTCCCCATATATATGTATGGAGTGGAGTTGGCAACTGAAAAGAAACTTTGTGTTCCCTTCAAGCAAGGTGAAGGATGGCTTTCACACACACTTATCTCTCAAAACTGAGCATGTGGAGAGACGTTCGTTCATCCAGCACAAAGGGAACGGGTTGCAGGAGAAACCCTTACTCTGGTTTCTCTGTCTGTTTCCTAGTGCCGGTTTGAAGTGCCTGCCGTTTTCACTGTAAAACCGTGTTGGAGCTTGTCCCTCCCCATATATATGTATGGAGTGGAGTTGGCAACTGAAAAGAAACTTTGTGTTCCCTTCAAGCTAGGTGAAGGACGGTTTTCACACACACTTATCTCTCAGAACTGAGCATGTGGAGAGACGTTCTTTCATCCAGCACAAAGGGAACGGGTTGCAGGAGAAACACTTTCTCTGGTTTCTCAGTCTGTTTCCTAGTGCCGATTTGAAGTGCCTGCCGTTTTCACTGTAAAACCGAGTTGGAGCTTGTACCTCCCCATATATATGTATGGAGTGGAGTTGGCAACTGAAAAGAAACTTTGTGTTCCCTTCAAGCTAGGTGAAGGACGGCTTTCACACACACTTATCTCTCAGAACTGAGCATGTGGAGAGACGTTCGTTCATCCAGCACAGAGGGAACTGTCTGCAGGCGAAACCCTTAGTCTGGTTTCTCAGTCTGTTTCCTAGTGCCGGTTTGAAGTGCCTGCCGTTTTCACTGTAAAACCGAGTTGGAGCTTGTACCTCCCCATATATATGTATGGAGTGGAGTTTGCAACTGAAAAGAAACTTTGTGTTCCCTTCAAGCTAGGTGAAGGACGGCTTTCACACACACTTATCTCTCAGAACTGAGCATGTGGAGAGACGTTCGTTCATCCAGCACAAAAGGAACGGCTTGCAGGGAAACCCTTTCTCTGGTTTCTCAGTCTGTTTCCTAGTGCCGGTTTGAAGTGCCTGCCGTTTTCACTGTAAAACCGAGTTGGAGCTTGTACCTCCCCATATATATGTATGGAGTGGAGTTGGCAACTGAAAAGAAACTTTGTGTTCCCTTCAAGCTAGGTGAAGGACGGCTTTCACACACACTTATCTCTCAGAACTGAGCATGTGGAGAGACGTTCGTTCATCCAGCACAATGGGAACGGGTGGCAGGGGAAACCGTTAGTCTGGTTTCTCAGTCTGTTTCCTAGTGCCGGTTTGAAATGCCTGCCGTTTTCACTGTAAAATCAAGTTGGAGCTTGTACCTCCCTATATATATGTATGGAGTGTAGTTGGCAACTGAAAAGTAACTTTGTGTTCCCTTCAAGCTAGGTGAAGGACGGCTTTCACACACACTTATTTCTCAGAACTGAGCATGTGGAGAGACGTTCGTTCATCCAGCACAGAGGGATCGGGTTGCAGGAGAAACCCTTACTGTGGTTTCTCAGTCTGTTTCCTAGTGCCGGTTTGAAGTGCCTGCCGTTTTCACTGTAAAACCGAGTTGGAGCTTGTACCTCCCCATATATATGTATGGAGTGGAGTTGGCAACTGAAAAGAAACTTTGTGTTCCCTTCAAGCTAGGTGAAGGACGGCTTTCACACACACTTATCTCTCAGAACTGACCATGTGGAGAGACGTTCGTTCATCCAGCACAAAGGGAACGGGTTGCAGGAGAAACGCTTACTCTGGTTTCTCAGTCTGTTTCCAAGTGCCGGTTTGAAGTGCCTGCCGTTTTCACTGTAAAACCGGGTTGGAGCTTGTACCTCCCCATATATATGTATGGAGTGGATTTGGCAACTGAAAAGAAACTTTGTGTTCCCTTAAATCTAGGTGAAGGACGGCTTTCACACACACTTATCTCTCAGAACTGAGCATGTGGAGAGACGTTCGTTCATCCAGCACAGAGGGAACGGGTTGCAGGAGAAACCCTTAGTCTGGTTTCTCAGTCTGTTTCCTAGTGCCGGTTTGAAGTGCCTGCCGTTTTCACTGTAAAACCGAGTTGGAGCTTGTACCTCCCCATATATATGTATGGAGTGGATTTGGCAACTGAAAAGAAACTTTGTGTTCCCTTCAAGCTAGGTGAAGGACGGCTTTCACACACACATATCTCTCAGAACTGAGCATGTGGAGAGACGTTCGTTCATCCAGCACAGAGGGAACGGGTAGCAGGAGAAACCCTTACCCTGGTTTCTCAGTCTGTTTCTTAGTGCCGGTTTGAAGTGCCTGTCGTTTTCACTGTAAAACCGAGTTGGAGCTTGTACCTCCCCATATATATGTATGGAGTGGAGTTGGCAACTGAAAAGAAACTTTGTGTTCCCTTCAAGCTAGGTGAAGGACGGCTTTCACACACACTTATCTCTCAGAACTGAGCATGTGGAGAGACGTTCGTTCATCCAGCACAAAGGGAACGGGTTGCAGGAGAAACCCTTAGTCTGGTTTCTCAGTCTGTTTCCTAGTGCCGGTTTGAAGTGCCTGCCGTTTTCACTGTAAAACCGAGTTGGAGCTTGTACCTCCCCATATATATGTATGGAGTGGAGTTGGCAACTGAAAAGAAACTTTGTGTTCCCTTCAAGCTAGGTGAAGGACGGCTTTCACACACACTTATCTCTCAGAACTGAGCATGTGGAGAGACGTTCGTTCATCCAGCACAAAGGGAACGGGTTGCAGGAGAAACCCTTACTCTGGTTTCTCAGTCTGTTTCCTAGTGCCGGTTTGAAGTGCCTGCCGTTTTCACTGTAAAACCGAGTTGGAGCTTGTACCTCCCCATATATATGTATGGAGTGGAGTTGGCAACTGAAAAGAAACTTTGTGTTCCCTTCAAGCTAGGTGAAGGACGGCTTTCACACACACTTATCTCTCAGAACTGAGCATGTGGAGAGACGTTCGTTCATCCAGCACAGAGGGAACGGGTTGCAGGAGAAACCCTTACTCTGGTTTCTCAGTCTGTTTCCTAGTGCCGGTTTGAAGTGCCTGTCGTTTTCACTGTAAAACCGAGTTGGAGCTTGTACCTCCCCATATATATGTATGGAGTGGAGTTGGCAACTGAAAAGAAACTTTGTGTTCCCTTCAAGCTAGGTGAAGGACGGCTTTCACACACACTTATCTCTCAGAACTGAGCATGTGGAGAGACGTTCGTTCATCCAGCACAAAGGGAACGGGTTGCAGGAGAAACCCTTACTCTGGTTTCTCAGTCTGTTTCCTAGTGCCGTTTTGAAGTGCCTGCCGTTTTCACTGTAAAACCGAGTTGGAGCTTGTACCTCCCCATATATATGTATGGAGTGGAGTTGGCAACTGAAAAGAAACTTTGTGTTCCCTTCAAGCTAGGTGAAGGACGGCTTTCACACACACTTATCTCTCAGAACTGAGCATGTGGAGAGACGTTCGTTCATCCAGCACAGAGGGAACGGGTTGCAGGAGAAACCCTTACTCTGGTTTCTCAGTCTGTTTCCTAGTGACGGTTTGAAGTGCCTGCCGTTTTCACTGTAAAACCGAGTTGGAGCTTGTACCTCCCCATATATATGTATGGAGTGGATTTGGCAACTGAAAAGAAACTTTGTGTTCCCTTCAAGCTAGGTGAAGGACGGCTTTCAAACACACTTATCTCTCAGAACTGAGCATGTGGAGAGACGTTCGTTCATCCAGCACAGAGGGAACGGGTTGCAGGAGAAACCCTTACTCTGGTTTCTCAGTCTGTTTCCTAGTGCCGGTTTGAAGTGCCTGCCGTTTTCACTGTAAAACCGAGTTGGAGCTTGTACCTCCCCATATATATGTATGGAGTGGAGTTGGCAACTGAAAAGAAACTTTGTGTTCCCTTCAAGCTAGGTGAAGGACGGCTTTCACACACACTTATCTCTCAGAACTGAGCATGTGGAGAGACGTTCGTTCATCCAGCACAAAGGGAACGGGTTGCAGGAGAAACCCTTACTCTGGTTTCTCAGTCTGTTTCCTAGTGCCGGTTTGAAGTGCCTGCCGTTTTCACTGTAAAACCGAGTTGGAGCTTGTACCTCCCCATATATATGTATGGAGTGGAGTTGGCAACTGAAAAGAAACTTTGTGTTCCCTTCAAGCTAGTTGAAGGACGGCTTTCACACACACTTATCTCTCAGAACTGAGCATGTGGAGAGACGTTCGTTCATCCAGCACAAAGGGAACGGGTGGCAGGAGAAACCCTTAGTCTGGTTTCTCAGTCTGTTTCCTAGTGCCGGTTTGAAGTGCCTGCCGTTTTCACTGTAAAACCGAGTTGGAGCTTGTACCTCCCCATATATATGTATGGAGTGGAGTTGGCAACTGAAAAGAAACTTTGTGTTCCCTTCAAGCTAGTTGAAGGACGGCTTTCACACACACTTATCTCTCAGAACTGAGCATGTGGAGAGACGTTCGTTCATCCAGCACAGAGGGAACGGGTTGCAGGAGAAACCCTTACTCTGGTTTCTCAGTCTGTTTCCTAGTGACGGTTTGAAGTGCCTGCCGTTTTCACTGTAAAACCGAGTTGGACTTGTACCTCCCCATATATATGTATGGAGTGGAGTTGGCAACTGAAAAGAAACTTTGTGTTCCCTTCAAGCTAGGTGAAGGACGGCTTTCACACACACTTATCTCTCAGAACTGAGCATGTGGAGAGACGTTCGTTCATCCAGCACAGAGGGAACGTGTTGCAGGAGAAACCCTTACTCTGGTTTCTCAGTCTGTTTCCTAGTGCCGGTTTGAAGTGCCTGCCGTTTTCACTGTAAAACCGAGTTGGAGCTTGTACCTCCCCATATATATGTATGGAGTGGAGTTGGCAACTGAAAAGAAACTTTGTGTTCCCTTCAAGCTAGGTGAAGGACGGCTTTCACACACACTTATCTCTCAGAACTGAGCATGTGGAGGGACGTTCGTTCATCCAGCACAAAGGGAACGGGTTGCAGGAGAAACCCTTACTCTGGTTTCTCAGTCTGTTTCCTAGTGCCGGTTTGAAGTGCCTGCCGTTTTCACTGTAAAACCGAGTTGGAGCTTGTACCTCCCCATATATATGTATGGAGTGGAGTTGGCAACTGAAAAGAAACTTTGTGTTCCCTTCAAGCTAGGTGAAGGACGGCTTTCACACACACTTATCTCTCAGAACTGAGCATGTGGAGAGACGTTCGTTCATCCAGCACAACGGGAACGGTTTGCAGGAGAAACACTTACTCTGGTTTCTCAGTCTGTTTCCTAGTGCCGGTTTGAAGTGCCTGCCGTTTTCACTGTAAAACCGAGTTGGAGCTTGTACCTCCCCATATATATGTATGGAGTGGAGTTGGCAACTGAAAAGAAACTTTGTGTTCCCTTCAAGCTAGGTGAAGGACGGCTTTCACACACACTTATCTCTCAGAACTGAGCATGTGGAGAGACGTTCGTTCATCCAGCACAAAGGGAACGGTTTGCAGGAGAAACCCTTACTCTGGTTTCTCAGTCTGTTTCCTAGTGCCGGTTTGAAGTGCCTGCCGTTTTCACTGTAAAACCTAGTTGGAGCTTGTACCTCCCCATATTTATGTATGGAGTGGAGTTGGCAACTGAAAAGAAACTTTGTGTTCCCTTCAAGCTAGGTGAAGGACGGCTTTCACACACACTTATCTCTCAGAACTGAGCATGTGGAGAGACGTTCGTTCATCCAGCACAAAGGGAACGGGTGGCAGGATAAACCCTTAATCTGGTTTCTCAGTCTGTTTCCTAGTGCCGGTTTGAAGTGCCTGCCGTTTTCACTGTAAAACCGAGTTGAAGCTTGTACCTCCCCATATATATGTATGGAGTGGAGTTGGCAACTGAAAAGAAACTTTGTGTTCCCTTCAAGCTAGTTGAAGGACGGCTTTCACACACACTTATCTCTCAGAACTGAGCATGTGGAGAGACGTTCGTTCATCCAGCACAAAGGGAACGGGTTGCAGGAGAAACGCTTACTCTGGTTTCTCAGTCTGTTTCCAAGTGCCGGTTTGAAGTGCCTGCCGTTTTCACTGTAAAACCGAGTTGGAGCTTGTACCTCCCCATATATATGTATGGAGTGGAGTTGGCAACTGAAAAGAAACTTTGTGTTCCCTTAAATATAGGTGAAGGACGGCTTTCACACACACTTATCTCTCAGAACTGAGCATGTGGAGAGACGTTCGTTCATCCAGCACAGAGGGAACGGGTTGCAGGAGAAACCCTTAGTCTGGTTTCTCAGTCTGTTTCCTAGTGCCGGTTTGAAGTGCCTGCCGTTTTCACTGTAAAACCGAGTTGGAGCTTGTACCTCCCCATATATATGTATGGAGTGGATTTGGCAACTGAAAAGAAACTTTGTGTTCCCTTCAAGCTAGGTGAAGGACGGCTTTCACACACACATATCTCTCAGAACTGAGCATGTGGAGAGACGTTCGTTCATCCAGCACAGAGGGAACGGGTAGCAGGAGAAACCCTTACCCTGGTTTTTCAGTCTGTTTCTTAGTGCCGGTTTGAAGTGCCTGTCGTTTTCACTGTAAAACCGAGTTGGAGCTTGTACCTCCCCATATATATGTATGGAGTGGAGTTGGCAACTGAAAAGAAACTTTGTGTTCCCTTCAAGCTAGGTGAAGGACGGCTTTCACACACACTTATCTCTCAGAACTGAGCATGTGGAGAGACGTTCGTTCATCCAGCACAAAGGGAACGGGTTGCAGGAGAAACCCTTAGTCTGGTTTCTCAGTCTGTTTCCTAGTGCCGGTTTGAAGTGCCTGCCGTTTTCACTGTAAAACCGAGTTGGAGCTTGTACCTCCCCATATATATGTATGGAGTGGAGTTGGCAACTGAAAAGAAACTTTGTGTTCCCTTCAAGCTAGGTGAAGGACGGCTTTCACACACACTTATCTCTCAGAACTGAGCATGTGGAGAGACGTTCGTTCATCCAGCACAAAGGGAACGGGTTGCAGGAGAAACCCTTACTCTGGTTTCTCAGTCTGTTTCCTAGTGCCGGTTTGAAGTGCCTGCCGTTTTCACTGTAAAACCGAGTTGGAGCTTGTACCTCCCCATATATATGTATGGAGTGGAGTTGGCAACTGAAAAGAAACTTTGTGTTCCCTTCAAGCTAGGTGAAGGACGGCTTTCACACACACTTATCTCTCAGAACTGAGCATGTGGAGAGACGTTCGTTCATCCAGCACAGAGGGAACGGGTTGCAGGAGAAACCCTTACTCTGGTTTCTCAGTCTGTTTCCTAGTGCCGGTTTGAAGTGCCTGTCGTTTTCACTGTAAAACCGAGTTGGAGCTTGTACCTCCCCATATATATGTATGGAGTGGAGTTGGCAACTGAAAAGAAACTTTGTGTTCCCTTCAAGCTAGGTGAAGGACGGCTTTCACACACACTTATCTCTCAGAACTGAGCATGTGGAGAGACGTTCGTTCATCCAGCACAACGGGAACGGTTTGCAGGAGAAACCCTTACTCTGGTTTCTCAGTCTGTTTCCTAGTGCCGGTTTGAAGTGCCTGCCGTTTTCACTGTAAAACCGAGTTGGAGCTTGTACCTCCCCATATATATGTATGGAGTGGAGTTGGCAACTGAAAAGAAACTTTGTGTTCCCTTCAAGCTAGGTGAAGGACGGCTTTCACACACACTTATCTCTCAGAACTGAGCATGTGGAGAGACGTTCGTTCATCCAGCACAAAGGGAACGGTTTGCAGGAGAAACCCTTACTCTGGTTTCTCAGTCTGTTTCCTAGTGCCGGTTTGAAGTGCCTGCCGTTTTCACTGTAAAACCTAGTTGGAGCTTGTACCTCCCCATATTTATGTATGGAGTGGAGTTGGCAACTGAAAAGAAACTTTGTGTTCCCTTCAAGCTAGGTGAAGGACGGCTTTCACACACACTTATCTCTCAGAACTGAGCATGTGGAGAGACGTTCGTTCATCCAGCACAAAGGGAACGGGTGGCAGGATAAACCCTTAATCTGGTTTCTCAGTCTGTTTCCTAGTGCCGGTTTGAAGTGCCTGCCGTTTTCACTGTAAAACCGAGTTGAAGCTTGTACCTCCCCATATATATGTATGGATTGGAGTTGGCAACTGAAAAGAAACTTTGTGTTCCCTTCAAGCTAGTTGAAGGACGGCTTTCACACACACTTATCTCTCAGAACTGAGCATGTGGAGAGACGTTCGTTCATCCAGCACAAAGGGAACGGGTTGCAGGAGAAACGCTTACTCTGATTTCTCAGTCTGTTTCCAAGTGCCGGTTTGAAGTGCCTGCCGTTTTCACTGTAAAACCGAGTTGGAGCTTGTACCTCCCCATATATATGTATGGAGTGGAGTTGGCAACTGAAAAGAAACTTTGTGTTCCCTTAAATCTAGGTGAAGGACGGCTTTCACACACACTTATCTCTCAGAACTGAGCATGTGGAGAGACGTTCGTTCATCCAGCACAGAGGGAACGGGTTGCAGGAGAAACCCTTAGTCTGGTTTCTCAGTCTGTTTCCTAGTGCCGGTTTGAAGTGCCTGCCGTTTTCACTGTAAAACCGAGTTGGAGCTTGTACCTCCCCATATATATGTATGGAGTGGATTTGGCAACTGAAAAGAAACTTTGTGTTCCCTTCAAGCTAGGTGAAGGACGGCTTTCACACACACATATCTCTCAGAACTGAGCATGTGGAGAGACGTTCGTTCATCCAGCACAGAGGGAACGGGTAGCAGGAGAAACCCTTACCCTGGTTTTTCAGTCTGTTTCTTAGTGCCGGTTTGAAGTGCCTGTCGTTTTCACTGTAAAACCGAGTTGGAGCTTGTACCTCCCCATATATATGTATGGAGTGGAGTTGGCAACTGAAAAGAAACTTTGTGTTCCCTTCAAGCTAGGTGAAGGACGGCTTTCACACACACTTATCTCTCAGAACTGAGCATGTGGAGAGACGTTCGTTCATCCAGCACAAAGGGAACGGGTTGCAGGAGAAACCCTTAGTCTGGTTTCTCAGTCTGTTTCCTAGTGCCGGTTTGAAGTGCCTGCCGTTTTCACTGTAAAACCGAGTTGGAGCTTGTACCTCCCCATATATATGTATGGAGTGGAGTTGGCAACTGAAAAGAAACTTTGTGTTCCCTTCAAGCTAGGTGAAGGACGGCTTTCACACACACTTATCTCTCAGAACTGAGCATGTGGAGAGACGTTCGTTCATCCAGCACAAAGGGAACGGGTTGCAGGAGAAACCCTTACTCTGGTTTCTCAGTCTGTTTCCTAGTGCCGGTTTGAAGTGCCTGCCGTTTTCACTGTAAAACCGAGTTGGAGCTTGTACCTCCCCATATATATGTATGGAGTGGAGTTGGCAACTGAAAAGAAACTTTGTGTTCCCTTCAAGCTAGGTGAAGGACGGCTTTCACACACACTTATCTCTCAGAACTGAGCATGTGGAGGGACGTTCGTTCATCCAGCACAAAGGGAACGGGTTGCAGGAGAAACCCTTACTCTGGTTTCTCAGTCTGTTTCCTAGTGCCGGTTTGAAGTGCCTGCCGTTTTCACTGTAAAACCGAGTTGGAGCTTGTACCTCCCCATATATATGTATGGAGTGGAGTTGGCAACTGAAAAGAAACTTTGTGTTCCCTTCAAGCTAGGTGAAGGACGGCTTTCACACACACTTATCTCTCAGAACTGAGCATGTGGAGAGACGTTCGTTCATCCAGCACAACGGGAACGGTTTGCAGGAGAAACACTTACTCTGGTTTCTCAGTCTGTTTCCTAGTGCCGGTTTGAAGTGCCTGCCGTTTTCACTGTAAAACCGAGTTGGAGCTTGTACCTCCCCATATATATGTATGGAGTGGAGTTGGCAACTGAAAAGAAACTTTGTGTTCCCTTCAAGCTAGGTGAAGGACGGCTTTCACACACACTTATCTCTCAGAACTGAGCATGTGGAGAGACGTTCGTTCATCCAGCACAAAGGGAACGGTTTGCAGGAGAAACCCTTACTCTGGTTTCTCAGTCTGTTTCCTAGTGCCGGTTTGAAGTGCCTGCCGTTTTCACTGTAAAACCTAGTTGGAGCTTGTACCTCCCCATATTTATGTATGGAGTGGAGTTGGCAACTGAAAAGAAACTTTGTGTTCCCTTCAAGCTAGGTGAAGGACGGCTTTCACACACACTTATCTCTCAGAACTGAGCATGTGGAGAGACGTTCGTTCATCCAGCACAAAGGGAACGGGTGGCAGGATAAACCCTTAATCTGGTTTCTCAGTCTGTTTCCTAGTGCCGGTTTGAAGTGCCTGCCGTTTTCACTGTAAAACCGAGTTGAAGCTTGTACCTCCCCATATATATGTATGGAGTGGAGTTGGCAACTGAAAAGAAACTTTGTGTTCCCTTCAAGCTAGTTGAAGGACGGCTTTCACACACACTTATCTCTCAGAACTGAGCATGTGGAGAGACGTTCGTTCATCCAGCACAAAGGGAACGGGTTGCAGGAGAAACGCTTACTCTGGTTTCTCAGTCTGTTTCCAAGTGCCGGTTTGAAGTGCCTGCCGTTTTCACTGTAAAACCGAGTTGGAGCTTGTACCTCCCCATATATATGTATGGAGTGGAGTTGGCAACTGAAAAGAAACTTTGTGTTCCCTTAAATATAGGTGAAGGACGGCTTTCACACACACTTATCTCTCAGAACTGAGCATGTGGAGAGACGTTCGTTCATCCAGCACAGAGGGAACGGGTTGCAGGAGAAACCCTTAGTCTGGTTTCTCAGTCTGTTTCCTAGTGCCGGTTTGAAGTGCCTGCCGTTTTCACTGTAAAACCGAGTTGGAGCTTGTACCTCCCCATATATATGTATGGAGTGGATTTGGCAACTGAAAAGAAACTTTGTGTTCCCTTCAAGCTAGGTGAAGGACGGCTTTCACACACACATATCTCTCAGAACTGAGCATGTGGAGAGACGTTCGTTCATCCAGCACAGAGGGAACGGGTAGCAGGAGAAACCCTTACCCTGGTTTTTCAGTCTGTTTCTTAGTGCCGGTTTGAAGTGCCTGTCGTTTTCACTGTAAAACCGAGTTGGAGCTTGTACCTCCCCATATATATGTATGGAGTGGAGTTGGCAACTGAAAAGAAACTTTGTGTTCCCTTCAAGCTAGGTGAAGGACGGCTTTCACACACACTTATCTCTCAGAACTGAGCATGTGGAGAGACGTTCGTTCATCCAGCACAAAGGGAACGGGTTGCAGGAGAAACCCTTAGTCTGGTTTCTCAGTCTGTTTCCTAGTGCCGGTTTGAAGTGCCTGCCGTTTTCACTGTAAAACCGAGTTGGAGCTTGTACCTCCCCATATATATGTATGGAGTGGAGTTGGCAACTGAAAAGAAACTTTGTGTTCCCTTCAAGCTAGGTGAAGGACGGCTTTCACACACACTTATCTCTCAGAACTGAGCATGTGGAGAGACGTTCGTTCATCCAGCACAAAGGGAACGGGTTGCAGGAGAAACCCTTAC
This sequence comes from Vicugna pacos, assembly GCF_048564905.1. Taxonomy (NCBI): domain Eukaryota; kingdom Metazoa; phylum Chordata; class Mammalia; order Artiodactyla; family Camelidae; genus Vicugna; species Vicugna pacos. The sequence continues at coordinate 76,410,131 of NW_027328740.1, read as the reverse complement.
TCTGGTTTCTCAGTCTGTTTCCTAGTGCCGGTTTGAAGTGCCTGCCGTTTTCACTGTAAAACCGAGTTGGAGCTTGTACCTCCCCATATATATGTATGGAGTGGAGTTGGCAACTGAAAAGAAACTTTGTGTTCCCTTCAAGCTAGGTGAAGGACGGCTTTCACACACACTTATCTCTCAGAACTGAGCATGTGGAGAGACGTTCGTTCATCCAGCACAGAGGGAACGGGTTGCAGGAGAAACCCTTACTCTGGTTTCTCAGTCTGTTTCCTAGTGCCGGTTTGAAGTGCCTGTCGTTTTCACTGTAAAACCGAGTTGGAGCTTGTACCTCCCCATATATATGTATGGAGTGGAGTTGGCAACTGAAAAGAAACTTTGTGTTCCCTTCAAGCTAGGTGAAGGACGGCTTTCACACACACTTATCTCTCAGAACTGAGCATGTGGAGAGACGTTCGTTCATCCAGCACAACGGGAACGGTTTGCAGGAGAAACCCTTACTCTGGTTTCTCAGTCTGTTTCCTAGTGCCGGTTTGAAGTGCCTGCCGTTTTCACTGTAAAACCGAGTTGGAGCTTGTACCTCCCCATATATATGTATGGAGTGGAGTTGGCAACTGAAAAGAAACTTTGTGTTCCCTTCAAGCTAGGTGAAGGACGGCTTTCACACACACTTATCTCTCAGAACTGAGCATGTGGAGAGACGTTCGTTCATCCAGCACAAAGGGAACGGTTTGCAGGAGAAACCCTTACTCTGGTTTCTCAGTCTGTTTCCTAGTGCCGGTTTGAAGTGCCTGCCGTTTTCACTGTAAAACCTAGTTGGAGCTTGTACCTCCCCATATTTATGTATGGAGTGGAGTTGGCAACTGAAAAGAAACTTTGTGTTCCCTTCAAGCTAGTTGAAGGACGGCTTTCACACACACTTATCTCTCAGAACTGAGCATGTGGAGAGACGTTCGTTCATCCAGCACAAAGGGAACGGGTTGCAGGAGAAACGCTTACTCTGATTTCTCAGTCTGTTTCCAAGTGCCGGTTTGAAGTGCCTGCCGTTTTCACTGTAAAACCGAGTTGGAGCTTGTACCTCCCCATATATATGTATGGAGTGGAGTTGGCAACTGAAAAGAAACTTTGTGTTCCCTTAAATCTAGGTGAAGGACGGCTTTCACACACACTTATCTCTCAGAACTGAGCATGTGGAGAGACGTTCGTTCATCCAGCACAGAGGGAACGGGTTGCAGGAGAAACCCTTAGTCTGGTTTCTCAGTCTGTTTCCTAGTGCCGGTTTGAAGTGCCTGCCGTTTTCACTGTAAAACCGAGTTGGAGCTTGTACCTCCCCATATATATGTATGGAGTGGATTTGGCAACTGAAAAGAAACTTTGTGTTCCCTTCAAGCTAGGTGAAGGACGGCTTTCACACACACATATCTCTCAGAACTGAGCATGTGGAGAGACGTTCGTTCATCCAGCACAGAGGGAACGGGTAGCAGGAGAAACCCTTACCCTGGTTTTTCAGTCTGTTTCTTAGTGCCGGTTTGAAGTGCCTGTCGTTTTCACTGTAAAACCGAGTTGGAGCTTGTACCTCCCCATATATATGTATGGAGTGGAGTTGGCAACTGAAAAGAAACTTTGTGTTCCCTTCAAGCTAGGTGAAGGACGGCTTTCACACACACTTATCTCTCAGAACTGAGCATGTGGAGAGACGTTCGTTCATCCAGCACAAAGGGAACGGGTTGCAGGAGAAACCCTTAGTCTGGTTTCTCAGTCTGTTTCCTAGTGCCGGTTTGAAGTGCCTGCCGTTTTCACTGTAAAACCGAGTTGGAGCTTGTACCTCCCCATATATATGTATGGAGTGGAGTTGGCAACTGAAAAGAAACTTTGTGTTCCCTTCAAGCTAGGTGAAGGACGGCTTTCACACACACTTATCTCTCAGAACTGAGCATGTGGAGAGACGTTCGTTCATCCAGCACAAAGGGAACGGGTTGCAGGAGAAACCCTTACTCTGGTTTCTCAGTCTGTTTCCTAGTGCCGGTTTGAAGTGCCTGCCGTTTTCACTGTAAAACCGAGTTGGAGCTTGTACCTCCCCATATATATGTATGGAGTGGAGTTGGCAACTGAAAAGAAACTTTGTGTTCCCTTCAAGCTAGGTGAAGGACGGCTTTCACACACACTTATCTCTCAGAACTGAGCATGTGGAGAGACGTTCGTTCATCCAGCACAGAGGGAACGGGTTGCAGGAGAAACCCTTACTCTGGTTTCTCAGTCTGTTTCCTAGTGCCGGTTTGAAGTGCCTGTCGTTTTCACTGTAAAACCGAGTTGGAGCTTGTACTTCCCCATATATATGTATGGAGTGGAGTTGGCAACTGAAAAGAAACTTTGTGTTCCCTTCAAGCTAGGTGAAGGACGGCTTTCACACACACTTATCTCTCAGAACTGAGCATGTGGAGAGACGTTCGTTCATCCAGCACAAAGGGAACGGGTTGCAGGAGAAACCCTTACTCTGGTTTCTCAGTCTGTTTCCTAGTGCCGGTTTGAAGTGCCTGCCGTTTTCACTGTAAAACCGAGTTGGAGCTTGTACCTCCCCATATATATGTATGGAGTGGAGTTGGCAACTGAAAAGAAACTTTGTGTTCCCTTCAAGCTAGGTGAAGGACGGCTTTCACACACACTTATCTCTCAGAACTGAGCATGTGGAGAGACGTTCGTTCATCCAGCACAGAGGGAACGGGTTGCAGGAGAAACCCTTACTCTGGTTTCTCAGTCTGTTTCCTAGTGACGGTTTGAAGTGCCTGCCGTTTTCACTGTAAAACCGAGTTGGAGCTTGTACCTCCCCATATATATGTATGGAGTGGATTTGGCAACTGAAAAGAAACTTTGTGTTCCCTTCAAGCTAGGTGAAGGACGGCTTTCACACACACTTATCTCTCAGAACTGAGCATGTGGAGAGACGTTCGTTCATCCAGCACAGAGGGAACGGGTTGCAGGAGAAACCCTTACTCTGGTTTCTCAGTCTGTTTCCTAGTGCCGGTTTGAAGTGCCTGCCGTTTTCACTGTAAAACCGAGTTGGAGCTTGTACCTCCCCATATATATGTATGGAGTGGAGTTGGCAACTGAAAAGAAACTTTGTGTTCCCTTCAAGCTAGGTGAAGGACGGCTTTCACACACACTTATCTCTCAGAACTGAGCATGTGGAGAGACGTTCGTTCATCCAGCACAAAGGGAACGGGTTGCAGGAGAAACCCTTACTCTGGTTTCTCAGTCTGTTTCCTAGTGCCGGTTTGAAGTGCCTGCCGTTTTCACTGTAAAACCGAGTTGGAGCTTGTACCTCCCCATATATATGTATGGAGTGGAGTTGGCAACTGAAAAGAAACTTTGTGTTACCTTCAAGCTAGGTGAAGGACGGCTTTCACACACACTTATCTCTCAGAACTGAGCATGTGGAGAGACGTTCGTTCATCCAGCACAAAGGGAACGGGTGGCAGGAGAAACCCTTAGTCTGGTTTCTCAGTCTGTTTCCTAGTGCCGGTTTGAAGTGCCTGCCGTTTTCACTGTAAAACCGAGTTGGAGCTTGTACCTCCCCATATATATGTATGGAGTGGAGTTGGCAACTGAAAAGAAACTTTGTGTTCCCTTAAATCTAGGTGAAGGACGGCTTTCACACACACTTATCTCTCAGAACTGAGCATGTGGAGAGACGTTCGTTCATCCAGCACAGAGGGAACGGGTTGCAGGAGAAACCCTTACTCTGGTTTCTCAGTCTGTTTCCTAGTGACGGTTTGAAGTGCCTGCCGTTTTCACTGTAAAACCGAGTTGGAGCTTGTACCTCCCCATATATATGTATGGAGTGGAGTTGGCAACTGAAAAGAAACTTTGTGTTCCCTTCAAGCTAGGTGAAGGACGGCTTTCACACACACTTATCTCTCAGAACTGAGCATGTGGAGAGACGTTCGTTCATCCAGCACAGAGGGAACGGGTTGCAGGAGAAACCCTTACTCTGGTTTCTCAGTCTGTTTCCTAGTGCCGGTTTGAAGTGCCTGCCGTTTTCACTGTAAAACCGAGTTGGAGCTTGTACCTCCCCATATATATGTATGGAGTGGAGTTGGCAACTGAAAAGAAACTTTGTGTTCCCTTCAAGCTAGGTGAAGGACGGCTTTCACACACACTTATCTCTCAGAACTGAGCATGTGGAGAGACGTTCGTTCATCCAGCACAAAGGGAACGGGTTGCAGGAGAAACCCTTACTCTGGTTTCTCAGTCTGTTTCCTAGTGCCGGTTTGAAGTGCCTGCCGTTTTCACTGTAAAACCGAGTTGGAGCTTGTACCTCCCCATATATATGTATGGAGTGGATTTGGCAACTGAAAAGAAACTTTGTGTTCCCTTCAAGCTAGGTGAAGGACGGCTTTCACACACACTTATCTCTCAGAACTGAGCATGTGGAGAGACGTTCGTTCATCCAGCACAGAGGGAACGGGTTGCAGGAGAAACGCTTACTCTGGTTTCTCAGTCTGTTTCCTAGTGCCGGTTTGAAGTGCCTGCCGTTTTCACTGTAAAACCGAGTTGGAGCTTGTACCTCCACATATATATGTATGGAGTGGAGTTGGCAACTGAAAAGAAACTTTGTGTTCCCTTCAAGCTAGGTGAAGGACGGCTTTCACACACACTTATCTCTCAGAACTGAGCATGTGGAGAGACGTTCGTTCATCCATCACAAAGGGAACGGGTTACAGGAGAAACCCTTACTCTGGTTTCTCAGTCTGTTTCCTAGTGCCGGTTTGAAGTGCCTGCCGTTTTCACTGTAAAACCGAGTTGGAGCTTGTACCTCCCCATATATATGTATGGAGTGGAGTTGGCAACTGAAAAGAAACTTTGTGTTCCCTTCAAGCTAGGTGAAGGACGGCTTTCACACACACTTATCTCTCAGAACTGAGCATGTGGAGAGACCTTCGTTCATCCAGCACAAAGGGAACGGGTGGCAGGAGAAACCCTTACTCTGGTTTCTCAGTCTGTTTCCTAGTGCCGGTTTGAAGTGCCTGCCGTTTTCACTGTAAAACCGAGTTGGAGCTTGTACCTCCCCATATATATGTATGGAGTGGAGTTGGCAACTGAAAAGAAACTTTGTGTTCCCTTAAATCTAGGTGAAGGACGGCTTTCACACACACTTATCTCTCAGAACTGAGCATGTGGAGAGACGTTCGTTCATCCAGCACAGAGGGAACGGGTTGCAGGAGAAACCCTTACTCTGGTTTCTCAGTCTGTTTCCTAGTGACGGTTTGAAGTGCCTGCCGTTTTCACTGTAAAACCGAGTTGGACTTGTACCTCCCCATATATATGTATGGAGTGGAGTTGGCAACTGAAAAGAAACTTTGTGTTCCCTTCAAGCTATGTGAAGGACGGCTTTCACACACACTTATCTCTCAGAACTGAGCATGTGGAGAGACGTTCGTTCATCCAGCACAGAGGGAACGGGTTGCAGGAGAAACCCTTACTCTGGTTTCTCAGTCTGTTTCCTAGTGCCGGTTTGAAGTGCCTGCCGTTTTCACTGTAAAACCGAGTTGGAGCTTGTACCTCCCCATATATATGTATGGAGTGGAGTTGGCAACTGAAAAGAAACTTTGTGTTCCCTTCAAGCTAGGTGAAGGACGGCTTTCACACACACTTATCTCTCAGAACTGAGCATGTGGAGGGACGTTCGTTCATCCAGCACAAAGGGAACGGGTTGCAGGAGAAACCCTTAGTCTGGTTTCTCAGTCTGTTTCCTAGTGCCGGTTTGAAGTGCCTGCCGTTTTCACTGTAAAACCGAGTTGGAGCTTGTACCTCCCCATATATATGTATGGAGTGGAGTTGGCAACTGAAAAGAAACTTTGTGTTCCCTTCAAGCTAGGTGAAGGACGGCTTTCACACACACTTATCTCTCAGAACTGAGCATGTGGAGAGACGTTCGTTCATCCAGCACAACGGGAACGGTTTGCAGGAGAAACACTTACTCTGGTTTCTCAGTCTGTTTCCTAGTGCCGGTTTGAAGTGCCTGCCGTTTTCACTGTAAAACCGAGTTGGAGCTTGTACCTCCCCATATATATGTATGGAGTGGAGTTGGCAACTGAAAAGAAACTTTGTGTTCCCTTCAAGCTAGGTGAAGGACGGCTTTCACACACACTTATCTCTCAGAACTGAGCATGTGGAGAGACGTTCGTTCATCCAGCACAAAGGGAACGGGTTGCAGGAGAAACCCTTACTCTGGTTTCTCAGTCTGTTTCCTAGTGCCGGTTTGAAGTGCCTGCCGTTTTCACTGTAAAACCTAGTTGGAGCTTGTACCTCCCCATATTTATGTATGGAGTGGAGTTGGCAACTGAAAAGAAACTTTGTGTTCCCTTCAAGCTAGGTGAAGGACGGCTTTCACACACACTTATCTCTCAGAACTGAGCATGTGGAGAGACGTTCGTTCATCCAGCACAAAGGGAACGGGTGGCAGGAGAAACCCTTAATCTGGTTTCTCAGTCTGTTTCCTAGTGCCGGTTTGAAGTGCCTGCCGTTTTCACTGTAAAACCGAGTTGAAGCTTGTACCTCCCCATATATATGTATGGAGTGGAGTTGGCAACTGAAAAGAAACTTTGTGTTCCCTTCAAGCTAGTTGAAGGACGGCTTTCACACACACTTATCTCTCAGAACTGAGCATGTGGAGAGACGTTCGTTCATCCAGCACAAAGGGAACGGGTTGCAGGAGAAACCCTTACTCTGGTTTCTCAGTCTGTTTCCTAGTGCCGGTTTGAAGTGCCTGCCGTTTTCACTGTAAAACCGAGTTGGAGCTTGTACCTCCCCATATATATGTATGGAGTGGAGTTGGCAACTGAAAAGAAACTTTGTGTTCCCCTCAAGCTAGGTGAAGGACGGCTTTCACACACACTTATCTCTCAGAACTGAGCATGTGGAGAGACGTTCGTTCATCCAGACAAAAGGAACGGGTTGCAGGAGAAACCCTTACTCTGGTTTCTCAGTATGTTTCATAGTGCCGGTTTGAAGTGCCTGCCGTTTTCACTGTAAAACCGAGTTGGAGCTTGTACCTCCCCATATATATGTATGGAGTGGAGTTGGCAACTGAAAAGAAACTATGTGTTCCCTTCAAGCTAGGTGAAGGACGGCTTTCACACACACTTATCTCTCAGAACTGAGCATGTGGAGAGACGTTCGTTCATCCAGCACAAAGGGAACGGGTTGCAGGGAAACCCTTACTCTGGTTTCTCAGTCTGTTTCCTAGTGCCGGTTTGAAGTGCCTGCCGTTTTCACTGTAAAACCGAATTGGAGCTTGTACCTCCCCATATATATGTATGGAGTGGAGTTGGCAACTGAAAAGAAACTTTGTGTTACCTTCAAGCTAGGTGAAGGACGGCTTTCACACACACTTATCTCTCAGAACTGAGCATGTGGAGAGACGTTCGTTCATCCAGCACAAAGGGAACGGGTGGCAGGAGAAACCCGTAGTCTGGTTTCTCAGTCTGTTTCCTAGTGCCGGTTTGAAGTGCCTGCCGTTTTCACTGTAAAACCGAGTTGGAGCTTGTACCTCCCCATATATATGTATGGAGTGGAGTTGGCAACTGAAAAGAAACTTTGTGTTCCCTTCAAGCTAGGTGAAGGACGGCTTTCACACACACATATCTCTCAGAACTGAGCATGTGGAGAGACGTTCGTTCATCTAGCACAGAGGGAACGGGTTGCAGGAGAAACCCTTAGTCTGGTTTCTCAGTCTGTTTCCTAGTGCCGGTTTGAAGTGCCTGCCGTTTTCACTGTAAAACCGAGTTGGAGCTTGTACCTCCCCATATATATGTATGGAGTGGAGTTGGCAACTGAAAAGAAACTTTGTGTTCCCTTCAAGCTAGGTGAAGGACGGCTTTCACACACACTTATCTCTCAGAACTGAGCATGTGGAGAGACGTTCGTTCATCCAGCACAAAGGGAACGGGTTGCAGGAGAAACCCTTACTCTGGTTTTTCAGTCTGTTTCCTAGTGCCGGTTTGAAGTGCCTGCCGTTTTCACTGTAAAACCGAGTTGGAGCTTGTACCTCCCCATATATATGTATGGAGTGGAGTTGGCAACTGAAAAGAAACTTTGTGTTCCCTTCAAGCTAGGTGAAGGACGGCTTTCACACACACTTATCTCTCTGAACTGAGCATGTGGAGAGACGTTCGTTCATCCAGCACAACGGGAACGGGTTGCAGGAGAAACCCTTACTCTGGTTTCTCAGTCTGTTTCCTAGTGCCGGTTTGAAGTGCCTGCCGTTTTCACTGTAAAACCGAGTTGGAGCTTGTACCTCCCCATATATATGTATGGAGTGGAGTTGGCAACTGAAAAGAAACTTTGTGTTTCCTTCAAGCTAGGTGAAGGACGACTTTCACACACACTAATCTCTCAGAACTGAGCACGTGGAGAGACGTTCGTTCATCCAGCACAGAGGGAACGGGTTGCAGGAGAAACCCTTACTCTGGTTTCTCAGTCTTTTTCCTAGTGCCGGTTTGAAGTGCCTGCCGTTTTCTCTGTAAAACCGAGTTGGAGATTGTATCTCCCCATATATATGTATGGAGTGGAGTTGGCATCTGAAAAGAAACTTTGTGTTCCCTTCAAGCTAGGTGAAGGACGGCTTTCACACACACTTATCTCTCAGAACTGAGCATGTGGAGAGACGTTCGTTCATCCAGCACAAAGGGAACGGGTTGCAGGAGAAACCCTTAGTCTGGTTTCTCAGTCTGTTTCCTAGTGCCGGTTTGAAGTGCCTGCCGTTTTCACTGTAAAACCGAGTTGGAGCTTGTACCTCCCCATATATATGTATGGAGTGGAGTTGGCAACTGAAAAGAAACTTTGTGTTCCCCTCAAGCTAGGTGAAGGACGGCTTTCACACACACTTATCTCTCAGAACTGAGCATGTGGAGAGACGTTCGTTCATCCAGCACAGAGGGAATGGGTTGCAGGAGAAACCCTTCTTCTGGTTTCTCAGTATGTTTCATAGTGCCGGTTTCAAGTGCCTGCCGTTTTCACTGTAAAACCGAGTTGGAGCTTGTACCTCCCCATATATATGTATGGAGTGGAGTTGGCAACTGAAAAGAAACTATGTGTTCCCTTCAAGCTAGGTGAAGGACGGCTTTCACACACACTTATCTCTCAGAACTGAGCATGTGGAGAGACGTTCGTTCATCCAGCACAAAGGGAACGGGTTGCAGGAGAAACCCTTACTCTGGTTTCTCAGTCTGTTTCCTAGTGCCGGTTTGAAGTGCCTGCCGTTTTCACTGTAAAACCGAATTGGAGCTTGTACCTCCCCATATATATGTATGGAGTGGAGTTGGCAACTGAAAAGAAACTTTGTGTTCCCTTCAAGCTAGGTGAAGGACGGCTTTCACACACACTTATCTCTCAGAACTGAGCATGTGGAGAGACGTTCGTTCATCCAGCACAAAGGGAACGGGTGGCAGGAGAAACCCGTAGTCTGGTTTCTCAGTCTGTTTCCTAGTGCCGGTTTGAAGTGCCTGCCGTTTTCACTGTAAAACCGAGTTGGAGCTTGTACCTCCCCATATATATGTATGGAGTGGAGTTGGCAACTGAAAAGAAACTTTGTGTTCCCTTCAAGCTAGGTGAAGGACGGCTTTCACACACACATATCTCTCAGAACTGAGCATGTGGAGAGACGTTCGTTCATCCAGCACAGAGGGAACGGGTTGCAGGAGAAACCCTTACTCTGGTTTCTCAGTCTGTTTCCTAGTGCCGGTTTGAAGTGCCTGCCGTTTTCACTGTAAAACCGAGTTGGAGCTTGTACCTCCCCATATATATGTATGGAGTGGAGTTGGCAACTGAAAAGAAACTTTGTGTTCCCTTCAAGCTAGGTGAAGGACGGCTTTCACACACACTTATCTCTCAGAACTGAGCATGTGGAGAGACGTTCGTTCATCCAGCACAAAGGGAACGGGTTGCAGGAGAAACCCTTACTCTGGTTTCTCAGTCTGTTTCCTAGTGCCGGTTTGAAGTGCCTGCCGTTTTCACTGTAAAACCGAGTTGGAGCTTGTACCTCCCCATATATATGTATGGAGTGGAGTTGGCAACTGAAAAGAAACTTTGTGTTCCCTTCAAGCTAGGTGAAGGACGGCTTTCACACACACTTATCTCTCTGAACTGAGCATGTGGAGAGACGTTCGTTCATCCAGCACAACGGGAACGGGTTGCAGGAGAAACCCTTACTCTGGTTTCTCAGTCTGTTTCCTAGTGCCGGTTTGAAGTGCCTGCCGTTTTCACTGTAAAACCGAGTTGGAGCTTGTACCTCCCCATATATATGTATGGAGTGGAGTTGGCAACTGAAAAGAAACTTTGTGTTTCCTTCAAGCTAGGTGAAGGACGGCTTTCACACACACTTATCTCTCAGAACTGAGCATGTGGAGAGACGTTCGTTCATCCAGCACAGAGGGAATGGGTTGCAGGAGAAACCCTTAGTCTGGTTTCTCAGTATGTTTCATAGTGCCGGTTTGAAGTGCCTGCCGTTTTCACTGTAAAACCGAGTTGGAGCTTGTACCTCCCCATATATATGTATGGAGTGGAGTTGGCAACTGAAAAGAAACTATGTGTTCCCTTCAAGCTAGGTGAAGGACGGCTTTCACACACACTTATCTCTCAGAACTGAGCATGTGGAGAGACGTTCGTTCATCCAGCACAAAGGGAACGGGTTGCAGGGAAACCCTTACTCTGGTTTCTCAGTCTGTTTCCTAGTGCCGGTTTGAAGTGCCTGCCGTTTTCACTGTAAAACCGAATTGGAGCTTGTACCTCCCCATATATATGTATGGAGTGGAGTTGGCAACTGAAAAGAAACTTTGTGTTCCCTTCAAGCTAGGTGAAGGACGGCTTTCACACACACTTATCTCTCAGAACTCAGCATGTGGAGAGACGTTCGTTCATCCAGCACAGAGGGAACGGGTTGCAGGCGAAACCCTTACTCTGGTTTCTCAGTCTGTTTCCTAGTGCCGGTTTGAAGTGCCTGCCGTTTTCACTGTAAAACCGAGTTGGAGCTTGTACCTCCCCATATATATGTATGGAGTGGAGTTGGCAACTGAAAAGAAACTTTGTGTTCCCTTCAAGCTAGGTGAACGACGGCTTTCACACACACTTATCTCTCAGAACTGACCATGTGGAGAGACGTTCGTTCATCCAGCACAGAGGGAACGGGTTGCAGGAGAAACCCTTACTCTGGTTTCTCAGTCTGTTTCCTAGTGCCGGTTTGAAGTGCCTGCCGTTTTCACTGTAAAACCGAGTTGGAGCTTGTACCTCCCCATATATATGTATGGAGTGGAGTTGGCAACTGAAAAGAAACTTTGTGTTTCCTTCAAGCTAGGTGAAGGACGACTTTCACACACACTTATCTCTCAGAACTGAGCATGTGGAGAGACGTTCGTTCAATCAGCACAAAGGGAACGGGTTGCAGGAGAAACCCTTACTCTGGTTTCTCAGTCTGTTTCCTAGTGCCGGTTTGAAGTGCCTGCCGTTTTCTCTGTAAAACCGAGTTGGAGATTGTATCTCCCCATATATATGTATGGAGTGGAGTTGGCAACTGAAAAGAAACTTTGTGTTCCCTTCAAGCTAGGTGAAGGACGGCTTTCACACACACTTATCTCTCAGAACTGAGCATGTGGAGAGACGTTCGTTCATCCAGCACAAAGGGAACGGGTTGCAGGAGAAACCCTTAGTCTGGTTTCTCAGTCTGTTTCCTAGTGCCGGTTTGAAGTGCCTGCCGTTTTCACTGTAAAACCGAGTTGGAGCTTGTACCTCCCCATATATATGTATGGAGTGGAGTTGGCAACTGAAAAGAAACTTTGTGTTCCCTTCAAGCTAGGTGAAGGACGGCTTTCACACACACTTATCTCTCAAAACTGAGCATGTGGAGAGACGTTCGTTCATCCAGCACAAAGGGAACGGGTTGCAGGAGAAACCCTTACTCTGGTTTCTCAGTCTGTTTCCTAGTGCCGGTTTGAAGTGCCTGCCGTTTTCACTGTAAAACCGAGTTGGAGCTTGTACCTCCCCATATATATGTATGGAGTGGAGTTGGCAACTGAAAAGAAACTTTGTGTTTCCTTCAAGCTAGGTGAAGGACGACTTTCACACACACTTATCTCTCAGAACTGAGCATGTGGAGAGACGTTCGTTCAATCAGCACAAAGGGAACGGGTTGCAGGAGAAACCCTTACTCTGGTTTCTCAGTCTGTTTCCTAGTGCCGGTTTGAAGTGCCTGCCGTTTTCTCTGTAAAACCGAGTTGGAGCTTGTACCTCCCCATATATATATATGGAGTGGAGTTGGCAACTGAAAAGAAACTTTGTGTTCCCTTCAAGCTAGGTGAAGGACGGCTTTCACACACACTTATCTCTCAGAACTGAGCATGTGGAGAGACGTTCGTTCATCCAGCACAAAGGGAACGGGTTGCAGGAGAAACCCTTACTCTGGTTTCTCAGTCTGTTTCCTAGTGCCGGTTTGAAGTGCCTGCCGTTTTCACTGTAAAACCGAGTTGGAGCTTGTACCTCCCCATATATATGTATGGAGTGGATTTGGCAACTGAAAAGAAACTTTGTGTTCCCTTCAAGCTAGGTGAAGGACGGCTTTCACACACACTTATCTCTCAGAACTGAGCATGTGGAGAGACGTTCGTTCATCCAGCACAAAGGGAACGGTTTGCAGGGAAACCCTTTCTCTGGTTTCTCAGTCTGTTTCCTAGTGCCGGTTTGAAGTGCCTGCCGTTTTCACTGTAAAAACGAGTTGGAACTTGTACCTCCCCATATATATGTATGGAGTGGAGTTGGCAACTGAAAAGAAACTTTGTGTTCCCTTCAAGCTAGGTGAAGGACGGCTTTCACACACACTTATCTCTCAGAACTGAGCATGTGGAGAGACGTTCGTTCATCCAGCACAAAGGGAATGGGTGGCAGGAGAAACCCTTTCTCTGGTTTCTCAGTCTGTTTCCTAGTGCCGGTTTGAAGTGCCTGCCGTTTTCACTGTAAAACCGAGTTGGAGCTTGTACCTCCCCATATATATGTATGGAGTGGAGTTGGCAACTGAAAAGAAACTTTGTGTTCCCTTCAAGCTAGGTGAAGGACGGCTTTCACACACACTTATCTCTCAGAACTGAGCATGTGTAGAGACGTTCGTTCATCCAGCACAAAGGGAACGGGTTGCAGGGAAACCCTTTCTCTGGTTTCTCAGTCTGTTTCCTAGTGCCGGTTTGAAGTGCCTGCCGTTTTCACTGTAAAACCGAGTTGGAGCTTGTACCTCCCCATATATATGTATGGAGTGGAGTTGGCAACTGAAAAGAAACTTTGTGTTCCCTTCAAGCTAGGTGAAGGACGGCTTTCACACACACTTATCTCTCAGAACTGAGCATGTGGAGAGACGTTCGTTCATCCAGCACAAAGGGAACGGGTGGCAGGAGAAACCCTTAGTCTGGTTTCTCAGTCTGTTTCCTAGTGCCGGTTTGAAGTGCCTGCCGTTTTCACTGTAAAACCGAGTTGGAGCTTGTACCTCCCCATATATATGTATGGAATGGAGTTGGCAACTGAAAAGAAACTTTGTGTTCCCTTAAATCTAGGTGAAGGACGGCTTTCACACACACATATCTCTCAGAACTGAGCATGTGGAGAGACGTTCGTTCATCCAGCACAGAGGGAACGGGTTGCAGGAGAAACCCTTACTCTGGTTTCTCAGTCTGTTTCCTTGTGACGGTTTGAAGTGCCTGCTGTTTTCACTGTAAAACCGAGTTGGAGCTTGTACCTCCCCATATATATGTATGGAGTGGAGTTGGCAACTGAAAAGAAACTTTGTGTACCCTTAAATCTAGGTGAAGGACGGCTTTCACACACACTTATCTCTCAGAACTGAGCATGTGGAGAGACGTTCGTTCATCCAGCACAATGGGAACGGTTGGCAGGAGAAACCCGTAGTCTGATTTCTCAGTCTGTTTCCTAGTGCCGGTTTGAAGTGCCTGCCGTTTTCACTGTAAAACCGAGTTGGAGCTTGTACCTCCCCATATATATGTATGGAGTGGAGTTGGCAACTGAAAAGAAACTTTGTGTTCCCTTCAAGCTAGGTGAAGGACGGCTTTCACACACACTTATCTCTCAGAACTGAGCATGTGGAGAGACGTTCGTTCATCCAGCACAGAGGGAACGGGTTGCAGGAGAAACCCTTACTCTGGTTTCTCAGTCTGTTTCCTAGTGCCGGTTTGAAGTGCCTGCCGTTTTCACTGTAAAACCGAGTTGAAGCTTGTACCTCCCCATATATATGTATGGAGTGGAGTTGGCAACTGAAAATAAACTTTGTGTTCCCTTCAAGCTAGGTGAAGGACGGCTTTCACACACACATATCTCTCAGAACTGAGCATGTGGAGAGACGTTCGTTCATCCAGCACAGAGGGAACGGGTTGCAGGAGAAACCCTTACTCTGGTTTCTCAGTCTGTTTCCTAGTGCCGGTTTGAAGTGCCTGCCGTTTTCACTGTAAAACCGAGTTGGAGCTTGTACCTCCCCATATATATGTATGGAGTGGAGTTGGCAACTGAAAAGAAACTTTGTGTTTCCTTCAAGCTAGGTGAAGGACGGCTTTCACACACACTTATCTCTCAGATCTGAGCATGTGGAGAGACGTTCGTTCATCCAGCACAAAGGGAACGGGTTGCAGGAGAAACCCTTACTCTGGTTTCTCAGTCTGTTTCCTAGTGCCGGTTTGAAGTGCCTGCCGTTTTCACTGTAAAACCGAGTTGGAGCTTGTACCTCCCCATATATATGTATGGAGTGGATTTGGCAACTGAAAAGAAACTTTGTGTTCCCTTCAAGCTAGGTGAAGGACGGCTTTCACACACACTTATCTCTCAGAACTCAGCATGTGGAGAGACGTTCGTTCATCCAGCACAAAGGGAACGGGTTGCAGGGGAAACCCTTACTCTGGTTTCTCAGTCTGTTTCCTAGTGCCGGTTTGAAGTGCCTGCCGTTTTCACTGTAAAACCGAGTTGGAGCTTGTACCTCCCCATATATATGTATGGAGTGGAGTTGGCAACTGAAAAGAAACTTTGTGTTTCCTTCAAGCTAGGTGAAGGACGACTTTCACACACACTTATCTCTCAGAACTGCGCATGTGGAGAGACGTTCGTTCATCCAGCACAAAGGGAACGGGTTGCAGGAGAAACCCTTACTCTGGTTTCTCAGTCTCTTTCCTAGTGCCGGTTTGAAGTGCCTGCCGTTTTCTCTGTAAAACCGAGTTGGAGCTTGTACCTCCACATATATATGTATGGAGTGGAGTTGGCAACTGAAAAGAAACTTTGTGTTCCCTTCAAGCTAGGTGAAGGACGGCTTTCACACACACTTATCTCTCAGAACTGAGCATGTGGAGAGACGTTCGTTCATCCAGCACAAAGGGAACGGTTTGCAGGAGAAACCCTTACTCTGGTTTCTCAGTCTGTTTCCTAGTGCCGGTTTGAAGTGCCTGCCGTTTTCACTGTAAAACCGAGTTGGAGCTTGTACCTGCCCATATATATATATGGAGTGGAGTTGGCAACTGAAAAGAAACTTTGTGTTCCCTTCAAGATAGGTGAAGGACGGCTTTCACACACACTTATCTCTCAGAACTGAGCATGTGGAGAGACGTTCGTTCATCCAGCACAAACGGAACGGGTTGCAGGAGAAACCCTTACTCTGGTTTCTCAGTCTGATTCCTAGTGCCGGTTTGAAGTGCCTGCCGTTTTCACTGTAAAACCGAGTTGGAGCTTGTACCTCCCCATATATATGTATGGAGTGGAGTTGGCAACTGAAAAGAAACTTTGTGTTCCCTTCAAGCTAGGTGAAGTACGGCTTTCACACACACTTATCTCTCAGAACTCAGCATGTGGAGAGACGTTCGTTCATCCAGCACAGAGGGAACGGGTTGCAGGCGAAACCCTTACTCTGGTTTCTCAGTCTGTTTCCTAGTGCCGGTTTGAAGTGCCTGCCGTTTTCACTGTAAAACCGAGTTGGAGCTTGTACCTCCCCATATATATGTATGGAGTGGAGTTGGCAACTGAAAAGAAACTTTGTGTTCCCTTCAAGCTAAGTGAACGACGGCTTTCACACACACTTATCTCTCAGAACTGACCATGTGGAGAGACGTTCGTTCATCCAGCACAGAGGGAACGGGTTGCAGGAGAAACCCTTACTCTGGTTTCTCAGTCTGTTTCCTAGTGCCGGTTTGAAGTGCCTGCCGTTTTCACTGTAAAACCGAGTTGGAGCTTGTACCTCCCCATATATATGTATGGAGTGGAGTTGGCAACTGAAAAGAAACTTTGTGTTCCCTTCAAGCTAGGTGAAGGTCGGCTTTCACACACACTTATCTCTCAGAACTGAGCATGTGGAGAGACGTTCGTTCATCCAGCCAAAAGGAACGGGTTGCAGGAGAAACCCTTACTCTGGTTTCTCAGTCTGTTTCCTAGTGCCGGTTTGAAGTGCCTGCCGTTTTCACTGTAAAACCGAGTTGGAGCTTGTACCTCCCCATATATATGTATGGAGTGGAGTTGGCAACTGAAAAGAAACTTTGTGTTCCCTTCAAGCTAGGTGAAGGACGGCTTTCACACACACTTATCTCTCAGAACTGAGCATGTGGAGAGACGTTCGTTCATCCAGCACAACGGGAACGGGTTGCAGGAGAAACCCTTACTCTGGTTTCTCAGTCTGTTTCCTAGTGCCGGTTTGAAGTGCCTGCCGTTTTCACTGTAAAACCGAGTTGGAGCTTGTACCTCCCCATATATATGTATGGAGTGGAGTTGGCAACTGAAAAGAAACTTTGTGTTCCCTTCAAGCTAGGTGAAGGACGGCTTTCACACACACTTATCTCTCAGAACTGAGCATGTGGAGAGACGTTCGTTCATCCAGCACAAAGGGAACGGGTTGCAGGAGAAACCCTTAGTCTGGTTTCTCAGTCTGTTTCCTAGTGCCGGTTTGAAGTGCCTGCCGTTTTCACTGTAAAACCGAGTTGGAGCTTGTACCTCCCCATATATATGTATGGAGTGGAGTTGGCAACTGAAAAGAAACTTTGTGTTCCCTTCAAGCTAGGTGAAGGACGGCTTTCACACACACTTATCTCTCAAAACTGAGCATGTGGAGAGACGTTCGTTCATCCAGCACAAAGGGAACGGGTTGCAGGAGAAACCATTACTCTGGTTTCTCAGTCTGTTTCCTAGTGCCGGTTTGAAGTGCCTGCCGTTTTCACTGTAAAACCGAGTTGGAGCTTGTACCTCCCCATATATATATATGGAGTGGAGTTGGCAACTGAAAAGAAACTTTGTGTTCCCTTCAAGCTAGGTGAAGGACGGCTTTCACACACACTTATCTCTCAGAACTGAGCATGTGGAGAGACGTTCGTTCATCCAGCACAAAGGGAACGGGTTGCAGGAGAAACCCTAACTCTGGTTTCTCAGTCTGTTTCCTAGTGCCGGTTTGAAGTGCCTGCCGTTTTCACTGTAAAACCGAGTTGGAGCTTGTACCTCCCCATATATATGTATGGAGTGGATTTGGCAACTGAAAAGAAACTTTGTGTTCCCTTCAAGCTAGGTGAAGGACGGCTTTCACACACACTTATCTCTCAGAACTGAGCATGTGGAGAGACGTTCGTTCATCCAGCACAAAGGGAACGGTTTGCAGGGAAACCCTTTCTCTGGTTTCTCAGTCTGTTTCCTAGTGCCGGTTTGAAGTGCCTGCCGTTTTCACTGTAAAACCGAGTTGGAACTTGTACCTCCCCATATATATGTATGGAGTGGAGTTGGCAACTGAAAAGAAACTTTGTGTTCCCTTCAAGCTAGGTGAAGGACGGCTTTCACACACACTTATCTCTCAGAACTGAGCATGTGGAGAGACGTTCGTTCATCCAGCACAAAGGGAACGGGTGGTAGGAGAAACCCTTACTCTGGTTTCTCAGTCTGTTTCCTAGTGCCGGTTTGAAGTGCCTGCCGTTTTCACTGTAAAACCGAGTTGGAGCTTGTACCTCCCCATATATATGTATGGAGTGGAGTTGGCAACTGAAAAGAAACTTTGTGTTCCCTTCAAGCTAGGTGAAGGACGGCTTTCACACACACTTATCTCTCAGAACTGAGCATGTGGAGAGACGTTCGTTCATCCAGCACAAAGGGAACGGGTTGCAGGGAAACCCTTTCTCTGGTTTCTCAGTCTGTTTCCTAGTGCCGGTTTGAAGTGCCTGCCGTTTTCACTGTAAAACCGAGTTGGAGCTTGTACCTCCCCATATATATGTATGGAGTGGAGTTGGCAACTGAAAAGAAACTTTGTGTTCCCTTCAAGCTAGGTGAAGGACGGCTTTCACACACACTTATCTCTCAGAACTGAGCATGTGGAGAGACGTTCGTTCATCCAGCACAAAGGGAACGGGTGGCAGGAGAAACCCTTAGTCTGGTTTCTCAGTCTGTTTCCTAGTGCCGGTTTGAAGTGCCTGCCGTTTTCACTGTAAAACCGAGTTGGAGCTTGTACCTCCCCATATATATGTATGGAGTGGAGTTGGCAACTGAAAAGAAACTTTGTGTTCCCTTAAATCTAGGTGAAGGACGGCTTTCACACACACATATCTCTCAGAACTGAGCATGTGGAGAGACGTTCGTTCATCCAGCACAGAGGGAACGGGTTGCAGGAGAAACCCTTACTCTGGTTTCTCAGTCTGTTTCCTTGTGACGGTTTGAAGTGCCCGCTGTTTTCACTGTAAAACCGAGTTGGAGCTTGTACCTCCCCATATATATGTATGGAGTGGAGTTGGCAACTGAAAAGAAACTTTGTGTTCCCTTAAATCTAGGTGAAGGACGGCTTTCACACACACTTATCTCTCAGAACTGAGCATGTGGAGAGACGTTCGTTCATCCAGCACAATGGGAACGGTTGGCAGGAGAAACCCGTAGTCTGATTTCTCAGTCTGTTTCCTAGTGCCGGTTTGAAGTGCCTGCCGTTTTCACTGTAAAACCGAGTTGGAGCTTGTACCTCCCCATATATATGTATGGAGTGGAGTTGGCAACTGAAAAGAAACTTTGTGTTCCCTTCAAGCTAGGTGAAGGACGGCTTTCACACACACTTATCTCTCAGAACTGAGCATGTGGAGAGACGTTCGTTCATCCAGCACAGAGGGAACGGGTTGCAGGAGAAACCCTTACTCTGGTTTCTCAGTCTGTTTCCTAGTGCCGGTTTGAAGTGCCTGCCGTTTTCACTGTAAAACCGAGTTGAAGCTTGTACCTCCCCATATATATGTATGGAGTGGAGTTGGCAACTGAAAAGAAACTTTGTGTTCCCTTCAAGCTAGGTGAAGGACGGCTTTCACACACACATATCTCTCAGAACTGAGCATGTGGAGAGACGTTCGTTCATCCAGCACAGAGGGAACGGGTTGCAGGAGAAACCCTTACTCTGGTTTCTCAGTCTGTTTCCTAGTGCCGGTTTGAAGTGCCTGCCGTTTTCACTGTAAAACCGAGTTGGAGCTTGTACCTCCCCATATATATGTATGGAGTGGAGTTGGCAACTGAAAAGAAACTTTGTGTTTCCTTCAAGCTAGGTGAAGGACGGCTTTCACACACACTTATCTCTCAGATCTGAGCATGTGGAGAGACGTTCGTTCATCCAGCACAAAGGGAACGGGTTGCAGGAGAAACCCTTACTCTGGTTTCTCAGTCTGTTTCCTAGTGCCGGTTTGAAGTGCCTGCCGTTTTCACTGTAAAACCGAGTTGGAGCTTGTACCTCCCCATATATATGTATGGAGTGGAGTTGGCAACTGAAAAGAAACTTTGTGTTCCCTTCAAGCTAGGTGAAGGACGGCTTTCACACACACTTATCTCTCAGAACTGAGCATGTGGAGAGACGTTCGTTCATCCAGCACAAAGGGAACGGGTTGCAGGAGAAACCCTTACTCTGGTTTCTCAGTCTGTTTCCTAGTGCCGGTTTGAAGTGCCTGCCGTTTTCACTGTAAAACCGAGTTGGAGCTTGTACCTCCCCATATATATGTATGGAGTGGAGTTGGCAACTGAAAAGAAACTTTGTGTTTCCTTCAAGCTAGTTGAAGGACGACTTTCACACACATTTATCTCTCAGAACTGCGCATGTGGAGAGACGTTCGTTCAATCAGCACAAAGGGAACGGGTTGCAGGAGAAACCCTTACTCTGGTTTCTCAGTCTCTTTCCTAGTGCCGGTTTGAAGTGCCTGCCGTTTTCTCTGTAAAACCGAGTTGGAGCTTGTACCTCCACATATATATGTATGGAGTGGAGTTGGCAACTGAAAAGAAACTTTGTGTTCCCTTCAAGCTAGGTGAAGGACGGCTTTCACACACACTTATCTCTCAGAACTGAGCATGTGGAGAGACGTTCGTTCATCCAGCACAAAGGGAACGGTTTGCAGGAGAAACCCTTACTCTGGTTTCTCAGTCTGTTTCCTAGTGCCGGTTTGAAGTGCCTGCCGTTTTCACTGTAAAACCGAGTTGGAGCTTGTACCTGCCCATATATATATATGGAGTGGAGTTGGCAACTGAAAAGAAACTTTGTGTTCCCTTCAAGCTAGGTGAAGGACGGCTTTCACACACACTTATCTCTCAGAACTGAGCATGTGGAGAGACGTTCGTTCATCCAGCACAAACGGAACGGGTTGCAGGAGAAACCCTTACTCTGGTTTCTCAGTCTGATTCCTAGTGCCGGTTTGAAGTGCCTGCCGTTTTCACTGTAAAACCGAGTTGGAGCTTGTACCTCCCCATATATATGTATGGAGTGGAGTTGGCAACTGAAAAGAAACTTTGTGTTCCCTTCAAGCTAGGTGAAGTACGGCTTTCACACACACTTATCTCTCAGAACTCAGCATGTGGAGAGACGTTCGTTCATCCAGCACAGATGGAACGGGTTGCAGGCGAAACCCTTACTCTGGTTTCTCAGTCTGTTTCCTAGTGCCGGTTTGAAGTGCCTGCCGTTTTCACTGTAAAACCGAGTTGGAGCTTGTACCTCCCCATATATATGTATGGAGTGGAGTTGGCAACTGAAAAGAAACTTTGTGTTCCCTTCAAGCTAGGTGAAGGACGGCTTTCACACACACTTATCTCTCAGAACTGAGCATGTGGAGAGACGTTCGTTCATCCAGCACAGAGGGAACGGGTTGCAGGAGAAACCCTTACTCTGGTTTCTCAGTCTGTTTCCTAGTGCCGGTTTGAAGTGCCTGCCGTTTTCACTGTAAAACCGAGTTGGAGCTTGTACCTCCCCATATATATGTATGGAGTGGAGTTGGCAACTGAAAAGAAACTTTGTGTTCCCTTCAAGCCCGGTGAAGGTCGGCTTTCACACACACTTATCTCTCAGAACTGAGCATGTGGAGAGACGTTCGTTCATCCAGCCAAAAGGAACGGGTTGCAGGAGAAACCCTTACTCTGGTTTCTCAGTCTGTTTCCTAGTGCCGGTTTGAAGTGCCTGCCGTTTTCACTGTAAAACCGAGTTGGAGCTTGTACCTCCCCATATATATGTATGGAGTGGAGTTGGCAACTGAAAAGAAACTTTGTGTTCCCTTCAAGCTAGGTGAAGGACGGCTTTCACACACACTTATCTCTCAGAACTGAGCATGTGGAGAGACGTTCGTTCATCCAGCACAACGGGAACGGGTTGCAGGAGAAACCCTTACTCTGGTTTCTCAGTCTGTTTCTTAGTGCCGGTTTGAAGTGCCTACCGTTTTCACTGTAAAACCGAGTTGGAGCTTGTACCTCCCCATATATATGTATGGAGTGGAGTTGGCAACTGAAAAGAAACTTTGTGTTCCCTTCAAGCTAGGTGAAGGACGGCTTTCACACACACTTATCTCTCAGAACTGAGCATGTGGAGAGACGTTCGTTCATTCAACACAAAGGGAACGGGTGGCAGGAGAAACCCTTAATCTGGTTTCTCAGTCTGTTTCCAAGTGCCGGTTTGAAGTGCCTGCCGTTTTCACTGTAAAATCGTGTTGGAGCTTGTACCTCCCCATATATATGTATGGAGTGTAGTTGGCAACTGAAAAGAAACTTTGTGTTCCCTTCAAGCTAGTTGAAGGACGGCTTTCACACACACTTATCTCTCAGAACTGAGCATGTGGAGAGACGTTCGTTCATCCAGCACAAAGGGAACGGGTTGCAGGAGAAACCCTTTCACTGGTTTCTCAGTCTGTTTCCTAGTGCCGGTTTGAAGTGCCTGCCATTTTCACTGTAAAACCGAGTTGGAGCTTTTACCTCCCCATATATATGTATGGAGTGGAGTTGGCAACTGAAAAGAAACTTTGTGTTCCCTTCAAGCTAGGTGAAGGACGGCTTTCACACACACTTATCTCTCAGAACTGAGCATGTGGAGAGACGATCTTTCATTCAGCACAGTGGGAACGGGTTGCAGGAGAAACCCTTACTATGGTTTCTCAGTCTGTTTCCTAGTGCCGGTTTGAAGTGCCTGCCGTTTTCACTGTAAAACCGAGTTGTAGCTTGTACCTCCCCATATATATGTATGGAGTGGAGTTGGGAACTGAAAAGAAACTTTGTGTTCCCTTCAAGCTAGGTGAAGGACGGATTTCACACACACTTATCTCTCAGAACTGAGCATGTGGATAGACGTTCGTTCATCCAGCACAAAAGGAACGGGATTCAGGAGAAACCCTTTCTCTGGTTTCTCAGTCTGTTTCCTAGTGCCGGTTTGAAGTGCCTGCCGTTTTCACTGTAAAACCGAGTTGGAGCTTGTACCTCCCCATATATATGTATGGAGGGGAGTTGGCAACTGAAAAGAAACTTTGTGTTCCCCTCAAGCTAGGTGAAGGACGGCTTTCACACACACTTATCTCTCAGAACTGAGCATGTGGAGAGACGTACGTTCATCCAGCACAAAGGGAACGGGTTGCAGGAGAAACCCTTAGTCTGGTTTCTCAGTCTGTTTCATAGTGCCGGTTTGAAGTGCCTGCCGTTTTCTCTGTAAAACCGAGTTGGAGCTTGTACCTCCCCATATATATGTATGGAGTGGAGTTGGCAACTGAAAAGAAACTATGTGTTCCCTTCAAGCTAGGTGAAGGACGGCTTTCACACACACTTATCTCTCAGAACTGAGCATGTGGAGAGACGTTCGTTCATCCAGCACAGAGGGAACGGGTTGCAGGAGAAACCCTTAGTCTGGTTTCTCAGTCTGTTTCCTAGTGCCGGTTTGAAGTGCCTGCCGTTTTCACTGTAAAACCGAGTTGGAGCTTGTACCTCCCCATATATATGTATGGAGTGGAGTTGGCAACTGAAAAGAAACTTTGTGTTCCCTTCAAGCTAGGTGAAGGACGGCTTTCACACACACTTATCTCTCAGAACTGAGCATGTGGAAAGACGTTCGTTCATCCAGCACAAAGGGAACGGGTTGCAGGGAAACCCTTTCTCTGGTTTCTCAGTCTGTTTCCTAGTGCCGGTTTGAAGTGCCTGCCGTTTTCACTGTAAAACCGAGTTGGAGCTTGTACCTCCCCATATATATGTATGGAGTGGAGTTGGCAACTGAAAAGAAACTTTGTGTTCCCTTCAAGCTAGGTGAAGGACGGCTTTCACACACACTTATCTCTCAGAACTGAGCATGTGGAGAGACGTTCGTTCATCCAGCACAAAGGGAACGGGTTGCAGGAGAAACCCTTACTCTGGTTTCTCAGTCTGTTTCCTAGTGCCGGTTTGAAGTGCCTGCCGTTTTCACTGTAAAACCGAGTTGGAGCTTGTACCTCCCCATATATATGTATGGAGTGGAGTTGGCAACTGAAAAGAAACTTTGTGTTTCCTTCAAGCTAGTTGAAGGACGACTTTCACACACACTTATCTCTCAGAACTGCGCATGTGGAGAGACGTTCGTTCAATCAGCACAAAGGGAACGGGTTGCAGGAGAAACCCTTACTCTGGTTTCTCAGTCTCTTTCCTAGTGCCGGTTTGAAGTGCCTGCCGTTTTCTCTGTAAAACCGAGTTGGAGCTTGTACCTCCACATATATATGTATGGAGTGGAGTTGGCAACTGAAAAGAAACTTTGTGTTCCCTTCAAGCTAGGTGAAGGACGGCTTTCACACACACTTATCTCTCAGAACTGAGCATGTGGAGAGACGTTCGTTCATCCAGCACAAAGGGAACGGTTTGCAGGAGAAACCCTTACTCTGGTTTCTCAGTCTGTTTCCTAGTGCCGGTTTGAAGTGCCTGCCGTTTTCACTGTAAAACCGAGTTGGAGCTTGTACCTGCCCATATATATATATGGAGTGGAGTTGGCAACTGAAAAGAAACTTTGTGTTCCCTTCAAGCTAGGTGAAGGACGGCTTTCACACACACTTATCTCTCAGAACTGAGCATGTGGAGAGACGTTCGTTCATCCAGCACAAACGGAACGGGTTGCAGGAGAAACCCTTACTCTGGTTTCTCAGTCTGATTCCTAGTGCCGGTTTGAAGTGCCTGCCGTTTTCACTGTAAAACCGAGTTGGAGCTTGTACCTCCCCATATATATGTATGGAGTGGAGTTGGCAACTGAAAAGAAACTTTGTGTTCCCTTCAAGCTAGGTGAAGTACGGCTTTCACACACACTTATCTCTCAGAACTCAGCATGTGGAGAGACGTTCGTTCATCCAGCACAGAGGGAACGGGTTGCAGGCGAAACCCTTACTCTGGTTTCTCAGTCTGTTTCCTAGTGCCGGTTTGAAGTGCCTGCCGTTTTCACTGTAAAACCGAGTTGGAGCTTGTACCTCCCCATATATATGTATGGAGTGGAGTTGGCAACTGAAAAGAAACTTTGTGTTCCCTTCAAGCTAGGTGAAGGACGGCTTTCACACACACTTATCTCTCAGAACTGAGCATGTGGAGAGACGATCTTTCATTCAGCACAGTGGGAACGGGTTGCAGGAGAAACCCTTACTATGGTTTCTCAGTCTGTTTCCTAGTGCCGGTTTGAAGTGCCTGCCGTTTTCACTGTAAAACCGAGTTGTAGCTTGTACCTCCCCATATATATGTATGGAGTGGAGTTGGGAACTGAAAAGAAACTTTGTGTTCCCTTCAAGCTAGGTGAAGGACGGATTTCACACACACTTATCTCTCAGAACTGAGCATGTGGAGAGACGTTCGTTCATCCAGCACAAAAGGAACGGGATTCAGGAGAAACCCTTTCTCTGGTTTCTCAGTCTGTTTCCTAGTGCCGGTTTGAAGTGCCTGCCGTTTTCACTGTAAAACCGAGTTGGAGCTTGTACCTCCCCATATATATGTATGGAGGGGAGTTGGCAACTGAAAAGAAACTTTGTGTTCCCCTCAAGCTAGGTGAAGGACGGCTTTCACACACACTTATCTCTCAGAACTGAGCATGTGGAGAGACGTACGTTCATCCAGCACAAAGGGAACGGGTTGCAGGAGAAACCCTTAGTCTGGTTTCTCAGTCTGTTTCATAGTGCCGGTTTGAAGTGCCTGCCGTTTTCTCTGTAAAACCGAGTTGGAGCTTGTACCTCCCCATATATATGTATGGAGTGGAGTTGGCAACTGAAAAGAAACTATGTGTTCCCTTCAAGCTAGGTGAAGGACGGCTTTCACACACACTTATCTCTCAGAACTGAGCATGTGGAGAGACGTTCGTTCATCCAGCACAGAGGGAACGGGTTGCAGGAGAAACCCTTAGTCTGGTTTCTCAGTCTGTTTCCTAGTGCCGGTTTGAAGTGCCTGCCGTTTTCACTGTAAAACCGAGTTGGAGCTTGTACCTCCCCATATATATGTATGGAGTGGAGTTGGCAACTGAAAAGAAACTTTGTGTTCCCTTCAAGCTAGGTGAAGGACGGCTTTCACACACACTTATCTCTCAGAACTGAGCATGTGGAAAGACGTTCGTTCATCCAGCACAAAGGGAACGGGTTGCAGGGAAACCCTTTCTCTGGTTTCTCAGTCTGTTTCCTAGTGCCGGTTTGAAGTGCCTGCCGTTTTCACTGTAAAACCGAGTTGGAGCTTGTACCTCCCCATATATATGTATGGAGTGGAGTTGGCAAATGAAAAGAAACTTTGTGTTCCCTTCAAGCTAGGTGAAGGACGGCTTTCACACACACTTATCTCTCAGAACTGAGCATGTGGAGAGACGTTCGTTCATCCAGCACAAAGGGAACGGGTGGCAGGAGAAACCCTTAGTCTGGTTTCTCAGTCTGTTTCCTAGTGCCGGTTTGAAGTGCCTGCCGTTTTCACTGTAAAACCGAGTTGGAGCTTGTACCTCCACATATATATGTATGGAGTGGATTTGGCAACTGAAAAGAAACTTTGTGTTCCCTTCAAGCTAGGTGAAGGACGGCTTTCACACACACTTATCTCTCAGAACTGAGCATGAGGAGAGACGTTCGTTCATCCAGCACAGAGGGAACGGGTTGCAGGAGAAACCCTTACTCTGGTTTCTCAGTCTGTTTCCTAGTGCCGGTTTGAAGTGCCTGCCGTTTTCACTGTAAAACCGAGTTGGAGCTTGTACCTCCCCATATATATGTATGGAGTGGAGTTGGCAACTGAAAAGAAACTTTGTGTTCCCTTCAAGCTAGGTGAAGGACGGCTTTCACACACACATATCTCTCAGAACTGAGCATGTGGAGAGACGTTCGTTCATCCAGCACAAAGGGAACGGTTTGCAGGAGATACCCTTACTCTGGTTTCTCAGTCTGTTTCCTAGTGCCGGTTTGAAGTGCCTGCCGTTTTCACTGTAAAACCGAGTTGGAGCTTGTACCTCCCCATATATATGTATGGAGTGGAGTTGGCAACTGAAAAGAAACTTTGTGTTCCCTTCAAGCTAGGTGAAGGACGGCTTTCACACACACATATCTCTCAGAACTGAGCATGTGGAGAGACGTTCGTTCATTCAGCACAAAGGGAACGGGTTGCAGGGAAACCCTTTCTATGGTTTCTCAGTCTGTTTCCTAGTGCCGGTTTGAAGTGCCTGCCGTTTTCACTGTAAAACCGAGTTGGAGCTTGTACCTCCCCATATATATGTATGGAGTGGAGTTGGCAACTGAAAAGAAACTTTGTGTTCCCTTCAAGCTAGGTGAAGGACGGCTTTCACACACACTTATCTCTCAGAACTGAGCATGTGGAGAGACGTTCGTTCATCTAGCACAACGGGAACGGGTGGCAGGAGAAACCCTTAGACTGGTTTCTCAGTCTGTTTCCTAGTGCCGGTTTGAAGTGCCTGCCGTTTTCACTGTAAAACCGAGTTGGAGCTTGTACCTCCCCATATATATGTATGGAGTGGAGTTGGCAACTGAAAAGAAACTTTGTGTTCCCTTCAAGCTAGGTGAAGGACGGATTTCACACACACTTTTCTCTCAGAACTGAGCATGTGGAGAGACGTTCGTTCATCCAGCACAGAGGGAACGGGTTGCAGGAGAAACCCTTACTCTGGTTTCTCAGTCTGTTTCCTAGTGACGGTTTGAAGTGCCTGCCGTTTTCACTGTAAAACCGAGTTGGAGCTTGTACCTCCCCATATATATGTATGGAGTGGAGTTGGCAACTGAAAAGAAACTTTGTGTTCCCTTCAAGCTAGGTGAAGGACGGCTTTCACACACACTTATCTCTCAGAACTGAGCATGTGGAGAAACGTTCGTTCATCCAGCACAAAGGGAACGGGTTGCAGGAGAAACCCTTACTCTGGTTTCTCAGTCTGTTTCCTAGTGCCCGTTTGAAGTGCCTGCCGTTTTCACTGTAAAACCGAGTTGGAGCTTGTACCTCCCCATATATATGTATGGAGTGGAGTTGGCAACTGAAAAGAAACTTTGTGTTCCCTTCAAGCTAGGTGAAGGACGGCTTTCACACACACTTATCTCTCAGAACTGAGCATGTGGAGAGACGTTCGTTCATCCAGCACAAAGGGAACGTGTTGCAGGAGAAACCCTTACTCTGGTTTCTCAGTCTGTTTCCTAGTGCCGGTTTGAAGTGCCTGCCGTTTTCACTGTAAAACCGAGTTGGAGCTTGTACCTCCCCATATATATGTATGGAGTGGAGTTGGCAACTGAAAAGAAACTTTGTGTTCCCTTCAAGCTAGGTGAAGGACGGCTTTCACACACACTTATCTCTCAGAACTGAGCATGTGGAGAGACGTTCGTTCATCTAGCACAACGGGAACGGGTGGCAGGAGAAACCCTTAGACTGGTTTCTCAGTCTGTTTCCTAGTGCCGGTTTGAAGTGCCTGCCGTTTTCACTGTAAAACAGAGTTGGGGCTTGTACCTCCCCATATATATGTATGGAGTGGAGTTGGCAACTGAAAAGAAACTTTGTGTTCCCTTCAAGCTAGGTGAAGGACGGCTTTCACACACACTTTTCTCTCAGAACTGAGCATGTGGAGAGACGTTCGTTCATCCAGCACAGAGGGAACGGGTTGCAGGAGAAACCCTTACTCTGGTTTCTCAGTCTGTTTCCTAGTGACGGTTTGAAGTGCCTGCCGTTTTCACTGTAAAACCGAGTTGGAGCTTGTACCTCCCCATATATATGTATGGAGTGGAGTTGGCAACTGAAAAGAAACTTTGTGTTCCCTTCAAGCTAGGTGAAGGACGGCTTTCACACACACTTATCTCTCAGAACTGAGCATGTGGAGAAACGTTCGTTCATCCAGCACAAAGGGAACGGGTTGCAGGAGAAACCCTTACTCTGGTTTCTCAGTCTGTTTCCTAGTGCCCGTTTGAAGTGCCTGCCGTTTTCACTGTAAAACCGAGTTGGAGCTTGTACCTCCCCATATATATGTATGGAGTGGAGTTGGCAACTGAAAAGAAACTTTGTGTTCCCTTCAAGCTAGGTGAAGGACGGCTTTCACACACACTTATCTCTCAGAACTGAGCATGTGGAGAGACGTTCGTTCATCCAGCACAAAGGGAACGGGTTGCAGGAGAAACCCTTACTCTGGTTTCTCAGTCTGTTTCCTAGTGCCGGTTTGAAGTGCCTGCCGTTTTCACTGTAAAACCGAGTTGGAGCTTGTACCTCCCCATATATATGTATGGAGTGGAGTTGGCAACTGAAAAGAAACTTTGTGTTCCCTTCAAGCTAGGTGAAGGACGGCTTTCACACACACTTATCTCTCAGAACTGAGCATGTGGAGAGACGTTCGTTCATCCAGCACAGAGGGAACGGGTTGCAGGAGAAACCCTTACTCTGGTTTCTCAGTCTGTTTCCTAGTGCCGGTTTGAAGTGCCTGCCGTTTTCCCTGTAAAACCGAGTTGGAGCTTGTACCTCCCCATATATATGTATGGAGTGGAGTTGGCAACTGAAAAGAAACTTTGTGTTCCCTTCAAGCTAGGTGAAGGACGGCTTTCACACACACTTATCTCTCAGAACTGAGCATGTGGAGAGACGTTCGTTCATCCAGCACAAAGGGAACGGGTTGCAGGAGAAACCCTTTCTCAGGTTTCTCAGTCTGTTTCCTAGTGCCGGTTTGAAGTGCCTGCCGTTTTCACTGTAAAACCGAGTTGGAGCTTGTACCTCCCCATATATATGTATGGATGGGAGTTGGCAACTGAAAAGAAACTATGTGTTCCCTTCAAGCTAGGTGAAGGACGGCTTTCACACACACTTATCTCTCAGAACTGAGCATGTGGAGAGACGTTCGTTCATCCAGCACAGAGGGAACGGGTTGCAGGAGAAACCCTTAGTCTGGTTTCTCAGTCTGTTTCCTAGTGCCGGTTTGAAGTGCCTGCCGTTTTCACTGTAAAACCGAGTTGGAGCTTGTACCTCCCCATATATATGTATGGAGTGGAGTTGGCAACTGAAAAGAAACTTTGTGTTCCCTTCAAGCTAGGTGAAGGACGGCTTTCACACACACTTATCTCTCAGAACTGAGCATGTGGAGAGACGTTCGTTCATCCAGCACAAAGGGAACGGGGTGCAGGAAAACCCTTTCTCTGGTTTCTCAGTCTGTTTCCTAGTGCCGGTTTGAAGTGCCTGCCGTTTTCACTGTAAAACCGAGTTGGAGCTTGTACCTCCCCATATATATGTATGGAGTGGAGTTGGCAACTGAAAAGAAACTTTGTGTTCCCTTCAAGCTAGGTGAAGGACGGCTTTCACACACACATATCTCTCAGAACTGAGCATGTGGAGAGACGTTCGTTCATCCAGCACAAAGGGAACGGGTGGCAGGAAAAACCCTTAGTCTGGTTTCTCAGTCTGTTTCCTAGTGCCGGTTTGAAGTGCCTGCCGTTTTCACTGTAAAACCGAGTTGGGAGTTGTACCTCCCCATATATATGTATGGAGTGGAGTTGGCAACTGAAAAGAAACTTTGTGTTCCCTTCAAGCTAGGTGAAGGACGGCTTTCACACACACTTATCTCTCAGAACTGAGCATGTGGAGAGACGTTCGTTCATCCAGCACAGAGGGAACGGGTTGCAGGAGAAACCCTTACTCTGGTTTCTCAGTCTGTTTCCTAGTGCCGGTTTGAAGTGCCTGCCGTTTTCACTGTAAAACCGTGTTGGAGCTTGTACCTCCCCATATATATGTATGGAGTGGAGTTGGCAACTGAAAAGAAACTTTGTGTTCCCTTCAAGCTAGGTGAAGGACAGCTTTCACACACACTTATCTCTCAGAACTGAGCATGTGGAGAGACGTTCGTTCATCCAGCACAGAGGGAACGGGTTGCAGGAGAAACCCTTACTCTGGTTTCTCAGTCTGTTTCCTAGTGCCGGTTTGAAGTGCCTGCCGTTTTCACTGTAAAACCGAGTTGGAGCTTGTACCTCCCCATATATATGTATGGAGTGGAGTTGGCAACTGAAAAGAAACTTTGTGTTCCCTTCAAGCTTGGTGAAGGACGGCTTTCACACACACTTAACTCTCAGAACTGAGCATGTGGAGAGACGTTCGTTCATCCAGCACAAAGTAAACGGGTTGCAGGAGAAACCCTTTGTCTGGTTTCTCAGTCTGTTTCCTAGTGCCGGTTTGAAGTGCCTGCCTTTTTCACTGTAAAACCGAGTTGGAGCTTGTACCTCCCCATATATATGTATGGAGTGGAGTTGGCAACTGAAAAGAAACTTTGTGTTCCCTTCAAGCTAGGTGAAGGACGGCTTTCACACACACTTATCTCTCAGAACTGAGCATGTGGAGAGACGTTCGTTCATCCATCACAAAGGGAACGGGTTGCAGGAGAAACCCTTAGTCTGGTTTCTCAGTCTGTTTCCTAGTGCCGGTTTGAAGTGCCTGCCGTTTTCACTGTAAAATCGAGTTGGAGCTTGTACCTCCCCATATATATGTATGGAGTGGAGTTGGCAACTGAAAAGAAACTTTGTGTTCCCTTAAATCTAGGTGAAGGACGGCTTTCACACACACTTATCTCTCAGAACTGAGCATGTGGAGAGACGTTCGTTCATCCAGCACAGAGGGAACGGGTTGCAGGAGAAACGCTTACTCTGGTTTCTCAGTCTGTTTCCTAGTGCCGGTTTGAAGTGCCTGCCGTTTTCACTGTAAAACCGAGTTGGAGCTTGTACCTCCCCATATATATGTATGGAGTGGAGTTGGCAACTGAAAAGAAACTTTGTGTTCCCTTCAAGCTAGGTGAAGGACGGCTTTCACACACACTTATCTCTCAGAACTGAGCATGTGGAGAGACGTTCGTTCATCCAGCACAGAGGGAACGGGTTGCAGGAGAAACCCTTACTCTGGTTTCTCAGTCTGTTTCCTAGTGCCGGTTTGAAGTGCCTGCCGTTTTCACTGTAAAACCGAGTTGGAGCTTGTACCTCCCCATATATATGTATGGAGTGGAGTTGGCAACTGAAAAGAAACTTTGTGTTCCCTTCAAGCTAGGTGAAGGACGGCTTTCACACACACTTATCTCTCAGAACTGAGCATGTGGAGAGACGTTCGTTCATCCAGCACAAAGGGAACGGGTTGCAGGAGAAACCCTTACTCTGGTTTCTCAGTCTGTTTCCTAGTGCCGGTTTGAAGTGCCTGCCGTTTTCACTGTAAAACCGAGTTGGAGCTTGTACCTCCCCATATATATGTATGGAGTGGAGTTGGCAACTGAAAAGAAACTTTCTGTTCCCTTCAAGCTAGGTGAAGGACGTCTTTCACACACACTTATCTCTCAGAACTGAGCATGTGGAGAGACGTTCGTTCATCCAGCACAACGGGAACGGGTTGCAGGAGAAACCCTTACTCTGGTTTCTCAGTCTGTTTCCTAGTGCCGGTTTGAAGTGCCTGCCGTTTTCACTGTAAAACCGAGTTGGAGCTTGTACCTCCCCATATATATGTATGGAGTGGAGTTGGCAACTGAAAAGAAACTTTGTGTTCCCTTCAAGCTAGGTGAAGGACGGCTTTCACACACACTTATCTCTCAGAACTGAGCATGTGGAGAGACGTTCTTTCATTCAGCACAGAGGGAACGGGTTGCAGGATAAACCCTTACTCTGGTTTCTCAGTCTGTTTCCTAGTGCCGGTTTGAAGTGCCTGCCGTTTTCACTGTAAAACCGAGTTGGAGCTTGTACCTCCCCATATATATGTATGGAGTGGAGTTGGCAACTGAAAAGAAACTTTGTGTTCCCTTCAAGCTAGGTGAAGGACGGCTTTCACACACACTTATCACTCAGAACAGAGCATGTGGAGAGACGTTCGTTCATCCAGCACAAAGGGAACGGGTTGCAGGAGAAACCCTTTCTCTGGTTTCTCAGTCTGTTTCCTAGTGCCGGTTTGAAGTGCCTGCCGTTTTCACTGTAAAACCGAGTTGGAGCTTGTACCTCCCCATATATATGTATGGAGTGGAGTTGGCAACTGAAAAGAAACTTTGTGTTCCCCTCAAGCTAGGTGAAGGACGGCTTTCACACACACTTATCTCTCAGAACTGAGCATGTGGAGAGACGTTCGTTCATCCAGCACAGAGGGAACGGGTTGCAGGAGAAACCCTTACTCTGGTTTCTCAGTATGTTTCATAGTGCCGGTTTGAAGTGCCTGCCGTTTTCACTGTAAAACCGAGTTGGAGCTTGTACCTCCCCATATATATGTATGGAGTGGAGTTGGCAACTGAAAAGAAACTATGTGTTCCCTTCAAGCTAGGTGAAGGACGGCTTTCACACACACTTATCTCTCAGAACTGAGCATGTGGAGAGACGTTCGTTCATCCAGCACAGAGGGAACGGGTTGCAGGAGAAACCCTTAGTCTGGTTTCTCAGTCTGTTTCCTAGTGCCGGTTTGAAGTGCCTGCCGTTTTCACTGTAAAACCGAGTTGGAGCTTGTACCTCCCCATATATATGTATGGAGTGGAGTTGGCAACTGAAAAGAAACTTTGTGTTCCCCTCAAGCTAGGTGAAGGACGGCTTTCACACACACATATCTCTCAGAACTGAGCATGTGGAGAGACGTTCGTTCATCCAGCACAAAGGGAACGGTTTGCAGGGAAACCCTTTCTCTGGTTTCTCAGTATGTTTCATAGTGCCGGTTTGAAGTGCCTGCCGTTTTCACTGTAAAACCGAGTTGGAGCTTGTACCTCCCCATATATATGTATGGAGTGGAGTTGGCAACTGAAAAGAAACTTTCTGTTCCCTTCAAGCTAGGTGAAGGACGTCTTTCACAGACACTTATCTCTCAGAACTGAGCATGTGGAGAGACGTTCGTTCATCCAGCACAACGGGAACGGGTTGCAGGAGAAACCCTTACTCTGGTTTCTCAGTCTGTTTCCTAGTGCCGGTTTGAAGTGCCTGCCGTTTTCACTGTAAAACCGAGTTGGAGCTTGTACCTCCCCATATATATGTATGGAGTGGAGTTGGCAACTGAAAAGAAACTTTGTGTTCCCTTCAAGCTAGGTGAAGGACGGCTTTCACACACACTTAACTCTCAGAACTGAGCATGTGGAGAGACGTTCTTTCATTCAGCACAGAGGGAACGGGTTGCAGGATAAACCCTTACTCTGGTTTCTCAGTCTGTTTCCTAGTGCCGGTTTGAAGTGCCTGCCGTTTTCACTGTAAAACCGAGTTGGAGCTTGTACCTCCCCATATATATGTATGGAGTGGAGTTGGCAACTGAAAAGAAACTTTGTGTTCCCTTCAAGCTAGGTGAAGGACGGCTTTCACACACACTTATCACTCAGAACAGAGCATGTGGAGAGACGTTCGTTCATCCAGCACAAAGGGAACGGGTTGCAGGAGAAACCCTTTCTCTGGTTTCTCAGTCTGTTTCCTAGTGCCGGTTTGAAGTGCCTGCCGTTTTCACTGTAAAACCGAGTTGGAGCTTGTACCTCCCCATATATATGTATGGAGTGGAGTTGGCAACTGAAAAGAAACTTTGTGTTCCCCTCAAGCTAGGTGAAGGACGGCTTTCACACACACTTATCTCTCAGAACTGAGCATGTGGAGAGACGTTCGTTCATCCAGCACAGAGGGAACGGGTTGCAGGAGAAACCCTTACTCTGGTTTCTCAGTATGTTTCATAGTGCCGGTTTGAAGTGCCTGCCGTTTTCACTGTAAAACCGAGTTGGAGCTTGTACCTCCCCATATATATGTATGGAGTGGAGTTGGCAACTGAAAAGAAACTATGTGTTCCCTTCAAGCTAGGTGAAGGACGGCTTTCACACACACTTATCTCTCAGAACTGAGCATGTGGAGAGACGTTCGTTCATCCAGCACAGAGGGAACGGGTTGCAGGAGAAACCCTTAGTCTGGTTTCTCAGTCTGTTTCCTAGTGCCGGTTTGAAGTGCCTGCCGTTTTCACTGTAAAACCGAGTTGGAGCTTGTACCTCCCCATATATATGTATGGAGTGGAGTTGGCAACTGAAAAGAAACTTTGTGTTCCCCTCAAGCTAGGTGAAGGACGGCTTTCACACACACATATCTCTCAGAACTGAGCATGTGGAGAGACGTTCGTTCATCCAGCACAAAGGGAAAGGGTTGCAGGGAAACCCTTTCTCTGGTTTCTCAGTCTGTTTCCTAGTGCCGGTTTGAAGTGCCTGCCGTTTTCACTGTAAAACCGAGTTGGAGCTTGTAACTCCCCATATATATGTATGGAGTGGAGTTGGCAACTGAAAAGAAACTTTGTGTTCCCTTCAAGCTAGGTGAAGGACGGCTTTCACACACACTAATCTCTCAGAACTGAGCATGTGGAGAGACGTTCGTTCATCCAGCACAAAGGGAACGGGTTGCAGGAGCAACCCTTACTCTGGTTTCTCAGTCTGTTTCCTAGTGCCGGTTTGAAGTGCGTGCCGTTTTCACTGTAAAACCGAGTTGGAGCTTGTACCTCCCCATATATATGTATGGAGTGGAGTTGGCAACTGAAAAGAAACTTTGTGTTCCCTTCAAGCTAGGTGAAGGACGGCTTTCACACACACTTATCTCTCAGAACTGAGCATGTGGAGAGACGTTCGTTCATCCAGCACAAAAGGAACGGGTGGCAGGAGAAACCCTTAGTCTGGTTTCTCAGTCTGTTTCCTAGTGCCGGTTTGAAGTGCCTGCCGTTTTCACTGTAAAACCGAGTTGGGGGTTGTACCTCCCCATATATATGTATGGAGTGTAGTTGGCAACTGAAAAGAAACTTTGTGTTCCCTTCAAGCTAGGTGAAGGACGGCTTTCACACACACTTATTTCTCAGAACTGAGCATGTGGAGAGACGTTCGTTCATCCAGCACAGAGGGAACGGGTTGCAGGAGAAACCCTTACTCTGGTTTCTCAGTCTGTTTCCTAGTGCCGGTTTGAAGTGCCTGCCGTTTTCACTGTAAAACCGAGTTGGAGCTTGTACCTCCCCATATATATGTATGGAGTGAAGTTGGCAACTGAAAAGAAACTTTGTGTTCCCTTCAAGCTAGGTGAAGGACGGCTTTCACACACACTTATCTCTCAGAACTCAGCATGTGGAGAGACGTTCGTTCATCCAGCACAGAGGGAACGGGTTGCAGGAGAAACCCTTACTCTGGTTTCTCAGTCTGTTTCCTAGTGCCGGTTTGAAGTGCCTGCCGTTTTCACTGTAAAACCGAGTTGGAGCTTGTACCTCCCCATATATATGTATGGAGTGGAGTTGGCAACTGAAAAGAAACTTTGTGTTCCCTTCAAGCTAGGTGAAGGACGGCTTTCACACACACTTATCTCTCAGAACTGAGCATGTGGAGAGACGTTCGTTCATCCAGCACAAAGGGAACGGGTTGCAGGAGAAACCCTTAGTCTGGTTTCTCAGTCTGTTTCCTAGTGCCGGTTTGAAGTGCCTGCCGTTTTCACTGTAAAACCGAGTTGGAGCTTGTACCTCCCCATATATATGTATGGAGTGGAGTTGGCAACTGAAAAGAAACTTTGTGTTCCCTTCAAGCTAGGTGAAGGACGGCTTTCACACACACTTATCTCTCAGAACTGAGCATGTGGAGAGACGTTCGTTCATCCAGCACAAAGGGAACGGGTTGCAGGAGAAACCCTTACTCTGGTTTCTCAGTCTGTTTCCTAGTGCCGGTTTGAAGTGCCTGCCGTTTTCACTGTAAAACCGAGTTGGAGCTTGTACCTCCCCATATATATGTATGGAGTGGAGTTGGCAACTGAAAAGAAACTTTGTGTTCCCTTCAAGCTAGGTGAAGGACGGCTTTCACACACACTTATCTCTCAGAACTGAGCATGTGGAGAGACGTTCGTTCATCCAGCACAAAGGGGACGGGTGGCAGGAGAAACCCTTTCTCTGGTTTCTCAGTCTGTTTCCTAGTGCCGGTTTGAAGTGCCTGCCGTTTTCACTGTAAAACCGAGTTGGAGCTTGTACCTCCCCATATATATGTATGGAGTGGAGTTGGCAACTGAAAAGAAACTTTGTGTTCCCTTCAAACTAGGTGAAGGACGGCTTTCACACACACTTATCTCTCAGAACTGAGCATGTGGAGAGACGTTCGTTCATTCAACACAGAGGGAACGGGTGGCAGGAGAAACCCTTAGTCTGGTTTCTCAGTCTGTTTCCTAGTGCCAGTTTGAAGTGCCTGCCGTTTTCACTGTAAAACCGAGTTGGAGCTTGTACCTCCCCATATATATGTATGGAGTGGAGTTGGCAACTGAAAAGAAACTTTGTGTTCCCTTCAAGCTATGTGAAGGACGGCTTTCACACACACTTATCTCTCAGAACTGAGCATGTGGAGAGACGTTCGTTCATCCAGCACAAAGGGAACGGGTTGCAGGAGAAACCCTTACTCTGGTTTCTCAGTCTGTTTCCTAGTGCCGGTTTGAAGTGCCTGCCGTTTTCACTGTAAAACCGAGTTGGAGCTTGTACCTCCCCATATATATGTATGGAGTGGAG
Source organism: Vicugna pacos (assembly GCF_048564905.1). NCBI lineage: Eukaryota > Metazoa > Chordata > Mammalia > Artiodactyla > Camelidae > Vicugna > Vicugna pacos. The sequence continues at coordinate 76,372,940 of NW_027328740.1, read as the reverse complement.
TTGGCAACTGAAAAGAAACTTTCTGTTCCCTTCAATCTAGGTGAAGGACGGCTTTCACACACACATTTCTCTCAGAACTGAGCATGTGGAGAGACGTTCGTTCATCCAGCACAAAGGGAACGGTTTGCAGGAGAAACCCTTACTCTGGTTTCTCAGTCTGTTTCCTAGTGCCGGTTTGAAGTGCCTGCCGTTTTCACTGTAAAACCGAGTTGGAGCTTGTACCTCCCCATATATATGTATGGAGTGGAGTTGGCAACTGAAAAGAAACTTTGTGTTCCCTTCAAGCTAGGTGAAGGACGGCTTTCACACACACTTATGTCTCAGAACTGAGCATGTGGAGAGACGTTCGTTCATCCAGCACAAAGGGGACGGGTGGCAGGAGAAACCCTTTCTCTGGTTTCTCTGTCTGTTTCCTAGTGCCGGTTTGAAGTGCCTGCCGTTTTCACTGTAAAACCGAGTTGGAGCTTGTACCTCCCCATATATATGTATGGAGTGGAGTTGGCAAATGAAAAGAAACTTTGTGTTCCCTTCAAGCTAGGTGAAGGACGGCTTTCACACACACTTATCTCTCAGAACTGAGCATGTGGAGAGACGTTCGTTCATCCAGCACAAAGGGAACGGGTGGCAGGAGAAACCCTTAGTCTGGTTTCTCAGTCTGTTTCCTAGTGCCGGTTTGAAGTGCCTGCCGTTTTCACTGTAAAACCGAGTTGGAGCTTGTACCTCCCCATATATATGTATGGAGTGGAGTTGGCAACTGAAAAGAAACTTTGTGTTCCCTTCAAGCTATGTGAAGGACGGCTTTCACACACACTTATCTCTCAGAACTGAGCATGTGGAGAGACGTTCGTTCATCCAGCACAGAGGGAACGGGTTGCAGGAGAAACCCTTACTCTGGTTTCTCAGTCTGTTTCCTAGTGCCGGTTTGAAGTGCCTGCCGTTTTCACTGTAAAACCGAGTTGGAGCTTGTACCTCCCCATATATATTTATGGAGTGGAGTTGGCAACTGAAAAGAAACTTTGTGTTCCCTTCAAGCTAGGTGAAGGACGGCTTTCACACACACTTATTTCTCAGAACTGACCATGTGGAGAGACGTTCCTTCATCCAGCACAAAGGGAACGGGTTGCAGGAGAAACCCTTACTCTGGTTTCTCAGTCTGTTTCCTAGTGCCGTTTTGAAGTGCCTGCCGTTTTCACTGTAAAACCGTTTTGGAGCTTGTACCTCCCCATATATATGTATGGAGTGGAGATGGCAACTGAAAAGAAACTATGTGTTCCCTTCAAGCTAGGTGAAGGACGGCTTTCACACACACTTATCTCTCAGAACTGAGCATGTGGAGAGACGTTCGTTCATCCAGCACCGAGGGAACGGGTTGCAGGAGAAACCCTTTCTCTGGTTTCTCAGTCTGTTTCCTAGTGCCGGTTTGAAGTGCCTGCCGTTTTCACTGTAAAACCGAGTTGGAGCTTGTACCTCCCCATATATATGTATGGAGTGGAGTTGGCAACTGAAAAGAAACTTGCTGTTCCCTTCAAGCTAGGTGAAGGACGACTTTCACACACACATTTCTCTCAGAACTGAGCATGTGGATAGACGTTCGTTCATTCAACACAAAGGGAACGGGTTGCAGGAGAAACCCTTACTCTGGTTTCTCAGTCTGTTTCCTAGTGCCGGTTTGAAGTGCCTGCCGTTTTCACTGTAAAACCGAGTTGGAGCTTGTACCTCCCCATATATATGTATGGAGTGGAGTTGGCAACTGAAAAGAAACTTTGTGTTCCCTTCAAGCTAGGTGAAGGACGGCTTTCACACACACTTATGTCTCAGAACTGAGCATGTGGAGAGACGTTCGTTCATCCAGCACAAAGGGGACGGGTGGCAGGAGAAACCCTTTCTCTGGTTTCTCTGTCTGTTTCCTAGTGCCGGTTTGAAGTGCCTGCCGTTTTCACTGTAAAACCGAGTTGGAGCTTGTACCTCCCCATATATATGTATGGAGTGGAGTTGGCAACTGAAAAGAAACTTTGTGTTCCCTTCAAGCTAGGTGAAGGACGGCTTTCACACACACTTATCTCTCAGAACTGAGCATGTGGAGAGACGTTCGTTCATCCAGCACAGAGGGAACGGGTTGCAGGAGAAACCCTTTCTGTGGTTTCTCAGTCTGTTTCCTAGTGCCAGTTTGAAGTGCCTGTCGTTTTCACTGTAAAACCGTGTTGGAGCTTGTACCTCCCCATATATATGTATGGAGTGGATTTGGCAAGTTAAAAGAATCTTTGTGTTCCCTTCAAGCTAGGTGAAGGACGGCTTTCACACACACTTATCTCTCAGAACTGAGCATGTGGAGAGACGTTCGTTCATCCAGCACAAAAGGAACGGGTTGCTGGGGAAACCCTTACTCTGGTTTCTCAGTCTGTTTCCTAGTGCCGGTTTGAAGTGCCTGCCGTTTTCACTGTAAAACCGAGTTGGAGCTTGTACCTCCCCATATATATGTATGGAGTGGAGTTGGCAAATGAAAAGAAACTTTGTGTTCCCTTCAAGCTAGGTGAAGGACGGCTTTCACACACACTTATCTCTCAGAACTGAGCATGTGGAGAGACGTTCGTTCATCCAGCACAAAGGAAACGGGTTGCAGGAGAAACGCTTACTCTGGTTTCTCAGTCTGTTTCCTAGTGCCGGTTTGAAGTGCCTGCCGTTTTCACTGTAAAACCGAGTTGGAGCTTGTACCTCCCCATATATATGTATGGAGTGGAGTTGGCAACTGAAAAGAAACTTTGTGTTCCCTTCAAGCTAGGTGAAGGACGGCTTTCACACACACTTATCTCTCAGAACTGAGCATGTGGAGAGACGTTCGTTCATCCAGCAAAAAGGGAACGGGTGGCAGGAGAAACCCTTACTCTGGTTTCTCAGTCTGTTTCCTAGTGCCGGTTTGAAGTGCCTGCCGTTTTCACTGTAAAACCGAGTTGGAGCTTGTACCTCCACATATATATGTATGGAGTGGAGTTGGCAACTGAAAAGAAACTTTGTGTTCCCTTCAAGCTAGGTGAAGGACGGCTTTCACACACACTTATCTCTCAGAACTGAGCATGTGGAGAGACGTTCCTTCATCCAGCACAAAGGGAACGGCTTGCAGGAGAAACGTTTACTCTGGTTTCTCAGTCTGTTTCCTAGTGCCGGTTTGAAGTGCCTGCCGTTTTCACTGTAAAACCGAGTTGGAGCTTGTACCTCCCCATATATATGTATGGAGTGGAGTTGGCAACTGAAAAGAAACTTTGTGTTCCCTTCAAGCTAGGTGAAGGACGGCTTTCACACACACTTATCTCTCAGAACTGAGCATGTGGAGAGACGTTCGTTCATCCAGCACAAAGGGAACGGGTGGCAGGAGAAACCCTTACTCTGGTTTCTCAGTCTGTTTCCTAGTGCCTGTTTGAAGTGCCTGCCGTTTTCACTGTAAAACCGAGTTGGAGCTTGTACCTCCCCATATATATGTATGGAGTGGAGTTGGCAACTGAAAAGAAACTTTGTGTTCCCTTCAAGCTAGGTGAAGGACGGCTTTCACAAACACTTATCTCTCAGAACTGAGCATGTGGAGAGACGTTCGTTCATCCAGCACAGAGGGAACGGGTTGCAGGAGAAACCATTACTCTGGTTTCTCAGTCTGTTTCCTAGTGCCGGTTTGAAGTGCCTGCCTTTTTCACTTTAAAACCGAGTTGGAGCTTGTACCTCCCCATATATATGTATGGAGTGGAGTTGGCAACTGAAAAGAAACTTTGTGTTCCCTTCAAGCTAGGTGAAGGACGGCTTTCACACACACTTATCTCTCAGAACTGAGCATGTGGAGAGACGTTCGTTCATCCAGCACAAAGGGAACTGGTTGCAGGAGAAACCCTTACTCTGGTTTCTCAGTCTGTTTCCTAGTGCCGGTTTGAAGTGCCTGCCGTTTTCACTGTAAAACCGAGTTGGAGCTTGTACCTCCCCATATATATGTATGGAGTGGAGTTGGCAACTGAAAAGAAACTTTCTGTTCCCTTCAATCTAGGTGAAGGACGGCTTTCACACACACATTTCTCTCAGAACTGAGCATGTGGAGAGACGTTCGTTCATCCAGCACAAAGGGAACGGGTTGCAGGAGAAACCCTTACTCTGGTTTCTCAGTCTGTTTCCTAGTGCCGGTTTGAAGTGCCTGCCGTTTTCACTGTAAAACCGAGTTGGAGCTTGTACCTCCCCATATATATGTATGGAGTGGAGTTGGCAACTGAAAAGAAACTATGTGTTCCCTTCAAGCTAGGTGAAGGACGGCTTTCACACACACTTATCTCTCAGAACTGAGCATGTGGAGAGACGTTCGTTCATCCAGCACAGAGGGAACGGGTTGCAGGAGAAACCCTTAGTCTGGTTTCTCAGTCTGTTTCCTAGTGCCGGTTTGAAGTGCCTGCCGTTTTCACTGTAAAACCGAGTTGGAGCTTGTACCTCCCCATATATATGTATGGAGTGGAGTTGGCAACTGAAAAGAAACTTTGTGTTCCCCTCAAGCTAGGTGAAGGACGGCTTTCACACACACATATCTCTCAGAACTGAGCATGTGGAGAGACGTTCGTTCATCCAGCACAAAGGGAAAGGGTTGCAGGGAAACCCTTTCTCTGGTTTCTCAGTCTGTTTCCTAGTGCCGGTTTGAAGTGCCTGCCGTTTTCACTGTAAAACCGAGTTGGAGCTTGTACCTCCCCATATATATGTATGGAGTGGAGTTGGCAACTGAAAAGAAACTTTGTGTTCCCTTCAAGCTAGGTGAAGGACGGCTTTCACACACACTAATCTCTCAGAACTGAGCATGTGGAGAGACGTTCGTTCATCCAGCACAAAGGGAACGGGTTGCAGGAGCAACCCTTACTCTGGTTTCTCAGTCTGTTTCCTAGTGCCGGTTTGAAGTGCGTGCCGTTTTCACTGTAAAACCGAGTTGGAGCTTGTACCTCCCCATATATATGTATGGAGTGGAGTTGGCAACTGAAAAGAAACTTTGTGTTCCCTTCAAGCTAGGTGAAGGACGGCTTTCACACACACTTATCTCTCAGAACTGAGCATGTGGAGAGACGTTCGTTCATCCAGCACAAAAGGAACGGGTGGCAGGAGAAACCCTTAGTCTGGTTTCTCAGTCTGTTTCCTAGTGCCGGTTTGAAGTGCCTGCCGTTTTCACTGTAAAACCGAGTTGGGGGTTGTACCTCCCCATATATATGTATGGAGTGTAGTTGGCAACTGAAAAGAAACTTTGTGTTCCCTTCAAGCTAGGTGAAGGACGGCTTTCACACACACTTATTTCTCAGAACTGAGCATGTGGAGAGACGTTCGTTCATCCAGCACAGAGGGAACGGGTTGCAGGAGAAACCCTTACTCTGGTTTCTCAGTCTGTTTCCTAGTGCCGGTTTGAAGTGCCTGCCGTTTTCACTGTAAAACCGAGTTGGAGCTTGTACCTCCCCATATATATGTATGGAGTGAAGTTGGCAACTGAAAAGAAACTTTGTGTTCCCTTCAAGCTAGGTGAAGGACGGCTTTCACACACACTTATCTCTCAGAACTCAGCATGTGGAGAGACGTTCGTTCATCCAGCACAGAGGGAACGGGTTGCAGGAGAAACCCTTACTCTGGTTTCTCAGTCTGTTTCCTAGTGCCGGTTTGAAGTGCCTGCCGTTTTCACTGTAAAACCGAGTTGGAGCTTGTACCTCCCCATATATATGTATGGAGTGGAGTTGGCAACTGAAAAGAAACTTTGTGTTCCCTTCAAGCTAGGTGAAGGACGGCTTTCACACACACTTATCTCTCAGAACTGAGCATGTGGAGAGACGTTCGTTCATCCAGCACAAAGGGAACGGGTTGCAGGAGAAACCCTTAGTCTGGTTTCTCAGTCTGTTTCCTAGTGCCGGTTTGAAGTGCCTGCCGTTTTCACTGTAAAACCGAGTTGGAGCTTGTACCTCCCCATATATATGTATGGAGTGGAGTTGGCAACTGAAAAGAAACTTTGTGTTCCCTTCAAGCTAGGTGAAGGACGGCTTTCACACACACTTATCTCTCAGAACTGAGCATGTGGAGAGACGTTCGTTCATCCAGCACAAAGGGAACGGGTTGCAGGAGAAACCCTTACTCTGGTTTCTCAGTCTGTTTCCTAGTGCCGGTTTGAAGTGCCTGCCGTTTTCACTGTAAAACCGAGTTGGAGCTTGTACCTCCCCATATATATGTATGGAGTGGAGTTGGCAACTGAAAAGAAACTTTGTGTTCCCTTCAAGCTAGGTGAAGGACGGCTTTCACACACACTTATCTCTCAGAACTGAGCATGTGGAGAGACGTTCGTTCATCCAGCACAAAGGGGACGGGTGGCAGGAGAAACCCTTTCTCTGGTTTCTCAGTCTGTTTCCTAGTGCCGGTTTGAAGTGCCTGCCGTTTTCACTGTAAAACCGAGTTGGAGCTTGTACCTCCCCATATATATGTATGGAGTGGAGTTGGCAACTGAAAAGAAACTTTGTGTTCCCTTCAAACTAGGTGAAGGACGGCTTTCACACACACTTATCTCTCAGAACTGAGCATGTGGAGAGACGTTCGTTCATTCAACACAGAGGGAACGGGTGGCAGGAGAAACCCTTAGTCTGGTTTCTCAGTCTGTTTCCTAGTGCCAGTTTGAAGTGCCTGCCGTTTTCACTGTAAAACCGAGTTGGAGCTTGTACCTCCCCATATATATGTATGGAGTGGAGTTGGCAACTGAAAAGAAACTTTGTGTTCCCTTCAAGCTATGTGAAGGACGGCTTTCACACACACTTATCTCTCAGAACTGAGCATGTGGAGAGACGTTCGTTCATCCAGCACAAAGGGAACGGGTTGCAGGAGAAACCCTTACTCTGGTTTCTCAGTCTGTTTCCTAGTGCCGGTTTGAAGTGCCTGCCGTTTTCACTGTAAAACCGAGTTGGAGCTTGTACCTCCCCATATATATGTATGGAGTGGAGTTGGCAACTGAAAAGAAACTTTCTGTTCCCTTCAATCTAGGTGAAGGACGGCTTTCACACACACATTTCTCTCAGAACTGAGCATGTGGAGAGACGTTCGTTCATCCAGCACAAAGGGAACGGTTTGCAGGAGAAACCCTTACTCTGGTTTCTCAGTCTGTTTCCTAGTGCCGGTTTGAAGTGCCTGCCGTTTTCACTGTAAAACCGAGTTGGAGCTTGTACCTCCCCATATATATGTATGGAGTGGAGTTGGCAACTGAAAAGAAACTTTGTGTTCCCTTCAAGCTAGGTGAAGGACGGCTTTCACACACACTTATGTCTCAGAACTGAGCATGTGGAGAGACGTTCGTTCATCCAGCACAAAGGGGACGGGTGGCAGGAGAAACCCTTTCTCTGGTTTCTCTGTCTGTTTCCTAGTGCCGGTTTGAAGTGCCTGCCGTTTTCACTGTAAAACCGAGTTGGAGCTTGTACCTCCCCATATATATGTATGGAGTGGAGTTGGCAACTGAAAAGAAACTTTGTGTTCCCTTCAAGCTAGGTGAAGGACGGCTTTCACACACACTTATCTCTCAGAACTGAGCATGTGGAGAGACGTTCGTTCATCCAGCACAAAGGGAACGGGTGGCAGGAGAAACCCTTAGTCTGGTTTCTCAGTCTGTTTCCTAGTGCCGGTTTGAAGTGCCTGCCGTTTTCACTGTAAAACCGAGTTGGAGCTTGTACCTCCCCATATATATGTATGGAGTGGAGTTGGCAACTGAAAAGAAACTTTGTGTTCCCTTCAAGCTATGTGAAGGACGGCTTTCACACACACTTATCTCTCAGAACTGAGCATGTGGAGAGACGTTCGTTCATCCAGCACAGAGGGAACGGGTTGCAGGAGAAACCCTTACTCTGGTTTCTCAGTCTGTTTCCTAGTGCCGGTTTGAAGTGCCTGCCGTTTTCACTGTAAAACCGAGTTGGAGCTTGTACCTCCCCATATATATTTATGGAGTGGAGTTGGCAACTGAAAAGAAACTTTGTGTTCCCTTCAAGCTAGGTGAAGGACGGCTTTCACACACACTTATTTCTCAGAACTGACCATGTGGAGAGACGTTCCTTCATCCAGCACAAAGGGAACGGGTTGCAGGAGAAACCCTTACTCTGGTTTCTCAGTCTGTTTCCTAGTGCCGTTTTGAAGTGCCTGCCGTTTTCACTGTAAAACCGTTTTGGAGCTTGTACCTCCCCATATATATGTATGGAGTGGAGATGGCAACTGAAAAGAAACTATGTGTTCCCTTCAAGCTAGGTGAAGGACGGCTTTCACACACACTTATCTCTCAGAACTGAGCATGTGGAGAGACGTTCGTTCATCCAGCACCGAGGGAACGGGTTGCAGGAGAAACCCTTTCTCTGGTTTCTCAGTCTGTTTCCTAGTGCCGGTTTGAAGTGCCTGCCGTTTTCACTGTAAAACCGAGTTGGAGCTTGTACCTCCCCATATATATGTATGGAGTGGAGTTGGCAACTGAAAAGAAACTTGCTGTTCCCTTCAAGCTAGGTGAAGGACGACTTTCACACACACATTTCTCTCAGAACTGAGCATGTGGATAGACGTTCGTTCATTCAACACAAAGGGAACGGGTTGCAGGAGAAACCCTTACTCTGGTTTCTCAGTCTGTTTCCTAGTGCCGGTTTGAAGTGCCTGCCGTTTTCACTGTAAAACCGAGTTGGAGCTTGTACCTCCCCATATATATGTATGGAGTGGAGTTGGCAACTGAAAAGAAACTTTGTGTTCCCTTCAAGCTAGGTGAAGGACGGCTTTCACACACACTTATGTCTCAGAACTGAGCATGTGGAGAGACGTTCGTTCATCCAGCACAAAGGGGACGGGTGGCAGGAGAAACCCTTTCTCTGGTTTCTCTGTCTGTTTCCTAGTGCCGGTTTGAAGTGCCTGCCATTTTCACTGTAAAACCGAGTTGGAGCTTGTACCTCCCCATATATATGTATGGAGTGGAGTTGGCAACTGAAAAGAAACTTTGTGTTCCCTTCAAGCTAGGTGAAGGACGGCTTTCACACACACTTATCTCTCAGAACTGAGCATGTGGAGAGACGTTCGTTCATCCAGCACAGAGGGAACGGGTTGCAGGAGAAACCCTTTCTGTGGTTTCTCAGTCTGTTTCCTAGTGCCAGTTTGAAGTGCCTGTCGTTTTCACTGTAAAACCGTGTTGGAGCTTGTACCTCCCCATATATATGTATGGAGTGGATTTGGCAACTTAAAAGAATCTTTGTGTTCCCTTCAAGCTAGGTGAAGGACGGCTTTCACACACACTTATCTCTCAGAACTGAGCATGTGGAGAGACGTTCGTTCATCCAGCACAAAAGGAACGGGTTGCTGGAGAAACCCTTACTCTGGTTTCTCAGTCTGTTTCCTAGTGCCGGTTTGAAGTGCCTGCCGTTTTCACTGTAAAACCGAGTTGGAGCTTGTACCTCCCCATATATATGTATGGAGTGGAGTTGGCAACTGAAAAGAAACTTTGTGTTCCCTTCAAGCTAGGTGAAGGACGGCTTTCACACACACTTATCTCTCAGAACTGAGCATGTGGAGAGACGTTCGTTCATCCAGCACAAAGGAAACGGGTTGCAGGAGAAACGCTTACTCTGGTTTCTCAGTCTGTTTCCTAGTGCCGGTTTGAAGTGCCTGCCGTTTTCACTGTAAAACCGAGTTGGAGCTTGTACCTCCCCATATATATGTATGGAGTGGAGTTGGCAACTGAAAAGAAACTTTGTGTTCCCTTCAAGCTAGGTGAAGGACGGCTTTCACACACACTTATCTCTCAGAACTGAGCATGTGGAGAGACGTTCGTTCATCCAGCAAAAAGGGAACGGGTGGCAGGAGAAACCCTTACTCTGGTTTCTCAGTCTGTTTCCTAGTGCCGGTTTGAAGTGCCTGCCGTTTTCACTGTAAAACCGAGTTGGAGCTTGTACCTCCACATATATATGTATGGAGTGGAGTTGGCAACTGAAAAGAAACTTTGTGTTCCCTTCAAGCTAGGTGAAGGACGGCTTTCACACACACTTATCTCTCAGAACTGAGCATGTGGAGAGACGTTCCTTCATCCAGCACAAAGGGAACGGCTTGCAGGAGAAACGTTTACTCTGGTTTCTCAGTCTGTTTCCTAGTGCCGGTTTGAAGTGCCTGCCGTTTTCACTGTAAAACCGAGTTGGAGCTTGTACCTCCCCATATATATGTATGGAGTGGAGTTGGCAACTGAAAAGAAACTTTGTGTTCCCTTCAAGCTAGGTGAAGGACGGCTTTCACACACACTTATCTCTCAGAACTGAGCATGTGGAGAGACGTTCGTTCATCCAGCACAAAGGGAACGGGTGGCAGGAGAAACCCTTACTCTGGTTTCTCAGTCTGTTTCCTAGTGCCTGTTTGAAGTGCCTGCCGTTTTCACTGTAAAACCGAGTTGGAGCTTGTACCTCCCCATATATATGTATGGAGTGGAGTTGGCAACTGAAAAGAAACTTTGTGTTCCCTTCAAGCTAGGTGAAGGACGGCTTTCACAAACACTTATCTCTCAGAACTGAGCATGTGGAGAGACGTTCGTTCATCCAGCACAGGGGGAACGGGTTGCAGGAGAAACCATTACTCTGGTTTCTCAGTCTGTTTCCTAGTGCCGGTTTGAAGTGCCTGCCTTTTTCACTTTAAAACCGAGTTGGAGCTTGTACCTCCCCATATATATGTATGGAGTGGAGTTGGCAACTGAAAAGAAACTTTGTGTTCCCTTCAAGCTAGGTGAAGGACGGCTTTCACACACACTTATCTCTCAGAACTGAGCATGTGGAGAGACGTTCGTTCATCCAGCACAAAGGGAACGGGTTGCAGGAGAAACCCTTACTCTGGTTTCTCAGTCTGTTTCCTAGTGCCGGTTTGAAGTGCCTGCCGTTTTCACTGTAAAACCGAGTTGGAGCTTGTACCTCCCCATATATATGTATGGAGTGGAGTTGGCAACTGAAAAGAAACTTTCTGTTCCCTTCAATCTAGGTGAAGGACGGCTTTCACACACACATTTCTCTCAGAACTGAGCATGTGGAGAGACGTTCGTTCATCCAGCACAAAGGGAACGGGTTGCAGGAGAAACCCTTACTCTGGTTTCTCAGTCTGTTTCCTAGTGCCGGTTTGAAGTGCCTGCCGTTTTCACTGTAAAACCGAGTTGGAGCTTGTACCTCCCCATATATATGTATGGAGTGGAGTTGGCAACTGAAAAGAAACTTTGTGTTCCCTTCAAGCTAGGTGAAGGACGGCTTTCACACACACTTATGTCTCAGAACTGAGCATGTGGAGAGACGTTCGTTCATCCAGCACAAAGGGGACGGGTGGCAGGAGAAACCCTTTCTCTGGTTTCTCTGTCTGTTTCCTAGTGCCGGTTTGAAGTGCCTGCCGTTTTCACTGTAAAACCGAGTTGGAGCTTGTACCTCCCCATATATATGTATGGAGTGGAGTTGGCAACTGAAAAGAAACTTTGTGTTCCCTTCAAGCTAGGTGAAGGACGGCTTTCACACACACTTATCTCTCAGAACTGAGCATGTGGAGAGACGTTCGTTCATCCAGCACAAAGGGAACGGGTGGCAGGAGAAACCCTTAGTCTGGTTTCTCAGTCTGTTTCCTAGTGCCGGTTTGAAGTGCCTGCCGTTTTCACTGTAAAACCGAGTTGGAGCTTGTACCTCCCCATATATATGTATGGAGTGGAGTTGGCAACTGAAAAGAAACTTTGTGTTCCCTTCAAGCTATGTGAAGGACGGCTTTCACACACACTTATCTCTCAGAACTGAGCATGTGGAGAGACGTTCGTTCATCCAGCACAGAGGGAACGGGTTGCAGGAGAAACCCTTACTCTGGTTTCTCAGTCTGTTTCCTAGTGCCGGTTTGAAGTGCCTGCCGTTTTCACTGTAAAACCGAGTTGGAGCTTGTACCTCCCCATATATATTTATGGAGTGGAGTTGGCAACTGAAAAGAAACTTTGTGTTCCCTTCAAGCTAGGTGAAGGACGGCTTTCACACACACTTATTTCTCAGAACTGACCATGTGGAGAGACGTTCCTTCATCCAGCACAAAGGGAACGGGTTGCAGGAGAAACCCTTACTCTGGTTTCTCAGTCTGTTTCCTAGTGCCGTTTTGAAGTGCCTGCCGTTTTCACTGTAAAACCGTTTTGGAGCTTGTACCTCCCCATATATATGTATGGAGTGGAGATGGCAACTGAAAAGAAACTATGTGTTCCCTTCAAGCTAGGTGAAGGACGGCTTTCACACACACTTATCTCTCAGAACTGAGCATGTGGAGAGACGTTCGTTCATCCAGCACCGAGGGAACGGGTTGCAGGAGAAACCCTTTCTCTGGTTTCTCAGTCTGTTTCCTAGTGCCGGTTTGAAGTGCCTGCCGTTTTCACTGTAAAACCGAGTTGGAGCTTGTACCTCCCCATATATATGTATGGAGTGGAGTTGGCAACTGAAAAGAAACTTGCTGTTCCCTTCAAGCTAGGTGAAGGACGACTTTCACACACACATTTCTCTCAGAACTGAGCATGTGGATAGACGTTCGTTCATTCAACACAAAGGGAACGGGTTGCAGGAGAAACCCTTACTCTGGTTTCTCAGTCTGTTTCCTAGTGCCGGTTTGAAGTGCCTGCCGTTTTCACTGTAAAACCGAGTTGGAGCTTGTACCTCCCCATATATATGTATGGAGTGGAGTTGGCAACTGAAAAGAAACTTTGTGTTCCCTTCAAGCTAGGTGAAGGACGGCTTTCACACACACTTATGTCTCAGAACTGAGCATGTGGAGAGACGTTCGTTCATCCAGCACAAAGGGGACGGGTGGCAGGAGAAACCCTTTCTCTGGTTTCTCTGTCTGTTTCCTAGTGCCGGTTTGAAGTGCCTGCCGTTTTCACTGTAAAACCGAGTTGGAGCTTGTACCTCCCCATATATATGTATGGAGTGGAGTTGGCAACTGAAAAGAAACTTTGTGTTCCCTTCAAGCTAGGTGAAGGACGGCTTTCACACACACTTATCTCTCAGAACTGAGCATGTGGAGAGACGTTCGTTCATCCAGCACAGAGGGAACGGGTTGCAGGAGAAACCCTTTCTGTGGTTTCTCAGTCTGTTTCCTAGTGCCGGTTTGAAGTGCCTGTCGTTTTCACTGTAAAACCGTGTTGGAGCTTGTACCTCCCCATATATATGTATGGAGTGGATTTGGCAACTTAAAAGAATCTTTGTGTTCCCTTCAAGCTAGGTGAAGGACGGCTTTCACACACACTTATCTCTCAGAACTGAGCATGTGGAGAGACGTTCGTTCATCCAGCACAAAAGGAACGGGTTGCTGGAGAAACCCTTACTCTGGTTTCTCAGTCTGTTTCCTAGTGCCGGTTTGAAGTGCCTGCCGTTTTCACTGTAAAACCGAGTTGGAGCTTGTACCTCCCCATATATATGTATGGAGTGGAGTTGGCAACTGAAAAGAAACTTTGTGTTCCCTTCAAGCTAGGTGAAGGACGGCTTTCACACACACTTATCTCTCAGAACTGAGCATGTGGAGAGACGTTCGTTCATCCAGCACAAAGGAAACGGGTTGCAGGAGAAACGCTTACTCTGGTTTCTCAGTCTGTTTCCTAGTGCCGGTTTGAAGTGCCTGCCGTTTTCACTGTAAAACCGAGTTGGAGCTTGTACCTCCCCATATATATGTATGGAGTGGAGTTGGCAACTGAAAAGAAACTTTGTGTTCCCTTCAAGCTAGGTGAAGGACGGCTTTCACACACACTTATCTCTCAGAACTGAGCATGTGGAGAGACGTTCGTTCATCCAGCAAAAAGGGAACGGGTGGCAGGAGAAACCCTTACTCTGGTTTCTCAGTCTGTTTCCTAGTGCCGGTTTGAAGTGCCTGCCGTTTTCACTGTAAAACCGAGTTGGAGCTTGTACCTCCACATATATATGTATGGAGTGGAGTTGGCAACTGAAAAGAAACTTTGTGTTCCCTTCAAGCTAGGTGAAGGACGGCTTTCACACACACTTATCTCTCAGAACTGAGCATGTGGAGAGACGTTCCTTCATCCAGCACAAAGGGAACGGCTTGCAGGAGAAACGTTTACTCTGGTTTCTCAGTCTGTTTCCTAGTGCCGGTTTGAAGTGCCTGCCGTTTTCACTGTAAAACCGAGTTGGAGCTTGTACCTCCCCATATATATGTATGGAGTGGAGTTGGCAACTGAAAAGAAACTTTGTGTTCCCTTCAAGCTAGGTGAAGGACGGCTTTCACACACACTTATCTCTCAGAACTGAGCATGTGGAGAGACGTTCGTTCATCCAGCACAAAGGGAACGGGTGGCAGGAGAAACCCTTACTCTGGTTTCTCAGTCTGTTTCCTAGTGCCTGTTTGAAGTGCCTGCCGTTTTCACTGTAAAACCGAGTTGGAGCTTGTACCTCCCCATATATATGTATGGAGTGGAGTTGGCAACTGAAAAGAAACTTTGTGTTCCCTTCAAGCTAGGTGAAGGACGGCTTTCACAAACACTTATCTCTCAGAACTGAGCATGTGGAGAGACGTTCGTTCATCCAGCACAGAGGGAACGGGTTGCAGGAGAAACCATTACTCTGGTTTCTCAGTCTGTTTCCTAGTGCCGGTTTGAAGTGCCTGCCTTTTTCACTTTAAAACCGAGTTGGAGCTTGTACCTCCCCATATATATGTATGGAGTGGAGTTGGCAACTGAAAAGAAACTTTGTGTTCCCTTCAAGCTAGGTGAAGGACGGCTTTCACACACACTTATCTCTCAGAACTGAGCATGTGGAGAGACGTTCGTTCATCCAGCACAAAGGGAACGGGTTGCAGGAGAAACCCTTACTCTGGTTTCTCAGTCTGTTTCCTAGTGCCGGTTTGAAGTGCCTGCCGTTTTCACTGTAAAACCGAGTTGGAGCTTGTACCTCACCATATATATGTATGGAATGGAGTTGGCAACTGAAAAGAAACTATGTGTTCCCTTCAAACTATTTGAAAGACGGCTTTCACACACACTTATCTCTCAGAACTGAGCATGTGGAGAGACGTTCGTTCATCCAGCACAATGGGAACGGGTGGCAGGTGAAACCCTTAGTCTGGTTTCTCAGTCTGTTTCCTAGTGCCGGTTTGAAGTGCCTGCCGTTTTCACTTTAAAACCGAGTTGGAGCTTGTACCTCCCCATATATATGTATGGAGTGGAGTTGGCAACTGAAAAGAAACTTTGTGTTCCCTTCAATCTAGGTGAAGGACGGCTTTCACACACACTTATCTCTCAGAACTGAGCATGTGGAGAGACGTTCGTTCATCCAGCACAAAGGGAACGGGTTGCAGGAGAAACCCTTACTCTGGTTTCTCAGTCTGTTTCCTAGTGCCAGTTTGAAGTGCCTGCCGTTTTCACTGTAAAACCGAGTTGGAGCTTGTACCTCCCCATATATATGTATGGAGTGGAGTTGGCAACTGAAAAGAAACTTTGTGTTCCCTTCAAGCTAGGTGAAGGACGGCTTTCACACACACTTATCTCTCAGAACTGAGCATGTGGAGAGACGTTCGTTCATCCAGCACAAAGGGAACGGGTTGCAGGAGAAACCCTTACTCTGGTTTCTCAGTCTGTTTCCTAGTGCCGTTTTGAAGTGCCTGCCGTTTTCACTGTAAAACCGTTTTGGAGCTTGTACCTCCCCATATATATGTATGGAGTGGAGATGGCAACTGAAAAGAAACTATGTGTTCCCTTCAAGCTAGGTGAAGGACGGCTTTCACACACACTTATCTCTCAGAACTGAGCATGTGGAGAGACGTTCGTTCATCCAGCACAAAGGGAACGGGTTGCAGGAGAAACCCTTTCTCTGGTTTCTCAGTCTGTTTCCTAGTGCCGGTTTGAAGTGCCTGCCGTTTTCACTGTAAAACCGAGTTGGAGCTTGTACCTCCCCATATATATGTATGGAGTGGAGTTGGCAACTGAAAAGAAACTTGCTGTTCCCTTCAAGCTAGGTGAAGGACGACTTTCACACACACATTTCTCTCAGAACTGAGCATGTGGAGAGACGTTCGTTCATCCAGCACAAAGGGAACCGGTTGCAGGAGAAACCCTTACTCTGGTTTCTCAGTCTGTTTCCTAGTGCCGGTTTGAAGTGCCTGCCGTTTTCACTGTAAAACCGAGTTGGAGCTTGTACCTCCCCATATATATGTATGGAGTGGAGTTGGCAACTGAAAAGAAACTTTGTGTTCCCTTCAAGCTAGGTGAAGGACGGCTTTCACACACACTTATGTCTCAGAACTGAGCATGTGGAGAGACGTTCGTTCATCCAGCACAAAGGGGACGGGTGGCAGGAGAAACCCTTTCTCTGGTTTCTCTGTCTGTTTCCTAGTGCCGGTTTGAAGTGCCTGCCGTTTTCACTGTAAAACCGAGTTGGAGCTTGTACCTCCCCATATATATGTATGGAGTGGAGTTGGCAACTGAAAAGAAACTTTGTGTTCCCTTCAAGCTAGGTGAAGGACGGCTTTCACACACACTTATCTCTCAGAACTGAGCATGTGGAGAGACGTTCGTTCATCCAGCACAGAGGGAACGGGTTGCAGGAGAAACCCTTTCTCTGGTTTCTCAGTCTGTTTCCTAGTGCCGGTTTGAAGTGCCTGTCGTTTTCACTGTAAAACCGTGTTGGAGCTTGTACCTCCCCATATATATGTATGGAGTGGATTTGGCAACTTAAAAGAATCTTTGTGTTCCCTTCAAGCTAGGTGAAGGACGGCTTTCACACACACTTATCTCTCAGAACTGAGCATGTGGAGAGACGTTCGTTCATCCAGCACAAAGGGAACGGGTTGCAGGAGAAACCCTTACTCTGGTTTCTCAGTCTGTTTCCTAGTGCCGGTTTGAAGTGCCTGCCGTTTTCACTGTAAAACCGAGTTGGAGCTTGTACCTCCCCATATATATGTATGGAGTGGAGTTGGCAACTGAAAAGAAACTTTGTGTTCCCTTCAAGCTAGGTGAAGGACGGCTTTCACACACACTTATCTCTCAGAACTGAGCATGTGGAGAGACGTTCGTTCATCCAGCACAAAGGAAACGGGTTGCAGGAGAAACGCTTACTCTGGTTTCTCAGTCTGTTTCCTAGTGCCGGTTTGAAGTGCCTGCCGTTTTCACTGTAAAACCGAGTTGGAGCTTGTACCTCCCCATATATATGTATGGAGTGGAGTTGGCAACTGAAAAGAAACTTTGTGTTCCCTTCAAGCTAGGTGAAGGACGGCTTTCACACACACTTATCTCTCAGAACTGAGCATGTGGAGAGACGTTCGTTCATCCAGCAAAAAGGGAACGGGTGGCAGGAGAAACCCTTACTCTGGTTTCTCAGTCTGTTTCCTAGTGCCGGTTTGAAGTGCCTGCCGTTTTCACTGTAAAACCGAGTTGGAGCTTGTACCTCCACATATATATGTATGGAGTGGGGTTGGCAACTGAAAAGAAACTTTGTGTTCCCTTCAAGCTAGGTGAAGGACGGCTTTCACACACACTTATCTCTCAGAACTGAGCATGTGGAGAGACGTTCCTTCATCCAGCACAAAGGGAACGGCTTGCAGGAGAAACGCTTACTCTGGTTTCTCAGTCTGTTTCCTAGTGCCGGTTTGAAGTGCCTGCCGTTTTCACTGTAAAACCGAGTTGGAGCTTGTACCTCCCCATATATATGTATGGAGTGGAGTTGGCAACTGAAAAGAAACTTTGTGTTCCCTTCAAGCTAGGTGAAGGACGGCTTTCACACACACTTATCTCTCAGAACTGAGCATGTGGAGAGACGTTCGTTCATCCAGCACAATGGGAACGGGTGGCAGGAGAAACCCTTAGTCTGGTTTCTCAGTCTGTTTCCTAGTGCCGGTTTGAAGTGCCTGCCGTTTTCACTTTAAAACCGAGTTGGAGCTTGTACCTCCCCATATATATGTATGGAGTGGAGTTGGCAACTGAAAAGAAACTTTGTGTTCCCTTCAAGCTAGGTGAAGGACGGCTTTCACACACACTTATCTCTCAGAACTGAGCATGTGGAGAGACGTTCGTTCATCCAGCACAAAGGGAACGGGTTGCAGGAGAAACCCTTACTCTGGTTTCTCAGTCTGTTTCCTAGTGCCGGTTTGAAGTGCCTGCCGTTTTCACTGTAAAACCGAGTTGGAGCTTGTACCTCCCCATATATATGTATGGAGTGGAGTTGGCAACTGAAAAGAAACTTTGTGTTCCCTTCAAGCTAGGTGAAGGACGGCTTTCACACACACTTATCTCTCAGAACTGAGCATGTGGAGAGACGTTCGTTCATCCAGCACAAAGGGAACGGGTTGCAGGAGAAACCCTTACTCTGGTTTCTCAGTCTGTTTCCTAGTGCCGGTTTGAAGTGCCAGCCGTTTTCACTGTAAAACCGAGTTGGAGCTTGTACCTCCCCATATATATGTATGGAGTGGAGTTGGCAACTGAAAAGAAACTTTCTGTTCCCTTCAATCTAGGTGAAGTACGGCTTTCACACACACATTTCTCTCAGAACTGAGCATGTGGAGAGACGTTCGTTCATCCAGCACAAAGGGAACGGGTTGCAGGAGAAACCCTTACTCTGGTTTCTCAGTCTGTTTACTAGTGCCGGTTTGAAGTGCCTGCCGTTTTCACTGTAAAACCGAGTAGGAGCTTGTACCTCCCCATATATATGTATGGAGTGGATTTGGCAACTGTAAAGAAACTTTGTGTTCCCTTCAAGCTAGGTGAAGGACGGCTTTCACACACACTTATCTCTCAGAACTGAGCATGTGGAGAGACTTTCTTTCATCCAGCACAGAGGGAACGGGTTGCAGGAGAAACCCTTACTCTGGTTTCTCAGTCTGTTTCCTAGTGCCGGTTTGAAGTGCCCACCATTTTCACTGTAAAACCGAGTTGGAGCTTGTACCTCCCCATATATATGTATGACGTGGAGTTGGCAACTGAAAAGAAACTTTGTGTTCCCTTCAAGCTAGGTGAAGGACGGCTTTCACACACACTTATCTCTCAGAACTGAGCATGTGGAGAGACGTTCGTTCATCCAGCACAAAGGGAACGGATGGCAGGAGAAACTCTTAGTCTGGTTTCTCAGTCTGTTTCCTAGTGCCGGTTTGAAGTGCCTGCCGTTTTCACTGTAAAACCGAGTTGGAGCTTGTACCTCCCCATATATATGTATGGAGTGGAGTTGGCAACTGAAAAGAAACTTTGTGTTCCCTTCAAGCTAGGTGAAGGACGGCTTTCACACACACTTATCTCTCAGAACTGAGCATGTGGAGAGACGTTCGTTCATCCAGCACAGAGGGAACGGGTTGCAGGAGAAACCCTTAGTCTGGTTTCTCAGTCTGTTTCCTAGTGCCAGTTTGAAGTGCCTGCCGTTTTCACTGTAAAACCGAGTTGGAGCTTGTACCTCCCCATATATATTTATGGAGTGGAGTTGGCAACTGAAAAGAAACTTTGTGTTCCCTTCAAGCTAGGTGAAGGACGGCTTTCACACACACTTATCTCTCAGAACTGACCATGTGGAGAGACGTTCCTTCATCCAGCACAAAGGGAACGGGTTGCAGGAGAAACGCTTACTCTGGTTTCTCAGTCTGTTTCCTAGTGCCGGTTTGAAGTGCCTGCCGTTTTCACTGTAAAACCGAGTTGGAGCTTGTACCTCCCCATATATATGTATGGAGTGGAGTTGGCAACTGAAAAGAAACTATGTGTTCCCTTCAAGCTAGGTGAAGGACGGCTTTCACACACACTTATCTCTCAGAACTGAGCATGTGGAGAGACGTTCGTTCATCCAGCACAGAGGGAACGGGTTGCAGGAGAAACCCTTTCTCTGGATTCTCAGTCTGTTTCCTAGTGCCGGTTTGAAGTGCCTGCCGTTTTCACTGTAAAACCGAGTTGGAGCTTGTACCTCCCCATATATATGTATGGAGTGGATTTGGCAACTGAAAAGAAACTTTGTGTTCCCTTCAAGCTAGGTGAAGGACGGCTTTCACACACACTTATCTCTCAGAACTGAGCATGTGGAGAGACGTTCGTTCATTCAGCACAAAGGGAACGGGTTGCAGGAGAAACCCTTACTCTGGTTTCTCAGTCTGTTTCCTAGTGCCGGTTTGAAGTGCCTGCCGTTTTCACTGTAAAACCGAGTTGGAGCTTGTACCTCCGCATATATATGTATGGAGTGGAGTTGGCAACTGAAAAGAAACTTTCTGTTCCCTTCAAGCTAGGTGAAGGACGGCTTTCACACACACTTATCTCTAAGAACTGAGCATGTGGAGAGACGTTCGTTCATCCAGCACAAAGGAAACGGGTTGCAGGAGAAACCCTTACTCTGGTTTCTCAGTCTGTTTCCTAGTGCCGGTTTGAAGTGCCTGTCGTTTTCACTGTAAAACCGAGTTGGAGCTTGTACCTCCCCATATATATGTATGGAGTGGAGTTGGCAACTGAAAAGAAACTTTGTGTTCCCTTCAAGCTAGGTGAAGGACGGCTTTCACACACACTTATCTCTCAGAACTGAGCATGTGGATAGACGTTCGTTCATCCAGCACAAAGGGAACGGGTGGCAGGAGGAACCCTTACTCTGGTTTCTCAGTCTGTTTCCTAGTGCCGGTTTGAAGTGCCTGCCGTTTTCACTGTAAAACCGAGTTGGAGCTTGTACCTCCCCATATATATGTATGGAGTGGTGTTGGCAACTGAAAAGAAACTTTGTGTTCCCTTCAAGCTAGGTGAAGGACGGCTTTCACACACACTTATCTCTCAGAACTGAGCATGTGGAGAGACGTTCGTTCATCCAGCACAAAGGGAACGGGTTGCAGGAGAAACGCTTACTCTGGTTTCTCAGTCTGTTTCCTAGTGCCGGTTTGAAGTGCCTGCCGTTTTCACTGTAAAACCGAGTTGGAGCTTGTACCTCCCCATATATATGTATGGAGTGGAGTTGGCAACTGAAAAGAAACTTTGTGTTCCCTTCAAGCTAGGTGAAGGACGGCTTTCACACACACTTATCTCTCAGAACTGAGCATGTGGAGAGACGTTCGTTCATCCAGCACAAAGGGAACGGGTTGCAGGAGAAACCCTTACTCTGGTTTCTCAGTCTGTTTCCTAGTGCCGGTTTGAAGTGCTTGCCGTTTTCACTGTAAAACCGAGTTGGAGCTTGTACCTCCCCATATATATGTATGGAGTGGAGTTGGCAACTGAAAAGAAACTATGTGTTCCCTTCAAGCTATTTGAAAGACGGCTTTCACACACATTTATCTCTCAGAACTGAGCATGTGGAGAAACGTTCGTTCATCCAGCACAATGGGAACGGGTGGCAGGAGAAACCCTTAGTCTGGTTTCTCAGTCTGTTTCCTAGTGCCGGTTTGAAGTGCCTGCCGTTTTCACTTTAAAACCGAGTTGGAGCTTGTACCTCCCCATATATATGTATGGAGTGGAGTTGGCAACTGAAAAGAAACTTTGTGTTCCCTTCAAGCTAGGTGAAGGACGGCTTTCACACACACTTATCTCTCAGAACTGAGCATGTGGAGAGACGTTCGTTCATCCAGCACAAAGGGAACGGGTTGCAGGAGAAACCCTTACTCTGGTTTCTCAGTCTGTTTCCTAGTGCCAGTTTGAAGTGCCTGCCGTTTTCACTGTAAAAACGAGTTGGAGCTTGTACCTCCCCATATATATGTATGGAGTGGAGTTGGCAACTGAAAAGAAACTTTGTGTTCCCTTCAAGCTAGGTGAAGGACGGCTTTCACACACACTTATCTCTCAGAACTGAGCATGTGGAGAGACGTTCGTTCATCCAGCACAAAGGGAACGGGTTGCAGGAGAAACCCTTACTCTGGTTTCTCAGTCTGTTTCCTAGTGCCGGTTTGAAGTGCCTGCCGTTTTCACTGTAAAACCGAGTTGGAGCTTGTACCTCCCCATATATATGTATGGAGTGGAGTTGGCAACTGAAAAGAAACTTTCTGTTCCCTTCAATCTAGGTGAAGTACGGCTTTCACACACACTTTTCTCTCAGAACTGAGCATGTGGAGAGACGTTCGTTCATCCAGCACAAAGGGAACGGGTGGCAGGAGAAACCCTTAATCTGGTTTCTCAGTCTGTTTCCTAGTGCCGGTTTGAAGTGCCTGCCGTTTTCACTGTAAAACCGAGTTGGAGCTTGTACCTCCCCATATATATGTATGGAGTGGAGTTGGCAACTGAAAAGAAACTTTGTGTTCCCTTCAAGCTAGGTGAAGGACGGCTTTCACACACACTTATCTCTCAGAACTGACCATGTGGAGAGACGTTCCTTCATCCAGCACAAAGGGAACGGGTGGCAGGAGAAACCCTTACTCTGGTTTCTCAGTCTGTTTCCTAGTGCCGGTTTGAAGTGCCTGCCGTTTTCACTGTAAAACCGAGTTGGAGCTTGTACCTCCCCATATATATGTATGGAGTGGAGTTGGCAACTGAAAAGAAACTTTCTGTTCCCTTCAATCTAGGTGAAGTACGGCTTTCACACACACTTTTCTCTCAGAACTGAGCATGTGGAGAGACGTTCGTTCATCCAGCACAAAGGGAACGGGTGGCAGGAGAAACCCTTAGTCTGGTTTCTCAGTCTGTTTCCTAGTGCCGGTTTGAAGTGCCTGCCGTTTTCACTGTAAAACCGAGTTGGAGCTTGTACCTCCCCATATATATGTATGGAGTGGAGTTGGCAACTGAAAAGAAACTTTGTGTTCCCTTCAAGCTAGTTGAAGGACGGCTTTCACACACACTTATCTCTCAGAACTGACCATGTGGAGAGACGTTCCTTCATCCAGCACAAAGGGAACGGGTGGCAGGAGAAACCCTTACTCTGGTTTCTCAGTCTGTTTCCTAGTGCCGGTTTGAAGTGCCTGCCGTTTTCACTGTAAAACCGAGTTGGAGCTTGTACCTCCCCATATATATGTATGGAGTGGAGTTGGCAACTGAAAAGAAACTTTGTGTTCCCTTCAAGCTAGGTGAAGGACGGCTTTCACACACACTTATCTCTCAGAACTGAGCATGTGGAGAGACGTTCGTTCATCCAGCACAGAGGGAACGGGTTGCAGGAGAAACGCTTACTCTGGTTTCTCAGTCTGTTTCCTAGTGCCGGTTTGAAGTGCCTGCCGTTTTCACTGTAAAACCGAGTTGGAGCTTGTACCTCCCCATATATATGTATGGAGTGGAGTTGGCAACTGAAAAGAAACTTTGTGTTCCCTTCAAGCTAGGTGAAGGACGGCTTTCACACACACTTATCTCTCAGAACTGAGCATGTGGAGAGACGTTCGTTCATCCAGCACAGAGGGAACGGGTTGCAGGAGAAACGCTTACTCTGGTTTCTCAGTCTGTTTCCTAGTGCCGGTTTGAAGTGCCTGCCATTTTCACTGTAAAACCGAGTTGGAGCTTGTACCTCCCCATATATATGTATGGAGTGGAGTTGGCAACTGAAAAGAAACTTTGTGTTCCCTTCAAGCTAGGTGAAGGACGGCTTTCACACACACTTATCTCCCAGAACTGAGCATGTGGAGAGATGTTCGTTCATCCAGCACAAAGGGAACGGGTTGCAGGAGAAACGCTTACTCTGGTTTCTCAGTCTGTTTCCTAGTGCCGGTTTGAAGTGCCTGCCGTTTTCACTGTAAAACCGAGTTGGAGCTTGTACCTCCCCATATATATGTATGGAGTGGAGTTGGCAACTGAAAAGAACCTTTGTGTTCCCTTCAAGCTAGGTGAAGGACGGCTTTCACACACACTTATCTCTCAGAACTGAGCATGTGGAGAGACGTTCATTCATCCAGCACAAAGGGAACGGGTTGCAGGAGAAACCCTTACTCTGATTTCTCAGTCTGTTTCCTAGTGCCGGTTTGAAGTGCCTGCCGTTTTCACTGTAAAACCGAGTTGGAGCTTGTACCTCCCCATATATATGTATGGAGTGGAGTTGGCAACTGAAAAGAAACTTTGTGTTCCCTTCAAGCTAGGTGAAGGACGGCTTTCACACACACTTATCTCTCAGAACTGAGCATGTGGAGAGACGTTCGTTCATCCAGCACAACGGGAACGGGTTGCAGGAGAAACGCTTACTCTGGTTTCTCAGTCTGTTTCCTAGTGCCGGTTTGAAGTGCCTGCCGTTTTCACTGTAAAACCGAGTTGGAGCTTGTACCTCCCCATATATATGTATGGAGTGGAGTTGGCAACTGAAAAGAAACTTTGTGTTCCCTTCAAGCTAGGTGAAGGACGGCTTTCACACACACTTATCTCTCAGAACTGAGCATGTGGAGAGACGTTCGTTCATCCAGCACAAAGGGAACGGGTTGCAGGAGAAACCCTTACTCTGGTTTCTCAGTCTGTTTCCTAGTGCCGGTTTGAAGTGCCTGCCGTTTTCACTGTAAAACCGAGTTGGAGCTTTTACCTCCCCATATATATGTATGGATTGGAGTTGGCAACTGAAATGAAACTTTGTGTTCCCTTCAAGCTAGGTGTAGAACGGATTTCACACACACATATCTCTCAGAACTGAGCATGTGGAGAGACGTTCGTTCATCCAGCACAAAGGGAACGGGTTGCAGGAGAATCCCTTACTCTGGTTTCTCAGTCTGTTTCCTAGTGCCGGTTTGAAGTGCCTGCCGTTTTCACTGTAAAACCGAGTTGGAGCTTGTACCTCCCCATATATATGTATGGATTGGAGTTGGCAACTGAAAAGAAACTTTGTGTTCCCTTCAAGCTAGGTGAAGGACGGCTTTCACACACACTTATCTCTCAGAACTGAGCATGTGGAGAGACGTTCGTTCATCCAGCACAGAGGGAACGGGTTGCAGGAGAAACCATTAGTCTGGTTTCTCAGTCTGTTTTCTAGTGCCGGTTTGAAATGCCTGCCGTTTTCACTGTAAAACCGAGATGGAGCTTGTACCTCCCCATATATATGTATGGAGTGGAGTTGGCAACTGAAAAGAAACTTTGTGTTCCCTTCAAGCTAGGTGAAGGACGGCTTTCACACACACTTATCTCTCAGAACTGAGCATGTGGAGAGACGTTCGTTCATCCAGCACAAAGGGAACGGGTTGCAGGAGAAACCCTTACTCTGGTTTCTCAGTCTGTTTCCTAGTGCCGGTTTGAAGTGCCTGCCGTTTTCACTGTAAAACCGAGTTGGAGCTTGTACCTCCCCATATATATGTATGGAGTGGAGTTGGCAACTGAAAAGAAACTTTGTGTTCCCTTCATGCTAGGTGAAGGACGGCTTTCACACACACTTATCTCTCAGAACTGAGCATGTGGAGAGACGTTCGTTCATCCAGCACAGAGGGAACGGGTTGCAGGAGAAACCCTTACTCTGGTTTCTCAGTCTGTTTCCTAGTGCCGGTTTGAAGTGCCTGCCGTTTTCACTGTTAAACCGAGTTGGAGCTTGTACCTCCCCATATATATGTATGGAATGGAGTTGGCTACTGAAAAGAAACTTTGTGTTCCCTTCAAGCTAGGTGAAGGACGGCTTTCACACACACTTATCTCTCAGAACTGACCATGTGGAGAGACGTTCGTTCATCCAGCACAAAGGGAACGGGTGGCAGGAGAAACCCTTACTCTGGTTTCTCAGTCTGTTTCCTAGTGCCGGTTTGAAGTGCCTGCCGTTTTCACTGTAAAACCGAGTTGGAGCTTGTACCTCCCCATATATATGTATGGAGTGGAGTTGGCAACTGAAAAGAAACTTTGTGTTCCCTTCAAGCTAGGTGAAGGACGGCTTTCACACACACTTACCTCTTAGAACTGAGCATGTGGAGAGACGTTCGTTCATCCAGCACAAAGGGAACGGGTTGCAGGAGAAACCCTTACTCTGGTTTCTCAGTCTGTTTCCTAGTGCCGGTTTGAAGTGCCTGCCGTTTTCACTGTAAAACCGAGTTGGAGCTTGTACCTCCCCATATATATGTATGGAGTGGAGTTGGCAACTGAAAAGAAACTTTGTGTTCCCTTCATGCTAGGTGAAGGACAGCTTTCACACACACTTATCTCTCAGAACTGAGCATGTGGAGAGACGTTCGTTCATCCAGCACAGAGGGAACGGGTTGCAGGAGAAACCCTTACTCTGGTTTCCCAGTCTGTTTCCTAGTGCCGGTTTGAAGTGCCTGCCGTTTTCACTGTAAAACCGAGTTGGAGCTTGTACCTCCCCATATATATGTATGGAGTGGAGTTGGCAACTGAAAAGAAACTTTGTGTTCCCTTCAAGTTAGGTGAAGGACGGCTTTCACACACACTTATCTCTCAGAACTGAGCATGTGGAGAGACGTTCGTTCATCCAGCACAAAGGGAACGGGTTGCAGAAGAAACCCTTTCTCTGGATTCTCAGTCTGTTTCCTAGTGCCGGTTTGAAGTGCCTGCCCTTTTCACTGTAAAACCGAGTTGGAGCTTGTACCTCCCCATATATATGTATGGAGTGGATTTGGCAACTGAAAAGAAACTTTGTGTTCCCTTCAAGCTAGGTGAAGGACGGCTTTCACACACACTTATCTCTCAGAACTGAGCATGTGGAGAGACGTTCGTTCATCCAGCACAAAGGGAACGGGTTGCAGGAGAAACGCTTACTCTGGATTCTCAGTCTGTTTCCTAGTGCCGGTTTGAAGTGCCTGCCGTTTTCACTGTAAAACCGAGTTGGAGCTTGTACCTCCCCATATATATGTATGGAGTGGAGTTGGCAACTGAAAAGAAACTTTGTGTTCCCTTCAAGCTATGTGAAGGACGGCTTTCACACACACTTATCTCTCAGAACTGAGCATGTGGAGAGACGTTCGTTCATCCAGCACAAAGGGAACGGGTTGCTGGTTAAACCCTTACTCTGGTTTCTCAGTCTGTTTACTAGTGCCGGTTTGAAGTGCCTGCCGTTTTCACTGTAAAACCGAGTTGGAGCTTGTACCTCCCCATATATATGTATGGAGTGGAGTTGGCAACTGAAAAGAAACTTTGTGTTCCCTTCAAGCTAGGTGAAGGACGGCTTTCACACACACTTATCTCTCAGAACTGAGCATGTGGAGAGACGTTCGTTCATCCAGCACAAAGGGAACGGGTTGCAGGAGAAACCCTTACTCTGATTTCTCAGTCTGTTTCCTAGTGCCGGTTTGAAGTGCCTGCCGTTTTCACTGTAAAACCGAGTTGTAGCTTGTACCTCCCCATATATATGTATGGAGTGGAGTTGGCAACTGAAAAGAAACTTTGTGTTCCCTTCAAGCTAGGTGAAGGACGGCTTTCACACACACTTATCTCTCAGAACTGAGCATGTGGAGAGACGTTCGTTCATCCAGCACAGAGGGAACGGGTTGCAGGAGAAACCCTTACTCTGGTTTCTCAGTCTGTTTCCTAGTGCCGGTTTGAAGTGCCTGCCGTTTTCACTGTAAAACCGAGTTGGAGCTTTTACCTCCCCATATATATGTATGGATTGGAGTTGGCAACTGAAATGAAACTTTGTGTTCCCTTCAAGCTAGGTGAAGAACGGCTTTCACACACACATATCTCTCAGAACTGAGCATGTGGAGAGACGTTCGTTCATCCAGCACAAAGGGAACGGGTTGCAGGAGAATCCCTTACTCTGGTTTCTCAGTCTGTTTCCTAGTGCCGGTTTGAAGTGCCTGCCGTTTTCACTGTAAAACCGAGTTGGAGCTTGTACCTCCCCATATATATGTATGGAGTGGAGTTGGCAACTGAAAAGAAACTTTGTGTTCCCTTCAAGCTAGGTGAAGGACGGCTTTCACACACACTTATCTCTCAGAACTGAGCATGTGGAGAGACGTTCGTTCATCCAGCACAAAGGGAACGGGTGGCAGGAGAAACCCTTCGTCTGGTTTCTCAGTCTGTTTCCTAGTGCCGGTTTGAAGTGCCTGCCGTTTTCACTGTAAAACCGAGTTGGAGCTTGTACCTCCCCATATATATGTATGGATTGGAGTTGGCAACTGAAAAGAAACTTTGTGTTCCCTTCAAGCTAGGTGAAGGACGGCTTTCACACACACTTATCTCTCAGAACTGAGCATGTGGAGAGACGTTCGTTCATCCAGCACAGAGGGAACGGGTTGCAGGAGAAACCCTTAGTCTGGTTTCTCAGTCTGTTTTCTAGTGCCGGTTTGAAATGCCTGCCGTTTTCACTGTAAAACCGAGATGGAGCTTGTACCTCCCCATATATATGTATGGAGTGGAGTTGGCAACTGAAAAGAAACTTTGTGTTCCCTTCAAGCTAGGTGAAGGACGGCTTTCACACACACTTATCTCTCAGAACTGAGCATGTGGAGAGACGTTCGTTCATCCAGCACAAAGGGAACGGGTTGCAGGAGAAACCCTTACTCTGGTTTCTCAGTCTGTTTCCTAGTGCCGGTTTGAAGTGCCTGCCGTTTTCACTGTAAAACCGAGTTGGAGCTTGTACCTCCCCATATATATGTATGGAGTGGAGTTGGCAACTGAAAAGAAACTTTGTGTTCCCTTCATGCTAGTTGAAGGACGGCTTTCACACACACTTATCTCTCAGAACTGAGCATGTGGAGAGACGTTCGTTCATCCAGCACAGAGGGAACGGGTTGCAGGAGAAACCCTTACTCTGGTTTCTCAGTCTGTTTCCTAGTGCCGGTTTGAAGTGCCTGCCGTTTTCACTGTTAAACCGAGTTGGAGCTTGTACCTCCCTATATATATGTATGGAATGGAGTTGGCAACTGAAAAGAAACTTTGTGTTCCCTTCAAGCTAGGTGAAGGACGGCTTTCACACACACTTATTTCTCAGAACTGACCATGTGGAGAGACGTTCGTTCATCCATCACAAAGGGAACGGGTGGCAGGAGAAACCCTTACTCTGGTTTCTCAGTCTGTTTCCTAGTGCCGGTTAGAAGTGCCTGCCGTTTTCACTGTAAAACCGAGTTGGAGCTTGTACCTCCCCATATATATGTATGGAGTGGAGTTGGCAACTGAAAAGAAACTTTGTGTTCCCTTCAAGCTAGGTGAAGGACGGCTTTCACACACACTTACCTCTCAGAACTGAGCATGTGGAGAGACGTTCGTTCATCCAGCACAAAGGGAACGGGTTGCAGGAGAAACCCTTACTCTGGTTTCTCAGTCTGTTTCCTAGTGCCGGTTTGAAGTGCCTGCCGTTTTCACTGTAAAACCGAGTTGGAGCTTGTACCTCCCCATATATATGTATGGAGTGGAGTTGGCAACTGAAAAGAAACTTTGTGTTCCCTTCATGCTAGGTGAAGGACAGCTTTCACACACACTTATCTCTCAGAACTGAGCATGTGGAGAGACGTTCGTTCATCCAGCACAGAGGGAACGGGTTGCAGGAGAAACCCTTACTCTGGTTTCCCAGTCTGTTTCCTAGTGCCGGTTTGAAGTGCCTGCCGTTTTCACTGTAAAACCGAGTTGGAGCTTGTACCTCCCCATATATATGTATGGAGTGGAGTTGGCAACTGAAAAGAAACTTTGTGTTCCCTTCAAGTTAGGTGAAGGACGGCTTTCACACACACTTATCTCTCAGAACTGAGCATGTGGAGAGACGTTCGTTCATCCAGCACAAAGGGAACGGGTTGCAGAAGAAACCCTTTCTCTGGATTCTCAGTCTGTTTCCTAGTGCCGGTTTGAAGTGCCTGCCCTTTTCACTGTAAAACCGAGTTGGAGCTTGTACCTCCCCATATATATGTATGGAGTGGATTTGGCAACTGAAAAGAAACTTTGTGTTCCCTTCAAGCTAGGTGAAGGACGGCTTTCACACACACTTATCTCTCAGAACTGAGCATGTGGAGAGACGTTCGTTCATCCAGCACAAGGGGAACGGGTTGCAGGAGAAACGCTTACTCTGGATTCTCAGTCTGTTTCCTAGTGCCGGTTTGAAGTGCCTGCCGTTTTCACTGTAAAACCGAGTTGGAGCTTGTACCTCCCCATATATATGTATGGAGTGGAGTTGGCAACTGAAAAGAAACTTTGTGTTCCCTTCAAGCTATGTGAAGGACGGCTTTCACACACACTTATCTCTCAGAACTGAGCATGTGGAGAGACGTTCGTTCATCCAGCACAAAGGGAACGGGTTGCTGGTTAAACCCTTACTCTGGTTTCTCAGTCTGTTTCCTAGTGCCGGTTTGAAGTGCCTGCCGTTTTCACTGTAAAACCGAGTTGGAGCTTGTACCTCCCCATATATATGTATGGAGTGGAGTTGGCAACTGAAAAGAAACTTTGTGTTCCCTTCAAGCTAGGTGAAGGACGGCTTTCACACACACTTATCTCTCAGAACTGAGCATGTGGAGAGACGTTCGTTCATCCAGCACAAAGGGAACGGGTTGCAGGAGAAACCCTTACTCTGATTTCTCAGTCTGTTTCCTAGTGCCGGTTTGAAGTGCCTGCCGTTTTCACTGTAAAACCGAGTTGTAGCTTGTACCTCCCCATATATATGTATGGAGTGGAGTTGGCAACTGAAAAGAAACTTTGTGTTCCCTTCAAGCTAGGTGAAGGACGGCTTTCACACACACTTATCTCTCAGAACTGAGCATGTGGAGAGACGTTCGTTCATCCAGCACAGAGGGAACGGGTTGCAGGAGAAACCATTACTCTGGTTTCTCAGTCTGTTTCCTAGTGCCGGTTTGAAGTGCCTGCCGTTTTCACTGTAAAACCGAGTTGGAGCTTTTACCTCCCCATATATATGTATGGATTGGAGTTGGCAACTGAAATGAAACTTTGTGTTCCCTTCAAGCTAGGTGAAGAACGGCTTTCACACACACATATCTCTCAGAACTGAGCATGTGGAGAGACGTTCGTTCATCCAGCACAAAGGGAACGGGTTGCAGGAGAATCCCTTACTCTGGTTTCTCAGTCTGTTTCCTAGTGCCGGTTTGAAGTGCCTGCCGTTTTCACTGTAAAACCGAGTTGGAGCTTGTACCTCCCCATATATATGTATGGAGTGGAGTTGGCAACTGAAAAGAAACTTTGTGTTCCCTTCAAGCTAGGTGAAGGACGGCTTTCACACACACTTATCTCTCAGAACTGAGCATGTGGAGAGACGTTCGTTCATCCAGCACAAAGGGAACGGGTGGCAGGAGAAACCCTTCGTCTGGTTTCTCAGTCTGTTTCCTAGTGCCGGTTTGAAGTGCCTGCCGTTTTCACTGTAAAACCGAGTTGGAGCTTGTACCTCCCCATATATATGTATGGATTGGAGTTGGCAACTGAAAAGAAACTTTGTGTTCCCTTCAAGCTAGGTGAAGGACGGCTTTCACACACACTTATCTCTCAGAACTGAGCATGTGGAGAGACGTTCGTTCATCCAGCACAGAGGGAACGGGTTGCAGGAGAAACCCTTAGTCTGGTTTCTCAGTCTGTTTTCTAGTGCCGGTTTGAAATGCCTGCCGTTTTCACTGTAAAACCGAGATGGAGCTTGTACCTCCCCATATATATGTATGGAGTGGAGTTGGCAACTGAAAAGAAACTTTGTGTTCCCTTCAAGCTAGGTGAAGGACGGCTTTCACACACACTTATCTCTCAGAACTGAGCATGTGGAGAGACGTTCGTTCATCCAGCACAAAGGGAACGGGTTGCAGGAGAAACCCTTACTCTGGTTTCTCAGTCTGTTTCCTAGTGCCGGTTTGAAGTGCCTGCCGTTTTCACTGTAAAACCGAGTTGGAGCTTGTACCTCCCCATATATATGTATGGAGTGGAGTTGGCAACTGAAAAGAAACTTTGTGTTCCCTTCATGCTAGTTGAAGGACGGCTTTCACACACACTTATCTCTCAGAACTGAGCATGTGGAGAGACGTTCGTTCATCCAGCACAGAGGGAACGGGTTGCAGGAGAAACCCTTACTCTGGTTTCTCAGTCTGTTTCCTAGTGCCGGTTTGAAGTGCCTGCCGTTTTCACTGTTAAACCGAGTTGGAGCTTGTACCTCCCCATATATATGTATGGAATGGAGTTGGCAACTGAAAAGAAACTTTGTGTTCCCTTCAAGCTAGGTGAAGGACGGCTTTCACACACACTTATCTCTCAGAACTGACCATGTGGAGAGACGTTCGTTCATCCAGCACAAAGGGAACGGGTGGCAGGAGAAACCCTTACTCTGGTTTCTCAGTCTGTTTCCTAGTGCCGGTTTGAAGTGCCTGCCGTTTTCACTGTAAAACCGAGTTGGAGCTTGTACCTCCCCATATATATGTATGGAGTGGAGTTGGCAACTGAAAAGAAACTTTGTGTTCCCTTCAAGCTAGGTGAAGGACGGCTTTCACACACACTTACCTCTCAGAACTGAGCATGTGGAGAGACGTTCGTTCATCCAGCACAAAGGGAACGGGTTGCAGGAGAAACCCTTACTCTGGTTTCTCAGTCTGTTTCCTAGTGCCGGTTTGAAGTGCCTGCCGTTTTCACTGTAAAACCGAGTTGGAGCTTGTACCTCCCCATATATATGTATGGAGTGGAGTTGGCAACTGAAAAGAAACTTTGTGTTCCCTTCATGCTAGGTGAAGGACAGCTTTCACACACACTTATCTCTCAGAACTGAGCATGTGGAGAGACGTTCGTTCATCCAGCACAGAGGGAACGGGTTGCAGGAGAAACCCTTACTCTGGTTTCCCAGTCTGTTTCCTAGTGCCGGTTTGAAGTGCCTGCCGTTTTCACTGTAAAACCGAGTTGGAGCTTGTACCTCCCCATATATATGTATGGAGTGGAGTTGGCAACTGAAAAGAAACTTTGTGTTCCCTTCAAGTTAGGTGAAGGACGGCTTTCACACACACTTATCTCTCAGAACTGAGCATGTGGAGAGACGTTCGTTCATCCAGCACAAAGGGAACGGTTTGCAGAAGAAACCCTTTCTCTGGATTCTCAGTCTGTTTCCTAGTGCCGGTTTGAAGTGCCTGCCCTTTTCACTGTAAAACCGAGTTGGAGCTTGTACCTCCCCATATATATGTATGGAGTGGATTTGGCAACTGAAAAGAAACTTTGTGTTCCCTTCAAGCTAGGTGAAGGACGGCTTTCACACACACTTATCTCTCAGAACTGAGCATGTGGAGAGACGTTCGTTCATCCAGCACAAGGGGAACGGGTTGCAGGAGAAACGCTTACTCTGGATTCTCAGTCTGTTTCTTAGTGCCGGTTTGAAGTGCCTGCCGTTTTCACTGTAAAACCGAGTTGGAGCTTGTACCTCCCCATATATATGTATGGAGTGGAGTTGGCAACTGAAAAGAAACTTTGTGTTCCCTTCAAGCTAGGTGAAGGACGGCTTTCACACACACTTATCTCTCAGAACTGAGCATGTGGAGAGACGTTCGTTCATCCAGCACAGAGGGAACGGGTTGCAGGTGAAACCGTTACTCTGGTTTCTCAGTCTGTTTCCTAGTGCCGGTTTGAAGTGCCTGCCGTTTTCACTGTAAAACAGAGTTGGAGCTTGTACCTCCCCATATATATGTATGGATTGGAGTTGGCAACTGAAAAGAAACTTTCTGTTCCCTTCAAGCTAGGTGAAGGACGGCTTTCACACACACTTATCTCTCAGAACTGAGCATGTGGAGAGACGTTCGTTCATCCAGCACAAAGGGAACGGGTTGCAGGAGAAACCCTTTCTCTGGTTTCTCAGTCTGTTTCCTAGTGCCGGTTTGAAGTGCCTGCCGTTTTCACTGTAAAACCGAGTTGGAGCTTGTATCTCCCCATATATATGTATGAAGTGGATTTGGCAACTGAAAAGAAACTTTGTGTTCCCTTCAAGCTAGGTGAAGGACGGCTTTCACACACACTTATCTCTCAGAACTGAGCATGTGGAGAGACGTTCGTTCATCCAGCACAGAAGGAACGGGTTGCAGGAGAAACCCATACTCTGGTTTCTCAGTCTGTTTCCTAGTGCCGGTTTGAAGTGCCTGCCATTTTCACTGTAAAACCGAGTTGGAGCTTGTACCTCCCCATATATATGTATGGAGTGGAGTTGGCAACTGAAAAGAAACTTTGTGTTCCCTTCAAGCTAGGTGAAGGACGGCTTTCACACACACTTATCTCTCAGAACTGAGCATGTGGAGAGACGTTCGTTCATCCAGCACAAAGGGAACGGGTTGCAGGAGAAACCCTTTCTCTGGTTTCTCAGTCTGTTTCCTAGTGCCGGTTTGAAGTGCCTGCCGTTTTCACTGTAAAACCGAGTTGGAGCTTGTACCTCCCCATATATATGTATGGAGTGGAGTTGGCAACTGAAAAGAAACTTTGTGTTCCCTTCAAGCTAGGTGAAGGACGGCTTTCACACACACTTATCTCTCAGAACTGAGCATGTGGAGAGACGTTCGTTCATCCAGCACAAAGGGAACGGGTGGCAGGAGAAACCCTTACTCTGGTTTCTCAGTCTGTTTCCTAGTGCCGGTTTGAAGTGCCTGCCGTTTTCCCTGTAAAACCGAGTTGGAGCTTGTACCTCCCCATATATATGTATGGATTGGAGTTGGCAACTGAAAAGAAACTTTGTGTTCCCTTGAAGCTAGGTGAAGGACGGCTTTCACACACACTTATCTCTCAGAACTGAGCATGTGGAGAGACGTTCGTTCATCCAGCACAAAGGGAACGGGTTGCAGGAGAAACGCTTACTCTGGTTTCTCAGTCTGTTTCCTAGTGCCGGTTTGAAGTGCCTGCCGTTTTCACTGTAAAACCGAGTTGGAGCTTGTACCTCCCCATATATATGTATGGAGTGGAGTTGGCAACTGAAAAGAAACTTTGTGTTCCCTTCAAGCTAGGTGAAGGACGGCTTTCACACACACTTATCTCTCAGAACTGAGCATGTTGAGAGACGTTCGTTCATCCAGCACAAAGGGAACGGGTGGCAGGAGAAACCCTTAGTCTGGTTTCTCAGTCTGTATCCTAGTGCCGGTTTGAAGTGCCTGCCGTTCTCCCTGTAAAACCGAGTTGGAGCTTGTACCTCCCCATATATATGTATGGAGTGGAGTTGGCAACTGAAAAGAAACTTTGTGTTCCCTTCAAGCTAGGTGAAGGACGGCTTTCACACACACTTATCTCTCAGAACTGAGCATGTGGAGAGACGTTCGTTCATCCAGCACAGAGGGAACGGGTTGCAGGAGAAACGCTTACTCTGGTTTCTCAGTCTGTTTCCTAGTGCCGGTTTGAAATGCCTGCCGTTTTCACTGTAAAACCGAGTTGGAGCTTGTACCTCCCCATATATATGTATGGTTTGGAGTTGGCTACTGAAAAGAAACTTTGTGTTCCCTTCAAGCTAGGTGAAGGACGGCTTTCACACACACTTATCTCTCAGAACTGAGCATGTGGAGAGACGTTCGTTCATCCAGCACAAAGGGAACGGGTTGCAGGAGAAACACTTACTCTGGTTTCTCAGTCTGTTTCCTAGTGCCGGTTTGAAGTGCCTGCCGTTTTCACTGTAATACCGAGTTGGAGCTTGTACCTCCCCATATATATGTATGGATTGGAGTTGGTAACTGAAAAGAAACTTTGTGTTCCCTTCATGCTAGGTGAAGGACGGCTTTCACACACACTTATCTCTCAGAACTGAGCATGTGGAGAGACGTTCGTTCATCCAGCACAGAGGGAACGGGTTGCAGGATAAACCCTTACTCTGGTTTCTCAGTCTGTTTCCTAGTGCCGGTTTGAAGTGCCTGCCGTTTTCACTGTAAAACCGAGTTGGAGCTTGTACCTCCCCATATATATGTATGGATTGGAGTTGGCAACTGAAAAGAAACTTTGTGTTCCCTTCAAGCTAGGTGAAGGACGGCTTTCACACACACATAACTCTCAGAACTGAGCATGTGGAGAGACGTTCGTTCATCCAGCACAAAGGGAACGGGTTGCAGGGGAATCCCTTACTCTGGTTTCTCAGTCTGTTTCCTAGTGCCGGTTTGAAGTGCCTGCCGTTTTCACTGTAAAACCGAGTTGGAGCTTGTACCTCCCCATATATATGTATGGAGTGGAGTTGGCAACTGAAAAGAAACTTTGTGTTCCCTTCATGCTAGGTGAAGGACGGCTTTCACACACACTTATCTCTCAGAACTGAGCATGTGGAGAGACGTTCGTTCATCCAGCACAGAGGGAACGGGTTGCAGGAGAAACCCTTACTCTGATTTCTCAGTATGTTTCCTAGTGCCGGTTTGAAGTGCCTGCCGTTTTCACTGTTAAACCGAGTTGGAGCTTGTACCTCCCCATATATATGTATGGAATGGAGTTGGCAACTGAAAAGAAACTTTGTGTTCCCTTCAAGCTAGGTGAAGGACGGCTTTCACACACACTTATCTCTCAGAACTGAGCATGTGGAGAGACGTTCGTTCATCCAGCACAAAGGGAACGGGTGGCAGGAGAAACCCTTAGTCTGGTTTCTCAGTCTGTTTCCTAGTGCCGGTTTGAAGTGCCTGCCGTTTTCACTGTAAAACCGAGTTGGAGCTTGTACCTCCCCATATATATGTATGGAGTGGAGTTGGCAACTGAAAAGAAACTTTGTGTTCCCTTCAAGCTAGGTGAAGGACGGCTTTCACACACAATTATCTCTCAGAACTGAGCATGTGGAGAGACGTTCGTTCATCCAGCACAGAGGGAACGGGTTGCAGGGGAAACCCTTACTCTGGTTTCTCAGTCTGTTTCCTAGTGCCGGTTTGAAATGCCTGCCGTTTTCACTGTAAAACCGAGATGGAGCTTGTAACTCCCCATATATATGTATGGATTGGAGTTGGCAACTGAAAAGAAACTTTGTGTTCCCTTCAAGCTATGTGAAGGACGGCTTTCACACACACTTATCTCTCAGAACTGAGCATGTGGAGAGACGTTCGTTCATCCAGCACAAAGGGAACGGGTTGCAGGAGAAACCCTTACTCTGGTTTCTCAGTCTGTTTCCTAGTGCCGGTTTGAAGTGCCTGCCGTTTTCACTGTAAAACCGAGTTGGAGCTTGTACCTCCCCATATATATGTATGGAGTGGAGTTGGCAACTGAAAAGAAACTTTGTGTTCCCTTCATGCTAGGTGAAGGACAGCTTTCACACACACTTATCTCTCAGAACTGAGCATGTGGAGAGACGTTCGTTCATCCAGCACAGAGGGAACGGGTTGCAGGAGAAACCCTTACTCTGGTTTCCCAGTCTGTTTCCTAGTGCCGGTTTGAAGTGCCTGCCGTTTTCACTGTAAAACCGAGTTGGAGCTTGTACCTCCCCATATATATGTATGGAGTGGAGTTGGCAACTGAAAAGAATCTTTGTGTTCCCTTCAAGTTAGGTGAAGGACGGCTTTCACACACACTTATCTCTCAGAACTGAGCATGTGGAGAGACGTTCGTTCATCCAGCACAAAGGGAACGGGTTGCAGAAGAAACCCTTTCTCTGGATTCTCAGTCTGTTTCCTAGTGCCGGTTTGAAGTGCCTGCCCTTTTCACTGTAAAACCGAGTTGGAGCTTGTACCTCCCCATATATATGTATGGAGTGGATTTGGCAACTGAAAAGAAACTTTGTGTTCCCTTCAAGCTAGGTGAAGGACGGCTTTCACACACACTTATCTCTCAGAACTGAGCATGTGGAGAGACGTTCGTTCATCCAGCACAAGGGGAACGGGTTGCAGGAGAAACGCTTACTCTGGATTCTCAGTCTGTTTCCTAGTGCCGGTTTGAAGTGCCTGCCGTTTTCACTGTAAAACCGAGTTGGAGCTTGTACCTCCCCATATATATGTATGGAGTGGATTTGGCAACTGAAAAGAAACTTTG
The DNA here is from genome assembly GCF_048564905.1 of Vicugna pacos. Classification (NCBI taxonomy): domain Eukaryota; kingdom Metazoa; phylum Chordata; class Mammalia; order Artiodactyla; family Camelidae; genus Vicugna; species Vicugna pacos. The sequence continues at coordinate 76,335,319 of NW_027328740.1, read as the reverse complement.
TGTTCCCTTCAAGCTATGTGAAGGAAGGCTTTCACACACACTTATCTCTCAGAACTGAGCATGTGGAGAGACGTTCGTTCATCCAGCACAAAGGGAACGGGTTGCTGGTTAAACCCTTACTCTGGTTTCTCAGTCTGTTTTCTAGTGCCGGTTTGAAGTGCCTGCCGTTTTCACTGTAAAACCGAGTTGGAGCTTGTACCTCCCCATATATATGTATGGAGTGGGGTTGGCAACTGAAAAGAAACTTTGTGTTCCCTTCAAGCTAGGTGAAGGACGGCTTTCACACACACTTATCTCTCAGAACTGAGCATGTGGAGAGACGTTCGTTCATCCAGCACAAAGGGAACGGGTTGCAGGAGAAACCCTTACTCTGATTTCTCAGTCTGTTTCCTAGTGCCGGTTTGAAGTGCCTGCCGTTTTCACTGTAAAACCGAGTTGGAGCTTGTACCTCCCCATATATATGTATGGAGTGGAGTTGGCAACTGAAAAGAAACTTTGTGTTCCCTTCAAGCTAGGTGAAGGACGGCTTTCACACACACTTATCTCTCAGAACTGAGCATGTGGAGAGACGTTCATTCATCCAGCACAGAGGGAACGGGTTGCAGGAGAAACCTTTAGTCTAGTTTCTCAGTCTGTTTGCTAGTGCCGGTTTGAAGTGCCTGCCGTTTTCACTGTAAAACCGAGTTGGAACTTGTACCTCCCCATATATATGTATGGAGTGGAGTTGGCAACTGAAAAGAAACTTTGTGTTCCCTTCAAGCTAGGTGAAGGACGGCTTTCACACACACTTATCTCTCAGAACTGAGCATGTGGAGAGACGTTCGTTCATCCAGCACAGAGGGAACGGGTTGCAGGAGAAACCTTTAGTCTAGTTTCTCAGTCTGTTTGCTAGTGCCGGTTTGAAGTGCCTGCCGTTTTCACTGTAAAACCGAGTTGGAGCTTGTACCTCCCCATATATATGTATGGAGTGGAGTTGGCAACTGAAAAGAAACTTTGTGTTCCCTTCAAGCTAGGTGAAGGACGGCTTTCACACACACTTATCTCTCAGAACTGACCATGTGGAGAGACGTTCGTTCATCCAGCACAAAGGGAACGGGTTGCAGGAGAAACCCTTTGTCTGGTTTCTCAGTCTGTTTCCTAGTGCCGGTTTGAAGTGCCTGCCGTTTTCACTGTAAAACCGAGTTGGAGCTTGTACCTCCCCATATATATGTATGGAGTGGAGTTGGCAACTGAAAAGAAACTTTATGTTCCCTTCAAGCTAGGTGAAGGACGGCTTTCACACACACTTATCTCTCAGAACTGAGCATGTGGAGAGACGTTCGTTCATCCAGCACAAAGGGAACGGGTTGCTGGTTAAACCCTTACTCTGGTTTCTCAGTCTGTTTCCTAGTGCCGGTTTGAAGTGCCTGCCGTTTTCACTGTAAAACCGAGTTGGAGCTTGTACCTCCCCATATATATGTATGGAGTGGGGTTGGCAACTGAAAAGAAACTTTGTGTTCCCTTCAAGCTAGGTGAAGGACGGCTTTCACACACACTTATCTCTCAGAACTGAGCATGTGGAGAGACGTTCGTTCATCCAGCACAAAGGGAACGGGTTGCAGGAGAAACCCTTACTCTGATTTCTCAGTCTGTTTCCTAGTGCCGGTTTGAAGTGCCTGCCGTTTTCACTGTAAAACCGAGTTGGAGCTTGTACCTCCCCATATATATGTATGGAGTGGAGTTGGCAACTGAAAAGAAACTTTGTGTTCCCTTCAAGCTAGGTGAAGGACGGCTTTCACACACACTTATCTCTCAGAACTGAGCATGTGGAGAGACGTTCGTTCATCCAGCACAGAGGGAACGGGTTGCAGGAGAAACCTTTAGTCTAGTTTCTCAGTCTGTTTGCTAGTGCCGGTTTGAAGTGCCTGCCGTTTTCACTGTAAAACCGAGTTGGAGCTTGTACCTCCCCATATATATGTATGGAGTGGAGTTGGCAACTGAAAAGAAACTTTGTGTTCCCTTCAAGCTAGGTGAAGGACGGCTTTCACACACACTTATCTCTCAGAACTGAGCATGTGGAGAGACGTTCGTTCATCCAGCACAGAGGGAACGGGTTGCAGGAGAAACCTTTAGTCTAGTTTCTCAGTCTGTTTGCTAGTGCCGGTTTGAAGTGCCTGCCGTTTTCACTGTAAAACCGAGTTGGAGCTTGTACCTCCCCATATATATGTATGGAGTGGAGTTGGCAACTGAAAAGAAACTTTGTGTTCCCTTCAAGCTAGGTGAAGGACGGCTTTCACACACACTTATCTCTCAGAACTGACCATGTGGAGAGACGTTCGTTCATCCAGCACAAAGGGAACGGGTTGCAGGAGAAACCCTTTGTCTGGTTTCTCAGTCTGTTTCCTAGTGCCGGTTTGAAGTGCCTGCCGTTTTCACTGTAAAACCGAGTTGGAGCTTGTACCTCCCCATATATATGTATGGAGTGGATTTGGCAACTGAAAAGAAACTTTATGTTCCCTTCAAGCTAGGTGAAGGACGGCTTTCACACACACTTATCTCTCAGAACTGAGCATGTGGAGAGACGTTCGTTCATCCAGCACAAAGGGAACGGTTTGCAGGAGAAACCGTTACTCTGGTTTCTCAGTCTGTTTCCTAGTGCCGGTTTGAAGTGCCTGCCGTTTTCACTGTAAAACCGAGTTGGAGCTTGTACCTCCCCATATATATGTATGGAGTGGAGTTGGCAACTGAAAAGAAACTTTCTGTTCCCTTCAAGCTAGGTGAAGGACGGCTTTCACACACACTTATCTCTCAGAACTGAGCATGTGGAGAGACGTTCGTTCATCCAGCACAAAGGGAACGGGTTGCAGGAGAAACCCTTACTCTGGTTTCTCAGTCTGTTTCCTAGTGCCGGTTTGAAGTGCCTGCCGTTTTCACTGTAAAACCGAGTTGGAGCTTGTATCTCCCCATATATATGTATGAAGTGGATTTGGCAACTGAAAAGAAACTTTGTGTTCCCTTCATGCTAGGTGAAGGACGGCTTTCACACACACTTATCTCTCAGAACTGAGCATGTGGAGAGACGTTCGTTCATCCAGCACAGAAGGAACGGGTTGCAGGAGAAAACCATACTCTGGTTTCTCAGTCTGTTTCCTAGTGCCGGTTTGAAGTGCCTGCCATTTTCACTGTAAAACCGAGTTGGAGCTTGTACCTCCCCATATATATGTATGGAGTGGAGTTGGCAACTGAAAAGAAACTTTGTGTTCCCTTCAAGCTAGGTGAAGGACGGCTTTCACACACACTTATCTCTCAGAACTGAGCATGTGGAGAGACGTTCGTTCATCCAGCACAGAGGGAACGGGTTGCAGGAGAAACCTTTAGTCTAGTTTCTCAGTCTGTTTGCTAGTGCCGGTTTGAAGTGCCTGCCTTTTTCACTGTAAAACCGAGTTGGAGCTTGTACCTCCCCATATATATGTATGGAGTGGAGTTGGCAACTGAAAAGAAACTTTGTGTTCCCTTCAAGCTAGGTGAAGGACGGCTTTCACACACACTTATCTCTCAGAACTGAGCATGTGGAGAGACGTTCGTTCATCCAGCACAAAGGGAACGGGTGGCAGGAGAAACCCTTACTCTGGTTTCTCAGTCTGTTTCCTAGTGCCGGTTTGAAGTGCCTGCCGTTTTCCCTGTAAAACCGAGTTGGAGCTTGTACCTCCCCATATATATGTATGGATTGGAGTTGGCAACTGAAAAGAAACTTTGTGTTCCCTTCAAGCTAGGTGAAGGACGGCTTTCACACACACTTATCTCTCAGAACTGAGCATGTGGAGAGACGTTCGTTCATCCAGCACAGAGGGAACGGGTTGCAGGAGAAACCCTTAGTCTGGTTTCTCAGTCTGTTTTCTAGTGCCGGTTTGAAATGCCTGCCGTTTTCACTGTAAAACCGAGATGGAGCTTGTACCTCCCCATATATATGTATGGAGTGGAGTTGGCAACTGAAAAGAAACTTTGTGTTCCCTTCAAGCTAGGTGAAGGACGGCTTTCACACACACTTATCTCTCAGAACTGAGCATGTGGAGAGACGTTCGTTCATCCAGCACAAAGGGAACGGGTTGCAGGAGAAACCCTTACTCTGGTTTCTCAGTCTGTTTCCTAGTGCCGGTTTGAAGTGCCTGCCGTTTTCACTGTAAAACCGAGTTGGAGCTTGTACCTCCCCATATATATGTATGGAGTGGAGTTGGCAACTGAAAAGAAACTTTGTGTTCCCTTCATGCTAGTTGAAGGACGGCTTTCACACACACTTATCTCTCAGAACTGAGCATGTGGAGAGACGTTCGTTCATCCAGCACAGAGGGAACGGGTTGCAGGAGAAACCCTTACTCTGGTTTCTCAGTCTGTTTCCTAGTGCCGGTTTGAAGTGCCTGCCGTTTTCACTGTTAAACCGAGTTGGAGCTTGTACCTCCCTATATATATGTATGGAATGGAGTTGGCAACTGAAAAGAAACTTTGTGTTCCCTTCAAGCTAGGTGAAGGACGGCTTTCACACACACTTATCTCTCAGAACTGACCATGTGGAGAGACGTTCGTTCATCCATCACAAAGGGAACGGGTGGCAGGAGAAACCCTTACTCTGGTTTCTCAGTCTGTTTCCTAGTGCCGGTTAGAAGTGCCTGCCGTTTTCACTGTAAAACCGAGTTGGAGCTTGTACCTCCCCATATATATGTATGGAGTGGAGTTGGCAACTGAAAAGAAACTTTGTGTTCCCTTCAAGCTAGGTGAAGGACGGCTTTCACACACACTTACCTCTCAGAACTGAGCATGTGGAGAGACGTTCGTTCATCCAGCACAAAGGGAACGGGTTGCAGGAGAAACCCTTACTCTGGTTTCTCAGTCTGTTTCCTAGTGCCGGTTTGAAGTGCCTGCCGTTTTCACTGTAAAACCGAGTTGGAGCTTGTACCTCCCCATATATATGTATGGAGTGGAGTTGGCAACTGAAAAGAAACTTTGTGTTCCCTTCATGCTAGGTGAAGGACAGCTTTCACACACACTTATCTCTCAGAACTGAGCATGTGGAGAGACGTTCGTTCATCCAGCACAGAGGGAACGGGTTGCAGGAGAAACCCTTACTCTGGTTTCCCAGTCTGTTTCCTAGTGCCGGTTTGAAGTGCCTGCCGTTTTCACTGTAAAACCGAGTTGGAGCTTGTACCTCCCCATATATATGTATGGAGTGGAGTTGGCAACTGAAAAGAAACTTTGTGTTCCCTTCAAGTTAGGTGAAGGACGGCTTTCACACACACTTATCTCTCAGAACTGAGCATGTGGAGAGACGTTCGTTCATCCAGCACAAAGGGAACGGGTTGCAGAAGAAACCCTTTCTCTGGATTCTCAGTCTGTTTCCTAGTGCCGGTTTGAAGTGCCTGCCCTTTTCACTGTAAAACCGAGTTGGAGCTTGTACCTCCCCATATATATGTATGGAGTGGATTTGGCAACTGAAAAGAAACTTTGTGTTCCCTTCAAGCTAGGTGAAGGACGGCTTTCACACACACTTATCTCTCAGAACTGAGCATGTGGAGAGACGTTCGTTCATCCAGCACAAAGGGAACGGGTGGCAGGAGAAACCCTTACTCTGGTTTCTCAGTCTGTTTCCTAGTGCCGGTTTGAAGTGCCTGCCGTTTTCACTGTAAAACCGAGTTGGAGCTTGTACCTCCCCATATATATGTATGGAGTGGAGTTGGCAACTGAAAAGAAACTTTGTGTTCCCTTCAAGCTAGGTGAAGGACGGCTTTCACACACACTTACCTCTCAGAACTGAGCATGTGGAGAGACGTTCGTTCATCCAGCACAAAGGGAACGGGTTGCAGGAGAAACCCTTACTCTGGTTTCCCAGTCTGTTTCCTAGTGCCGGTTTGAAGTGCCTGCCGTTTTCACTGTAAAACCGAGTTGGAGCTTGTACCTCCCCATATATATGTATGGAGTGGAGTTGGCAACTGAAAAGAAACTTTGTGTTCCCTTCAAGTTAGGTGAAGGACGGCTTTCACACACACTTATCTCTCAGAACTGAGCATGTGGAGAGACGTTCGTTCATCCAGCACAAAGGGAACGGTTTGCAGAAGAAACCCTTTCTCTGGATTCTCAGTCTGTTTCCTAGTGCCGGTTTGAAGTGCCTGCCGTTTTCACTGTAAAACAGAGTTGGAGCTTGTACCTCCCCATATATATGTATGGATTGGAGTTGGCAACTGAAAAGAAACTTTCTGTTCCCTTCAAGCTAGGTGAAGGACGGCTTTCACACACACTTATCTCTCAGAACTGAGCATGTGGAGAGACGTTCGTTCATCCAGCACAAAGGGAACGGGTTGCAGGAGAAACCCTTTCTCTGGTTTCTCAGTCTGTTTCCTAGTGCCGGTTTGAAGTGCCTGCCGTTTTCACTGTAAAACCGAGTTGGAGCTTGTATCTCCCCATATATATGTATGAAGTGGATTTGGCAACTGAAAAGAAACTTTGTGTTCCCTTCAAGCTAGGTGAAGGACGGCTTTCACACACACTTATCTCTCAGAACTGAGCATGTGGAGAGACGTTCGTTCATCCAGCACAGAAGGAACGGGTTGCAGGAGAAACCCATACTCTGGTTTCTCAGTCTGTTTCCTAGTGCCGGTTTGAAGTGCCTGCCATTTTCACTGTAAAACCGAGTTGGAGCTTGTACCTCCCCATATATATGTATGGAGTGGAGTTGGCAACTGAAAAGAAACTTTGTGTTCCCTTCAAGCTAGGTGAAGGACGGCTTTCACACACACTTATCTCTCAGAACTGAGCATGTGGAGAGACGTTCGTTCATCCAGCACAAAGGGAACGGGTTGCAGGAGAAACCCTTTCTCTGGTTTCTCAGTCTGTTTCCTAGTGCCGGTTTGAAGTGCCTGCCGTTTTCACTGTAAAACCGAGTTGGAGCTTGTACCTCCCCATATATATGTATGGAGTAGAGTTGGCAACTGAAAAGAAACTTTGTGTTCCCTTCAAGCTAGGTGAAGGACGGCTTTCACACACACTTATCTCTCAGAACTGAGCATGTGGAGAGACGTTCGTTCATCCAGCACAAAGGGAACGGGTGGCAGGAGAAACCCTTACTCTGGTTTCTCAGTCTGTTTCCTAGTGCCGGTTTGAAGTGCCTGCCGTTTTCCCTGTAAAACCGAGTTGGAGCTTGTACCTCCCCATATATATGTATGGATTGGAGTTGGCAACTGAAAAGAAACTTTGTGTTCCCTTGAAGCTAGGTGAAGGACGGCTTTCACACACACTTATCTCTCAGAACTGAGCATGTGGAGAGACGTTCGTTCATCCAGCACAAAGGGAACGGGTTGCAGGAGAAACGCTTACTCTGGTTTCTCAGTCTGTTTCCTAGTGCCGGTTTGAAGTGCCTGCCGTTTTCACTGTAAAACCGAGTTGGAGCTTGTACCTCCCCATATATATGTATGGAGTGGAGTTGGCAACTGAAAAGAAACTTTGTGTTCCCTTCAAGCTAGGTGAAGGACGGCTTTCACACACACTTATCTCTCAGAACTGAGCATGTTGAGAGACGTTCGTTCATCCAGCACAAAGGGAACGGGTGGCAGGAGAAACCCTTAGTCTGGTTTCTCAGTCTGTATCCTAGTGCCGGTTTGAAGTGCCTGCCGTTCTCCCTGTAAAACCGAGTTGGAGCTTGTACCTCCCCATATATATGTATGGAGTGGAGTTGGCAACTGAAAAGAAACTTTGTGTTCCCTTCAAGCTAGGTGAAGGACGGCTTTCACACACACTTATCTCTCAGAACTGAGCATGTGGAGAGACGTTCGTTCATCCAGCACAGAGGGAACGGGTTGCAGGAGAAACGCTTACTCTGGTTTCTCAGTCTGTTTCCTAGTGCCGGTTTGAAATGCCTGCCGTTTTCACTGTAAAACCGAGTTGGAGCTTGTACCTCCCCATATATATGTATGGTTTGGAGTTGGCTACTGAAAAGAAACTTTGTGTTCCCTTCAAGCTAGGTGAAGGACGGCTTTCACACACACTTATCTCTCAGAACTGAGCATGTGGAGAGACGTTCGTTCATCCAGCACAAAGGGAACGGGTTGCAGGAGAAACACTTACTCTGGTTTCTCAGTCTGTTTCCTAGTGCCGGTTTGAAGTGCCTGCCGTTTTCACTGTAATACCGAGTTGGAGCTTGTACCTCCCCATATATATGTATGGATTGGAGTTGGTAACTGAAAAGAAACTTTGTGTTCCCTTCATGCTAGGTGAAGGACGGCTTTCACACACACTTATCTCTCAGAACTGAGCATGTGGAGAGACGTTCGTTCATCCAGCACAGAGGGAACGGGTTGCAGGATAAACCCTTACTCTGGTTTCTCAGTCTGTTTCCTAGTGCCGGTTTGAAGTGCCTGCCGTTTTCACTGTAAAACCGAGTTGGAGCTTGTACCTCCCCATATATATGTATGGATTGGAGTTGGCAACTGAAAAGAAACTTTGTGTTCCCTTCAAGCTAGGTGAAGGACGGCTTTCACACACACATAACTCTCAGAACTGAGCATGTGGAGAGACGTTCGTTCATCCAGCACAAAGGGAACGGGTTGCAGGGGAATCCCTTACTCTGGTTTCTCAGTCTGTTTCCTAGTGCCGGTTTGAAGTGCCTGCCGTTTTCACTGTAAAACCGAGTTGGAGCTTGTACCTCCCCATATATATGTATGGAGTGGAGTTGGCAACTGAAAAGAAACTTTGTGTTCCCTTCATGCTAGGTGAAGGACGGCTTTCACACACACTTATCTCTCAGAACTGAGCATGTGGAGAGACGTTCGTTCATCCAGCACAGAGGGAACGGGTTGCAGGAGAAACCCTTACTCTGATTTCTCAGTATGTTTCCTAGTGCCGGTTTGAAGTGCCTGCCGTTTTCACTGTTAAACCGAGTTGGAGCTTGTACCTCCCCATATATATGTATGGAATGGAGTTGGCAACTGAAAAGAAACTTTGTGTTCCCTTCAAGCTAGGTGAAGGACGGCTTTCACACACACTTATCTCTCAGAACTGAGCATGTGGAGAGACGTTCGTTCATCCAGCACAAAGGGAACGGGTGGCAGGAGAAACCCTTAGTCTGGTTTCTCAGTCTGTTTCCTAGTGCCGGTTTGAAGTGCCTGCCGTTTTCACTGTAAAACCGAGTTGGAGCTTGTACCTCCCCATATATATGTATGGAGTGGAGTTGGCAACTGAAAAGAAACTTTGTGTTCCCTTCAAGCTAGGTGAAGGACGGCTTTCACACACAATTATCTCTCAGAACTGAGCATGTGGAGAGACGTTCGTTCATCCAGCACAGAGGGAACGGGTTGCAGGGGAAACCCTTACTCTGGTTTCTCAGTCTGTTTCCTAGTGCCGGTTTGAAATGCCTGCCGTTTTCACTGTAAAACCGAGATGGAGCTTGTACCTCCCCATATATATGTATGGATTGGAGTTGGCAACTGAAAAGAAACTTTGTGTTCCCTTCAAGCTATGTGAAGGACGGCTTTCACACACACATATCTCTCAGAACTGAGCATGTGGAGAGACGTTCGTTCATCCAGCACAAAGGGAACGGGTTGCAGGAGAAACCCTTACTCTGGTTTCTCAGTCTGTTTCCTAGTGCCGGTTTGAAGTGCCTGCCGTTTTCACTGTAAAACCGAGTTGGAGCTTGTACCTCCCCATATATATGTATGGAGTGGAGTTGGCAACTGAAAAGAAACTTTGTGTTCCCTTCATGCTAGGTGAAGGACAGCTTTCACACACACTTATCTCTCAGAACTGAGCATGTGGAGAGACGTTCGTTCATCCAGCACAGAGGGAACGGGTTGCAGGAGAAACCCTTACTCTGGTTTCCCAGTCTGTTTCCTAGTGCCGGTTTGAAGTGCCTGCCGTTTTCACTGTAAAACCGAGTTGGAGCTTGTACCTCCCCATATATATGTATGGAGTGGAGTTGGCAACTGAAAAGAATCTTTGTGTTCCCTTCAAGTTAGGTGAAGGACGGCTTTCACACACACTTATCTCTCAGAACTGAGCATGTGGAGAGACGTTCGTTCATCCAGCACAAAGGGAACGGGTTGCAGAAGAAACCCTTTCTCTGGATTCTCAGTCTGTTTCCTAGTGCCGGTTTGAAGTGCCTGCCCTTTTCACTGTAAAACCGAGTTGGAGCTTGTACCTCCCCATATATATGTATGGAGTGGATTTGGCAACTGAAAAGAAACTTTGTGTTCCCTTCAAGCTAGGTGAAGGACGGCTTTCACACACACTTATCTCTCAGAACTGAGCATGTGGAGAGACGTTCGTTCATCCAGCACAAGGGGAACGGGTTGCAGGAGAAACGCTTACTCTGGATTCTCAGTCTGTTTCCTAGTGCCGGTTTGAAGTGCCTGCCGTTTTCACTGTAAAACCGAGTTGGAGCTTGTACCTCCCCATATATATGTATGGAGTGGATTTGGCAACTGAAAAGAAACTTTGTGTTCCCTTCAAGCTATGTGAAGGACGGCTTTCACACACACTTATCTCTCAGAACTGAGCATGTGGAGAGACGTTCGTTCATCCAGCACAAAGGGAACGGGTTGCTGGTTAAACCCTTACTCTGGTTTCTCAGTCTGTTTTCTAGTGCCGGTTTGAAGTGCCTGCCGTTTTCACTGTAAAACCGAGTTGGAGCTTGTACCTCCCCATATATATGTATGGAGTGGGGTTGGCAACTGAAAAGAAACTTTGTGTTCCCTTCAAGCTAGGTGAAGGACGGCTTTCACACACACTTATCTCTCAGAACTGAGCATGTGGAGAGACGTTCGTTCATCCAGCACAAAGGGAACGGGTTGCAGGAGAAACCCTTACTCTGATTTCTCAGTCTGTTTCCTAGTGCCGGTTTGAAGTGCCTGCCGTTTTCACTGTAAAACCGAGTTGGAGCTTGTACCTCCCCATATATATGTATGGAGTGGAGTTGGCAACTGAAAAGAAACTTTGTGTTCCCTTCAAGCTAGGTGAAGGACGGCTTTCACACACACTTATCTCTCAGAACTGAGCATGTGGAGAGACGTTCATTCATCCAGCACAGAGGGAACGGGTTGCAGGAGAAACCTTTAGTCTAGTTTCTCAGTCTGTTTGCTAGTGCCGGTTTGAAGTGCCTGCCGTTTTCACTGTAAAACCGAGTTGGAGCTTGTACCTCCCCATATATATGTATGGAGTGGAGTTGGCAACTGAAAAGAAACTTTGTGTTCCCTTCAAGCTAGGTGAAGGACGGCTTTCACACACACTTATCTCTCAGAACTGAGCATGTGGAGAGACGTTCGTTCATCCAGCACAGAGGGAACGGGTTGCAGGAGAAACCTTTAGTCTAGTTTCTCAGTCTGTTTGCTAGTGCCGGTTTGAAGTGCCTGCCGTTTTCACTGTAAAACCGAGTTGGAGCTTGTACCTCCCCATATATATGTATGGAGTGGAGTTGGCAACTGAAAAGAAACTTTGTGTTCCCTTCAAGCTAGGTGAAGGACGGCTTTCACACACACTTATCTCTCAGAACTGACCATGTGGAGAGACGTTCGTTCATCCAGCACAAAGGGAACGGGTTGCAGGAGAAACCCTTTGTCTGGTTTCTCAGTCTGTTTCCTAGTGCCGGTTTGAAGTGCCTGCCGTTTTCACTGTAAAACCGAGTTGGAGCTTGTACCTCCCCATATATATGTATGGAGTGGAGTTGGCAACTGAAAAGAAACTTTATGTTCCCTTCAAGCTAGGTGAAGGACGGCTTTCACACACACTTATCTCTCAGAACTGAGCATGTGGAGAGACGTTCGTTCATCCAGCACAAAGGGAACGGGTTGCTGGTTAAACCCTTACTCTGGTTTCTCAGTCTGTTTCCTAGTGCCGGTTTGAAGTGCCTGCCGTTTTCACTGTAAAACCGAGTTGGAGCTTGTACCTCCCCATATATATGTATGGAGTGGGGTTGGCAACTGAAAAGAAACTTTGTGTTCCCTTCAAGCTAGGTGAAGGACGGCTTTCACACACACTTATCTCTCAGAACTGAGCATGTGGAGAGACGTTCGTTCATCCAGCACAAAGGGAACGGGTTGCAGGAGAAACCCTTACTCTGATTTCTCAGTCTGTTTCCTAGTGCCGGTTTGAAGTGCCTGCCGTTTTCACTGTAAAACCGAGTTGGAGCTTGTACCTCCCCATATATATGTATGGAGTGGAGTTGGCAACTGAAAAGAAACTTTGTGTTCCCTTCAAGCTAGGTGAAGGACGGCTTTCACACACACTTATCTCTCAGAACTGAGCATGTGGAGAGACGTTCGTTCATCCAGCACAGAGGGAACGGGTTGCAGGATAAACCTTTAGTCTAGTTTCTCAGTCTGTTTGCTAGTGCCGGTTTGAAGTGCCTGCCGTTTTCACTGTAAAACCGAGTTGGAGCTTGTACCTCCCCATATATATGTATGGAGTGGAGTTGGCAACTGAAAAGAAACTTTGTGTTCCCTTCAAGCTAGGTGAAGGACGGCTTTCACACACACTTATCTCTCAGAACTGAGCATGTGGAGAGACGTTCGTTCATCCAGCACAGAGGGAACGGGTTGCAGGAGAAACCTTTAGTCTAGTTTCTCAGTCTGTTTGCTAGTGCCGGTTTGAAGTGCCTGCCGTTTTCACTGTAAAACCGAGTTGGAGCTTGTACCTCCCCATATATATGTATGGAGTGGAGTTGGCAACTGAAAAGAAACTTTGTGTTCCCTTCAAGCTAGGTGAAGGACGGCTTTCACACACACTTATCTCTCAGAACTGACCATGTGGAGAGACGTTCGTTCATCCAGCACAAAGGGAACGGGTTGCAGGAGAAACCCTTTGTCTGGTTTCTCAGTCTGTTTCCTAGTGCCGGTTTGAAGTGCCTGCCGTTTTCACTGTAAAACCGAGTTGGAGCTTGTACCTCCCCATATATATGTATGGAGTGGATTTGGCAACTGAAAAGAAACTTTATGTTCCCTTCAAGCTAGGTGAAGGACGGCTTTCACACACACTTATCTCTCAGAACTGAGCATGTGGAGAGACGTTCGTTCATCCAGCACAAAGGGAACGGTTTGCAGGAGAAACCGTTACTCTGGTTTCTCAGTCTGTTTCCTAGTGCCGGTTTGAAGTGCCTGCCGTTTTCACTGTAAAACCGAGTTGGAGCTTGTACCTCCCCATATATATGTATGGAGTGGAGTTGGCAACTGAAAAGAAACTTTCTGTTCCCTTCAAGCTAGGTGAAGGACGGCTTTCACACACACTTATCTCTCAGAACTGAGCATGTGGAGAGACGTTCGTTCATCCAGCACAAAGGGAACGGGTTGCAGGAGAAACCCTTACTCTGGTTTCTCAGTCTGTTTCCTAGTGCCGGTTTGAAGTGCCTGCCGTTTTCACTGTAAAACCGAGTTGGAGCTTGTATCTCCCCATATATATGTATGAAGTGGATTTGGCAACTGAAAAGAAACTTTGTGTTCCCTTCATGCTAGGTGAAGGACGGCTTTCACACACACTTATCTCTCAGAACTGAGCATGTGGAGAGACGTTCGTTCATCCAGCACAGAAGGAACGGGTTGCAGGAGAAAACCATACTCTGGTTTCTCAGTCTGTTTCCTAGTGCCGGTTTGAAGTGCCTGCCATTTTCACTGTAAAACCGAGTTGGAGCTTGTACCTCCCCATATATATGTATGGAGTGGAGTTGGCAACTGAAAAGAAACTTTGTGTTCCCTTCAAGCTAGGTGAAGGACGGCTTTCACACACACTTATCTCTCAGAACTGAGCATGTGGAGAGACGTTCGTTCATCCAGCACAGAGGGAACGGGTTGCAGGAGAAACCTTTAGTCTAGTTTCTCAGTCTGTTTGCTAGTGCCGGTTTGAAGTGCCTGCCGTTTTCACTGTAAAACCGAGTTGGAGCTTGTACCTCCCCATATATATGTATGGAGTGGAGTTGGCAACTGAAAAGAAACTTTGTGTTCCCTTCAAGCTAGGTGAAGGACGGCTTTCACACACACTTATCTCTCAGAACTGAGCATGTGGAGAGACGTTCGTTCATCCAGCACAAAGGGAACGGGTGGCAGGAGAAACCCTTACTCTGGTTTCTCAGTCTGTTTCCTAGTGCCGGTTTGAAGTGCCTGCCGTTTTCCCTGTAAAACCGAGTTGGAGCTTGTACCTCCCCATATATATGTATGGATTGGAGTTGGCAACTGAAAAGGAACTTTGTGTTCCCTTCAAGCTAGGTGAAGGACGGCTTTCACACACACTTATCTCTCAGAACTGAGCATGTGGAGAGACGTTCGTTCATCCAGCACAAAGGGAACGGGTTGCAGGAGAAACGCTTACTCTGGTTTCTCAGTCTGTTTCCTAGTGCCGGTTTGAAGTGCCTGCCGTTTTCACTGTAAAACCGAGTTGGAGCTTGTACCTCCCCATATATATGTATGGAGTGGAGTTGGCAACTGAAAAGAAACTTTGTGTTCCCTTCAAGCTAGGTGAAGGACGGCTTTCACACACACTTATCTCTCAGAACTGAGCATGTGGAGAGACTTTCGTTCATCCAGCACAAAGGGAACGGGTGGCAGGAGAAACCCTTAGTCTGGTTTCTCAGTCTGTATCCTAGTGCCGGTTTGAAGTGCCTGCCGTTCTCCCTGTAAAACCGAGTTGGAGCTTGTACCTCCCCATATATATGTATGGAGTGGAGTTGGCAACTGAAAAGAAACTTTGTGTTCCCTTCAAGCTAGGTGAAGGACGGCTTTCACACACACTTATCTCTCAGAACTGAGCATGTGGAGAGACGTTCGTTCATCCAGCACAGAGGGAACGGGTTGCAGGAGAAACCCTTACTCTGGTTTCTCAGTCTGTTTCCTAGTGCCGGTTTGAAATGCCTGCCGTTTTCACTGTAAAACCGAGTTGGAGCTTGTACCTCCCCATATATATGTATGGATTGGAGTTGGCTACTGAAAAGAAACTTTGTGTTCCCTTCAAGCTTGGTGAAGGACGGCTTTCACACACACTTATCTCTCAGAACTGAGCATGTGGAGAGACGTTCGTTCATCCAGCACAAAGGGAACGGGTTGCAGGAGAAACCCTTACTCTGGTTTCTCAGTCTGTTTCCTAGTGCCGGTTTGAAGTGCCTGCCGTTTTCACTGTAAAACCGAGTTGGAGCTTGTACCTCCCCATATATATGTATGGATTGGAGTTGGTAACTGAAAAGAAACTTTGTGTTCCCTTCATGCTAGGTGAAGGACGGCTTTCACACACACTTATCTCTCAGAACTGAGCATGTGGAGAGACGTTCGTTCATCCAGCACAGAGGGAACGGGTTGCAGGATAAACCCTTACTCTGGTTTCTCAGTCTGTTTCCTAGTGCCGGTTTGAAGTGCCTGCCGTTTTCAATGTAAAACCGAGTTGGAGCTTGTACCTCCCCATATATATGTATGGATTGGAGTTGGCAACTGAAAAGAAACTTTGTGTTCCCTTCAAGCTAGGTGAAGGACGGCTTTCACACACACATAACTCTCAGAACTGAGCATGTGGAGAGACGTTCGTTCATCCAGCACAAAGGGAACGGGTTGCTGGTTAAACCCTTACTCTGGTTTCTCAGTCTGTTTCCTAGTGCCGGTTTGAAGTGCCTGCCGTTTTCACTGTAAAACCGAGTTGGAGCTTGTACCTCCCCATATATATGTATGGAGTGGAGTTGGCAACTGAAAAGAAACTTTGTGTTCCCTTCAAGCTAGGTGAAGGACGGCTTTCACACACACTTATCTCTCAGAACTGAGCATGTGGAGAGACGTTTGTTCATCCAGCACAAAGGGAACGGGTTGCAGGAGAAACCCTTACTCTGATTTCTCAGTCTGTTTCCTAGTGCCGGTTTGAAGTGCCTGCCGTTTTCACTGTAAAACCGAGTTGGAGCTTGTACCTCCCCATATATATGTATGGATTGGAGTTGGCAACTGAAAAGAAACTTTGTGTTCCCTTCAAGCTAGGTGAAGGACGGCTTTCACACACACTTATCTCTCAGAACTGAGCATGTGGAGAGACGTTCGTTCATCCAGCACAGAGGGAACGGGTTGCAGGAGAAACCTTTAGTCTAGTTTCTCAGTCTGTTTGCTAGTGCCGGTTTGAAGTGCCTGCCGTTTTCACTGTAAAACCGAGTTGGAGCTTGTACCTCCCCATATATATGTATGGAGTGGAGTTGGCAACTGAAAAGAAACTTTGTGTTCCCTTCAAGCTAGGTGAAGGACGGCTTTCACACACACTTATCTCTCAGAACTGAGCATGTGGAGAGACGTTCGTTCATCCAGCACAGAGGGAACGGGTTGCAGGAGAAACCTTTAGTCTAGTTTCTCAGTCTGTTTGCTAGTGCCGGTTTGAAGTGCCTGCCGTTTTCACTGTAAAACCGAGTTGGAGCTTGTACCTCCCCATATATATGTATGGAGTGGATTTGGCAACTGAAAAGAAACTTTGTGTTCCATTCAAGCTAGGTGAAGGACGGCTTTCACACACACTTATCTCTCAGAACTGACCATGTGGAGAGACGTTCGTTCATCCAGCACAAAGGGAACGGGTTGCAGGAGAAAGACTTTGTCTGGTTTCTCAGTCTGTTTCCTAGTGCCGGTTTGAAGTGCCTGCCGTTTTCACTGTAAAACCGAGTTGGAGCTTGTACCTCCCCATATATATGTATGGAGTGGAGTTGGCAACTGAAAAGAAACTTTGTGTTCCCTTCAAGCTAGGTGAAGGACGGCTTTCACACACACTTATCTCTCAGAACTGAGCATGTGGAGAGACGTTCGTTCATCCAGCACAGAGGGAACGGGTTGCAGGAGAAACCTTTAGTCTAGTTTCTCAGTCTGTTTGCTAGTGCCGGTTTGAAGTGCCTGCCGTTTTCACTGTAAAACCGAGTTGGAGCTTGTACCTCCCCATATATATGTATGGAGTGGAGTTGGCAACTGAAAAGAAACTTTGTGTTCCCTTCAAGCTAGGTGAAGGACGGCTTTCACACACACTTATCTCTCAGAACTGAGCATGTGGAGAGACGTTTGTTCATCCAGCACAAAGGGAACGGGTTGCAGGAGAAACCCTTACTCTGATTTCTCAGTCTGTTTCCTAGTGCCGGTTTGAAGTGCCTGCCGTTTTCACTGTAAAACCGAGTTGGAGCTTGTACCTCCCCATATATATGTATGGAGTGGAGTTGGCAACTGAAAAGAAACTTTGTGTTCCCTTCAAGCTAGGTGAAGGACGGCTTTCACACACACTTATCTCTCAGAACTGAGCATGTGGAGAGACGTTCGTTCATCCAGCACAGAGGGAACGGGTTGCAGGAGAAACCTTTAGTCTAGTTTCTCAGTCTGTTTGCTAGTGCCGGTTTGAAGTGCCTGCCGTTTTCACTGTAAAACCGAGTTGGAGCTTGTACCTCCCCATATATATGTATGGAGTGGAGTTGGCAACTGAAAAGAAACTTTGTGTTCCCTTCAAGCTAGGTGAAGGACGGCTTTCACACACACTTATCTCTCAGAACTGAGCATGTGGAGAGACGTTTGTTCATCCAGCACAAAGGGAACGGGTTGCAGGAGAAACCCTTACTCTGATTTCTCAGTCTGTTTCCTAGTGCCGGTTTGAAGTGCCTGCCGTTTTCACTGTAAAACCGAGTTGGAGCTTGTACCTCCCCATATATATGTATGGAGTGGAGTTGGCAACTGAAAAGAAACTTTGTGTTCCCTTCAAGCTAGGTGAAGGACGGCTTTCACACACACTTATCTCTCAGAACTGAGCATGTGGAGAGACGTTCGTTCATCCAGCACAGAGGGAACGGGTTGCAGGAGAAACCTTTAGTCTAGTTTCTCAGTCTGTTTGCTAGTGCCGGTTTGAAGTGCCTGCCGTTTTCACTGTAAAACCGAGTTGGAGCTTGTACCTCCCCATATATATGTATGGAGTGGAGTTGGCAACTGAAAAGAAACTTTGTGTTCCCTTCAAGCTAGGTGAAGGACGGCTTTCACACACACTTACCTCTCAGAACTGAGCATGTGGAGAGACGTTCGTTCATCCAGCACAGAGGGAACGGGTTGCAGGAGAAACCTTTAGTCTAGTTTCTCAGTCTGTTTGCTAGTGCCGGTTTGAAGTGCCTGCCGTTTTCACTGTAAAACCGTGTTGGAGCTTGTACCTCCCCATATATATGTATGGAGTGGATTTGGCAACTGAAAAGAAACTTTGTGTTCCATTCAAGCTAGGTGAAGGACGGCTTTCACACACACTTATCTCTCAGAACTGACCATGTGGAGAGACGTTCGTTCATCCAGCACAAAGGGAACGGGTTGCAGGAGAAACACTTTGTCTGGTTTCTCAGTCTGTTTCCTAGTGCCGGTTTGAAGTGCCTGCCGTTTTCACTGTAAAACCGAGTTGGAGCTTGTACCTCCCCATATATATGTATGGAGTGGAGTTGGCAACTGAAAAGAAACTTTGTGTTCCCTTCAAGCTAGGTGAAGGACGGCTTTCACACACACTTATCTCTCAGAACTGAGCATGTGGAGAGACGTTCGTTCATCCAGCACAGAGGGAACGGGTTGCAGGAGAAACCTTTAGTCTAGTTTCTCAGTCTGTTTGCTAGTGCCGGTTTGAAGTTCCTGCCGTTTTCACTGTAAAACCGAGTTGGAGCTTGTACCTCCCCATATATATGTATGGAGTGGAGTTGGCAACTGAAAAGAAACTTTGTGTTCCCTTCAAGCTAGGTGAAGGACGGCTTTCACACACACTTATCTCTCAGAACTGAGCATGTGGAGAGACGTTCGTTCATCCAGCACAGAGGGAACGGGTTGCAGGAGAAACCTTTAGTCTAGTTTCTCAGTCTGTTTGCTAGTGCCGGTTTGAAGTGCCTGCCGTTTTCACTGTAAAACCGAGTTGGAGCTTGTACCTCCCCATATATATGTATGGAGTGGATTTGGCAACTGAAAAGAAACTTTGTGTTCCATTCAAGCTAGGTGAAGGACGGCTTTCACACACACTTATCTCTCAGAACTGACCATGTGGAGAGACGTTCGTTCATCCAGCACAAAGGGAACGGGTTGCAGGAGAAACACTTTGTCTGGTTTCTCAGTCTGTTTCCTAGTGCCGGTTTGAAGTGCCTGCCGTTTTCACTGTAAAACCGAGTTGGAGCTTGTACCTCCCCATATATATGTATGGAGTGGAGTTGGCAACTGAAAAGAAACTTTATGTTCCCTTCAAGCTAGGTGAAGGACGGCTTTCACACACACTTATCTCTCAGAACTAAGCATGTGGAGAGACGTTCGTTCATCCAGCACAAAGGGAACGGTTTGCAGGAGAAACCGTTACTCTGGTTTCTCAGTCTGTTTCCTAGTGCCGGTTTGAAGTGCCTGCCGTTTTCACTGTAAAACCGAGTTGGAGCTTGTACCTCCCCATATATATGTATGGATTGGAGTTGGCAACTGAAAAGAAACTTTCTGTTCCCTTCAAGCTAGGTGAAGGACGGCTTTCACACACACTTATCTCTCAGAACTGAGCATGTGGAGAGACGTTCGTTCATCCAGCACAAAGGGAACGGGTTGCAGGAGAAACCCTTTCTCTGGTTTCTCAGTCTGTTTCCTAGTGCCGGTTTGAAGTGCCTGCCGTTTTCACTGTAAAACCGAGTTGGAGCTTGTATCTCCCCATATATATGTATGAAGTGGATTTGGCAACTGAAAAGAAACTTTGTGTTCCCTTCAAGCTAGGTGAAGGACGGCTTTCACACACACTTATCTCTCAGAACTGAGCATGTGGAGAGACGTTCGTTCATCCAGCACAGAAGGAACGGGTTGCAGGAGAAACCCATACTCTGGTTTCTCAGTCTGTTTCCTAGTGCCGGTTTGAAGTGCCTGCCATTTTCACTGTAAAACCGAGTTGGAGCTTGTACCTCCCCATATATATGTATGGAGTGGAGTTGGCAACTGAAAAGAAACTTTGTGTTCCCTTCAAGCTAGGTGAAGGACGGCTTTCACACACACTTATGTCTCAGAACTGAGCATGTGGAGAGACGTTCGTTCATCCAGCACAAAGGGAACGGGTTGCAGGAGAAACCCTTTCTCTGGTTTCTCAGTCTGTTTCCTAGTGCCGGTTTGAAGTGCCTGCCGTTTTCACTGTAAAACCGAGTTGGAGCTTGTACCTCCCCATATATATGTATGGAGTGGATTTGGCAACTGAAAAGAAACTTTGTGTTCCCTTCAAGCTAGGTGAAGGACGGCTTTCACACACACTTATCTCTCAGAACTGAGCATGTGGAGAGACGTTCGTTCATCCAGCACAAAGGGAACGGGTGGCAGGAGAAACCCTTACTCTGGTTCCTCAGTCTGTTTCCTATTGCCGGTTTGAAGTGCCTGCCGTTTTCCCTGTAAAACCGAGTTGGAGCTTGTACCTCCCCATATATATGTATGGATTGGAGTTGGCAACTGAAAAGAAACTTTGTGTTCCCTTCAAGCTTGGTGAAGGACGGCTTTCACACACACTTATCTCTCAGAACTGAGCATGTGGAGAGACGTTCGTTCATCCAGCACAAAGGGAACGGGTTGCAGGAGAAACGCTTACTCTGGTTTCTCAGTCTGTTTCCTAGTGCCGGTTTGAAGTGCCTGCCGTTTTCACTGTAAAACCGAGTTGGAGCTTGTACCTCCCCATATATATGTATGGAGTGGAGTTGGCAACTGAAAAGAAACTTTGTGTTCCCTTCAAGCTAGGTGAAGGACGGCTTTCACACACAATATCTCTCAGAACTGAGCATGTGGAGATACGTTCGTTCATCCAGCACAAAGGGAACGGGTGGCAGGAGAAACCCTTAGTCTGGTTTCTCAGTCTGTATCCTAGTGCCGGTTTGAAGTGCCTGCCGTTCTCCCTGTAAAACCGAGTTGGAGCTTGTACCTCCCCATATATATGTATGGAGTGGAGTTGGCAACTGAAAAGAAACTTTGTGTTCCCTTCAAGCTAGGTGAAGGACGGCTTTCACACACACTTATCTCTCAGAACTGAGCATGTGGAGAGACGTTCGTTCATCCAGCACAGAGGGAACAGGTTGCAGGAGAAACCCTTAGTCTGGTTTCTCAGTCTGTTTTCTAGTGCCGGTTTGAAATGCCTGCCGTTTTCACTGTAAAACCGAGATGGAGCTTGTACCTCCCCATATATATGTATGGAGTGGAGTTGGCAACTGAAAAGAAACTTTGTGTTCCCTTCATGCTAGGTGAAGGACGGCTTTCACACACACTTATCTCTCAGAACTGAGCATGTGGAGAGACGTTCGTTCATCCAGCACAGAGGGAACGGGTTGCAGGAGAAACCCTTACTCTGGTTTCTCAGTCTGTTTCCTAGTGCCGGTTTGAAGTGCCTGCCGTTTTCACTGTTAAACCGAGTTGGAGCTTGTACCTCCCCATATATATGTATGGAATGGAGTTGGCAACTGAAAAGAAACTTTGTGTTCCCTTCAAGCTAGGTGAAGGACGGCTTTCACACACACTTATCTCTCAGAACTGACCATGTGGAGAGACGTTCGTTCATCCAGCACAAAGGGAACGGGTGGCAGGAGAAACCCTTACTCTGGTTTCTCAGTCTGTTTCCTAGTGCCGGTTTGAAGTGCCTGCCGTTTTCACTGTAAAACCGAGTTGGAGCTTGTACCTCCCCATATATATGTATGGAGTGGAGTTGGCAACTGAAAAGAAACTTTGTGTTCCCTTCAAGCTAGGTGAAGGACGGCTTTCACACACACTTACCTCTCAGAACTGAGCATGTGGAGAGACTTTCGTTCATCCAGCACAAAGGGAACGGGTTGCAGGAGAAACCCTTACTCTGGTTTCTCAGTCTGTTTCCTAGTGCCGGTTTGAAGTGCCTGCCGTTTTCACTGTAAAACCGAGTTGGAGCTTGTACCTCCCCATATATATGTATGGAGTGGAGTTGGCAACTGAAAAGAAACTTTGTGTTCCCTTCATGCTAGGTGAAGGACAGCTTTCACACACACTTATCTCTCAGAACTGAGCATGTGGAGAGACGTTCGTTCATCCAGCACAGAGGGAACGGGTTGCAGGAGAAACCCTTACTCTGGTTTCCCAGTCTGTTTCCTAGTGCCGGTTTGAAGTGCCTGCCGTTTTCACTGTAAAACCGAGTTGAAGCTTGTACCTCCCCATATATATGTATGGAGTGGAGTTGGCAACTGAAAAGAAACTTTGTGTTCCCTTCAAGTTAGGTGAAGGACGGCTTTCACACACACTTATCTCTCAGAACTGAGCATGTGGAGAGACGTTCGT
Source organism: Vicugna pacos (assembly GCF_048564905.1). Lineage (NCBI taxonomy): Eukaryota > Metazoa > Chordata > Mammalia > Artiodactyla > Camelidae > Vicugna > Vicugna pacos. The sequence continues at coordinate 76,313,081 of NW_027328740.1, read as the reverse complement.
TCATCCAGCACAAAGGGAACGGGTTGCAGAAGAAACCCTTTCTCTGGATTCTCAGTCTGTTTCCTAGTGCCCGTTTGAAGTGCCTGCCCTTTTCACTGTAAAACCGAGTTGGAGCTTGTACCTCCCCATATATATGTATGGAGTGGATTTGGCAACTGAAAAGAAACTTTGTGTTCCCTTCAAGCTAGGTGAAGGACGGCTTTCACACACACTTATCTCTCAGAACTGAGCATGTGGAGAGACGTTCGTTCATCCAGCACAAGGGGAACGGGTTGCAGGAGAAACGCTTACTCTGGATTCTCAGTCTGTTTCCTAGTGCCGGTTTGAAGTGCCTGCCGTTTTCACTGTAAAACCGAGTTGGAGCTTGTACCTCCCCATATATATGTATGGAGTGGAGTTGGCAACTGAAAAGAAACTTTGTGTTCCCTTCAAGCTATGTGAAGGACGGCTTTCACTCACACTTATCTCTCAGAACTGAGCATGTGGAGAGACGTTCGTTCATCCAGCACAAAGGGAACGGGTTGCTGGTTAAACCCTTACTCTGGTTTCTCAGTCTGTTTCCTAGTGCCGGTTTGAAGTGCCTGCCGTTTTCACTGTAAAACCGAGTTGGAGCTTGTACCTCCCCATATATATGTATGGAGTGGAGTTGGCAACTGAAAAGAAACTTTGTGTTCCCTTCAAGCTAGGTGAAGGACGGCTTTCACACACACTTATCTCTCAGAACTGAGCATGTGGAGAGACGTTCGTTCATCCAGCACAAAGGGAACGGGTTGCAGGAGAAACCCTTACTCTGATTTCTCAGTCTGTTTCCTAGTGCCGGTTTGAAGTGCCTGCCGTTTTCACTGTAAAACCAAGTTGGAGCTTGTACCTACCCATATATATGTATGGAGTGGAGTTGGCAACTGAAAAGAAACTTTGTGTTCCCTTCAAGCTAGGTGAAGGACGGCTTTCACACACACTTATCTCTCAGAACTGAGCATGTGGAGAGACGTTCGTTCATCCAGCACAAAGGGAACGGGTTGCAGGAGAAACCCTTACTCTGATTTCTCAGTCTGTTTCCTAGTGCCGGTTTGAAGTGCCTGCCGTTTTCACTGTAAAACCGAGTTGGAGCTTGTACCTCCCCATATATATGTATGGAGTGGAGTTGGCAACTGAAAAGAAACTTTGTGTTCCCTTCAAGCTAGGTGAAGGACGGCTTTCACACACACTTATCTCTCAGAACTGACCATGTGGAGAGACGTTCGTTCATCCAGCACAAAGGGAACGGGTTGCAGGAGAAACCCTTTGTCTGGTTTCTCAGTCTGTTTCCTAGTGCCGGTTTGAAGTGCCTGCCGTTTTCACTGTAAAACCGAGTTGGAGCTTGTACCTCCCCATATATATGTATGGAGTGGAGTTGGCAACTGAAAAGAAACTTTATGTTCCCTTCAAGCTAGGTGAAGGACGGTTTTCACACACACTTATCTCTCAGAACTGAGCATGTGGAGAGACGTTCGTTCATCCAGCACAAAGGGAACGGTTTGCAGGTGAAACCGTTACTCTGGTTTCTCAGTCTGTTTCCTAGTGCCGGTTTGAAGTGCCTGCCGTTTTCACTGTAAAACAGAGTTGGAGCTTGTACCTCCCCATATATATGTATGGATTGGAGTTGGCAACTGAAAAGAAACTTTCTGTTCCCTTCAAGCTAGGTGAAGGACGGCTTTCACACACACTTATCTCTCAGAACTGAGCATGTGGAGAGACGTTCGTTCATCCAGCACAAAGGGAACGGGTTGCAGGAGAAACCCTTTCTCTGGTTTCTCAGTCTGTTTCCTAGTGCCGGTTTGAAGTGCCTGCCGTTTTCACTGTAAAACCGAGTTGGAGCTTGTATCTCCCCATATATATGTATGAAGTGGATTTGGCAACTGAAAAGAAACTTTGTGTTCCCTTCAATCTAGGTGAAGGACGGCTTTCACACACACTTATCTCTCAGAACTGAACATGTGGAGAGACGTTCGTTCATCCAGCACAGAAGGAACGGGTTGCAGGAGAAACCCATACTCTGGTTTCTCAGTCTGTTTCCTAGTGCCGGTTTGAAGTGCCTGCCATTTTCACTGTAAAACCGAGTTGGAGCTTGTACCTCCCCATATATATGTATGGAGTGGAGTTGGCAACTGAAAAGAAACTTTGTGTTCCCTTCAAGCTAGGTGAAGGACGGCTTTCACACACACTTATCTCTCAGAACTGAGCATGTGGAGAGACGTTCGTTCATCCAGCACAAAGGGAACGGGTTGCAGGAGAAACCCTTTCTCTGGTTTCTCAGTCTGTTTCCTAGTGCCGGTTTGAAGTGCCTGCCGTTTTCACTGTAAAACCGAGTTGGAGCTTGTACCTCCCCATATATATGTATGGAGTAGAGTTGGCAACTGAAAAGAAACTTTGTGTTCCCTTCAAGCTAGGTGAAGGACGGCTTTCACACACACTTATCTCTCAGAACTGAGCATGTGGAGAGACGTTCGTTCATCCAGCACAAAGGGAACGGGTTGCAGGAGAAACCCTTTCTCTGGTTTCTCAGTCTGTTTCCTAGTGCCGGTTTGAAGTGCCTGCCGTTTTCAATGTAAAACCGAGTTGGAGCTTGTACCTCCCCATATATATGTATGGAGTGGAGTTGGCAACTGAAAAGAAACTTTGTGTTCCCTTCAAGCTAGGTGAAGGACGGCTTTCACACACACTTATCTCTCAGAACTGAGCATGTGGAGAGACGTTCGTTCATCCAGCACAAAGGGAACGGGTGGCAGGAGAAACCCTTACTCTGGTTCCTCAGTCTGTTTCCTATTGCCGGTTTGAAGTGCCTGCCGTTTTCCCTGTAAAACCGAGTTGGAGCTTGTACCTCCCCATATATATGTATGGATTGGAGTTGGCAACTGAAAAGAAACTTTGTGTTCCCTTCAAGCTTGGTGAAGGACGGCTTTCACACACACTTATCTCTCAGAACTGAGCATGTGGAGAGACGTTCGTTCATCCAGCACAAAGGGAACGGGTTGCAGGTGAAACGCTTACTCTGGTTTCTCAGTCTGTTTCCTAGTGCCGGTTTGAAGTGCCTGCCGTTTTCACTGTAAAACCGAGTTGGAGCTTGTACCTCCCCATATATATGTATGGAGTGGAGTTGGCAACTGAAAAGAAACTTTGTGTTCCCTTCAAGCTAGGTGAAGGACGGCTTTCACACACAATATCTCTCAGAACTGAGCATGTGGAGATACGTTCGTTCATCCAGCACAAAGGGAACGGGTGGCAGGAGAAACCCTTAGTCTGGTTTCTCAGTCTGTATCCTAGTGCCGGTTTGAAGTGCCTGCCGTTCTCTCTGTAAAACCGAGTTGGAGCTTGTACCTCCCCATATATATGTATGGAGTGGAGTTGGCAACTGAAAAGAAACTTTGTGTTCCCTTCAAGCTAGGTGAAGGACGGCTTTCACACACACTTATCTCTCAGAACTGAGCATGTGGAGAGACGTTCGTTCATCCAGCACAGAGGGAACAGGTTGCAGGAGAAACCCTTAGTCTGGTTTCTCAGTCTGTTTTCTAGTGCCGGTTTGAAATGCCTGCCGTTTTCACTGTAAAACCGAGATGGAGCTTGTACCTCCCCATATATATGTATGGAGTGGAGTTGGCAACTGAAAAGAAACTTTGTGTTCCCTTCAAGCTAGGTGAAGGACGGCTTTCACACACACTTATCTCTCAGAACTGAGCATGTGGAGAGACGTTCGTTCATCCAGCACAAAGGGAACGGGTTGCAGGAGAAACCCTTACTCTGGTTTCTCAGTCTGTTTCCTAGTGCCGGTTTGAAGTGCCTGCCGTTTTCACTGTAAAACCGAGTTGGAGCTTGTACCTCCCCATATATATGTATGGAGTGGAGTTGGCAACTGAAAAGAAACTTTGTGTTCCCTTCATGCTAGGTGAAGGACGGCTTTCACACACACTTATCTCTCAGAACTGAGCATGTGGAGAGACGTTCGTTCATCCAGCACAGAGGGAACGGGTTGCAGGAGAAACCCTTACTCTGGTTTCTCAGTCTGTTTCCTAGTGCCGGTTTGAAGTGCCTGCCGTTTTCACTGTTAAACCGAGTTGGAGCTTGTACCTCCCCATATATATGTATGGAATGGAGTTGGCAACTGAAAAGAAACTTTGTGTTCCCTTCAAGCTAGGTGAAGGACGGCTTTCACACACACTTATCTCTCAGAACTGACCATGTGGAGAGACGTTCGTTCATCCAGCACAAAGGGAACGGGTGGCAGGAGAAACCCTTACTCTGGTTTCTCAGTCTGTTTCCTAGTGCCGGTTTGAAGTGCCTGCCGTTTTCACTGTAAAACCGAGTTGGAGCTTGTACCTCCCCATATATATGTATGGAGTGGAGTTGGCAACTGAAAAGAAACTTTGTGTTCCCTTCAAGCTAGGTGAAGGACGGCTTTCACACACACTTACCTCTCAGAACTGAGCATGTGGAGAGACTTTCGTTCATCCAGCACAAAGGGAACGGGTTGCAGGAGAAACCCTTACTCTGGTTTCTCAGTCTGTTTCCTAGTGCCGGTTTGAAGTGCCTGCCGTTTTCACTGTAAAACCGAGTTGGAGCTTGTACCTCCCCATATATATGTATGGAGTGGAGTTGGCAACTGAAAAGAAACTTTGTGTTTCCTTCATGCTAGGTGAAGGACAGCTTTCACACACACTTATCTCTCAGAACTGAGCATGTGGAGAGACGTTCGTTCATCCAGCACAGAGGGAACGGGTTGCAGGAGAAACCCTTACTCTGGTTTCCCAGTCTGTTTCCTAGTGCCGGTTTGAAGTGCCTGCCGTTTTCACTGTAAAACCGAGTTGAAGCTTGTACCTCCCCATATATATGTATGGAGTGGAGTTGGCAACTGAAAAGAAACTTTGTGTTCCCTTCAAGTTAGGTGAAGGACGGCTTTCACACACACTTATCTCTCAGAACTGAGCATGTGGAGAGACGTTCGTTCATCCAGCACAAAGGGAACGGGTTGCAGAAGAAACCCTTTCTCTGGATTCTCAGTCTGTTTCCTAGTGCCCGTTTGAAGTGCCTGCCCTTTTCACTGTAAAACCGAGTTGGAGCTTGTACCTCCCCATATATATGTATGGAGTGGATTTGGCAACTGAAAAGAAACTTTGTGTTCCCTTCAAGCTAGGTGAAGGACGGCTTTCACACACACTTATCTCTCAGAACTGAGCATGTGGAGAGACGTTCGTTCATCCAGCACAAGGGGAACGGGTTGCAGGAGAAACGCTTACTCTGGATTCTCAGTCTGTTTCCTAGTGCCGGTTTGAAGTGCCTGCCGTTTTCACTGTAAAACCGAGTTGGAGCTTGTACCTCCCCATATATATGTATGGAGTGGAGTTGGCAACTGAAAAGAAACTTTGTGTTCCCTTCAAGCTATGTGAAGGACGGCTTTCACACACACTTATCTCTCAGAACTGAGCATGTGGAGAGACGTTCGTTCATCCAGCACAAAGGGAACGGGTTGCTGGTTAAACCCTTACTCTGGTTTCTCAGTCTGTTTCCTAGTGCCGGTTTGAAGTGCCTGCCGTTTTCACTGTAAAACCGAGTTGGAGCTTGTACCTCCCCATATATATGTATGGAGTGGAGTTGGCAACTGAAAAGAAACTTTGTGTTCCCTTCAAGCTAGGTGAAGGACGGCTTTCACACACACTTATCTCTCAGAACTGAGCATGTGGAGAGACGTTCGTTCATCCAGCACAAAGGGAACGGGTTGCAGGAGAAACCCTTACTCTGATTTCTCAGTCTGTTTCCTAGTGCCGGTTTGAAGTGCCTGCCGTTTTCACTGTAAAACCAAGTTGGAGCTTGTACCTCCCCATATATATGTATGGAGTGGAGTTGGCAACTGAAAAGAAACTTTGTGTTCCCTTCAAGCTAGGTGAAGGACGGCTTTCACACACACTTATCTCTCAGAACTGAGCATGTGGAGAGACGTTCGTTCATCCAGCACAAAGGGAACGGGTTGCAGGAGAAACCCTTACTCTGATTTCTCAGTCTGTTTCCTAGTGCCGGTTTGAAGTGCCTGCCGTTTTCACTGTAAAACCGAGTTGGAGCTTGTACCTCCCCATATATATGTATGGAGTGGAGTTGGCAACTGAAAAGAAACTTTGTGTTCCCTTCAAGCAAGGTGAAGGACGGCTTTCACACACACTTATCTCTCAGAACTGACCATGTGGAGAGACGTTCGTTCATCCAGCACAAAGGGAACGGGTTGCAGGAGAAACCCTTTGTCTGGTTTCTCAGTCTGTTTCCTAGTGCCGGTTTGAAGTGCCTGCCGTTTTCACTGTAAAACCGAGTTGGAGCTTGTACCTCCCCATATATATGTATGGAGTGGAGTTGGCAACTGAAAAGAAACTTTATGTTCCCTTCAAGCTAGGTGAAGGACGGCTTTCACACACACTTATCTCTCAGAACTGAGCATGTGGAGAGACGTTCGTTCATCCAGCACAAAGGGAACGGTTTGCAGGTGAAACCGTTACTCTGGTTTCTCAGTCTGTTTCCTAGTGCCGGTTTGAAGTGCCTGCCGTTTTCACTGTAAAACAGAGTTGGAGCTTGTACCTCCCCATATATATGTATGGATTGGAGTTGGCAACTGAAAAGAAACTTTCTGTTCCCTTCAAGCTAGGTGAAGGACGGCTTTCACACACACTTATCTCTCAGAACTGAGCATGTGGAGAGACGTTCGTTCATCCAGCACAAAGGGAACGGGTTGCAGGAGAAACCCTTTCTCTGGTTTCTCAGTCTGTTTCCTAGTGCCGGTTTGAAGTGCCTGCCGTTTTCACTGTAAAACCGAGTTGGAGCTTGTATCTCCCCATATATATGTATGAAGTGGATTTGGCAACTGAAAAGAAACTTTGTGTTCCCTTCAAGCTAGGTGAAGGACGGCTTTCACACACACTTATCTCTCAGAACTGAACATGTGGAGAGACGTTCGTTCATCCAGCACAGAAGGAACGGGTTGCAGGAGAAACCCATACTCTGGTTTCTCAGTCTGTTTCCTAGTGCCGGTTTGAAGTGCCTGCCATTTTCACTGTAAAACCGAGTTGGAGCTTGTACCTCCCCATATATATGTATGGAGTGGAGTTGGCAACTGAAAAGAAACTTTGTGTTCCCTTCAAGCTAGGTGAAGGACGGCTTTCACACACACTTATCTCTCAGAACTGAGCATGTGGAGAGACGTTCGTTCATCCAGCACAAAGGGAACGGGTTGCAGGAGAAACCCTTTCTCTGGTTTCTCAGTCTGTTTCCTAGTGCCGGTTTGAAGTGCCTGCCGTTTTCACTGTAAAACCGAGTTGGAGCTTGTACCTCCCCATATATATGTATGGAGTAGAGTTGGCAACTGAAAAGAAACTTTGTGTTCCCTTCAAGCTAGGTGAAGGACGGCTTTCACACACACTTATCTCTCAGAACTGAGCATGTGGAGAGACGTTCGTTCATCCAGCACAAAGGGAACGGGTGGCAGGAGAAACCCTTACTCTGGTTTCTCAGTCTGTTTCCTAGTGCCGGTTTGAAGTGCCTGCCGTTTTCCCTGTAAAACCGAGTTGGAGCTTGTACCTCCCCATATATATGTATGGATTGGAGTTGGCAACTGAAAAGAAACTTTGTGTTCCCTTGAAGCTAGGTGAAGGACGGCTTTCACACACACTTATCTCTCAGAACTGAGCATGTGGTGAGACGTTCGTTCATCCAGCACAAAGGGAACGGTTTGCAGGAGAAACGTTTACTCTGGTTTCTCAGTCTGTTTCCTAGTGCCGGTTTGAAGTGCCTGCCGTTTTCACTGTAAAACCGAGTTGGAGCTTGTACCTCCCCATATATATGTATGGAGTGGAGTTGGCAACTGAAAAGAAACTTTGTGTTCCCTTCAAGCTACTTGAAGGACGGCTTTCACACACACTTATCTCTCAGAACTGAGCATGTTGAGAGACGTTCGTTCATCCAGCACAAAGGGAACGGGTGGCAGGAGAAACCCTTAGTCTGGTTTCTCAGTCTGTATCCTAGTGCCGGTTTGAAGTGCCTGCCGTTCTCCCTGTAAAACCGAGTTGGAGCTTGTACCTCCCCATATATATGTATGGAGTGGAGTTGGCAACTGAAAAGAAACTTTGTGTTCCCTTCAAGCTAGGTGAAGGACGGCTTTCACACACACTTATCTCTCAGAACTGAGCATGTGGAGAGACGTTCGTTCATCCAGCACAGAGGGAACGGGTTGCAGGAGAAACGCTTACTCTGGTTTCTCAGTCTGTTTCCTAGTGCCGGTTTGAAATGCCTGCCGTTTTCACTGTAAAACCGAGTTGGAGCTTGTACCTCCCCATATATATGTATGGTTTGGAGTTGGCTACTGAAAAGAAACTTTGTGTTCCCTTCAAGCTAGGTGAAGGACGGCTTTCACACACACTTATCTCTCAGAACTGAGCATGTGGAGAGACGTTCGTTCATCCAGCACAAAGGGAACGGGTTGCAGGAGAAACCCTTACTCTGGTTTCTCAGTCTGTTTCCTAGTGCCGGTTTGAAGTGCCTGCCGTTTTCACTGTAAAACCGAGTTGGAGCTTGTACCTCCCCATATATATGTATGGATTGGAGTTGGTAACTGAAAAGAAACTTTGTGTTCCCTTCATGCTAGGTGAAGGACGGCTTTCACACACACTTATCTCTCAGAACTGAGCATGTGGAGAGACGTTCGTTCATCCAGCACAGAGGGAACGGGTTGCAGGATAAACCCTTACTCTGGTTTCTCAGTCTGTTTCCTAGTGCCGGTTTGAAGTGCCTGCGTTTTCACTGTAAAACCGAGTTGGAGCTTGTACCTCACCATATATATGTATGGATTGGAGTTGGCAACTGAAAAGAAACTTTTGTTCCCTTCAAGCTAGGTGAAGGACGGCTTTCACACACACATAACTCTCAGAACTGAGCATGTGGAGAGACGTTCGTTCATCCAGCACAAAGGGAACGGGTTGCAGGAGAATCCCTTACTCTGGTTTCTCAGTCTGTTTCCTAGTGCCGGTTTGAAGTGCCTGCCGTTTTCACTGTAAAACCGAGTTGGAGCTTGTACCTCCCCATATATATGTATGGAGTGGAGTTGGCAACTGAAAAGAAACTTTGTGTTCCCTTCATGCTAGGTGAAGGACGGCTTTCACACACACTTATCTCTCAGAACTGAGCATGTGGAGAGACGTTCGTTCATCCAGCACAAAGGGAACGGGTGGCAGGAGAAACCCTTAGTCTGGTTTCTCAGTCTGTTTCCTAGTGCCGGTTTGAAGTGCCTGCCGTTTTCACTGTAAAACCGAGTTGGAGCTTGTACCTCCCCATATATATGTATGGAGTGGAGTTGGCAACTGAAAAGAAACTTTGTGTTCCCTTCAAGCTAGGTGAAGGACGGCTTTCACACACAATTATCTCTCAGAACTGAGCATGTGGAGAGACGTTCGTTTATCCAGCACAGAGGGAACGGGTTGCAGGGGAAACCCTTACTCTGGTTTCTCAGTCTGTTTCCTAGTGCCGGTTTGAAATGCCTGCCGTTTTCACTGTAAAACCGAGATGGAGCTTGTACCTCCCCATATATATGTATGGATTGGAGTTGGCAACTGAAAAGAAACTTTGTGTTCCCTTCAAGCTATGTGAAGGACGGCTTTCACACACACTTATCTCTCAGAACTGAGCATGTGGAGAGACGTTCGTTCATCCAGCACAAAGGGAACGGGTTGCAGGAGAAACCCTTACTCTGGTTTCTCAGTCTGTTTCCTAGTGCCGGTTTGAAGTGCCTGCCGTTTTCACTGTAAAACCGAGTTGGAGCTTGTACCTCCCCATATATATGTATGGAGTGGAGTTGGCAACTGAAAAGAAACTTTGTGTTCCCTTCATGCTAGGTGAAGGACAGCTTTCACACACACTTATCTCTCAGAACTGAGCATGTGGAGAGACGTTCGTTCATCCAGCACAGAGGGAACGGGTTGCAGGAGAAACCCTTACTCTGGTTTCCCAGTCTGTTTCCTAGTGCCGGTTTGAAGTGCCTGCCGTTTTCACTGTAAAACCGAGTTGGAGCTTGTACCTCCCCATATATATGTATGGAGTGGAGTTGGCAACTGAAAAGAATCTTTGTGTTCCCTTCAAGTTAGGTGAAGGACGGCTTTCACACACACTTATCTCTCAGAACTGAGCATGTGGAGAGACGTTCGTTCATCCAGCACAAAGGGAACGGGTTGCAGAAGAAACCCTTTCTCTGGATTCTCAGTCTGTTTCCTAGTGCCGGTATGAAGTGCCTGCCCTTTTCACTGTAAAACCGAGTTGGAGCTTGTACCTCCCCATATATATGTATGGAGTGGATTTGGCAACTGAAAAGAAACTTTGTGTTCCCTTCAAGCTAGGTGAAGGACGACTTTCACACACACTTATCTCTCAGAACTGAGCATGTGGAGAGACGTTCGTTCATCCAGCACAAGGGGAACGGGTTGCAGGAGAAACGCTTACTCTGGATTCTCAGTCTGTTTCCTAGTGCCGGTTTGAAGTGCCTGCCGTTTTCACTTTAAAACCGAGTTGGAGCTTGTACCTCCCCATATATATGTATGGAGTGGATTTGGCAACTGAAAAGAAACTTTGTGTTCCCTTCAAGCTATGTGAAGGACGGCTTTCACACACACTTATCTCTCAGAACTGAGCATGTGGAGAGACGTTCGTTCATCCAGCACAAACGGAACGGGTTGCTGATTAAACCCTTACTCTGGTTTCTCAGTCTGTTTCCTAGTGCCGGTTTGAAGTGCCTGCCGTTTTCACTGTAAAACCGAGTTGGAGCTTGTACCTCCCCATATATATGTATGGAGTGGAGTTGGCAACTGAAAAGAAACTTTGTGTTCCCTTCAAGCTAGGTGAAGGACGGCTTTCACACACACTTATCTCTCAGAACTGAGCATGTGGAGAGACGTTCGTTCATCCAGCACAAAGGGAACGGGTTGCAGGAGAAACCCTTTCTCTGATTTCTCAGTCTGTTTCCTAGTGCCGGTTTGAAGTGCCTGCCGTTTTCACTGTAAAACCGAGTTGGAGCTTGTACCTCCCCATATATATGTATGGAGTGGAGTTGGCAACTGAAAAGAAACTTTGTGTTCCCTTCAAGCTAGGTGAAGGACGGCTTTCACACACACTTATCTCTCAGAACTGAGCATGTGGAGAGACGTTCGTTCATCCAGCACAGAGGGAACGGGTTGCAGGAGAAACCTTTAGTCTAGTTTCTCAGTCTGTTTGCTAGTGCCGGTTTGAAGTGCCTGCCGTTTTCACTGTAAAACCGAGTTGGAGCTTGTACCTCCCCATATATATGTATGGAGTGGAGTTGGCAACTGAAAAGAAACTTTGTGTTCCCTTCAAGCTAGGTGAAGGACGGCTTTCACACACACTTATCTCTCAGAACTGAGCATGTGGAGAGACATTCGTTCATCCAGCACAAAGGGAACGGGTTGCAGGAGAAACCCTTTCTCTGGTTTCTCAGTCTGTTTCCTAGTGCCGGTTTGAAGTGCCTGCCGTTTTCACTGTAAAACCGAGTTGGAGCTTGTACCTCCCCATATATATGTATGGAGTAGAGTTGGCAACTGAAAAGAAACTTTGTGTTCCCTTCAAGCTAGGTGAAGGACGGCTTTCACACACACTTATCTCTCAGAACTGAGCATGTGGAGAGACGTTCGTTCATCCAGCACAAAGGGAACGGGTGGCAGGAGAAACCCTTACTCTGGTTTCTCAGTCTGTTTCCTAGTGCCGGTTTGAAGTGCCTGCCGTTTTCCCTGTAAAACCGAGTTGGAGCTTGTACCTCCCCATATATATGTATGGATTGGAGTTGGCAACTGAAAACAAACTTTGTGTTCCCTTGAAGCTAGGTGAAGGACGGCTTTCACACACACTTATCTCTCAGAACTGAGCATGTGGAGAGACGTTCGTTCATCCAGCACAAAGGGAACGGTTTGCAGGAGAAACGCTTACTCTGGTTTCTCAGTCTGTTTCCTAGTGCCGGTTTGAAGTGCCTGCCGTTTTCACTGTAAAACCGAGTTGGAGCTTGTACCTCCCCATATATATGTATGGAGTGGAGTTGGCAACTGAAAAGAAACTTTGTGTTCCCTTCAAGCTACTTGAAGGACGGCTTTCACACACACTTATCTCTCAGAACTGAGCATGTGGAGAGACGTTCGTTCATCCAGCACAAAGGGAACGGGTGGCAGGAGAAACCCTTAGTCTGGTTTCTCAGTCTGTATCCTAGTGCCGGTTTGAAGTGCCTGCCGTTCTCCCTGTAAAACCGAGTTGGAGCTTGTACCTCCCCATATATATGTATGGAGTGGAGTTGGCAACTGAAAAGAAACTTTGTGTTCCCTTCAAGCTAGGTGAAGGACGGCTTTCACACACACTTATCTCTCAGAACTGAGCATGTGGAGAGACGTTCGTTCATCCAGCACAGAGGGAACGGGTTGCAGGAGAAACGCTTACTCTGGTTTCTCAGTCTGTTTCCTAGTGCCGGTTTGAAATGCCTGCCGTTTTCACTGTAAAACCGAGTTGGAGCTTGTACCTCCCCATATATATGTATGGTTTGGAGTTGGCTACTGAAAAGAAACTTTGTGTTCCCTTCAAGCTAGGTGAAGGACGGCTTTCACACACACTTATCTCTCAGAACTGAGCATGTGGAGAGACGTTCGTTCATCCAGCACAAAGGGAACGGGTTGCAGGAGAAACCCTTACTCTGGTTTCTCAGTCTGTTTCCTAGTGCCGGTTTGAAGTGCCTGCCGTTTTCACTGTAAAACCGAGTTGGAGCTTGTACCTCCCCATATATATGTATGGATTGGAGTTGGTAACTGAAAAGAAACTTTGTGTTCCCTTCATGCTAGGTGAAGGACGGCATTCACACACACTTATCTCTCAGAACTGAGCATGTGGAGAGACGTTCGTTCATCCAGCACAGAGGGAACGGGTTGCAGGATAAACCCTTACTCTGGTTTCTCAGTCTGTTTCCTAGTGCCGGTTTGAAGTGCCTGCCGTTTTCACTGTAAAACCGAGTTGGAGCTTGTACCTCCCCATATATATGTATGGATTGGAGTTGGCAACTGAAAAGAAACTTTGTGTTCCCTTCAAGCTAGGTGAAGGACGGCTTTCACACACAATTATCTCTCAGAACTGAGCATGTGGAGAGACGTTCGTTCATCCAGCACAGAGGGAACGGGTTGCAGGGGAAACCCTTACTCTGGTTTCTCAGTCTTTTTCCTAGTGCCTGTTTGAAATGCCTGCCGTTTTCACTGTAAAACCGAGATGGAGCTTGTACCTCCCCATATATATGTATGGATTGGAGTTGGCAACTGAAAAGAAACTTTGTGTTCCCTTCAAGCTATGTGAAGGACGGCTTTCACACACACTTATCTCTCAGAACTGAGCATGTGGAGAGACGTTCGTTCATCCAGCACAAAGGGAACGGGTTGCAGGAGAAACCCTTACTCTGGTTTCTCAGTCTGTTTCCTAGTGCCGGTTTGAAGTGCCTGCCGTTTTCACTGTAAAACCGAGTTGGAGCTTGTACCTCCCCATATATATGTATGGAGTGGAGTTGGCAACTGAAAAGAAACTTTGTGTTCCCTTCATGCTAGGTGAAGGACAGCTTTCACACACACTTATCTCTCAGAACTGAGCATGTGGAGAGACGTTCGTTCATCCAGCACAGAGGGAACGGGTTGCAGGAGAAACCCTTACTCTGGTTTCCCAGTCTGTTTCCTAGTGCCGGTTTGAAGTGCCTGCCGTTTTCACTGTAAAACCGAGTTGGAGCTTGTACCTCCCCATATATATGTATGGAGTGGAGTTGGCAACTGAAAAGAATCTTTGTGTTCCCTTCAAGTTAGGTGAAGGACGGCTTTCACACACACTTATCTCTCAGAACTGAGCATGTGGAGAGACGTTCGTTCATCCAGCACAAAGGGAACGGGTTGCAGAAGAAACCCTTTCTCTGGATTCTCAGTCTGTTTCCTAGTGCCGGTTTGAAGTGCCTGCCCTTTTCACTGTAAAACCGAGTTGGAGCTTGTACCTCCCCATATATATGTATGGAGTGGATTTGGCAACTGAAAAGAAACTTTGTGTTCCCTTCAAGCTAGGTGAAGGACGACTTTCACACACACTTATCTCTCAGAACTGAGCATGTGGAGAGACGTTCGTTCATCCAGCACAAGGGGAACGGGTTGCAGGAGAAACGCTTACTCTGGATTCTCAGTCTGTTTCCTAGTGCCGGTTTGAAGTGCCTGCCGTTTTCACTTTAAAACCGAGTTGGAGCTTGTACCTCCCCATATATATGTATGGAGTGGATTTGGCAACTGAAAAGAAACTTTGTGTTCCCTTCAAGCTATGTGAAGGACGGCTTTCACACACACTTATCTCTCAGAACTGAGCATGTGGAGAGACGTTCGTTCATCCAGCACAAACGGAACGGGTTGCTGGTTAAACCCTTACTCTGGTTTCTCAGTCTGTTTCCTAGTGCCGGTTTGAAGTGCCTGCCGTTTTCACTGTAAAACCGAGTTGGAGCTTGTACCTCCCCATATATATGTATGGAGTGGAGTTGGCAACTGAAAAGAAACTTTGTGTTCCCTTCAAGCTAGGTGAAGGACGGCTTTCACACACACTTATCTCTCAGAACTGAGCATGTGGAGAGACGTTCGTTCATCCAGCACAAAGGGAACGGGTTGCAGGAGAAACCCTTACTCTGATTTCTCAGTCTGTTTCCTAGTGCCGGTTTGAAGTGCCTGCCGTTTTCACTGTAAAACCGAGTTGGAGCTTGTACCTCCCCATATATATGTATGGAGTGGAGTTGGCAACTGAAAAGAAACTTTGTGTTCCCTTCAAGCTAGGTGAAGGACGGCTTTCACACACACTTATCTCTCAGAACTGAGCATGTGGAGAGACGTTCGTTCATCCAGCACAGAGGGAACGGGTTGCAGGAGAAACCTTTAGTCTAGTTTCTCAGTCTGTTTGCTAGTGCCGGTTTGAAGTGCCTGCCGTTTTCACTGTAAAACCGAGTTGGAGCTTGTACCTCCCCATATATATGTATGGAGTGGAGTTGGCAACTGAAAAGAAACTTTGTGTTCCCTTCAAGCTAGGTGAAGGACGGCTTTCACACACACTTATCTCTCAGAACTGAGCATGTGGAGAGACGTTCGTTCATCCAGCACAGAGGGAACGGGTTGCAGGAGAAACCTTTAGTCTAGTTTCTCAGTCTGTTTGCTAGTGCCGGTTTGAAGTGCCTGCCGTTTTCACTGTAAAACCGAGTTGGAGCTTGTACCTCCCCATATATATGTATGGAGTGGAGTTGGCAACTGAAAAGAAACTTTGTGTTCCCTTCAAGCTAGGTGAAGGACGGCTTTCACACACACTTATCTCTCAGAACTGACCATGTGGAGAGACGTTCGTTCATCCAGCACAAAGGGAACGGGTTGCAGGAGAAACCCTTTGTCTGGTTTCTCAGTCTGTTTCCTAGTGCCGGTTTGAAGTGCCTGCCGTTTTCCCTGTAAAACCGAGTTGGAGCTTGTACCTCCCCATATATATGTATGGAGTGGAGTTGGCAACTGAAAAGAAACTTTATGTTCCCTTCAAGCTAGGTGAAGGACGGCTTTCACACACACTTATCTCTCAGAACTGAGCATGTGGAGAGACGTTCGTTCATCCAGCACAAAGGGAACGGTTTGCAGGAGAAACCGTTACTCTGGTTTCTCAGTCTGTTTCCTAGTGCCGGTTTGAAGTGCCTGCCGTTTCAACTGTAAAACCGAGTTGGAGCTTGTAAATCCCCATATATATGTATGGATTGGAGTTGGCAACTGAAAAGAAACTTTCTGTTCCCTTCAAGCTAGGTGAAGGACGGCTTTCACACACACTTATCTCTCAGAACTGAGCATGTGGAGAGACGTTCGTTCATCCAGCACAAAGGGAACGGGTTGCAGGAGAAACCCTTACTCTGGTTTCTCAGTCTGTTTCCTAGTGCCGGTTTGAAGTGCCTGCCGTTTTCACTGTAAAACCGAGTTGGAGCTTGTATCTCCCCATATATATGTATGAAGTGGATTTGGCAACTGAAAAGAAACTTTGTGTTCCCTTCAAGCTAGGTGAAGGACGGCTTTCACACACACTTATCTCTCAGAACTGAGCATGTGGAGAGACGTTCGTTCATCCAGCACAGAAGGAACGGGTTGCAGGAGAAACCCATACTCTGGTTTCTCAGTCTGTTTCCTAGTGCCGGTTTGAAGTGCCTGCCATTTTCACTGTAAAACCGAGTTGGAGCTTGTACCTCCCCATATATATGTATGGAGTGGAGTTGGCAACTGAAAAGAAACTTTGTGTTCCCTTCAAGCTAGGTGAAGGACGGCTTTCACACACACTTATCTCTCAGAACTGAGCATGTGGAGAGACGTTCGTTCATCCAGCACAGAGGGAACGGGTTGCAGGAGAAACCTTTAGTCTAGTTTCTCAGTCTGTTTGCTAGTGCCGGTTTGAAGTGCCTGCCGTTTTCACTGTAAAACCGAGTTGGAGCTTGTACCTCCCCATATATATGTATGGAGTGGAGTTGGCAACTGAAAAGAAACTTTGTGTTCCCTTCAAGCTAGGTGAAGGACGGCTTTCACACACACTTATCTCTCAGAACTGAGCATGTGGAGAGACGTTCGTTCATCCAGCACAAAGGGAACGGGTGGCAGGAGAAACCCTTACTCTGGTTTCTCAGTCTGTTTCCTAGTGCCGGTTTGAAGTGCCTGCCGTTTTCACTGTAAAACCGAGTTGGAGCTTGTACCTCCCCATATATATGTATGGATTGGAGTTGGCAACTGAAAAGAAACTTTGTGTTCCCTTCAAGCTAGGTGAAGGACGGCTTTCACACACACTTATCTCTCAGAACTGAGCATGTGGAGAGACGTTCGTTCATCCAGCACAAAGGGAACGGGTTGCAGGAGAAACGCTTACTCTGGTTTCTCAGTCTGTTTCCTAGTGCCGGTTTGAAGTGCCTGCCGTTTTCACTGTAAAACCGAGTTGGAGCTTGTACCTCCCCATATATATGTATGGAGTGGAGTTTGCAACTGAAAAGAAACTTTGTGTTCCCTTCAAGCTAGGTGAAGGACAGCTTTCACACACACTTATCTCTCAGAACTGAGCATGTGGAGAGACGTTCGTTCATCCAGCACAGAGGGAACGGGTTGCAGGAGAAACCTTTAGTCTAGTTTCTCAGTCTGTTTGCTAGTGCCGGTTTGAAGTGCCTGCCGTTTTCACTGTAAAACCGAGTTGGAGCTTGTACCTCCCCATATATATGTATGGAGTGGAGTTGGCAACTGAAAAGAAACTTTGTGTTCCCTTCAAGCTAGGTGAAGGACGGCTTTCACACACACTTATCTCTCAGAACTGAGCATGCGGAGAGACGTTCGTTCATCCAGCACAGAGGGAACGGGTTGCAGGAGAAACCTTTAGTCTAGTTTCTCAGTCTGTTTGCTAG
This sequence comes from Vicugna pacos, assembly GCF_048564905.1. Taxonomy (NCBI): domain Eukaryota; kingdom Metazoa; phylum Chordata; class Mammalia; order Artiodactyla; family Camelidae; genus Vicugna; species Vicugna pacos. Next base: position 76,295,587 of record NW_027328740.1, on the reverse strand, counting down.
TGCCGGTTTGAAGTGCCTGCCGTTTTCACTGTAAAACCGAGTTGGAGCTTGTACCTCCCCATATATATGTATGGAGTGGAGTTGGCAACTGAAAAGAAACTTTGTGTTCCATTCAAGCTAGGTGAAGGACGGCTTTCACACACACTTATCTCTCAGAACTGACCATGTGGAGAGACGTTCGTTCATCCAGCACAAAGGGAACGGGTTGCAGGAGAAACACTTTGTCTGGTTTCTCAGTCTGTTTCCTAGTGCCGGTTTGAAGTGCCTGCCGTTTTCACTGTAAAACCGAGTTGGAGCTTGTACCTCCCCATATATATGTATGGAGTGGAGTTGGCAACTGAAAAGAAACTTTATGTTCCCTTCAAGCTAGGTGAAGGACGGCTTTCACACACACTTATCTCTCAGAACTAAGCATGTGGAGAGACTTTCGTTCATCCAGCACAAAGGGAACGGTTTGCAGGAGAAACCGTTACTCTGGTTTCTCAGTCTGTTTGCTAGTGCCGGTTTGAAGTGCCTGCCGTTTTCACTGTAAAACCGAGTTGGAGCTTGTACCTCCCCATATATATGTATGGAGTGGAGTTGGCAACTGAAAAGAAACTTTGTGTTCCCTTCAAGCTAGGTGAAGGACGGCTTTCACACACACTTATCTCTCAGAACTGAGCATGTGGAGAGACGTTCGTTCATCCAGCACAAATGGAACGGGTTGCAGGAGAAACCCTTTCTCTGGTTTCTCAGTCTGTTTCCTAGTGCCGGTTTGAAGTGCCTGCCGTTTTCACTGTAAAACCGAGTTGGAGCTTGTACCTCCCCATATATATGTATGGAGTGGAGTTGGCAACTGAAAAGAAACTTTGTGTTCCCTTCAAGCTAGGTGAAGGACGGCTTTCACACACACTTATCTCTCAGAACTGAGCATGTGGAGAGACGTTCGTTCATCCAGCACAAAGGGAACGGGTGGCAGGAGAAACCCTTACTCTGGTTCCTCAGTCTGTTTCCTATTGCCGGTTTGAAGTGCCTGCCGTTTTCCCTGTAAAACCGAGTTGGAGCTTGTACCTCCCCATATATATGTATGGATTGGAGTTGGCAACTGAAAAGAAACTTTGTGTTCCCTTCAAGCTTGGTGAAGGACGGCTTTCACACACACTTATCTCTCAGAACTGAGCATGTGGAGAGACGTTCGTTCATCCAGCACAAAGGGAACGGGTTGCAGGAGAAACGCTTACTCTGGTTTCTCAGTCTGTTTCCTAGTGCCGGTTTGAAGTGCCTGCCGTTTTCACTGTAAAACCGAGTTGGAGCTTGTACCTCCCCTTATATATGTATGGAGTGGAGTTGGCAACTGAAAAGAAACTTTGTGTTCCCTTCAAGCTAGGTGAAGGACGGCTTTCACACACAATATCTCTCAGAACTGAGCATGTGGAGAGACGTTCGTTCATCCAGCACAAAGGGAACGGGTGGCAGGAGAAACCCTTAGTCTGGTTTCTCAGTCTGTATCCTAGTGCCGGTTTGAAGTGCCTGCCGTTCTCCCTGTAAAACCGAGTTGGAGCTTGTACCTCCCCATATATATGTATGGAGTGGAGTTGGCAACTGAAAAGAAACTTTGTGTTCCCTTCAAGCTAGGTGAAGGACGGCTTTCACACACACTTATCTCTCAGAACTGAGCATGTGGAGAGACGTTCGTTCATCCAGCACAGAGAGAACGGGTTGCAGGATAAACCCTTACTCTGGTTTCTCAGTCTGTTTCCTAGTGCCGGTTTGAAATGCCTGCCGTTTTCACTGTAAAACCGAGTTGGAGCTTGTACCTCCCCATATATATGTATGGATTGGAGTTGGCTACTGAAAAGAAACTTTGTGTTCCCTTCAAGCTAGGTGAAGGACGGCTTTCACACACACTTATCTCTCAGAACTGAGCATGTGGAGAGACGTTCGTTCATCCAGCACAAAGGGAACGGGTTGCAGGAGAAACCCTTACTCTGGTTTCTCAGTCTGTTTCCTAGTGCCGGTTTGAAGTGCCTGCCGTTTTCACTGTAAAACCGAGTTGGAGCTTGTACCTCCCCATATATATGTATGGATTGGAGTTGGTAACTGAAAAGAAACTTTGTGTTCCCTTCATGCTAGGTGAAGGACGGCTTTCACACACACTTATCTCTCAGAACTGAGCATGTGGAGAGACGTTCGTTCATCCAACACAGAGGGAACGGGTTGCAGGATAAACCCTTACTCTGGTTTCTCAGTCTGTTTCCTAGTGCCGGTTTGAAGTGCCTGCCGTTTTCACTGTAAAACCGAGTTGGAGCTTGTACCTCCCCATATATATGTATGGATTGGAGTTGGCAACTGAAAAGAAACTTTGTGTTCCCTTCAAGCTAGGTGAAGGACGGCTTTCACACACACATAACTCTCAGAACTGAGCATGTGGAGAGACGTTCGTTCATCCAGCACAAAGGGAACGGGTTGCAGGAGAATCCCTTACTCTGGTTTCTCAGTCTGTTTCCTAGTGCCGGTTTGAAGTGCCTGCCGTTTTCACTGTAAAACCGAGTTGGAGCTTGTACCTCCCCATATATATGTATGGAGTGGAGTTGGCAACTGAAAAGAAACTTTGTGTTCCCTTCAAGCTAGGTGAAGGACGGCATTCACACACACTTATCTCCCAGAACTGAGCATGTGGAGAGACGTTCGTTCATCCAGCACAAATGGAACGGGTTGCAGGAGAAACGCTTACTCTGGTTTCTCAGTCTGTTTCTTAGTGCCGGTTTGAAGTGCCTGCCGTTTTCACTGTAAAACCGAGTTGGAGCTTGTACCTCCCCATATATATGTATGGAGTGGAGTTGGCAACTGAAAAGAAACTTTGTGTTCCCTTCAAGCTAGGTGAAGGACGGCTTTCACACACACTTATCTCTCAGAACTGAGCATGTGGAGAGACGTTCGTTCATCCAGCACAAAGGGAACGGGTTGCAGGAGAAACCCTTACTCTGGTTTCTCAGTCTGTTTCCTAGTGCCGGTTTGAAGTGCCTGCCGTTTTCACTGTAAAACCGAGTTGGAGCTTGTACCTCCCCATATATATGTATGTAGTGGAGTTGGCAACTGAAAAGAAACTTTGTGTTCCCTTCAAGCTAGGTGAAGGACGGCTTTCACACACACTTATCTCTCAGAACTGAGCATGTGGAGAGACGTTCGTTCATCCAGCACAAAGGGAACGGGTTGCAGGAGAAACCCTTACTCTGGTTTCTCAGTCTGTTTCCTAGTGCCGGTTTGAAGTGCCTGCCGTTTTCACTGTAAAACCGAGTTGGAGCTTTTACCTCCCCATATATATGTATGGATTGGAGTTGGCAACTGAAATGAAACTTTGTGTTCCCTTCAAGCTAGTTGAAGAACGGTTTTCACACACACATATCTCTCAGAACTGAGCATGTGGAGAGACGTTCGTTCATCCAGCACAAAGGGAACTGGTTGCAGGAGAATCCCTTACTCTGGTTTCTCAGTCTGTTTCCTAGTGCCGGTTTGAAGTGCCTGCCGTTTTCACTGTAAAACCGAGTTGGAGCTTGTACCTCCCCATATATATGTATGGAGTGGAGTTGGCAACTGAAAAGAAACTTTATGTTCCCTTCAAGCTAGGTGAAGGACGGCTTTCACACACACTTATCTCTCAGAACTAAGCATGTGGAGAGACTTTCGTTCATCCAGCACAAAGGGAACGGTTTGCAGGAGAAACCGTTACTCTGGTTTCTCAGTCTGTTTGCTAGTGCCGGTTTGAAGTGCCTGCCGTTTTCACTGTAAAACCGAGTTGGAGCTTGTACCTCCCCATATATATGTATGGAGTGGAGTTGGCAACTGAAAAGAAACTTTGTGTTCCCTTCAAGCTAGGTGAAGGACGGCTTTCACACACACTTATCTCTCAGAACTGAGCATGTGGAGAGACGTTCGTTCATCCAGCACAAATGGAACGGGTTGCAGGAGAAACCCTTTCTCTGGTTTCTCAGTCTGTTTCCTAGTGCCGGTTTGAAGTGCCTGCCGTTTTCACTGTAAAACCGAGTTGGAGCTTGTACCTCCCCATATATATGTATGGAGTGGAGTTGGCAACTGAAAAGAAACTTTGTGTTCCCTTCAAGCTAGGTGAAGGACGGCTTTCACACACACTTATCTCTCAGAACTGAGCATGTGGAGAGACGTTCGTTCATCCAGCACAAAGGGAACGGGTGGCAGGAGAAACCCTTACTCTGGTTCCTCAGTCTGTTTCCTATTGCCGGTTTGAAGTGCCTGCCGTTTTCCCTGTAAAACCGAGTTGGAGCTTGTACCTCCCCATATATATGTATGGATTGGAGTTGGCAACTGAAAAGAAACTTTGTGTTCCCTTCAAGCTTGGTGAAGGACGGCTTTCACACACACTTATCTCTCAGAACTGAGCATGTGGAGAGACGTTCGTTCATCCAGCACAAAGGGAACGGGTTGCAGGAGAAACGCTTACTCTGGTTTCTCAGTCTGTTTCCTAGTGCCGGTTTGAAGTGCCTGCCGTTTTCACTGTAAAACCGAGTTGGAGCTTGTACCTCCCCTTATATATGTATGGAGTGGAGTTGGCAACTGAAAAGAAACTTTGTGTTCCCTTCAAGCTAGGTGAAGGACGGCTTTCACACACAATATCTCTCAGAACTGAGCATGTGGAGAGACGTTCGTTCATCCAGCACAAAGGGAACGGGTGGCAGGAGAAACCCTTAGTCTGGTTTCTCAGTCTGTATCCTAGTGCCGGTTTGAAGTGCCTGCCGTTCTCCCTGTAAAACCGAGTTGGAGCTTGTACCTCCCCATATATATGTATGGAGTGGAGTTGGCAACTGAAAAGAAACTTTGTGTTCCCTTCAAGCTAGGTGAAGGACGGCTTTCACACACACTTATCTCTCAGAACTGAGCATGTGGAGAGACGTTCGTTCATCCAGCACAGAGAGAACGGGTTGCAGGATAAACCCTTACTCTGGTTTCTCAGTCTGTTTCCTAGTGCCGGTTTGAAATGCCTGCCGTTTTCACTGTAAAACCGAGTTGGAGCTTGTACCTCCCCATATATATGTATGGATTGGAGTTGGCTACTGAAAAGAAACTTTGTGTTCCCTTCAAGCTAGGTGAAGGACGGCTTTCACACACACTTATCTCTCAGAACTGAGCATGTGGAGAGACGTTCGTTCATCCAGCACAAAGGGAACGGGTTGCAGGAGAAACCCTTACTCTGGTTTCTCAGTCTGTTTCCTAGTGCCGGTTTGAAGTGCCTGCCGTTTTCACTGTAAAACCGAGTTGGAGCTTGTACCTCCCCATATATATGTATGGATTGGAGTTGGTAACTGAAAAGAAACTTTGTGTTCCCTTCATGCTAGGTGAAGGACGGCTTTCACACACACTTATCTCTCAGAACTGAGCATGTGGAGAGACGTTCGTTCATCCAACACAGAGGGAACGGGTTGCAGGATAAACCCTTACTCTGGTTTCTCAGTCTGTTTCCTAGTGCCGGTTTGAAGTGCCTGCCGTTTTCACTGTAAAACCGAGTTGGAGCTTGTACCTCCCCATATATATGTATGGATTGGAGTTGGCAACTGAAAAGAAACTTTGTGTTCCCTTCAAGCTAGGTGAAGGACGGCTTTCACACACACATAACTCTCAGAACTGAGCATGTGGAGAGACGTTCGTTCATCCAGCACAAAGGGAACGGGTTGCAGGAGAATCCCTTACTCTGGTTTCTCAGTCTGTTTCCTAGTGCCGGTTTGAAGTGCCTGCCGTTTTCACTGTAAAACCGAGTTGGAGCTTGTACCTCCCCATATATATGTATGGAGTGGAGTTGGCAACTGAAAAGAAACTTTGTGTTCCCTTCAAGCTAGGTGAAGGACGGCATTCACACACACTTATCTCCCAGAACTGAGCATGTGGAGAGACGTTCGTTCATCCAGCACAAATGGAACGGGTTGCAGGAGAAACGCTTACTCTGGTTTCTCAGTCTGTTTCTTAGTGCCGGTTTGAAGTGCCTGCCGTTTTCACTGTAAAACCGAGTTGGAGCTTGTACCTCCCCATATATATGTATGGAGTGGAGTTGGCAACTGAAAAGAAACTTTGTGTTCCCTTCAAGCTAGGTGAAGGACGGCTTTCACACACACTTATCTCTCAGAACTGAGCATGTGGAGAGACGTTCGTTCATCCAGCACAAAGGGAACGGGTTGCAGGAGAAACCCTTACTCTGGTTTCTCAGTCTGTTTCCTAGTGCCGGTTTGAAGTGCCTGCCGTTTTCACTGTAAAACCGAGTTGGAGCTTGTACCTCCCCATATATATGTATGTAGTGGAGTTGGCAACTGAAAAGAAACTTTGTGTTCCCTTCAAGCTAGGTGAAGGACGGCTTTCACACACACTTATCTCTCAGAACTGAGCATGTGGAGAGACGTTCGTTCATCCAGCACAAAGGGAACGGGTTGCAGGAGAAACCCTTACTCTGGTTTCTCAGTCTGTTTCCTAGTGCCGGTTTGAAGTGCCTGCCGTTTTCACTGTAAAACCGAGTTGGAGCTTTTACCTCCCCATATATATGTATGGATTGGAGTTGGCAACTGAAATGAAACTTTGTGTTCCCTTCAAGCTAGTTGAAGAACGGTTTTCACACACACATATCTCTCAGAACTGAGCATGTGGAGAGACGTTCGTTCATCCAGCACAAAGGGAACTGGTTGCAGGAGAATCCCTTACTCTGGTTTCTCAGTCTGTTTCCTAGTGCCGGTTTGAAGTGCCTGCCGTTTTCACTGTAAAACCGAGTTGAGCTTGTACCTCCCCATATATATGTATGGAGTGGAGTTGGCAACTGAAAAGAAACTTTGTGTTCCCTTCAAGCTAGGTGAAGGACGGCTTTCACACACACTTATCTCTCAGAACTGAGCATGTGGAGAGACGTTCGTTCATCCAGCACAAATGGAACGGGTGGCAGGAGAAACCCTTAGTCTGGTTTCTCAGTCTGTTTCCTAGTGCCGGTTTGAAGTGCCTGCCGTTTTCACTGTAAAACCGAGTTGGAGCTTGTACCTCCCCATATATATGTATGGATTGGAGTTGGCAACTGAAAAGAAACTTTGTGTTCCCTTCAAGCTAGGTGAAGGACGGCTTTCACACACACTTATCTCTCAGAACTGAGCATGTGGAGAGACGTTCGTTCATCCAGCACAGAGGGAACGGGTGGCAGGAGAAACCCTTAGTCTGGTTTCTCAGTCTGTTTCCTAGTGCCGGTTTGAAGTGCCTGCCGTTTTCACTGTAAAACCGAGTTGGAGCTTGTACCTCCCCATATATATGTATGGATTGGAGTTGGCAACTGAAAAGAAACTTTGTGTTCCCTTCAAGCTAGGTGAAGGACGGCTTTCACACACACTTATCTCTCAGAACTGAGCATGTGGAGAGACGTTCGTTCATCCAGCACAGAGGGAACGGGTTGCAGGAGAAACCCTTAGTCTGGTTTCTCAGTCTGTTTTCTAGTGCCGGTTTGAAATGCCTGCCGTTTTCACTGTAAAACCGAGATGGAGCTTGTACCTCCCCATATATATGTATGGATTTGAGTTGGCAACTGAAAAGAAACTTTGTGTTCCCTTCAAGCTATGTGAAGGACGGCTTTCACACACACTTATCTCTCAGAACTGAGCATGTGGAGAGACGTTCGTTCATCCAGCACAAAGGGAACGGGTTGCAGGAGAAACCCTTACTCTGATTTCTCAGTCTGTTTCCTAGTGCCGGTTTGAAGTGCCTGCCGTTTTCACTGTAAAACCGAGTTGGAGCTTGTACCTCCCCATATATATGTATGGAGTGGAGTTGGCAACTGAAAAGAAACTTTGTGTTCCCTTCAAGCTAGGTGAAGGACGGCTTTCACACACACTTATCTCTCAGATCTGAGCATGTGGAGAGACGTTCGTTCATCCAGCACAGAGGGAACGGGTTGCAGGAGAAACCTTTAGTCTAGTTTCTCAGTCTGTTTGCTAGTGCCGGTTTGAAGTGCCTGCCGTTTTCACTGTAAAACCGAGTTGGAGCTTGTACCTCCCCATATATATGTATGGAGTGGAGTTAGCAACTGAAAAGAAACTTTGTGTTCCCTTCAAGCTAGGTGAAGGACGGCTTTCACACACACTTATCTCTCAGAACTGAGCATGTGGAGAGACGTTCGTTCATCCTGCACAGAGGGAACGGGTTGCAGGAGAAACCTTTAGTCTAGTTTCTCAGTCTGTTTGCTAGTGCCGGTTTGAAGTGCCTGCCGTTTTCACTGTAAAACCGAGTTGGAGCTTGTACCTCCCCATATATATGTATGGAGTGGAGTTGGCAACTGAAAAGAAACTTTGTGTTCCCTTCAAGCTAGGTGAAGGACGGCTTTCACACACACTTATCTCTCAGAACTGACCATGTGGAGAGACGTTCGTTCATCCAGCACAAAGGGAACGGGTTGCAGGAGAAACCCTTTGTCTGGTTTCTCAGTGTGTTTCCTAGTGCCGGTTTGAAGTGCCTGCCGTTTTCACTGTAAAACCGAGTTGGAGCTTGTACCTCCCCATATATATGTATGGAGTGGAGTTGGCAACTGAAAAGAAACTTTATGTTCCCTTCAAGCTAGGTGAAGGACGGCTTTCACACACACTTATCTCTCAGAACTGAGCATGTGGAGAGACGTTCGTTCATCCAGCACAAAGGGAACGGTTTGCAGGAGAAACCGTTACTCTGGTTTCTCAGTCTGTTTCCTAGTGCCGGTTTGAAGTGCCTGCCGTTTTCACTGTAAAACCGAGTTGGAGCTTGTACCTCCCCATATATATGTATGGATTGGAATTGGCAACTGAAAAGAAACTTTGTGTTCCCTTCAAGCTAGGTGAAGGACGGCTTTCACACACACTTATCTCTCAGAACTGAGCATGTGGAGAGACGTTCGTTCATCCAGCACAAAGGGAACGGGTTGCAGGAGAAACCCTTTCTCTGGTTTCTCAGTCTGTTTCCTAGTGCCGGTTTGAAGTGCCTGCCGTTTTCAATGTAAAACCGAGTTGGAGCTTGTATCTCCCCATATATATGTATGAAGTGGATTTGGCAACTGAAAAGAAACTTTGTGTTCCCTTCAAGCTAGGTGAAGGACGGCTTTCACACACACTTATCTCTCAGAACTGAGCATGTGGAGAGACGTTCGTTCATCCAGCACAGAAGGAACGGGTTGCAGGAGAAACCCATACTCTGGTTTCTCAGTCTGTTTCCTAGTGCCGGTTTGAAGTGCCTGCCATTTTCACTGTAAAACCGAGTTGGAGCTTGTACCTCCCCATATATATGTATGGAGTGGAGTTGGCAACTGAAAAGAAACTTTGTGTTCCCTTCAAGCTAGGTGAAGGACGGCTTTCACACACACTTATCTCTCAGAACTGAGCATGTGGAGAGACGTTCGTTCATCCAGCACAAATGGAACGGGTTGCAGGAGAAACCCTTTCTCTGGTTTCTCAGTCTGTTTCCTAGTGCCGGTTTGAAGTGCCTGCCGTTTTCACTGTAAAACCGAGTTGGAGCTTGTACCTCCCCATATATATGTATGGAGTGGAGTTGGCAACTGAAAAGAAACTTTGTGTTCCCTTCAAGCTAGGTGAAGGACGGCTTTCACACACACTTATCTCTCAGAACTGAGCATGTGGAGAGACGTTCGTTCATCCAGCACAAATGGAACGGGTTGCAGGAGAAACCCTTACTCTGGTTTCTCAGTCTGTTTCCTAGTGCCGGTTTGAAGTGCCTGCCGTTTTCACTGTAAAACCGAGTTGGAGCTTGTACCTCCCCATATATATGTATGGAGTGGAGTTGGCAACTGAAAAGAAACTTTGTGTTCCCTTCATGCTAGGTGAAGGACGGCTTTCACACACACTTATCTCTCAGAACTGAGCATGTGGAGAGACGTTCGTTCATCCAGCACAGAGGGAACGGGTTGCAGGAGAAACCCTTACTCTGGTTTATCAGTCTGTTTCCTAGTGCCGGTTTGAAGTGCCTGCCGTTCTCACTGTAAAACCGAGTTGGAGCTTGTACCTCCCCATATATATGTATGGAGTGGAGTTGGCAACTGAAAAGAAACTTTGTGTTCCCTTCAAGTTAGGTGAAGGACGGCTTTCACACACACTTATCTCTCAGAACTGAGCATGTGGAGAGACGTTCGTTCATCCAGCACAAAGGGAACGGGTTGCAGAAGAAACCCTTTCTCTGGATTCTCAGTCTGTTTCCTAGTGCCGGTTTGAAGTGCCTGCCCTTTTCACTGTAAAACCGAGTTGGAGCTTGTACCTCCCCATATATATGTATGGATTGGATTTGGCAACTGAAAAGAAACTTTGTGTTCCCTTCAAGCTAGGTGAAGGACGGCTTTCACACACACTTATCTCTCAGAACTGAGCATGTGGAGAGACGTTCGTTCATCCAGCACAAGGGGAACGGGTTGCAGGAGAAACGCTTACTCTGGATTCTCAGTCTGTTTCCTAGTGCCGGTTTGAAGTGCCTGCCGTTTTCACTGTAAAACCGAGTTGGAGCTTGTACCTCCCCATATATATGTATGGAGTGGAGTTGGCAACTGAAAAGAAACTTTGTGTTCCCTTCAAGCTATATGAAGGACGGCTTTCACACACACTTATCTCTCAGAACTGAGCATGTGGAGAGACGTTCGTTCATCCAGCACAAAGGGAACGGGTTGCTGGTTAAACCCTTACTCTGGTTTCTCAGTCTATTTCCTAGTGCCGGTTTGAAGTGCCTGCCGTTTTCACTGTAAAACCGAGTTGGAGCTTGTACCTCCCCATATATATGTATGGAATGGAGTTGGCAACTGAAAAGAAACTTTGTGTTCCCTTCAAGCTAGGTGATGGACGGCTTTCACACACACTTATCTCTCAGAACTGAGCATGTGGAGAGACGTTCGTTCATCCAGCACAAAGGGAACAGGTTGCAGGAGAAACCCTTAGTCTGGTTTCTCAGTCTGTTTCCTAGTGCCGGTTTGAAGTGCCTGCCGTTTTCACTGTAAAACCGAGTTGGAGCTTGTACCTCCCCATATATATGTATGGAGTGGTGTTGGCAACTGAAAAGAAACTTTCTGTTCCCTTCAAGCTAGGTGAAGGCCGGCTTTCACACACAGTTATCTCTCAGAACTGAGCATGTGGAGAGACGTTCGTTCATCCAGCACAAAGGGAACGGGTTGCAGGAGAAACCCTTACTCTGGTTTCTCAGTCTGTTTCCTAGTGCCGGTTTGAACTGCCTGCCGTTTTCACTGTAAAACCGAGTTGGAGCTTGTACCTCCCCATATATATGTATGGAGTGGAGTTGGCAACTGAAAAGAAACTTTGTGTTCCCTTCAAGCTAGGTGAAGGACGGCTTTCACACACACTTATCTCTCAGAACTGAGCATGTGGAGAGACGTTCGTTCATCCAGCACAGAGGGAACGGGTTGCAGGGGAAACCTTTAGTCTAGTTTCTCAGTCTGTTTGCTAGTGCCGGTTTGAAGTGCCTGCCGTTTTCACTGTAAAACCGAGTTGGAGCTTGTACCTCCCCATATATATGTATGGAGTGGAGTTGGCAACTGAAAAGGAACTTTGTGTTCCCTTCAAGCTAGGTGAAGGACGGCTTTCACACACACTTATCTCTCAGAACTGAGCATGTGGAGAGACGTTCGTTCATCCAGCACAAAGGGAACGGGTTGCAGGAGAAACCCTTACTCTGGTTTCTCAGTCTGTTTCCTAGTGCCGGTTTGAAGTGCCTGCCGTTTTCACTGTAAAACCGAGTTGGAGCTTGTACCTCCCCATATATATGAATGGAGTGGAGTTGGCAACTGAAAAGAAACTTTATGTTCCCTTCAAGTTAGGTGAAGGACGGCTTTCACACACACTTATCTCTCAGAACTGAGCATGTGGAGAGACGTTCGTTCATCCAGCACAAAGGGAACGGTTTGCAGGAGAAACCGTTACTCTGGTTTCTCAGTCTGTTTCCTAGTGCCGGTTTGAAGTGCCTGCCGTTTTCACTGTAAAACCGAGTTGGAGCTTGTACCTCCCCATATATATGTATGGATTGGAGTTGGCAACTGAAAAGAAACTTTGTGTTCCCTTCAAGCTAGGTGAAGGACGGCTTTCACACACACTTATCTCTCAGAACTGAGCATGTGGAGAGACGTTCGTTCATCCAGCACAAAGGGAACGGGTGGCAGGAGAAACCCTTTCTCTGGATTCTCAGTCTGTTTCCTAGTGCCGGTTTGAAGTGCCTGCCGTTTTCACTGTAAAACCGAGTTGGAGCTTGTATCTCCCCATATATATGTATGAAGTGGATTTGGCAACTGAAAAGAAACTTTGTGTTCCCTTCAAGCTAGGTGAAGGACGGCTTTCACACACACTTATTTCTCAGAACTGAGCATGTGGAGAGACGTTCGTTCATCCAGCACAGAGGGAACGGGTTGCAGGAGAAACCCATACTCTGGTTTCTCAGTCTGTTTCCTAGTGCCGGTTTGAAGTGCCTGCCATTTTCACTGTAAAACCGAGTTGGAGCTTGTACCTCCCCATATATATGTATGGAGTGGAGTTGGCAACTGAAAAGAAACTTTGTGTTCCCTTCAAGCTTGGTGAAGGACGGCTTTCACACACACTTATCTCTCAGAACTGAGCATGTGGAGAGACGTTCGTTCATCCAGCACAAATGGAACGGGTTGCAGGAGAAACCCTTTCTCTGGTTTCTCAGTCTGTTTCCTAGTGCCGGTTTGAAGTGCCTGCCGTTTTCACTGTAAAACCGAGTTGGAGCTTGTACCTCCCCATATATATGTATGGAGTGGAGTTGGCAACTGAAAAGAAACTTTGTGTTCCCTTCAAGCTAGGTGAAGGACGGCTTTCACACACACTTATCTCTCAGAACTGAGCATGTGGAGAGACGTTCGTTCATCCAGCACAAAGGGAACGGTTTGCAGGAGAAACCCTTACTCTGGTTTCTCAGTCTGTTTCCTAGTGCCTGTTTGAAGTGCCTGCCGTTTTCACTGTAAAACCGAGTTGGAGCTTGTACCTCCCCATATATATGTATGGAGTGGAGTTGACAACTGAAAAGAAACTTTGTGTTCCCTTCAAGCTAGGTGAAGGACGGCTTTCACACACACTTATCTCTCAGAACTGAGCATGTGGAGAGACGTTCGTTCATCCAGCACAAAGGGAACGGGTTGCAGGAGAAACCCTTACTCTGGTTTCTCAGTCTGTTTCCTAGTGCCGGTTTGAAGTGCCTGCCGTTTTCACTGTAAAACCGAGTTGGAGCTTGTACCTCCCCATATATATGTATGGAGTGGAGTTGGCAACTGAAAAGAAACTTTGTGTTCCCTTCAAGCTAGGTGAAGGACGGCTTTCACACACACTTATCTCTCAGAACTGAGCATGTGGAGAGGCGTTCGTTCATCCAGCACAAAGGGAACGGGTTGCAGGAGAAACCCTTACTCTGGTTTCTCAGTCTGTTTCCTAGTGCCGGTTAGAAGTGCCTGCCGTTTTCACTGTAAAACCGAGTTGGAGCTTGTACCTCCCCATATATATGTATGGAGTGGAGTTGGCAACTGAAAAGAAACTTTGTGTTCCCTTCAAGCTAGGTGAAGGACGGCTTTCACACACACTTATCTCTCAGAACTGAGCATGTGGAGAGACGTTCGTTCATCCAGCACAAAGGGAACGGTTTGCAGGAGAAACCGTTACTCTGGTTTCTCAGTCTGTTTCCTAGTGCCGGTTTGAAGTGCCTGCCGTTTTCACTGTAAAACCGAGTTGGAGCTTGTACCTCCCCATATATATGTATGGAGTGGAGTTGGCAACTGAATAGAAACTTTGTGTTCCCTTCAAGCTAGTTGAAGGACGGCTTTCACACACACTTATCTCTCAGAACTGAGCATGTGGAGAGACGTTCGTTCATCCAGCACAAAGGGAACGGTTGGCAGGAGAAACCCTTAGACTGGTTTCTCAGTCTGTTTCCTAGTGCCGGTTTGAAGTGCCTGCCTTTTTCACTGTTAATCCGAGTTGGAGCTTGTACCTCCCCATATATATGTATGGAGTGGAGTTGGCAACTGAAAAGAAACTTTGTGTTCCCTTCAAGCTAGGTGAAGGACGGCTTTCACACACACTTATCTCTCAGAACTGAGCATGTGGAGAGACGTTCGTTCATCCAGCACAAAGGGAACGGGTTGCAGGAGAAACCCTTACTCTGGTTTCTCAGTCTGTTTCCTAGTGCCGGTTTGAAGTGCCTGCCGTTTTCACTGTAAAACCGAGTTGCAGCTTGTACCTCCCCATATATATGTATGGAGTGGAGTTGGCAACTGAAAAGAAACTTTGTTTTCCCCTCAAGCTAGGTGAAGGACGGCTTTCACACACACTTATCTCTCAGAACTGAGCATGTGGAGAGACGTTCGTTCATCCAGCACAAAGGGAACGGGTGGCAGGAGAAACCCTTACTCTGGTTTCTCAATCTGTTTCCTAGTGCCGGTTTGAAGTGCCTGCCGTTTTCACTGTAAAACCGAGTTGGAGCTTGTACCTCCCCATATATATGTATGGAGTGGAGTTGGCAACTGAAAAGAAACTTTGTGTTCCCTTCAAGCTAGGTGAAGGACGGCTTTCACACACACTTATCTCTCAGAACTGAGCATGTGGAGAGACGTTCGTTCATCCAGCACAGAGGTAACGCGTTGCAGGAGAAACCTTTAGTCTAGTTTCTCAGTCTGTTTGCTAGTGCCGGTTTGAAGTGCCTGCCGTTTTCACTGTAAAACCGAGTTGGAGCTTGTACCTCCCCATATATATGTATGGAGTGGAGTTGACAACTGAAAAGAAACTTTGTGTTCCCTTCAAGCTAGTTGAAGGACGGCTTTCACACACACTTATCTCTCAGAACTGACCATGTGGAGAGACGTTCGTTCATCCAGCACAAAGGGAACGGGTTGCAGGAGAAACCCTTAGTCTGGATTCTCAGTCTGTTTCCTAGTGCCGGTTTGAAGTGCCTGCCGTTTTCACTGTAAAACCGAGTTGGAGCTTGTACCTCCCCATATATATGTATGGAGTGGAGTTGGCAACTGAAAAGAAACTTTGTGTTCCCTTCAAGCTATGTGAAGGACGGCTTTCACACACACTTATCTCTCAGAACTGAGCATGTGGAGAGACGTTCGTTCATCCAGCACAAAGGAAACGGGTTGCAGGAGAAACCCTTACTCTGGTTTCTCAGTCTGTTTCCTAGTGCCGGTTTGAAGTGCCTACCGTTTTCACTGTAAAACCGAGTTGGAGCTTGTACCTCCTCATATATATGTATGGAGTGGAGTTGGCAACTGAAAAGAAACTTTGTGTTCCCTTCATGCTAGGTGAAGGACGGCTTTCACATACACTTATCTCTCAGAACTGACCATGTGGAGAAACGTTCGTTCATCCAGCACAGAGGGAACGGGTTGCAGGAGAAACCCTTACTCTGGTTTCTCAGTCTGTTTCCTAGTGCCGGTTTGAAGTGCCTGCCGTTTTCACTGTAAAACCGAGTTGGAGCTTGTACCTCCCCATATATATGTATGGAGTGGAGTTGGCAACTGAAAAGAAATTTTGTATTCCCTTCAAGATAGTTGAAGGACGGCTTTCACACACACTTATCTCTCAGAACTGAGCATGTGGAGAGACGTTCGTTCATCCAGCAAAAAGGGAACGGGTTGCAGAAGAAACCCTTACTCTGGTTTCTCAGTCTGTTTCCTAGAGCCGGTTTGAAGTGCCTGCCCTTTTCACTGTAAAACCGAGTTGGAGCTTGTACCTCCCCATATATATGTATGGAGTGGATTTGGCAACTGAAAAGAAACTTTGTGTTCCCTTCAAGCTAGGTGAAGGACGGCTTTCACACACACTTATCTCTCAGAACTGAGCATGTGGAGAGACGTTCGTTCATTAAGCACAAAGGAAACGTGTTGCAGGAGAAACCCTTACTCTGGTTTCTCAGTCTGTTTCCTAGTGCCGGTTTGAATTGCCTGCCGTTTTCACTGTAAAACCGAGTTGGAGCTTGTACCTCCCCATATATATGTATGGAGTGGAGTTGGCAACTGAAAAGAAACTTTCTGTTCCCTTCAAGCTAGGTGAAGGACGGCTTTCACACACACTTATCTCTCAGAACTGAGCATGTGGAGAGACGTTCGTTCATCCAGCACAAAGGGAACGGGTGGCAGGAGAAACCCTTATTCTGGTTTCTCAGTCTGTTTCCTAGTGCCGGTTTGAAGTGCCTGCCGTTTTCACTGTAAAACCGAGTTGGAGCTTGTACCTCCCCATATATATGTATGGAATGGAGTTGGCAACTGAAAAGAAACTTTGTGTTCCCTTCAAGCTAGGTGAAGGACGGCTTTCACACACACTTATCTCTCAGAACTGAGCATGTGGAGAGACGTTCGTTCATCCAGCACAAAGGGAACGGTTTGCAGGAGAAACGCTTACTTTGGTTTCTCAGTCTGTTTCCTAGTGCCGGTTTGAAGTGCCTGCTGTTTTCACTGTAAAACCGAGTTGGAGCTTGTACCTCCCCATATATATGTATGGAGTGGAGTTGGCAACTGAAAAGAAACTTTGTGTTCCCTTCAAGCTAGGTGAAGGACGGCTTTCACACACACTTATCTCTCAGAACTGAGCATGTGGAGAGACGTTCGTTCATCCAGCACAAAGGGAACGGGTTGCAGGAGAAACGCTTACTCTGGTTTCTCAGTCTGTTTCCTAGTGCCGGTTTGAAGTGCCTGCCGTTTTCACTGTAAAACCGAGTTGGAGCTTGTTCCTTCCCATATATATGTATGGAGTGGAGTTGGCAACTGAAAAGAAACTTTGTGTTCCCTTCAAGCTAGGTGAAGGACGGCTTTCACACACACTTATCTCTCAGAACTGAGCATGTGGAGAGACGTTCGTTCATCCAGCACAAAGGGAACGGGTTTCAGGAGAAACCCTTACTCCGGTTTCTCAGTCTGTTTCCTAGTGCCGGTTTGAAGTGCCTGCCGTTTTCACTGTAAAACCGAGTTGGAGCTTGTACCTCCCCATATATATGTATGGAGTGGAGTTGGCAACTGAAAAGAAACTTTGTGTTCCCTTCAAGCTAGGTGAAGGACGGCTTTCACACACACTTATCTCTCAGAACTGAGCATGTGGAGAGACTTTCGTTCATCCAGCACAAAGGGAACGGATGAGAGGAGACACCCTTAGTCTGGTTTCTCAGTCTGTTTCCTAGTGCCGGTTTGAAGTGCCTGCCGTTTTCACTGTAAAACCGAGTTGGAACTTGTACCTCCCCATATATATGTATGGAGTGGAGTTGGCAACTGAAAAGAAACTTTGTGTTCCCTTCAAGCTAGGTGAAGGACGTCTTTCACACACACTTATCTCTCAGAACTGAGCATGTGGAGAGACGTTCGTTCATCCAGCACAAAGGGAACGGTTTGCAGGTTAAACCCTTACTCTGGTTTCTCAGTCTGTTTCCTAGTGCCGGTTTGAAGTGCCTGCCGTTTTCACTGTAAAACCGAGTTGGAGCTTGTACCTCCCCATATATATGTATGGAGTGGAGTTGGCAACTGAAAAGAAACTTTGTGTTCCCTTCAAGCTAGGTGAAGGACGGCTTTCACACACACTTATCTCTCAGAACTGAGCATGTGGAGAGACTTTCGTTCATCCAGCACAAAGGGAACGGGTTGCAGGAGAAACCCTTACTCTGGTTTCTCAGTCTGTTTCCTAGTGCCGGTTTGAAGTGCCTGCCGTTTTCACTGTAAAACCGAGTTGGAGCTTGTACCTCCCCATATATATGTATGGAGTGAAGTTGGCAACTGAATAGAAACTTTGTGTTCCCTTCAAGCTAGGTGAAGGACGGCTTTCACACACACTTAACTCTCAGAACTGAGCATGTGGAGAGACGTTCGTTCATCCAGCACAAAGGGAACGGGTTGCAGGAGAAACCCGTACTCTGGTTTCTCAGTCTGTTTCCTAGTGCCGGTTTGAAGTGCCTGCCGTTTTCACTGTAAAACCGAGTTGGAGCTTGTACCTCCCCATATATATGTATGGAGTGGAGTTGGCAACTGAAAAGAAACTTTGTGTTCCCCTCAAGCTAGGTGAAGGACGGCTTTCACACACACTTATCTCTCAGAACTGAGCATGTGGAGAGACGTTCGTTCATCCAGCACAAAGGGAACGGGTTGCAGGAGAAACCCTTACTCTGATTTCTCAGTCTGTTTCCTAGTGCCGGTTTGAAGTGCCTGCCGTTTTCACTGTAAAACCGAGTTGGAGCTTGTACCTCCCCATATATATGTATGGAGTGGAGTTGGCAACTGAAAAGAAACTTTGTGTTCCCTTCAAGCTAGGTGAAGGACGGCTTTCACACACACTTATCTCTCAGAACTGAGCATGTGGAGAGACGTTCGTTCATCCAGCACAGAGGGAACGGGTTGCAGGAGAAACCTTTAGTCTAGATTCTCAGTCTGTTTGCTAGTGCCGGTTTGAAGTGCCTGCCGTTTTCACTGTAAAACCGAGTTGGAGCTTGTACCTCCCCATATATATGTATGGAGTGGAGTTGGCAACTGAAAAGAAACTTTGTGTTCCCTTCAAGCTAGGTGAAGGACGGCTTTCACACACACTTATCTCTCAGAATTGAGCATGTGGAGAGACGTTCGTTCATCCAGCACAGAGGGAACGGGTTGCAGGAGAAACCTTTAGTCTAGTTTCTCAGTCTGTTTGCTAGTGCCGGTTTGAAGTGCCTGCCGTTTTCACTGTAAAACCGAGTTGGAGCTTGTACCTCCCCATATATATGTATGGAGTGGAGTTGGCAACTGAAAAGAAACTTTGTGTTCCCTTCAAGCTAGGTGAAGGACGGCTTTCACACACACTTATCTCTCAGAACTGAGCATGTGGAGAGACGTTCGTTCATCCAGCACAAATGGAACGGGTTGCAGGAGAAACCCTTTGTCTGGTTTCTCAGTCTGTTTCCTAGTGCCGGTTTGAAGTGCCTGCCGTTTTCACTGTAAAACCGAGTTGGAACTTGTACCTCCCCATATATATGTATGGAGTGGAGTTGGCAACTGAAAAGAAACTTTGTGTTCCCTTCAAGCTAGGTGAAGGACGGCTTTCACACACACTTATCTCTCAGAACTGAGCATGTGGAGAGACGTTCGTTCATCCAGCACAAAGGGAACGGTTTGCAGGTTAAACCCTTACTCTGGTTTCTCAGTCTGTTTCCTAGTGCCGGTTTGAAGTGCCTGCCGTTTTCACTGTAAAACCGAGTTGGAGCTTGTACCTCCCCATATATATGTATGGAGTGGAGTTGGCAACTGAAAAGAAACTTTGTGTTCCCTTCAAGCTAGGTGAAGGACGGCTTTCACACACACTTATCTCTCAGAACTGAGCATGTGGAGAGACTTTCGTTCATCCAGCACAAAGGGAACGGGTTGCAGGAGAAACCCTTACTCTGGTTTCTCAGTCTGTTTCCTAGTGCCGGTTTGAAGTGCCTGCCGTTTTCACTGTAAAACCGAGTTGGAGCTTGTACCTCCCCATATATATGTATGGAGTGAAGTTGGCAACTGAATAGAAACTTTGTGTTCCCTTCAAGCTAGGTGAAGGACGGCTTTCACACACACTTAACTCTCAGAACTGAGCATGTGGAGAGACGTTCGTTCATCCAGCACAAAGGGAACGGTTTGCAGGAGAAACCCTTACTCTGGTTTCTCAGTGTGTTTCCTAGTGCCGGTTTGAAGTGCCTGCCGTTTTCACTGTAAAACCGAGTTGGAGCTTGTACCTCCCCATATATATGTATGGAGTGGAGTTGGCAACTGAAAAGAAACTTTGTGTTCCCTTCAAGCTAGGTGAAGGACGGCTTTCACACACACTTATCTCTCAGAACTGAGCATGTGGAGAGACGTTCGTTCATCCAGCACAGAGGGAACGGGTTGCAGGAGAAACCCTTACTCTGGTTTCTCAGTCTGTTTCCTAGTGCCGGTTTGAAGTGCCTGCCGTTTTCACTGTAAAACCGAGTTGGAGCTTGTACCTCCCCATATATATGTATGGAGTGGAGTTGGCAACTGAAAAGAAATTTTGTATTCCCTTCAAGCTAGGTGAAGGACGGCTTTCACACACACTTATCTCTCAGAACTGAGCATGTGGAGAGACGTTCGTTCATCCAGCAAAAAGGGAACGGGTTGCAGAAGAAACCCTTTCTCTGGATTCTCAGTCTGTTTCCTAGTGCCGGTTTGAAGTGCCTGCCCTTTTCACTGTAAAACCGAGTTGGAGCTTGTACCTCCCCATATATATGTATGGAGTGGATTTGGCAACTGAAAAGAAACTTTGTGTTCCCTTCAAGCTAGGTGAAGGACGGCTTTCACACACACTTATCTCTCAGAACTGAGCATGTGGAGAGACGTTCGTTCATTAAGCACAAAGGAAACGTGTTGCAGGAGAAACCCTTACTCTGGTTTCTCAGTCTGTTTCCTAGTGCCGGTTTGAAGTGCCTGCCGTTTTCACTGTAAAACCGAGTTGGAGCTTGTACCTCCCCATATATATGTATGGAGTGGAGTTGGCAACTGAAAAGAAACTTTCTGTTCCCTTCAAGCTAGGTGAAGGACGGCTTTCACACACACTTATCTCTCAGAACTGAGCATGTGGAGAGACGTTCGTTCATCCAGCACAAAGGGAACGGGTGGCAGGAGAAACCCTTTTTCTGGTTTCTCAGACTGTTTCCTAGTGCCGGTTTGAAGTGCCTGCCGTTTTCACTGTAAAACCGTGTTGGAGCTTGTACCTCCCCATATATATGTATGGAATGGAGTTGGCAACTGAAAAGAAACTTTGTGTTCCCTTCAAGCTAGGTGAAGGACGGCTTTCACACACACTTATCTCTCAGAACTGAGCATGTGGAGAGACGTTCGTTCATCCAGCACAAAGGGAACGGTTTGCAGGAGAAACGCTTACTTTGGTTTCTCAGTCTGTTTCCTAGTGCCGGTTTGAAGTGCCTGCTGTTTTCACTGTAAAACCGAGTTGGAGCTTGTACCTCCCCATATATATGTATGGAGTGGAGTTGGCAACTGAAAAGAAACTTTGTGTTCCCTTCAAGCTAGGTGAAGGACGGCTTTCACACACACTTATCTCTCAGAACTGAGCATGTGGAGAGACGTTCGTTCATCCAGCACAAAGGGAACGGGTTGAAGGAGAAACGCTTACTCTGGTTTCTCAGTCTGTTTCCTAGTGCCGGTTTGAAGTGCCTGCCGTTTTCACTGTAAAACCGAGTTGGAGCTTGTACCTCCCCATATATATGTATGGAGTGGAGTTGGCAACTGAAAAGAAACTTTGTGTTCCCTTCAAGCTAGGTGAAGGACGGCTTTCACACACACTTATCTCTCAGAACTGAGCATGTGGAGAGACTTTCGTTCATCCAGCACAAAGGGAACGGGTTGCAGGAGAAACCCTTACTCTGGTTTCTCAGTCTGTTTCCTAGTGCCGGTTTGAAGTGCCTGCCGTTTTCACTGTAAAACCGAGTTGGAGCTTGTACCTCCCCATATATATGTATGGAGTGAAGTTGGCAACTGAATAGAAACTTTGTGTTCCCTTCAAGCTAGGTGAAGGACGGCTTTCACACACACTTAACTCTCAGAACTGAGCATGTGGAGAGACGTTCGTTCATCCAGCACAAAGGGAACGGGTTGCAGGAGAAACCCTTACTCTGGTTTCTCAGTTTGTTTCCTAGTGCCGGTCTGAAGTGCCTGCCGTTTTCACTGTAAAACCGAGTTGGAGCTTGTACCTCCCCATATATATGTATGGAGTGGAGTTGGCAACTGAAAAGAAACTTTGTGTTCCCCTCAAGCTAGGTGAAGGACGGCTTTCACACACACTTATCTCTCAGAACTGAGCATGTGGAGAGACGTTCGTTCATCCAGCACAAAGGGAACGGGTGGCAGGAGAAACCCTTAGACTGGTTTCTCAGTCTGTTTCCTAGTGCCGGTTTGAAGTGCCTGCCATATTCACTGTAAAACCGAGTTGGAGCTTGTACCTCCCCATATATATGTATGGAGTGGAGTTGGCAACTGAAAAGAAACTTTGTGTTCCCTTCAAGCTAGGTGAAGGACGGCTTTCACACACACTTATCTCTCAGAACTGAGCATGTGGAGAGACGTTCGTTCATCCAACACAGAGGGAACGGGTTGCAGGAGAAACCCTTACTCTGGTTTCTCAGTCTGTTTCCTAGTGCCGGTTTGAAGTGCCTGCCGTTTTCACTGTAAAACCGAGTTGGAGCTTGTACCTCCCCATATATATGTATGGAGTGGAGTTGGCAACTGAAAAGAAACTTTGTGTTCCCTTCAAGCTAGGTGAAGGACGGCTTTCACACACACTTATCTCTCAGAACTGAGCATGTGGAGAGACGTTCGTTCATCCAGCACAAAGGGAACGGGTGGCAGGAGAAACCCTTACTCTGGTTTCTCAGTCTGTTTCCTAGTGCCGGTTTGAAGTGCCTGCCGTTTTCACTGTAAAACCGAGTTGGAGCTTGTACCTCCCCATATATATGTATGGAGTGGAGTTGGCAACTGAAAAGAAACTTTGTGTTCCCTTCAAGCTAGGTGAAGGACGGCTTTCACACACACTTATCTCTCAGAACTGAGCATGTGGAGAGACGTTCGTTAATCCAGCACAGAGGGAACGGGTTGCAGGAGAAACCTTTAGTCTAGTTTCTCAGTCTGTTTGCTAGTGCCGGTTTGAAGTGCCTGCCGTTTTCACTGTAAAACCGAGTTGGAGCTTGTACCTCCCCATATATATGTATGGAGTGGATTTGGCAACTGAAAAGAAACTTTGTGTTCCCTTCAAGCTAGGTGAAGGACGGCTTTCACACACACTTATCTCTCAGAACTGAGCATGTGGAGAGACGTTCGTTCATCCAGCACAAAGGGAACGGGTTGCAGGAGAATCCCTTAGTCTGGTTTCTCAGTCTGTTTCCTAGTGCCGGTTTGAAGTGCCTGCCGTTTTCACTGTAAAACCGAGTTGGAGCTTGTACCTCCCCATATATATGTATGGAGTGGAGTTGGCAACTGAAAAGAAACTTTGTGTTCCCTTCAAGCTAGGTGAAGGACGGCTTTCACACACACTTATCTCTCAGAACTGAGCATGTGGAGAGACGTTCGTTCATCCAGCACAAAGGGAACGGGTTGCAGGAGAAACGCTTACTCTGGATTCTCAGTCTGTTTCCTAGTGCCGGTTTGAAGTGCCTGCCGTTTTCACTGTAAAACCGAGTTGGAGCTTGTACCTCCCCATATATATGTATGGAGTGGAGTTGGCAACTGAAAAGAAACTTTGTGTTCCCTTCAAGCTAGGTGAAGGACGGCTTTCACACACACTTATCTCTCAGAACCAGGCATGTGCAGAGACGTTCGTTCATCCAGCACAAAGGGAACGGGTTGCAGGAGAAACGCTTTCTCTGGTTTCTCAGTCTGTTTCCTAGTGCCGGTTTGAAGTGCCTGCCGTTTTCACTGTAAAACCGAGTTGGAGCTTGTACCTCCCCATATATATGTATGGAGTGGAGTTGGCAACTGAAAAGAAACTTTGTGTTCCCTTCAAGCTAGGTGAAGGACGGCTTTCACACACACTTATCTCTCAGAACTGAGCATGTGGAGAGACGTTCGTTCATCCAGCACAAAGGGAACGGGTTGCAGGAGAAACGCTTACTCTGGTTTCTCAGTCTGTTTCCTAGTGCCGGTTTGAAGTGCCTGCCGTTTTCACTGTAAAACAGAGTTGGAGCTTGTACCTCCCCATATATATGTATGGAGTGGAGTTGGCAACTGAAAAGAAACTTTGTGTTCCCTTCAAGCTAGGTGAAGGACGGCTTTCACACACACTTATCTCTCAGAACTGACCATGTGGAGAGACGTTCGTTCATCCAGCACAAAGGGAACGGGTGAGAGGAGAAACCCTTAGTCTGGTTTCTCAGTCTGTTTCCTAGTGCCGGTTTGAAGTGCCTGCCGTTTTCACTGTAAAACCGAGTTGGAGCTTGTACCTCCCCATATATATGTATGGAGTGGAGTTGGCAACTGAAAAGAAACTTTGTGTTCCCTTCAAGCTAGGTGAAGGACGGCTTTCACACACACTTATCTCTCAGAACTGAGCATGTGGAGAGACGTTCGTTCATCCAGCACAAAGGGAACGGGTTGCAGGTTAAACCCTTACTCTGGTTTCTCAGTCTGTTTCCTAGTGCCGGTTTGAAGTGCCTGCCGTTTTCACTGTAAAACCGAGTTGGAGCTTGTACCACCCCATATATATGTATGGAGTGGAGTTGGCAACTGAAAAGAAACTTTGTGTTCCCTTCAAACTAGGTGAAGGACGGCTTTCACACACACTTATCTCTCAGAACTGATCATGTGGAGAGACTTTCGTTCATCCAGCACAAAGGGAACGGGTTGCAGGGAAACCCTTACTCTGGTTTCTCAGTCTGTTTCCTAGTGCCGGTTTGAAGTGCCTGCCGTTTTCACTGTAAAACCGAGTTGGAGCTTGTACCTCCCCATATATATGTATGGAGTGGAGTTGGCAACTGAAAAGAAACTTTGTTTTCCCTTCAAGCTAGGTGAAGGACGGCTTTCACACACACTTATCTCTCAGAACTGAGCATGTGGAGAGACGTTCGTTCATCCAGCACAAAGGGAACGGGTGGCAGGAGAAACCCTAAGACTGGTTTCTCAGTCTGTTTCCTAGTGCCGGTTTGAAGTGCCTGCCATAATCACTGTAAAACCGAGTTGGAGCTTGTACCTCCCCATATATATGTATGGAGTGGAGTTGGCAACTGAAAAGAAACTTTGTGTTCCCTTCAAGCTAGGTGAAGGACGGCTTTCACACACACTTATCTCTCAGAACTGAGCATGTGGAGAGACGTTCGTTCATCCAGCACAAAGGGAACGGGTTGCAGGTTAAACCATTACTCTGGTTTCTCAGTCTGTTTCCTAGTGCCGGTTTGAAGTGCCTGCCGTTTTCACTGTAAAACCGAGTTGGAGCTTGTACCTCCCCATATATATGTATGGAGTGAAGTTGGCAACTGAATAGAAACTTTGTGTTCCCTTCAAGCTAGGTGAAGGACGGCTTTCACACACACTTAACTCTCAGAACTGAGCATGTGGAGAGACGTTCGTTCATCCAGCAAAAAGGGAACTGGTTGCAGGAGAAACCCTTACTCTGGTTTCTCACTGTGT
Organism: Vicugna pacos; assembly: GCF_048564905.1. NCBI lineage: Eukaryota > Metazoa > Chordata > Mammalia > Artiodactyla > Camelidae > Vicugna > Vicugna pacos. Next base: position 76,270,449 of record NW_027328740.1, on the reverse strand, counting down.
TTCCTAGTGCCGGTTTGAAGTGCCTGCCGTTTTCACTGTAAAACCGAGTTGGAGCTTGTACCTCCCCATATATATGTATGGAGTGGAGTTGGCAACTGAAAAGAAACTTTGTGTTCCCCTCAAGCTAGGTGAAGGACGGCTTTCACACACACTTATCTCTCAGAACTGAGCATGTGGAGAGACGTTCGTTCATCCAGCACAAAGGGAACGGGTGGCAGGAGAAACCCTTAGACTGGTTTCTCAGTCTGTTTCCTAGTGCCGGTTTGAAGTGCCTGCCATATTCACTGTAAAACCGAGTTGGAGCTTGTACCTCCCCATATATATGTATGGAGTGGAGTTGGCAACTGAAAAGAAACTTTGTGTTCCCTTCAAGCTAGGTGAAGGACGGCTTTCACACACACTTATCTCTCAGAACTGAGCATGTGGAGAGACGTTCGTTCATCCAGCACAGAGGGAACGGGTTGCAGGAATAACCTTTAGTCTAGTTTCTCAGTCTGTTTGCTAGTGCCGGTTTGAAGTGCCTGCCGTTTTCACTGTAAAACCGAGTTGGAGCTTGTACCTCCCCATATATATGTATGGAGTGGAGTTGGCAACTGAAAAGAAACTTTGTGTTCCCTTCAAGCTAGGTGAACGACGGCTTTCACACACACTTATCTCTCAGAACTGACCATGTGGAGAGACTTTCGTTCATCCAGCACAAAGGGAACGGGTTGCAGGAGAAACCCTTAGTCTGGTTTCTCAGTCTGTTTCCTAGTGCCGGTTTGAAGTGCCTGCCGTTTTCACTGTAAAACCGAGTTGGAGCTTGTACCTCCCCATATATATGTATGGAGTGGAGTTGGCAACTGAAAAGAAACTTTGTGTTCCCCTCAAGCTAGGTGAAGGACGGCTTTCACACACACTTATCTCTCAGAACTGAGCATGTGGAGAGACGTTCGTTCATCCAGCACAAAGGGAACGGGTGGCAGGAGAAACCCTTAGACTGGTTTCTCAGTCTGTTTCCTAGTGCCGGTTTGAAGTGCCTGCCATATTCACTGTAAAACCGAGTTGGAGCTTGTACCTCCCCATATATATGTATGGAGTGGAGTTGGCAACTGAAAAGAAACTTTGTGTTCCCTTCAAGCTAGGTGAAGGACGGCTTTCACACACACTTATCTCTCAGAACTGAGCATGTGGAGAGACGTTCGTTCATCCAGCACAAAGGGAACGTGTTGCAGGTTAAACCCTTACTCTGGTTTCTCAGTCTGTTTCCTAGTGCCGGTTTGAAGTGCCTGCCGTTTTCACTGTAAAACCGAGTTGGAGCTTGTACCTCCCCATATATATGTATGGAGTGGAGTTGGCAACTGAAAAGAAACTTTGTGTTCCCTTCAAGCTAGGTGAAGGACGGCTTTCACACACAATTATATCTCAGAACTGAGCATGTGGAGAGACGTTCGTTCATCCAGCACAAAGGGAACGGGTGAGAGGTGACACCCTTATTCTGGTTTCTCAGTCTGTTTCCTAGTGCCGGTTTGAAGTGCCTGCCGTTTTCACTGTAAAACCGAGTTGGAGCTTGTACCTCCCCATATATATGTATGGAGTGGAGTTGACAACTGAAAAGAAACTTTGTGTTCCCCTCAAGCTAGGTGAAGGACGGCTTTCACACACACTTATCTCTCAGAACTGAGCATGTGGAGAGACGTTCGTTCATCCAGCACAAAGGGAACGGGTGGCAGGAGAAACCCTTAGACTGGTTTCTCAGTCTGTTTCCTAGTGCCGGTTTGAAGTGCCTGCCATATTCACTGTAAAACCGAGTTGGAGCTTGTACCTCCCCATATATATGTATGGAGTGGAGTTGGCAACTGAAAAGAAACTTTGTGTTCCCTTCAAGCTAGGTGAAGGACGGCTTTCACACACACTTATCTCTCAGAACTGAGCATGTGGAGAGACGTTCGTTCATCCAACACAGAGGGAACGGGTTGCAGGAGAAACCCTTACTCTGGTTTCTCAGTCTGTTTCCTAGTGCCGGTTTGAAGTGCCTGCCGTTTTCACTGTAAAACCGAGTTGGAGCTTGTACCTCCCCATATATATGTATGGAGTGGAGTTGGCAACTGAAAAGAAACTTTGTGTTCCCTTCAAGCTAGGTGAAGGACGGCTTTCACACACACTTATCTCTCAGAACTGAGCATGTGGAGAGACGTTCGTTCATCCAGCACAGAGGGAACGGGTTGCAGGAGTAACCTTTAGTCTAGTTTCTCAGTCTGTTTGCTAGTGCCGGTTTGAAGTGCCTGCCGTTTTCACTGTAAAACCGAGTTGGAGCTTGTACCTCCCCATATATATGTATGGAGTGGAGTTGGCAACTGAAAAGAAACTTTGTGTTCCCTTCAAGCTAGGTGAACGACGGCTTTCACACACACTTATCTCTCAGAACTGACCATGTGGAGAGACTTTCGTTCATCCAGCACAAAGCGAACGGGTTGCAGGAGAAACCCTTAGTCTGGTTTCTCAGTCTGTTTCCTAGTGCCGGTTTGAAGTGCCTGCCGTTTTCACTGTAAAACCGAGTTGGAGCTTGTACCTCCCCATATATATGTATGGAGTGGAGTTGGCAACTGAAAAGAAACTTTGTGTTCCCTTCAAGCTAGGTGAAGGACTGCTTTCACACACACTTATCTCTCAGAACTGAGCATGTGGAGAGACGTTCGTTCATCCAGCACAAAGGGAACGGGTGGCAGGAGAAACCCTTAGACTGGTTTCTCAGTCTGTTTCCTAGTGCCGGTTTGAAGTGCCTGCCATATTCACTGTAAAACCGAGTTGGAGCTTGTACCTCCCCATATATATGTATGGAGTGGAGTTGGCAACTGAAAAGAAACTTTGTGTTCCCTTCAAGCTAGGTGAAGGACGGCTTTCACACACACTTATCTCTCAGAACTGAGCATGTGGAGAGACGTTCGTTCATCCAGCACAAAGGGAACGTGTTGCAGGTTAAACCCTTACTCTGGTTTCTCAGTCTGTTTCCTAGTGCCGGTTTGAAGTGCCTGCCGTTTTCACTGTAAAACCGAGTTGGAGCTTGTACCTCCCCATATATATGTATGGAGTGGAGTTGGCAACTGAAAAGAAACTTTGTGTTCCCTTCAAGCTAGGTGAAGGACGGCTTTCACACACAATTATATCTCAGAACTGAGCATGTGGAGAGACGTTCGTTCATCCAGCACAAAGGGAACGGGTGAGAGGTGACACCCTTAGTCTGGTTTCTCAGTCTGTTTCCTAGTGCCGGTTTGAAGTGCCTGCCGTTTTCACTGTAAAACCGAGTTGGAGCTTGTACCTCCCCATATATATGTATGGAGTGGAGTTGGCAACTGAAAAGAAACTTTGTGTTCCCCTCAAGCTAGGTTAAGGACGGCTTTCACACACACTTATCTCTCAGAACTGAGCATGTGGAGAGACGTTCGTTCATCCAGCACAAAGGGAACGGGTGGCAGGAGAAACCCTTAGACAGGTTTCTCAGTCTGTTTCCTAGTGCCGGTTTGAAGTGCCTGCCATATTCACTGTAAAACCGAGTTGGAGCTTGTACGTCCCCATATATATGTATGGAGTGGAGTTGGCAACTGAAAAGAAACTTTGTGTTCCCTTCAAGCTAGGTGAAGGACGGCTTTCACACACACTTATCTCTCAGAACTGAGCATGTGGAGAGACGTTCGTTCATCCAGCACAAAGGGAACGGGTTGCAGGTTAAACCCTTACTCTGGTTTCTCAGTCTGTTTCCTAGTGCCGGTTTGAAGTGCCTGCCGTTTTCACTGTAAAACCGAGTTGGAGCTTGTACCTCCCCATATATATGTATGGAGTGGAGTTGGCAACTGAAAAGAAACTTTGTGTTCCCTTCAAGCTAGGTGAAGGACGGCTTTCACACACACTTATCTCTCAGAACTGAGCATGTGGAGAGACGTTCGTTCATCCAGCACAAAGGGAACGGTTTGCAGGAGAAACCTTTAGTCTAGTTTCTCAGTCTGTTTGCTAGTGCCGGTTTGAAGTGCCTGCCGTTTTCACTGTAAAACCGAGTTGGAGCTTGTACCTCCCCATATATATGTATGGAGTGGAGTTGGCAACTGAAAAGAAACTTTGTGTTCCCTTCAAGCTAGGTGAAGGACGGCTTTCACACACACTTATCTCTCAGAACTGACCATGTGGAGAGACGTTCGTTCATCCAGCACAAAGGGAACGGGTTGCAGGAGAAACCCTTAGTCTGGTTTCTCAGTCTGTTTCCTAGTGCCGGTTTGAAGTGCCTGCCGTTTTCACTGTAAAACCGAGTTGGAGCTTGTACCTCCCCATATATATGTATGGAGTGGAGTTGGCACCTGAAAAGAAACTTTGTGTTCCCTTCAAGCTAGGTGAAGGACGGCTTTCACACACACTTATCTCTCAGAACTGAGCATGTGGAGAGACGTTCGTTCATCCAGCACAAAGGGAACGGGTTGCAGGAGAAACGCTTACTCTGGATTCTCAGTCTGTTTCCTAGTGCCGGTTTGAAGTGCCTGCCGTTTTCATTGTAAAACCGAGTTGGAGCTTGTACCTCCCCATATATATGTATGGAGTGGAGTTGGCAACTGAAAAGAAACTTTGTGTTCCCTTCAAGCTAGGTGAAGGACGGCTTTCACACACACTTATCTCTCAGAACTGAGCATGTGGAGAGACGTTCGTTCATCCAGCACAAAGGGAACGGGTTGCAGGAGAAACGCTTACTCTGGTTTCTCAGTCTGTTTCCTAGTGCCGGTTTGAAGTGCCTGCCGTTTTCACTGTAAAACCGAGTTGGAGCTTGTACCTCCCCATATATATGTATGGAGTGGAGTTGGCAACTGAAAAGAAACTTTGTGTTCCCTTCAAGCTAGGTGAAGGACGGCTTTCACACACAATTATCTCTCAGAACTGAGAATGTGGAGAGACGTTCGTTCATCCAGCACAAAGGGAACGGGTTGCAGGAGAAACGCTTACTCTGGTTTCTCAGTCTGTTTCCAAGTGCCGGTTTGAAGTGCCTGCCGTTTTCACTGTAAAACCGAGTTGGAGCTTGTACCTCCCCATATATATGTATGGAGTGGAGTTGGCAACTGAAAAGAAACTTTGTGTTCCCTTCAAGCTAGGTGAAGGACGGCTTTCACACACACTTATCTCTCAGAACTGAGCATGTGGAGAGACGTTCGTTCATCCAGCACAAAGGGAACGGGTGAGAGGAGAAACCCTTTGTCTGGTTTCTCAGTCTGTTTCCTAGTGCCGGTTTGAAGTGCCTGCCGTTTTCACTGTAAAACCGAGTTGGAGCTTGTACCTCCCCATATATATGTATGGAGTGGAGTTGGCAACTGAAAAGAAACTTTGTGTTCCCTTCAAGCTAGGTGAAGGACGGCTTTCACACACACTTATCTCTCAGAACTGAGTATGTGGAGAGACGTTCGTTCATCCAACACAGAGGGAACGGGTTGCAGGAGAAACCCTTACTCTGGTTTCTCAGTCTGTTTCCTAGTGCCGGTTTGAAGTGCCTGCCGTTTTCACTGTAAAACCGAGTTGGAGCTTGTACCTCCCCATATATATGTATGGAGTGGAGTTGGCAACTGAAAAGAAACTTTGTGTTCCCTTCAAGCTAGGTGAAGGACGGCTTTCACACACACTTATCTCTCAGAACTGAGCATGTGGAGAGACGTTCGTTCATCCAGCACAAAGGGAACAGGTGGCAGGAGAAACCCTTACTCTGGTTTCTCAGTCTGTTTCCTAGTGCCGGTTTGAAGTGCCTGCCGTTTTCACTGTAAAACCGAGTTGGAGCTTGTACCTCCCCATATATATGTATGGAGTGGAGTTGGCAACTGAAAAGAAACTTTGTGTTCCCTTTAAGCTAGGTGAAGGACGGCTTTCACACACACTTATCTCTCAGAACTGAGCATGTGGAGAGACGTTCGTTCATCCAGCACAAAGGGAACGGGTTGCAGGTTAAACTCTTACTCTGGTTTCTCAGTCTGTTTCCTAGTGCCGGTTTGAAGTGCCTGCCGTTTTCACTGTAAAACCGAGTTGGAGCTTGTACCTCCCCATATATATGTATGGAGTGGAGTTAGCAACTGAAAAGAAACTTTGTGTTCCCTTCAAGCTAGGTGAAGGACGGCTTTAACACACACTTATCTCTCAGAACTGAGCATGTGGAGAGACTTTCGTTCATCCAGCACAAAGGGAACGGGTTGCAGGAGAAACCCTTACTCTGGTTTCTCAGTCTGTTTCCTAGTGCCGGTTTGAAGTGCCTGCCGTTTTCACTGTAAAACCGAGTTGGAGCTTGTACCTCCCCATATATATGTATGGAGTGGAGTTGGCAACTGAATAGAAACTTTGTGTTCCCTTCAAGCTAGGTGAAGGACGGCTTTCACACACACTTAACTCTCAGAACTGAGCATGTGGAGAGACGTTCGTTCATCCAGCACAAAGGGAACGGGTTGCAGGGGAAACCCTTACTCTGGTTTCTCAGTGTGTTTCCTAGTGCCGGTTTGAAGTGCCTGCCGTTTTCACTGTAAAACCGAGTTTGAGCTTGTACCTCCCCATATATATGTATGGAGTGGAGTTGGCAACTGAAAAGAAACTTTGTGTTCCCTTCAAGCTAGGTGAAGGACGGCTTTCACACACACTTATCTCTCAGAACTGAACATGTGGAGAGACGTTCGTTCATCCAACACAGAGGGAACGGGTTGCAAGAGAAACCCTTACTCTGGTTTCTCAGTCTGTTTCCTAGTGCCGGTTTGAAGTGCCTGCCGTTTTCACTGTAAATCCGAGTTGGAGATTGTACCTCCCCATATATATGTATGGAGTGGAGTTGGCAACTGAAAAGAAACTTTGTGTTCCCTTCAAGCTAGGTGAAGGACGGCTTTCACACACACTTATCTCTCAGAACTGAGCATGTGGAGAGACGTTCGTTCATCCAGCACAGAGGGAACGGGTTGCAGGTGTAACCTTTAGTCTAGTTTCTCAGTCTGTTTGCTAGTGCCGGTTTGAAGTGCCTGCCGTTTTCACTGTAAAACCGAGTTGGAGCTTGTACCTCCCCATATATATGTATGGAGTGGAGTTGGCAACTGAAAATAAACTTTGTGTTCCCTTCAAGCTAGGTGAAGGACGGCTTTCACACACACTTATCTCTCAGAACTGACCATGTGGAGAGACTTTCGTTCATCCAGCACAAAGGGAACGGGTTGCAGGAGAAACCCTTAGTCTGGTTTCTCAGTCTGTTTCCTAGTGCCGGTTTGAAGTGCCTGCCGTTTTCACTGTAAAACCGAGTTGGAGCTTGTACCTCCCCATATATATGTATGGAGTGGAGTTGGCAACTGAAAAGAAACTTTGTGTTCCCCTCAAGCTAGGTGAAGGACGGCTTTCACGCACACTTATCTCTCAGAACTGAGCATGTGGAGAGACGTTCGTTCATCCAGCACAAAGGAAACGGGTGGCAGGAGAAACCCTTAGACTGGTTTCTCAGTCTGTTTCCTAGTGCCGGTTTGAAGTGCCTGCCATATTCACTGTAAAACCGAGTTGGAGCTTGTACCTCCCCATATATATGTATGGAGTGGAGTTGGCAACTGAAAAGAAACTTTGTGTTCCCTTCAAGCTAGGTGAAGGACGGCTTTCACACACACTTATCTCTCAGAACTGAGCATGTGGAGAGACGTTCGTTCATCCAGCACAAAGGGAACGGGTTGCAGGTTAAACCCTTACTCTGGTTTCTCAGTCTGTTTCCTAGTGCCGGTTTGAAGTGCCTGCCGTTTTCACTGTAAAACCGAGTTGGAGCTTGTACCTCCCCATATATATGTATGGAGTGGAGTTGGCAACTGAAAAGAAACTTTGTGTTCCCTTCAAGCTAGGTGAAGGACGGCTTTCACACACACTTATCTCTCAGAACTGAGCATGTGGAGAGACTTTCGTTCATCCAGCACAAAGGGAACGGGTTGCAGGAGAAACCCTTACTCTGGTTTCACAGTCTGTTTCCTAGTGCCGGTTTGAAGTGCCTGCCGTTTTCACTGTAAAACCGAGTTGGAGCTTGTACCTCCCCATATATATGTATGGAGTGAAGTTGGCAACTGAATAGAAACTTTGTGTTCCCTTCAAGCTAGGTGAAGGCGGCTTTCACACACACTTAACTCTCAGAACTGAGCATGTGGAGAGACGTTCGTTCATCCAGCACAAAGGGAACGGGTTGCAGGAGAAACCCTTACTCTGGTTTCTCAGTGTGTTTCCTAGTGCCGGTTTGAAGTGCCTGCCGTTTTCACTGTAAAACCGAGTTGGAGCTTGTACCTCCCCATATATATGTATGGAGTGGAGTTGGCAACTGAAAAGAAACTTTGTGTTCCCCTCAAGATAGGTGAAGGACGGCTTTCACACACACTTATCTCTCAGAACTGAGCATGTGGAGAGACGTTCGTTCATCCAGCACAAAGGGAACGGGTGGCAGGAGAAACCCTTAGACTGGTTTCTCAGTCTGTTTCCTAGTGCCGGTTTGAAGTGCCTGCCGTATTCACTGTAAAACCGAGTTGGAGCTCGTACCTCCCCATATATATGTATGGAGTGGAGTTGGCAACTGAAAAGAAACTTTGTGTTCCCTTCAAGCTAGGTGAAGGACGGCTTTCACACACACTTATCTCTCAGAACTGAGCATGTGGAGAGACGTTCGTTCATCCAACACAGAGGGAACTGGTTGCAGGAGAAACCCTTACTCTGGTTTCTCAGTCTGTTTCCTAGTGCCGGTTTGAAGTGCCTGCCGTTTTCACTGTAAAACCGAGTTGGAGCTTGTACCTCCCCATATATATGTATGGAGTGGAGTTGGCAACTGAAAAGAAACTTTGTGTTCCCCTCAAGCTAGGTGAAGGACGGCTTTCACACACACTTATCTCTCAGAACTGAGCATGTGGAGAGACGTTCGTTCATCCAGCACAAAGGGAACGGGTGGCAGGAGAAACCCTTAGACTGGTTTCTCAGTCTGTTTCCTAGTGCCGGTTTGAAGTGCCTGCCATATTCACTGTAAAACCGAGTTGGAGCTTGTACCTCCCCATATATATGTATGGAGTGGAGTTGGCAACTGAAAAGAAACTTTGTGTTCCCTTCAAGCTAGGTGAAGGACGGCTTTCACACACACTTATCTCTCAGAACTGAGCATGTGGAGAGACGTTCGTTCATCCAACACAGAGGGAACGGGTTGCAGGAGAAACCCTTACTCTAGTTTCTCAGTCTGTTTCCTAGTGCCGGTTTGAAGTGCCTGCCGTTTTCACTGTAAAACCGAGTTGGAGCTTGTACCTCCCCATATATATGTATGGAGTGGAGTTGGCAACTGAAAAGAAACTTTGTGTTCCCTTCAAGCTAGGTGAAGGACGGCTTTCACACACACTTATCTCTCAGAACTGAGCATGTGGAGAGACGTTCGTTCATCCAGCACAAAGGGAACGGGTGGCAGGAGAAACCCTTACTCTGGTTTCTCAGTCTGTTTCCTAGTGCCGGTTTGAAGTGCCTGCCGTTTTCACTGTAAAACCGAGTTGGAGCTTGTACCTCCCCATATATATGTATGGAGTGGAGTTGGCAACTGAAAAGAAACTTTGTGTTCCCTTCAAGCTAGGTGAAGGACGGCTTTCACACACACTTATCTCTCAGAACTGAGCATGTGGAGAGACGTTCGTTCATCCAGCACAGAGGGAATGGGTTGCAGGTGTAACCTTTAGTCTAGTTTCTCAGTATGTTTGCTAGTGCCGGTTTGAAGTGCCTGCCGTTTTCACTGTAATACCGAGTTGGAGCTTGTACCTCCCCATATATATGTATGGAGTGGAGTTGGCAACTGAAAAGAAACTTTGTGTTCCCTTCAAGCTAGGTGAAGGACGGCTTTCACACACACTTATCTCTCAGAACTGACCATGAGGAGAGACGTTCGTTCATCCAGCACAAAGGGAACGGGTTGCAGGAGAAATCCTTAGTCTGGTTTTTCAGTCTGTTTCCTAGTGCCGGTTTGAAGTGCCTGCCGTTTTCACTGTAAAACCGAGTTGGAGCTTGTACCTCCCCATATATATGTATGGAGTGGAGTTGGCAACTGAAAAGAAACTTTGTGTTCCCCTCAAGCTAGGTGAAGGACGGCTTTCACACACACTTATCTCTCAGAACTGAGCATGTGGAGAGACGTTCGTTCATCCAGCACAAAGGGAACGGGTGGCAGGAGAAACCCTTAGACTGGTTTCTCAGTCTGTTTCCTAGTGCCGGTTTGAAGTGCCTGCCATATTCACTGTAAAACAGAGTTGGAGCTTGTACCTCCCCATATATATGTATGGAGTGGAGTTGGCAACTGAAAAGAAACTTTGTGTTCCCTTCAAGCTAGGTGAAGGACGGCTTTCACACACACTTATCTCTCAGAACTGAGCATGTGGAGAGACGTTCGTTCATCCAACACAGAGGGAACGGGTTGCAGGAGAAACCCTTACTCTGGTTTCTCAGTCTGTTTCCTAGTGCCGGTTTGAAGTGCCTGCCGTTTTCACTGTAAAACCGAGTTGGAGCTTGTACCTCCCCATATATATGTATGGAGTGGAGTTGGCAACTGAAAAGAAACTTTGTGTTCCCTTCAAGCTAGGTGAAGGACGGCTTTCACACACACTTATCTCTCAGAACTGAGCATGTGGAGAGACGTTCGTTCATCCAGCACAAAGGGAACGGGTTGCAGGTTAAACCCTTACTCTGGTTTCTCAGTCTGTTTCCTAGTGCCGGTTTGAAGTGCCTGCCGTTTTCACTGTAAAACCGAGTTGGAGCTTGTACCTCCCCATATATATGTATGGAGTGGAGTTGGCAACTGAAAAGAAACTTTCTGTTCCCTTCAAGCTAGGTGAAGGACGGCTTTCACACACAGTTATCTCTCAGAACTGAGCATGTGGAGAGACGTTCGTTCATCCAGCACAAAGGGAACGGGTTGCAGGAGAAACCCTTACTCTGGTTTCTCAGTCTGTTTCCTAGTGCCGGTTTGAAGTGCCTGCCGTTTTCACTGTAAAACCGAGTTGGAGCTTGTACCTCCCCATATATATGTATGGAGTGGAGTTGGCAACTGAAAAGAAACTTTGTGTTCCCTTCAAGCTAGGTGAAGGACGGCTTTCACACACACTTATCTCTCAGAACTGAGCATGTGGAGAGACGTTCGTTCATCCAACACAGAGGGAACGGGTTGCAGGAGAAACCCTTACTCTGGTTTCTCAGTCTGTTTCCTAGTGCCGGTTTGAAGAGCCTGCCGTTTACAGTGTAAAACCGAGTTGGAGCTTGTACCTCCCCATATATATGTATGGAGTGGAGTTGGCAATTGAAAAGAAACTTTGTGTTCCCTTCAAGCTAGGTGAAGGACGGCTTTCACACACACTTATCTCTCAGAACTGAGCATGTGGAGAGACGTTCGTTCATCCAGCACAAAGGGAACGGGTGGCAGAAGAAACCCTTAGTCTGGTTTCTCAGTCTGTTTCCTAGTGCCGGTTTGAAGTGCCTGCCGTTTTCACTGTAAAACCGAGTTGGAGCTTGTACCTCCCCTATATATGTATGGAGTGGAGTTGGCAACTGAAAAGAAACTTTGTGTTCCCTTCAAGCTAGGTGAAGGACGGCTTTCACACACACTTATCTCTCAGAACTGAGCATGTGGAGAGACGTTCGTTCATCCAACACAGAGGGAACGGGTTGCAGGAGAAACCCTTACTCTGGTTTCTCAGTCTGTTTCCTAGTGCCGGTTTGAAGTGCCTGCCGTTTTCACTGTAAAACCGAGTTGGAGCTTGTACCTCCCCATATATATGTATGGAGTGGAGTTGGCAACTGAAAAGAAACTTTGTGTTCCCTTCAAGCTAGGTGAAGGACGGCTTTCACACACACTTATCTCTCAGAACTGAGCATGTGGAGAGACGTTCGTTCATCCAGCACAGAGGGAACGGGTCGCAGGAGAAACCCTTACTCTGGTTTCTCAGTCTGTTTCCTAGTGCCGGTTTGAAGTGCCTGTCATTTTCACTGTAAAACCGAGTTGGAGCTTGTACCTCCCCATATATATGTATGGATTGGAGTTGGCCACTTAAAAGAAACTTTGTGTTCCCTTCAAGCTAGGTGAAGGACGGCTTTCACACACACTTATCTCTCAGAACTGAGCATGTGGAGAGACGTTCGTTCATCCAGCACAGAGGGAACGGGTTGCAGGAGAAACCCATACTCTGGTTTCTCAGTCTGTTTCCTAGTGCCGGTTTGAAGTGCCTGCCATTTTCACTGTAAAACCGAGTTGGAGCTTGTACCTCCCCATATATATGTATGGAGTGGGGTTGGCAACTGAAAAGAAACTTTGTGTTCCCTTCAAGCTAGGTGAAGGACGGCTTTCACACACACTTATCTCTCAGAACTGAGCATGTGGAGAGACGTTCGTTCATCCAGCACAAAGGGAACGGGTTGCAGGAGAAACCCTTACTCTGGTTTCTCAGTCTGTTTCCTAGTGCCTGTTTGAAGTGTCTGCAGTTTTCACTGTAAAACCGAGTTGGAGCTTGTACCTCCCCATATATATGTATGGAGTGGAGTTGGCAACTGAAAAGAAACTTTGTGTTCCCTTCAAGCTAGGTGAAGGACGGCTTTCACACACACTTATCTCTCAGAACTGAGCATGTGGAGAGACGTTCGTTCATCCAGCACAAAGGGAACGGGTTGCAGGAGAAACACTTTCTCTGGTTTCTCAGTCTGTTTCCTAGTGCCGGTTTGAAGTGCCTGCCGTTTTCACTCTAAAACCGAGTTGGAGCTTGTACCTCCCCATATATATGTATGGAGTGGAGTTGGCAACTGAAAAGAAACTTTGTGTTCCCTTCAAGCTAGGTGAAGGACGGCTTTCACACACACTTATCTCTCAGAACTGAGCATGTGGAGAGACGTTCGTTCATCCAGCACAAAGGGAACGGGTTGCAGGAGAAACCCTTCCTCTGGTTTCTCAGTCTGTTTCCTAGTGCCGGTTTGAAGTGCCTGCCGTTTTCACTGTAAAACCGAGTTGGAGCTTGTACCTCCCCATATATATGTATGGAGTGGTGTTGGCAACTGAAAAGAAACTTTGTGTTCCCTTCAAGCTAAGTGAAGGACGGCTTTCACACACACTTATCTCTCAGAACTGAGCATGTGGAGAGACGTTCGTTCATCCAGCACAAAGGGAACGGGTTGCAGGAGAAACCCTTACTCTGGTTTCTCAGTCTGTTTCCTAGTGCCGGTTTGAAGTGCCTGCCGTTTTCACTGTAAAACCGAGTTGGAGCTTGTACCTCCCCATATATATGTATGGAGTGGAGTTGGCAACTGAAAAGAAACTTTGTGTTCCCTTCAAGCTAGGTGAAGGACGGCTTTCACACACACATATCTCTCAGAACTGAGCATGTGGAGAGACGTTCGTTCATCCAGCACAAAGGGAACGGGTTGCAGGAGAAACCCTTACTCTGGTTTCTCAGTCGGTTTCCTAGTGCCGGTTTGAAGTGTCTGCCGTTTTCACTGTAAAACCGAGTTGGAGCTTGTACCTCCCCATATATATGTATGGAGTGGAGTTGGCAACTGAAAAGAAACTTTGTGTTCCCTTCAAGCTAGGTGAAGGACGGCTTTCACACACAGTTATCACTCAGAACTGAGCATTTGGAGAGACGTTCGTTCATCCAGCACAAAGGGAACGGGTTGCAGGGAAACCCTTACTCTGGGTTCTCAGTCTGTTTCCTAGTGCCGGTTTGAAGTGCCTGCCGTTTTCAACTGTAAATCCGAGTTGGAGCTTGTACCTCCCCATATATATGTATGGAGTGGAGTTGGCAACTGAAAAGAAACTTTGTGTTCCCTTCAAGCTAGGTGAAGGACGGCTTTCACACACACTTATCTCTCAGATCTGAGCATGTGGAGAGACGTTCGTTCATCCAGCACAAAGGGAACGGGTTGCATGAGAAACCCTTTCTCTGGTTTCTCAGTCTGTTTCCTAGTGCCGGTTTGAAGTGCCTTCCGTTTTCACTGTAAATCCGAGTTGGAGCTTGTACCTCCCCATATATATGTATGGAGTTGGGTTGGCAACTGAAAAGAAACTTTGTGTTCCCTTCAAGCTAGGTGAAGGACGGCTTTCACACACACTTATCTCTCAGAACTGAGCATGTGGAGATACGTTCGTTCATCCAGCACAAAGGGAACGGGTTGCAGGAGAAACCCTTACTCTGGATTCTCAGTCTGTTTCTTAGTGCCGGTTTGAAGTGCCTGCCGTTTTCACTGTAAAACCGAGTTGGAGCTTGTACCTCCCCATATATATGTATGGAGTGGAGTTGGCAACTGAAAAGAAACTTTGTGTTCCCTTCAAGCTAGGTGAAGGACGGCTTTCACACACACTTATCTCTCAGAACTGAGCATGTGGAGAGACGTTCGTTCATCCAGCACAAAGGGAACGGGTTGCAGGAGAAACCCTTACTCTGGTTTCTCAGTCGGTTTCCTAGTGCCGGTTTGAAGTGTCTGCCGTTTTCACTGTAAAACCGAGTTGGAGCTTGTACCTCCCCATATATATGTATGGAGTGGAGTTGGCAACTGAAAAGAAACTTTGTGTTCCCTTCAAGCTAGGTGAAGGACGGCTTTCACACACAGTTATCACTCAGAACTGAGCATTTGGAGAGACGTTCGTTCATCCAGCACAAAGGGAACGGGTTGCAGGAGAAACCCTTACTCTGGGTTCTCAGTCTGTTTCCTAGTGCCGGTTTGAAGTGCCTGCCGTTTTCACTGTAAAACCGAGTTGGAGCTTGTACCTCCCCATATATATGTATGGAGTGGAGTTGGCAACTGAAAATAAACTTTGTGTTCCCTTCAAGCTAGGTGAAGGACGGCTTTCACACACACTTATCTCTCAAAACTGAGCATGTGGAGAGACGTTCGTTCATCCAGCACAAAGGGAACGGTTTGCAGGAGAAACCCTTACTCTGGTTTCTCAGTCGGTTTCCTAGTGCCGGTTTGAAGTGCCTGCCGTTTTCACTGTAAAACCGAGTTGGAGCTTGTACCTCCCCATATATATGTATGGAGTGGAGTTGGCAACTGAAAAGAAACTTTGTGTTCCCTTCAAGCTAGGTGAAGGACGGCTTTCACACACACTTATCTCTCAGAACTGAGCATGTGGAGAGACGTTCGTTCATCCAGCACAAAGTGAACGGGTTGCAGGGGAAACCCTTACTCTGGTTTCTCAGTCGGTTTCCTAGTGCCGGTTTGAAGTGCCTGCCGTTTTCACTGTAAAACCGAGTTGGAGCTTGTACCTCCCCATATATATGTATGGAGTGGATTTGGCAACTGAAAAGAAACTTTGTGTTCCCTTCAAGCTAGGTGAAGGAAGGCTTTCACACACACTTATCTCTCAGAACTGAGCATGTGGAGAGACGTTCGTTCATCCAGCACAAAGGGAACGGGTTGAAAGAGGAACCCTTACTCTGGTTTTTCAGTCTGTTTCCTAGTGCCGGTTTGAAGTGCCTGCCTTTTTCACTCTAAAACCGAGTTGGAGCTTGTACCTCCCCATATAAATGTATGGAGTGGAGTTGGCAACTGAAAAGAAACTTTGTGTTCCCTTCAAGCTAGGTGAAGGACGGCTTTCACACAGCTTATCTCTCAAAACTGAGCATGTGGAGAGACGTTCGTTCATCCAGCACAAAGGGAACGGGTTGCAGGAGAAACCCTTACTCTGGATTCTCAGTCGGTTTCCTAGTGCCGGTTTGAAGGGCCTGCCTTTTTCACTGTAAAACCGAGTTGGAGCTTGTACCTCCCCATATATATGTATGGAGTGGATTTGGCAACTGAAAAGAAACTTTGTGTTCCCTTCAAGCTAGGTGAAGGACGGCTTTCACACACACTTATCTCTCAGAACTGAGCATGTGGAGAGACGTTCGTTCATCCAGCACAAAAGGGAACGGGTTGCAGGAGAAACCCTTACTCTGGTTTCTCAGTCTGTTTCCTAGTGCCGGTTTGAAGTGCCTGCCGTTTTCACTGTAAAGCCGAGTTGGAGCTTGTACCTCCCCATATATATGTATGGAGTGGAGTTTGCAACTGACAAGAAACTTTGTGTTCCCTTCAAGCTAGGTGAAGGACGGCTTTCACACACGCTTATATCTCAGAACTGAGCATGTGGAGAGACGTTCGTTCATCCAGCACAAAGGGAACGGGTTGCAGGAGAAACCCTTACTCTGGTTTCTCAGACTGTTTCCTAGTGCCGGTTTGAAGTGCCTGCCGTTTTCACTGTAAAACCGAGTTGGAGCTTGTACCTCCCCATATATATGTATGGAGTGGAGTTGGCAACTGAAAAGAAACTTTGTGTTCCCTTCAAGCTAGGTGAAGGACGGCTTTCACACACACTTATCTCTCAGAACTTAGCATGTGGAGAGACGTTCGTTCATCCAGCACAAAGGGAACGGGTTGCAGGAGAAACCCTTACTCTGGTTTCTCAGTCTGTTTCGTAGTGCCGGTTTGAAGTGCCTGCCGTTTTCACTGTAAAGCCGAGTTGGAGCTTGTACCTCCCCATATATATGTATGGAGTGGAGTTTGCAACTGACAAGAAACTTTGTGTTCCCTTCAAGCAAGGTGAAGGACGGCTTTCACACACACTTATCTCTCAGATCTGAGCATGTGGAGAGACGTTCGTTCATCCAGCACAAAGGTTACGGTTTGCAGGAGAAACCTTACTCTGGATTCTCAGTCGGTTTCCTAGTGCCGGTTTGAAGTGCCTGCCGTTTTCACTGTAAAACCGAGTTGGAGCTTGTACCTCCCCATATATATGTATGGAGTGGAGTTGGCAACTGAAAAGAAACTTTGTGTTACCTTCAAGCTAGGTGAAGGACGGCTTTCACACACACTTATCTCTCAGAACTGAGCATGTGGAGAGACGTTCGTTCATCCAGCACAAAGGGAACGGGTTGCAGGAGAAACCCTTACTCTGGTTTCTCAGTCGGTTTCCTAGTGCCGGTTTGAAGTGCCTGCAATTTTCACTGTAAAACCGAGTTGGAGCTTGTACCTCCCCATATATATGTATGGATTGGAGTTGGCAACTGAAAAGAAACTTTGTGTTCCCTTCAAGATAGGTGAAGGACGGCTTTCACACACACTTATCTCTCAGAACTGAGCATGTGGAGAGACGTTCGTTCATCCAGCACAAAGGGAACGGGTTACAGGAGAAACCCTTACTCTGGTTTCTCAGTCGGTTTCCTAGTGCCGGTTTGAAGTGCCTGCCGTTTTCACTGTAAAACCGAGTTGGAGCTTGTACCTCCCCATATATATGTATGGAGTGGAGTTGGCAACTGAAAAGAAACTTTGTGTTCCCTTCAAGCTAGGTGAAGGACGGCTTTCACACACACTTATCTCTCAGAACTGAGCATGTGGAGAGACGTTCGTTCATCCAGCACAAAGGGAACGGGTTGCAGGAGAAACCCTTACTCTGGTTTCTCAGTCTGTTTCCTAGTGCCGGTTTGAAGTGCCTGCCGTTTTCACTGTAAAACCGAGTTGGAGCTTGTACCTCCCCATATATATGTATGGAGTGGAGTTGGCAACTGAAAAGAAACTTTGTGTTCCCTTCAAGCTAGGTGAAGGACGGCTTTCACACAGCTTATCTCTCAAAACTGAGCATGTGGAGAGACGTTCGTTCATCCAGCACAAAGGGAACGGGTTGCAGGAGAAACCCTTACTCTGGTTTCTCAGTCGGTTTCCTAGTGCCGGTTTGAAGTGCCTGCCGTTTTCACTGTAAAACCGAGTTGGAGCTTGTACCTCCCCATATATATGTATGGAGTGGAGTTGGCAACTGAAAAGAAACTTTGTGTTCCCTTCAAGCTAGGTGAAGGACGGCTTTCACACACACGTATCTCTCAGAACTGAGCATGTGGAGAGACGTTCGTTCATCCAGCACAAAGGGAACGGGTTGCAGGAGAAACCCTTACTCTGGTTTCTCAGTCTGTTTCCTAGTGCCGGTTTGAAGTGCCTGCCGTTTTCACTGTAAATCCGAGTTGGAGCTTGTACATCCCCATATATATGTATGGAGTGGAGTTTGCAACTGAAAAGAAACTTTGTGTTCCCTTCAAGCTAGTTGAAGGACGGCTTCCAAACACACTTATCTCTCAGAACTGAGCATGTGGAGAGACGTTCGTTCATCTAGCCCAAAGGGAACGGTTTGCAGGGGAAACCCTTACTCTGGTTTCTCAGTCTGTTTCCTAGTGCCGGTTTGAAGTGCCTGCCGTTTTCACTGTAAAACCGAGTTGGAGCTTGTATGTCCCCATATATATGTATGGAGTGGAGTTGGCAACTGAAAAGAAACTTTGTGTTCCCTTCAAGCTAGGTGAAGGACGGCTTTCACACACACTTATCTCTCAGAACTGAGCATGTGGAGAGACGTTCGTTCATCCAGCACAAAGGGAACGGGTTGCAGGAGAAACCCTTACTCTGGATTCTCAGTCTGTTTCCTAGTGCCGGTTTGAAGTGCCTGCCGTTTTCACTGTAAAGCCGTGTTGGAGCTTGTACCACCCCATATATATGTATGGAGTGGAGTTGACAACTGAAAAGAAACTTTGTGTTCCCTTCAAGCTAGGTGAAGGACGGCTTTCACACACACTTATCTCTCAGAACTGAGCATGTGGAGAGACGTTCGTTCATCCAGCACAAAGGGAACGGTTTGCAGGAGAAACCCTTACTCTGGATTCTCAGTCGGTTTCCTAGTGCCGGTTTGAAGTGCCTGCCGTTTTCACTGTAAAACCGTGTTGGAGCTTGTACCACCCCATATATATGTATGGAGTGGAGTTGGCAACTGAAAAGAAACTTTGTGTTCCCTTCAAGCTAGGTGAAGGACGGCTTTCACACACACTTATCTCTCAGAACTGAGCATGTGGAGAGACGTTCGTTCATCCAGCACAAAGGGAATGGGTTGAAGGAGAAACCCTTACTCTGGTTTCTCAGTCGGTTTCCTAGTGCCGGTTTGAAGTGCCTGCCGTTTTCACTGTAAAACCGAGTTGGAGCTTGTACCTCCCCATATATATGCATGGAGTGGAGTTGGCAACTGAAAAGATTCTTTGTGTTCCCTTCAAGCTAGGTGAAGGACGGCTTTCACACACACTTATCTCTCAGAACTGAGCATGTGGAGAGACGTTCGTTCATCCAGCACAAAGGGAACGGGTTGCAGGAGAAACCCTTACTCTGGTTTCTCAGTCTGTTTCCTAGTGCCGGTTTGAAGTGCCTGCCGTTTTCACTGTAAAACCGAGTTGGAGCTTGTACCTCCCCATATATATGTATGGAGTGGAGTAGGCAACTGAAAAGAAACTTTGTGTTCCCTTCAAGCTAGGTGAAGGACGGCTTTCACACACACTTATCTCTCAGAACTGAGCATGTGGAGAGACGTTCGTTCATCCAGCACAAAGGGAACGGGTTGCAGGAGAAAGCCTTACTCTGGATTCTCAGTCGGTTTCCTAGTGCCGGTTTGAAGTGCCTGCCGTTTTCACTGTAAAACCGTGTTGGAGCTTGTACCTCCCCATATATATGTATGGAGTGGAGTTGGCAACTGAAAAGAAACTTTGTGTTCCCTTCAAGCTATGTGAAGGACGGCTTTCACACACACTTATCTCTCAGAACTGAGCATGTGGAGAGACTTTCGTTCATCCAGCACAAAGGGAACGGGTTGCAGGAGAAACCCTTACTCTGGTTTCTCAGTCTGTTTCCTAGTGCCGGTTTGAAGTGCCTGACGTTTTCACTGTAAAACCGAGTTGGAGCTTGTACCTCCCCATATATAAGTATGGAGTGGAGTTGGCAACTGAAAAGAAACTTTGTGTTCCCTTCAAGCTAGGTGAAGAACGGCTTTCACACACACTTATCTCTCAGAACTGAGCATGTGGAAAGACGTTCGTTCATCCAGCACAAAGGGAACGGGTTGCAGGAGAAACCCTTACTCTGGTTTCTCAGTCGGTTTCCTAGTGCCGGTTTGAAGTGCCTGCCGTTTTCACTGTAAAACCGAGTTGGAGCTTGTACCTCCCCATATATATGTATGGAGTGGAGTTTGCAACTGAAAAGAAACTTTGTGTTCCCTTCAAGCTAGTTGAAGGACGGCTTTCAAACACACTTATCTCTCAGAACTGAGCATGTGGAGAGACGTTCGTTCATCCAGCCCAAAGGGAACGGTTTGCAGGGGAAACCCTTACTCTGGTTTCTCAGTCTGTTTCCTAGTGCCGGTTTGAAGTGCCTGCCGTTTTCACTGTAAAACCGAGTTGGAGCTTGTACCTCCCCATATATATGTATGGAGTGGCGTTTGCAACTGACAAGAAACTTTGTGTTCCCTTCAAGCTAGGTGAAGGACGGCTTTCAAACACCCTTATCTCTCAGAACTGAGCATGTGGAGAGACGTTCGTTCATCCAGCACAAAGGGAACGGGTTGCAGGAGAAACCCTTACTCTGGTTTCTCAGTCTGTTTCCTAGTGCCGGTTTGAAGTGCCTGCCGTTTTCACTGTAAAACCGAGTTGGAGCTTGTACCTCCCCATATATATGTATGGAGTGGAGTTGGCAACTGAAAAGAAACTTTGTGTTCCCTTCAAGCTAGGTGAAGGACGGCTTTCACACACACTTATCTCTCAGAACTGAGCATGTGGAGAGACGTTCGTTCATCCAGCACAAAGGGTACGGGTTGCAGGAGAAACCCTTACTCTGGATTCTCAGTCGGTTTCCTAGTGCCGGTTTGAAGTGCCTGCCGTTTTCACTGTAAAACCGAGTTGGAGCTTGAACCTCCCCATATATATGTATGGAGTGGAGTTGGCAACTGAAAAGAAACTATGTGTTCCCTTCAAGCTAGGTGAAGGACGGCTTTCACACACACTTGTCTCTCAGAACTGAGCATGTGGAGAGACGTTCGTTCATCCAGCACAAAGGGTACGGGTTGCAGGAGAAACCCTTACTCTGGATTCTCAGTCGGTTTCCTAGTGCCGGTTTGAAGTGCCTGCCGTTTTCACTGTAAAACCGAGTTGGAGCTTGAACCTCCCCATATATATGTATGGAGTGGAGTTGGCAACTGAAAAGAAACTTTGTGTTCCCTTCAAGCTAGGTGAAGGACGGCTTTCACACACACTTATCTCTCAGAACTGAGCATGTGGAGAGACGTTCGTTCATCCAGCACAAAGGGAACTGGTTGCAGGAGAAACCCTTACTCTGGTTTCTCAGTCTGTTTCCTAGGGCCGGTTTGAAGTGCCTGCCGTTTTCACTGTAAAACCGTGTTGGAGCTTGTACCTCCCCATATATATGTATGGAGTGGAGTTGGCAACTGAAAAGAAACTTTGTGTTCCCTTCAAGCTAGGTGAAGGACGGCTTTCACACACACTTATCTCTCAGAACTGAGCATGTGGAGAGACGTTCGTTCATCCAGCACAAAGGGAACGGGTTGCAGGAGAAACCCTTACTCTGGTTTCTCAGTCTGTTTCCTAGTGCCGGTTTGAAGTGCCTGCCGTTTTCACTGTAAAACCGAGTTGGAGCTTGTACCTCCCCATATATATGTATGGAGTGGATTTGGCAACTGAAAAGAAACTTTGTGTTCCCTTCAAGCTAGGTGAAGGACGGCTTTCACACACACTTATCTCTCAGAACTGAGCATGTGGAGAGACGTTCGTTCATCCAGCACAAAGGGAACGGGTTGCAGGAGAAACCCTTACTCTGGTTTCTCAGTCTGTTTCCTAGTGCCGGTTTGAAGTGCCTGCCGTTTTCACTGTAAAACCGAGTTGGAGCTTGTACCTCCCCATATATATGTATGGATTGGAGTTTGCAACTGAAAAGAAACTTTGTGTTCCCTTCAAGCTAGGTGAAGGACGGCTTTCACACACACTTATCTCTCAGAACTGAGCATGTGGAGAGACGTTCGTTCATCCAGCACAAAGGAAACGGGTTGCAGGAGAAACCCTTACTCTGGTTTCTCTGCCTGTTTCCTAGTGCCGGTTTGAAGTGACTGCCTTTTTCACTGTAAAACCGAGTTGTAGCTTGTACCTCCCCATATATATGTATGGAGTGGGGTTGGCAACTGAAAAGAAACTTTGTGTTCCCTTCAAGCTAGGTGAAGGACGGCTTTCACACACACTTATCTCTCAGAACTGAGCATGTGGAGAGACGTTCGTTCATCCAGCACAAAGGGAACGGGTTGCAGGAGAAACCCTTACTCTGGTTTCTCAGTCTGTTTCCTAGTGCCGGTTTGAAGTGCCTGCCGTTTTCACTGTAAAACCGAGTTGGAGCTTGTACCTCCCCATATATATGTATGGAGTGGAGTTGGCAACTGAAAAGAAACTTTGTGTTCCCTTCAAGCTAGGTGAAGGACGGATTTCACACACACTTATCTCTCAGAACTGAGCATGTGGAGAGACGATCGTTCATCCAGCACAAAGGGAACGGGTGGCAGGAGAAACCCTTACTCTGGTTTCTCTGCCTGTTTCCTAGTGCCGGTTTGAAGTGCCTGCCTTTTTCACTGTAAAACCGAGTTGGAGCTTGTGCCTCCCCATATATATGTATGGAGTGGAGTTGGCAACTGAAAAGAAACTTTGTGTTCCCTTCAAGCTAGGTGAAGGACGGCTTTCACACACACTTATCTCTCAGAACTGAGCATGTGGAGAGACGTTCGTTCATCCAGCACAAAGGGAACGGGTTGCAGGAGAAACCCTTACTCTGGTTTCTCAGTCTGTTTCCTAGTGCCGGTTTGAAGTGCCTGCTGTTTTCACTGTAAAACCGAGTTGGAGCTTGTACCTCCCCATATATATGTATGGAGTGGAGTTGGCAACTGAAAAGAAACTTTGTGTTCCCTTCAAGCTAGGTGAAGGACGGCATTCACACACACTTATCTCTCAGAACTGAGCATGTGGAGAGACGTTCGTTCATCCAGCACAAAGGGAACGGGTTGCAGGAGAAACCCTTACTCTGGTTTCTCAGTCTATTTCCTAGTGCCGGTTTGAAGTGCCTGCCGTTTTCACTGTAAAACCGAGTTGGAACTTGTACCTCCCCATATATATGTATGGAGTGGAGTTGGCAACTGAAAAGAAACTTTGTGTTCCCTTCAAGCTAGGTGAAGGACGGCTTTCACACACACTTATCTCTCAGAACTGAGCATGTGGAGAGACGTTCGTTCATCCAGCACAAAGGGAACGGGTTGCAGGAGAAACCCTTACTCTGGTTTCTCAGTCTGTTTCCTAGTGCCGGTTTGAAGTGCCTGCCGTTTTCACTGTAAAACCGAGTTGGAGCTTGTACCTCCCCATATATATGTATGGAGTGCATTTGGCAACTGAAAAGAAACTTTGTGTTCCCTTCAAGCTAGGTGAAGGACGGCTTTCGCACACACTTATCTCTCAGAACTGAGCATGTGGAGAGACGTTCGTTCAACCAGCACAAAGGAAACGCGTTGCAGGAGAAACCCTTTCTCTGGTTTCTCTGTCTGTTTCCTAGTGCCGGTTTGAAGTGCCTGCCGTTTTCACTGTAAAACCGAGTTGGAGCTTGTACCTCCCCATATATATGTATGGAGTGGAGTTGGCAACTGAAAAGAAACTTTGTGTTCCCTTCAAGCTAGGTGAAGGACGGCTTTCACACACACTTATCTCTCAGAACTGAGCATGTGGAGAGACGTTCGTTCATCCAGCACAAAGGGAACGGGTTGCAGGAGAAACCCTTACTCTGGTTTCTCAGTCTGTTTCCTAGTGCCGGTTTGAAGTGCCTGCCGTTTTCACTGTAAAACCGAGTTGGAGCTTGTACCTCCCCATATATATGTATGGAGTGGAGTTGGCAACTGAAAAGAAACTTTGTGTTCCCTTCAAGCTAGGTGAAGGACGGCTTTCGCACACAATTATCTCTCAGAACTGAGCATGTGGAGAGACGTTCGTTCAACCAGCACAAAGGGAACGCGTTGCAGGAGAAACCCTTTCTCTGGTTTCTCTGTCTGTTTCCTAGTGCCGGTTTGAAGTGCCTGCCGTTTTCACTGTAAAACCGAGTTGGAGCTTGTACCTCCCCATATATATGTATGGAGTGGAGTTGGCAACTGAAAAGAAACTTTGTGTTCCCTTCAAGCTAGGTGAAGGACGGCTTTCACACACACTTATCTCTCAGAACTGAGCATGTGGAGAGACGTTCGTTCATCCAGCACAAAGGAACGGGTTGCAGGAAAAACCCTTACTCTAGTTTCTCTGTCTGTTTCCTAGTGCCGGTTTGAAGTGCCTGCCGTTTTCACTGTAAAACCGAGTTGGAGCTTGTACCTCCCCATATATATGTATGGAGTGGAGTTGGCAACTGAAAAGAAACTTTGTGTTCCCTTCAAGCTAGGTGAAGGACGGCTTTCACACACACTTATCTCTCAGAACTGAGCATGTGGTGAGACGTTCGTTCATCCAGCACAAAGGGAACGGGTTGCAGGAGAAACCCTTACTCTGGTTTCTCAGTCGGTTTCCTAGTGCCGGTTTGAAGTGCCTGCCGTTTTCACTGTAAAACCGAGTTGGAGCTTGTACCTCCCCATATATATGTATGGAGTGGAGTTGGCAACTGAAAAGAAACTTTGTGTTCCCTTCAAGCTAGGTGAAGGACGGCTTTCACACACACTTATCTCTCAGAACTGAGCATGTGGAGAGACGTTCGTTCATCCAGCACAAAGGGAACGGGTTGCAGGAGAAACCCTTACTCTGGTTTCTCAGTCTGTTTCCTAGTGCCGGTTTGAAGTGCCTGCCGTTTTCACTGTAAAGCCGAGTTGGAGCTTGTACCTCCCCATATATATGTATGGAGTGGAGTTGGCAACTGAAAAGAAACTTTGTGTTCCCTTCAAGCTAGGTGAAGGACGGCTTTCACACACACTTATCTCTCAGAACTGAGCATGTGGAGAGACGTTCGTTCATCCAGCAGAAAGGGAACGGGTTACAGGGGAAACCCTTACTCTGGTTTCTCAGTCTGTTTCCTAGTGCCGGTTTGAAGTGCCTGCCGTTTTCACTGTAAAACCGAGTTGGAGCTTGTACCTCCCCTTATATATGTATGGAGTGGAGTTGGCAACTGAAAAGAAACTTTGTGTTCTGTTCAACTAGGTGAAGGACGGCTTTCACACACACTTATCTCTCAGAACTGAGCATGTGGAGAGACGTTCGTTCATCCAGCACAAAGGGAACGGGTTGCAGGAGAAACCCTTACTCTGGTTTCTCAGTCGGTTTCCTAGTGCCGGTTTGAAGTGCCTGCCGTTTTCACTGTAAAACAGATTTGGAGCTTGTACCTCCCCATATATATTTATGGAGTGGAGTTGGCAACTGAAAAGAAACTTTGTGTTCCCTTCCAGCTAGGTGAAGGACGGCTTTCACACACACTTATCTCTCAGAACTGAGCATGTGGAGAGACGTTCGTTCATTCGGCACAAAGGGAACGGGTTGCAGGGAAACCCTTACTCTGGTTTCTCAGTCTGTTTCCTAGTGCCGTTTTGAAGTGCCTGCCGTTTTCACTGTAAAACCGAGTTGGAGCTTGTACCTCCCCATATATATGTATGGAGTGGAGTTGGCAACTGAAAAGAAACTTTGTGTTCCCTTCAAGCTAGGTGAAGGACGGCTTTCACACACACTTATCTCTCAGAACTGAGCATGTGGAGAGACGTTCGTTCATCCAGCACAAAGGGAACGGGTTGCAGGAGAAAACCTTACTCTGGATTTTCAGTCGGTTTCCTAGTGCCGGTTTGAAGTGCCTGCCGTTTTCACTGTAAAATCGAGTTGGAGCTTCTACCTCCCCATATATATGTATGGAGTGGAGTTGGCAACTGAAAAGAAACTTTGTGTTCCCTTCAAGCTAGGTGAAGGACGGCTTTCACACACACTTATCTCTCAGAACTGAGCATGTGGAGAGACGATCGTTCATCCAGCACAAAGGGAACCGGTTGCAGGAGAAACCCATACTCTGGTTTCTCAGACTGTTTCCTAGTGCCGGTTTGAAGTGACTGCCGTTTTCACTGTAAAACCGTGTTGGAGCTGGTACCTCCCCATATATATGTATGGAGTGGAGTTGGCAACTGAAAAGGAACTTTGTGTTCCCTTCAAGCTAGGTGAAGGACGGCTTTCACACACACTTATCTCTCAGAACTGAGCATGTGGAGAGACGTTCGTTCATCCAGCACAAAGGGAACGGGTTGCAGGGGAAACCCTTACTCTGGTTTCTCAGTGTGTTTCCTAGGGCCGGTTTGAAGTGCCTGCCGTTTTCACTGTAAATCCGATTTGGAGATTGCACATCCCCATATATATGTATGGAGTGGAGTTGGCAACTGAAAAGAAACTTTGTGTTCCCTTCAACCTTGGTGAAGGACGGCTTTCACACACACTTATCTCTCAGAACTGAGCATGTGGAGAGACGTTCTTTCATCCAGCGCAAAGGGAACGGATTGCAGGAGAAACCCTTACTCTGGTTTCTCAGTGTGTTTCCTAATGCCGGTTTGAAGTGCCTGCCGTTTTCACTGTAAAACCGAGTTGGAGCTTGTACCTCCCCATATATAAGTATGGAGTGGAGTTGGCAACTGAAAAGAAACTTTGTGTTCCCTTCAAGCTAGGTGAAGGACGGCTTTCACACACACTTATCTCTCAGAACTGAGCATGTGGAGAGACGTTCGTTCATCCAGCACAAAGGGAACGGGTTGCAGGAGAAACCCTTACTCTGGTTTCTCAGTCTGTTTCCTAGTGCCGGTTTGAAGTGCCTGCCGTTTTCACTGTAAAACCGAGTTGGAGCTTGTACCTCCCCATATATATGTATGGAGTGGAGTTGGCAACTGAAAAGAAACTTTGTGTTCTCTTCAACTAGGTGAAGGACGGCTTTCACACACACTTATCTCTCAGAACTGAGCATGTGGAGAGACGTTCGTTCATCCAGCACAAAGGGAACGGGTTGCAGGAGAAACCCTTACTATGGTTTCTCAGTCGGTTTCCTAGTGCCGGTTTGAAGTGCCTGCCGTTTTCACTGTAAAACCGAGTTGGAGCTTGTACCTCCCCATATATATGTATGGAGTGGAGTTGGCAACTGAAAAGAAACTTTGTGTTCCTTCAAGCTAGGTGAAGGACGGCTTTCACACACACTTATCTCTCAGAACTGAGCATGTGGAGAGACGTTCGTTCATCCAGCACAAAGGGAACGGGTTGCAGGAGAAACCCTTACTATGGTTTCTCAGTCGGTTTCCTAGTGCCGGTTTGAAGTGCCTGCCGTTTTCACTGTAAAACCGAGTTGGAGCTTGTACCTCCCCATATATATGTATGGAGTGGAGTTGGCAACTGAAAAGAAACTTTGTGTTCCCTTCAAGCTAGGTGAAGGACGGCTTTCACACACACTTATCTCTCAGAACTGAGCATGTGGAGAGACGTTCGTTCATCCAGCACAAAGGGAACGGGTTGCAGGAGAAACCCTTACTCTCGTTTCTCAGTCTGTTTCCTAGTGCCGGTTTGAAGTGCCTGCCGTTTTCACTGTAAAACCGAGTTGGAGCTTGTACCTCCCCATATATATGTATGGAGTGGAGTTGGCAACTGAAAAGAAACTTTGTGTTCCCTTCAAGCTAGGTGAAGGACGGCTTTCACACACACTTATCTCTCAGAACTGAGCATGTGGAGAGACGTTCGTTCATCCAGTACAAAGGGAACGGGTTGCAGGAGAAACCCTTACTCTGGTTTCTTAGTCTGTTTCCTAGTGCCGGTTTGAAGTGCCTGCTGTTTTCACTGTAAAACCTAGTTGGAGCTTGTACCTCCCCTTATATATATATGGAGTGGAGTTGGCAACTGAAAAGAAACTTTGTGTTCCCTTCAAGCTAGGTGAAGGACGGCTTTCACACACACTTATCTCTCAGAACTGAGCATGTGGAGAGACGTTCGTTCATCCAGCACAAAGGGAACGGGTTGCAGGAGAAACCCTTACTCTGGTTTCTCTGTCTGTTTCCTAGTGCCGGTTTGAAGTGCCTGCCGTTTTCACTGTAAAACCGAGTTGGAGCTTTTACCTCCCCATATATATGTATGGAGTGGAGTTGGCAACTGAATAGAAACTTTGTGTTCCCTTCAAGCTAGGTGAAGGACGGCTTTCACACACACTTATCTCTCAGAACTGAGCATGTGGAGAGACGTTCGTTCATCCAGCACAAAGGGAACGGGTTGCAGGAGAAACCCTTACTCTGGTTTCTCAGTCTGTTTCCTAGTGCCGGCTTGAAGTGCCTGCCGTTTTCACTGTAAAACCGAGTTGGAGCTTGTACCTCCCCATATATATGTATGGAGTGGAGTTGGCAACTGAAAAGAAACTTTGTGTTCCCTTCAAGCTAGGTGAAGGACGGCTTTCACACACACTTATCTCTCAGAACTGAGCATGTGGAGAGACGATCGTTCATCCAGCACAAAGGGAACGGGTTGCAGGAGAAACCCTTACTCTGGATTCTCAGTCGGTTTCCTAGTGCCGGTTTGAAGTGCCTGCCGTTTTCACTGTAAAACCGAGTTGGACCTTGTACCTCCCCATATATATGTATGGAGTGAAGTTGGCAACTGAAAAGAAACTTTGTGTTCCCTTCAAGCTAAGTGAAGGACGGCTTTCACACACACTTATCTCTCAGAACTGAGCATGTGGAGAGACGTTCGTTCATCCAGCACAAAGGGAACGGGTTGCAGGAGAAACCCTTACTCTGGTTTCTCAGTCTGTTTACTAGTGCCGGTTTGAAGTGCCTGCCGATTTCACTGTAAAACCGAGTTGGAGCTGGTACCTCCCCATATATATGTATGGAGTGGAGTTTGCAACTGAAAAGAAACTTTGTGTTCCCTTCAAGCTAGGTGAAGGACGGCTTTCACACACACTTATCTCTCAGAACTGAGCATGTGGAGAGACGTTCGTTCATCCAGCACAAAGGGAACGGGTTGCAGGAGAAACCCTTACTCTGGTTTCTCTGTCTGTTTCCTAGTGCCGGTATGAAGTGCCTGCCGTTTTCACTGTAAAACCGAGTTGGAGCTTGTACCTCCCCATATATATGTATGGAGTGGAGTTG
Organism: Vicugna pacos; assembly: GCF_048564905.1. Classification (NCBI taxonomy): domain Eukaryota; kingdom Metazoa; phylum Chordata; class Mammalia; order Artiodactyla; family Camelidae; genus Vicugna; species Vicugna pacos. Next base: position 76,241,483 of record NW_027328740.1, on the reverse strand, counting down.
GCAACTGAAAAGAAACTTTGTGTTCCCTTCAAGCTAGGTGAAGGACGGCTTTCACACACACTTATCTCTCAGAACTGAGCATGTGGAGAGACGTTCGTTCATCCAGCACAAATGGAACGGGTTGCAGGAGAAACCCTTACTCTGGTTTCTCAGTCGGTTTCCTAGTGCCGGTTTGAAGTGCCTGCCGTTTTCACTGTAAAACCGAGTTGGTGCTTGTACCTCCCCATATATATGTATGGAGTGGAGATGGCAACTGAAAAGAAACTTTGTGTTCCCTTCAAGCTAGGTGAAGGACGGCTTTCACACACACTTATCTCTCAGAACTGAGCATGTGGAGAGACGTTCGTTCATCCAGCACAAAGGGAACGGGTTGCAGGTGAAACCCTTACTCTGGTTTCTCAGTCGGTTTCCTAGTGCCTGTTTGAAGTGCCTGCCGTTTTCACTGTAAAACCGTGTTGGAGCTTGTACCTCCCCATATATATGTATGGAGTGGAGTTGGCAACTGAAAAGAAACTTTGTGTTCCCTTCAAGCTAGGTGAAGGACGACTTTCACTCACACTTATCTCACAGAACTGAACATGTGGAGAGACGTTCGTTCATCCAGCACAAAGGGAACGGGTTGCAGGAGAAACCCTTACTCTGGATTCTCAGTCGGTTTCCTAGTGCCGGTTTGAAGTGCCTGCCGTTTTCACTGTAAAACAGAGTTGGAGCTTGTACCTCCCCATATATATGTATGGAGTGGAGTTTGCAACTGAAAAGAAACTTTGTGTTCCCTTCAAGCTAGGTGAAGGACGGCTTTCACACACACTTATCTCTCAGAACTGAGCATGTGGAGAGACGTTCGTTCATCCAGCACAAAGGGAACGGGTTGCAGGAGAAACCATTACTCTGGTTTCTCAGTCTGTTTCCTAGTGCCGGTTTGAAGTGCCTGCCGTTTTCACTGTAAAACCGAGTTGGCGCTTGTACCTCCCCATATATATGTATGGAGTGGAGTTGGCAACTGAAAAGAAACTTTGTGTTCCCTTCAAGCTAGGTGAAGGACGGCTTTCACACACACTTATCTCTCAGAACTGAGCATGTGGAGAGACGTTCGTTCATCCAGCACAAAGGGAACGGGTTGCAGGAGAAACCCTTACTCTGGTTTCTCAGTCTGTTTCCTAGTGCCGGTTTGAAGTGCCTGCCGTTTTCACTGTAAAACCGAGTTGGAGCTTGTACCTCCCCATATATATGTATGGAGTGGAGTTGGCAACTGAAAAGAAACTTTGTGTTCCCTTCAAGCTAGGTGAAGGACGGCTTTCACACACACTTATTTCTCACAACTGAGCATGTGGAGAGACGTTCGTTCATCCAGCACAAAGGGAACGGGTTGCAGGAGAAACCCTTACTCTGGTTTCTCAGTCTGTTTCCTAGTGCCGGTTTGAAGTGCCTGCCGTTTTCACTGTAAAACCGAGTTGGAGCTTGTACCTCCCCATATATATGTATGGAGTGGATTTGGCAACTGAAAAGAAACTTTGTGTTCCCTTCAAGCTAGGTGAAGGACGGCTTTCACACACACTTATCTCTCAGAACTGAGCATGTGGAGAGACGTTCGTTCATCCAGCACAAAGGGAACGGGTTGCAGGGGAAACCCTTATTCTGGTTTCTCAGTCTGTTTTCTAGTGCCGGTTTGAAGTGCCTGCTGTTTTCACTGTAAAACCGAGTTGGAGCTTGTACCTCCCCATATATATGTATGGAGTGGAGTTGGCAACTGAAAAGAAACTTTGTGTTCCCTTCAAGCAAGGTGAAGGACGGCTTTCACACACACTAATCTCTCAGAACTGAGCATGTGGAGAGACGTTCGTTCATCCAGCACAAAGGGAACGGGTTGCAGGGGAAACCCTTACTCTGGATTCTCAGTCGGTTTCCTAGTGCCGGTTTGAAGTGCCTGCCGTTTTCACTGTAAAACCGAGTTGGAGCTTGTACCTCCCCATATATATTTATGGAGTGGATTTGGCAACTGAAAAGAAACTTTGTGTTCCCTTCAAGCTAGGTGAAGGACGGCTTTCACACACACTTATCTCTCAGAACTGAGCATGTGGAGAGACGTTCGTTCATCCAGCACAAAGGGAACGGGTTGCAGGAGAAACCCTTACTCTGGTTTCTCAGTCTGTTTCCTAGTGCCGGTTTGAAGTGCCTGCCGTTTTCACTGTAAAACCGAGTTGGAGCTTGTACCTCCCCATATATATGTATGGAGTGGAGTTGGCAACTGAAAAGAAACTTTGTGTTCCCTTCAAGCTAGGTGAAGGACGGCTTTCACACACACTTATCTCTCAGAACTGAGCATGTGGAGAGACGTTCGTTCATCCAGCACAAAGGGAACGGGTTGCAGGTGAAACCCTTACTCTGGTTTCTCAGTCGGTTTCCTAGTGCCGGTTTGAAGTGCCTGCCGTTTTCACTGTAAAACCGAGTTGGAGCTTGTACCTCCCCATATATATGTATGGAGTGGATTTGGCAACTGAAAAGAAACTTTGTGTTCCCTTCAAGCTAGGTGAAGGACGGCTTTCACACACACTTATCTCTCAGAACTGAGCATGTGGAGAGACGTTCGTTCATCCAGCACAAAGGGAACGGTTTGCAGGAGAAACCCTTACTCTGGGTTCTCAGTCTGTTTCCTAGTGCCGGTTTGAAGTGCCTGCTCTTTTCACTGTAAAACCGAGTTGGAGCTTGTACCTCCCCATATATATGTATGGAGTGGAGTTGGCAACTGAAAAGAAACTTTGTGTTCCCTTCAAGCTAGGTGAAGGACGGCTTCCACACACACTAATCTCTCAGAACTGAGCATGTGGAGAGACGTTCGTTCATCCAGCACAAAGGGAACGGGTGGCAGGAGAAACCCTTACTCTGGATTCTCAGTCGGTTTCCTAGTGCCGGTTTGAAGTGCCTGCCGTTTTCACTGTAAAACCGAGTTGGAACTTGTACCTCCCCATATATATGTATGGAGTGGAGTTGGCAACTGAAAAGAAACTTTGTGTTCCCTTCAAGCTAGGTGAAGGACGGCTTTCACACACACTTATCTCTCAGAACTGAGCATGTGGAGAGACGTTCGTTCATCCAGCACAAAGGGAACGGGTTGCAGGAGAAACCCTTACTCTGGATTCTCAGTCTGTTTCCTAGTGCCGGTATGAAGTGCCTGCCGTTTTCACTGTAAAACCGAGTTGGAGCTTGAACCTCCCCATATATATGTATGGAGTGGAGTTGACAACTGAAAAGAAACTTTGTGTTCCCTTCAAGCTAGGTGAAGGACGGCTTTCACACACACTTATCTCTCAGAACTGAGCATGTGGAGAGACGTTCGTTCATCCAGCACAAAGGGAACGGGTTGCAGGAGAAACCCTTACTCTGGATTCTCAGTCGGTTTCCTAGTGCCGGTTTGAAGTGTCTGCCGTTTTCACTGTAAAACCGAGTTGGAGCTGGTACCTCCCCATATATATGTATGGAGTGGAGTTGGCAACTGAAAAGAAACTTTGTGTTCCCTTCAAGCTAGGTGAAGGACGGATTTCACACACACTTATCTCTCAGAACTGAGCATGTGGAGAGACGTTCTTTCATCCAGCACAAAGGGAACGGGTTGCTGGTGAAACCCTTACTCTGGTTTCTCAGTGTGATTCCTAGGGCCGGTTTGAAGTGCCTGCCGTTTTCACTGTAAATCCGAGTTGGAGCTTGTACCTCCCCATATATATGTATGGAGTGGAGTTGGCAACTGAAAAGAAACTTTGTGTTCCCTTCAAGCTAGGTGAAGGACGGCTTTCACACACACTGATCTCTCAGAACTGAGCATGTGGAGAGACGTTCTTTCATCCAGCACAAAGGAAAAGGGTTTCAGGAGAAACCTTTACTCTGGTTTCTCTGTCTGTTTCCTAGTGCCGGTTTAAAGTGCCTGCCGTTTTCACTGTAAAATCGAGTTGGAGCTTGTACCTCCCCATATATATGTATGGAGTGGAGTTGGCAACTGAAAAGAAACTTTGTGTTCCCTTCAAGCTAGGTGAAGGACGGCTTTCACACACACTTATCTCTCAGAACTGAGCATGTGGAGAGACGTTCGTTCATCCAGCACAAAGGGAACGGGTTGCAGGAGAAACCCTTACTCTGGTTTCTCAGTCTGTTTCCTAGTGCCGGTTAGAAGTGCCTGCTGTTTTCACTGTAAAACCGAGTTGGAGCTTGTACCTCCCCATATATATGTATGGAGTGGAGTTGGCAACTGAAAAGAAACTTTGTGTTCCCTTCAAGCTAGGTGAAGGACGGCTTTCACACACACTTATCTCTCAGAACTGAGCATGTGGAGAGACGTTCGTTCATCCAGCACAAAGGGAACGGTTTGCAGGAGAAACCCTTACTCTGGTTTCTCAGTCTGTTTCCTAGTGCCGGTTTGAAGTGCCTGCCGTTTTCACTGTAAAACCGAGTTGGAGCTTGTACATCCCCATATATATGTATGGAGTGGAGTTGGCAACTGAAAAGAAACTTTGTGTTCCCTTCAAGCTAGGTGAAGGACGGCTTTCACACACACTTATCTCTCAGAACTGAGCATGTGGAGAGACGTTCGTTCATCCAGCACAAAGGGAACGGGTTGCAGGAGAAACCATTACTCTGGTTTCTCAGTCTGTTTCCTAGTGTCGGTTTGAAGTGCCTGCCGTTTTCACTGTAAAACCGAGTTGGAGCTTGTACCTCCCCATATATATTTATGGAGAGGTGTTGGCAACTGAAAAGAAACTTTGTGTTCCCTTCAAGCTAGGTGAAGGACGGCTTTCACACACACTTTTCTCTCAGAACTGAGCATGTGGAGAGACGTTCGTTCATCTAGCACAAAGGGAACGGGTTGCAGGAGAAACCCTTACTCTGGATTCTCAGTCGGTTTCCTAGTGCCGGATTGAAGTGCCTGCCGTTTTCACTGTAAAACCGAGTTGGAGCTTGTACCTCCCCATATATATCTATGGAGTGGATTTGGCAACTGAAAAGAAACTTTGTGTTCCCTTCAAGCTAGGTGAAGGACGGCTTTCACACACACTTATCTCTCAGAACTGAGCATGTGGAGAGACGTTCGTTCATCCAGCACAAAGGGAAGGGGTTGCAGGGGAAACCCTTACTCTGGTTTCTCAGTCTGTTTCCTAGTGCCGGTTTGAAGTGCCTGCCGATTTCACTGTAAAACCGAGTTGGAGCTGGTACCTCCCCATATATATGTATGGAGTGGAGTTGGCAACTGAAAAGAAACTTTGTGTTCCCTTCAAGCTAGGTGAAGGACGGCTTTCACACACACTTATCTCTCAGAACTGAGCATGTGGAGAGACGTTCGTTCATCCAGCAGAAAGGGAACGGGTTGCAGGAGAAACCCTTACTCTGGTTTCTCAGTCTGTTTCCTAGTGCCGGTTTGAAGTGCCTGCCGTTTTCACTGTAAAACCGAGTTGGAGCTTGTACCTCCCCATATATATGTATGGAGTGGAGTTGGCAACTGAAAAGAAACTTTGTGTTCCCTTCAAGCTAGGTGAAGGACGGCTTTCACACACACTTATCTCTCAGAACTGAGCATGTTGAGAGACGTTCGTTCATCCAGCACAAAGGGAACGGGTTGCAGGGGAAACCCTTACTCTGGTTTCTCAGTCGGTTTCCTAGTGCCGGTTTGAAGTGCCTGCCGTTTTCACTGTAAAACCGAGTTGGAGCTTGTAACTCCCCATATATATGTATGGAGTGGAGTTGGCAACTGAAAAGAAACTTTGTATTCCCTTCAAGCTAGGTGAAGGACGGCTTTCACACACACTTATCTCTCAGAACTGAGCATGTGGAGAGACTTTCGTTCATCCAGCACAAAGGGAACGGGTTGCAGGAGAAACCCTTACTCTGGTTTCTCAGTCGGTTTCCAAGTGCCGGTTTGAAGTGCCTGCCGTTTTCACTGTAAAACCGAGTTGGAGCTTGTACCTCCCCATATATATGTATGGAGTGGATTTGGCAACTGAAAAGAAACTTTGTGTTCCCTTCAAGCTAAGTGAAGGACGACTTTCACACACACTTATCTCACAGAACTGAACATGTGGAGTGACGTTCGTTCATCCAGCACAAAGGGAACGGGTTGCAGGAGAAACCCTTACTCTGGATTCTCAGTCGGTTTCCTAGTGCCGGTTTGAAGTGCCTGCCGTTTTCACTGTAAAACAGAGTTGGAGCTTGTACCTCCCCATATATATGTATGGAGTGGAGTTGGCAACTGAAAAGAAACTTTGTGTTCCCTTCAAGCTAGGTGAAGGACGGCTTTCACACACACTTATCTCTCAGAACTGAGCATGTGGAGAGACGTTCGTTCATCCAGCACAAAGGGAACGGGTTGCAGGAGAAACCCTTACTCTGGTTTCTCAGTCTGTTTCCTAGTGCCGGTTTGAAGTGCCTGCCGTTTTCACTGTAAAACCGAGTTGGAGCTGGTACCTCCCCATATATATGTATGGAGTGGATTTGGCAACTGAAAAGAAACTTTGTGTTCCCTTCAAGCTAGGTGAAGGACGGCTTTCACACACACTTATCTCTCAGAACTGAGCATGTGGAGAGACGTTCGTTCATCCAGCACAAAGGGAACGGGTGGCAGGAGAAACCCTTACTCTGGATTCTCAGTCTGTTTCCTAGTGCCGGATTGAAGTGCCTGCCGTTTTCACTGTAAAACCGAGTTGGAGCTTGTACCTCCCCATATATATGTATGGAGTGGAGTTGGCAACTGAAAAGAAACTTTGTGTTCCCTTCAAGCTAGGTGAAGGACGGCTTTCACACACACTTATCTCTCAGAACTGAGCATGTGGAGAGACGTTCGTTCATCCAGCACAAAGGGAACGGGTTGCAGGAGAAACCCTTACTCTGGATTCTCAGTCGGTTTCCTAGTGCCGGTTTGAAGTGTCTGCCGTTTTCACTGTAAAACCGAGTTGGAGCTGGTACCTCCCCATATATATGTATGGAGTGGAGTTGGCAACTGAAAAGAAACTTTGTGTTCCCTTCAAGCTAGGTGAAGGACGGTTTTCACACACACTTATCTCTCAGAACTGAGCATGTTGAGAGACGTTCGTTCATCCAGCACAAAGGGAACGGGTTGCAGGGGAAACCCTTACTCTGGTTTCTCAGTCGGTTTCCTAGTGCCGGTTTGAAGTGCCTGCCGTTTTCACTGTAAAACCGAGTTGGAGCTTGTACCTCCCCATATATATGTATGGAGTGGAGTTGGCAACTGAAAAGAAACTTTGTATTCCCTTCAAGCTAGGTGAAGTACGGCTTTCACACACACTTATCTCTCAGAACTAAGCATGTGGGGAGACTTTCGTTCATCCAGCACAAAGGGAACGGGTTGCAGGAGAAACCCTTACTCTGGTTTCTCAGTCGGTTTCTAAGTGCCGGTTTGAAGTGCCTGCCGTTTTCACTGTAAAACCGAGTTGGAGCTTGTACCTCCCCATATATATGTATGGAGTGGATTTGGCAACTGAAAAGAAACTTTGTGTTCCCTTCAAGCTAAGTGAAGGACGACTTTCACACACACTTATCTCACAGAACTGAACATGTGAAGTGACGTTCGTTCATCCAGCACAAAGGGAACGGGTTGCAGGAGAAACCCTTACTCTGGATTCTCAGTCGGTTTCCTAGTGCCGGTTTGAAGTACCTGCCGTTTTCACTGTAAAACAGAGTTGGAGCTTGTACCTCCCCATATATATGTATGGAGTGGAGTTGGCAACTGAAAAGAAACTTTGTGTTCCCTTCAAGCTAGGTGAAGGACGGCTTTCACACACACTTATCTCTCAGAACTGAGCATGTGGAGAGACGTTCGTTCATCCAGCACAAAGGGAACGGGTTGCAGGAGAAACCCTTACTCTGGTTTCTCAGTCTGTTTCCTAGTGCCGGTATGAAGTGCCTGCCGTTTTCACTGTAAAACCGAGTTGGAGCTTGTACCTCCCCATATATATGTATGGAGTGGAGTTGGCAACTGAAAAGAAACTTTGTGTTCCCTTCAAGCTAGGTGAAGGACGGCTTTCACACACACTTATCTCTCAGAACTGAGCATGTGGAGAGACGTTCGTTCATCCAGCACAAATGGAACGGGTTGCAGGAGAAACCCTTACTCTGGTTTCTCAGTCGGTTTCCTAGTGCCGGTTTGAAGTGCCTGCCGTTTTCACTGTAAAACCGAGTTGGTGCTTGTACCTCCCCATATATATGTATGGAGTGGAGATGGCAACTGAAAAGAAACTTTGTGTTCCCTTCAAGCTAGGTGAAGGACGGCTTCCACACACACTAATCTCTCAGAACTGAGCATGTGGAGAGACGTTCGTTCATCCAGCACAAAGGGAACGGGTGGCAGGAGAAACCCTTACTCTGGATTCTCAGTCGGTTTCCTAGTGCCGGTTTGAAGTGCCTGCCGTTTTCACTGTAAAACCGAGTTGGAACTTGTACCTCCCCATATATATGTATGGAGTGGAGTTGGCAACTGAAAAGAAACTTTGTGTTCCCTTCAAGCTAGGTGAAGGACGGCTTTCACACACACTTATCTCTCAGAACTGAGCATGTGGAGAGACGTTCGTTCATCCAGCACAAAGGGAACGGGTTGCAGGAGAAACCCTTACTCTGGATTCTCAGTCTGTTTCCTAGTGCCGGTATGAAGTGCCTGCCGTTTTCACTGTAAAACCGAGTTGGAGCTTGAACCTCCCCATATATATGTATGGAGTGGAGTTGACAACTGAAAAGAAACTTTGTGTTCCCTTCAAGCTAGGTGAAGGACGGCTTTCACACACACTTATCTCTCAGAACTGAGCATGTGGAGAGACGTTCGTTCATCCAGCACAAAGGGAACGGGTTGCAGGAGAAACCCTTACTCTGGATTCTCAGTCGGTTTCCTAGTGCCGGTTTGAAGTGTCTGCCGTTTTCACTGTAAAACCGAGTTGGAGCTGGTACCTCCCCATATATATGTATGGAGTGGAGTTGGCAACTGAAAAGAAACTTTGTGTTCCCTTCAAGCTAGGTGAAGGACGGATTTCACACACACTTATCTCTCAGAACTGAGCATGTGGAGAGACGTTCTTTCATCCAGCACAAAGGGAACGGGTTGCTGGTGAAACCCTTACTCTGGTTTCTCAGTGTGATTCCTAGGGCCGGTTTGAAGTGCCTGCCGTTTTCACTGTAAATCCGAGTTGGAGCTTGTACCTCCCCATATATATGTATGGAGTGGAGTTGGCAACTGAAAAGAAACTTTGTGTTCCCTTCAAGCTAGGTGAAGGACGGCTTTCACACACACTGATCTCTCAGAACTGAGCATGTGGAGAGACGTTCTTTCATCCAGCACAAAGGAAAAGGGTTTCAGGAGAAACCTTTACTCTGGTTTCTCTGTCTGTTTCCTAGTGCCGGTTTAAAGTGCCTGCCGTTTTCACTGTAAAATCGAGTTGGAGCTTGTACCTCCCCATATATATGTATGGAGTGGAGTTGGCAACTGAAAAGAAACTTTGTGTTCCCTTCAAGCTAGGTGAAGGACGGCTTTCACACACACTTATCTCTCAGAACTGAGCATGTGGAGAGACGTTCGTTCATCCAGCACAAAGGGAACGGGTTGCAGGAGAAACCCTTACTCTGGTTTCTCAGTCTGTTTCCTAGTGCCGGTTAGAAGTGCCTGCTGTTTTCACTGTAAAACCGAGTTGGAGCTTGTACCTCCCCATATATATGTATGGAGTGGAGTTGGCAACTGAAAAGAAACTTTGTGTTCCCTTCAAGCTAGGTGAAGGACGGCTTTCACACACACTTATCTCTCAGAACTGAGCATGTGGAGAGACGTTCGTTCATCCAGCACAAAGGGAACGGTTTGCAGGAGAAACCCTTACTCTGGTTTCTCAGTCTGTTTCCTAGTGCCGGTTTGAAGTGCCTGCCGTTTTCACTGTAAAACCGAGTTGGAGCTTGTACATCCCCATATATATGTATGGAGTGGAGTTGGCAACTGAAAAGAAACTTTGTGTTCCCTTCAAGCTAGGTGAAGGACGGCTTTCACACACACTTATCTCTCAGAACTGAGCATGTGGAGAGACGTTCGTTCATCCAGCACAAAGGGAACGGGTTGCAGGAGAAACCATTACTCTGGTTTCTCAGTCTGTTTCCTAGTGCCGGTTTGAAGTGCCTGCCGTTTTCACTGTAAAACCGAGTTGGAGCTTGTACCTCCCCATATATATTTATGGAGAGGTGTTGGCAACTGAAAAGAAACTTTGTGTTCCCTTCAAGCTAGGTGAAGGACGGCTTTCACACACACTTTTCTCTCAGAACTGAGCATGTGGAGAGACGTTCGTTCATCTAGCACAAAGGGAACGGGTTGCAGGAGAAACCCTTACTCTGGATTCTCAGTCGGTTTCCTAGTGCCGGATTGAAGTGCCTGCCGTTTTCACTGTAAAACCGAGTTGGAGCTTGTACCTCCCCATATATATCTATGGAGTGGATTTGGCAACTGAAAAGAAACTTTGTGTTCCCTTCAAGCTAGGTGAAGGACGGCTTTCACACACACTTATCTCTCAGAACTGAGCATGTGGAGAGACGTTCGTTCATCCAGCACAAAGGGAAGGGGTTGCAGGGGAAACCCTTACTCTGGTTTCTCAGTCTGTTTCCTAGTGCCGGTTTGAAGTGCCTGCCGATTTCACTGTAAAACCGAGTTGGAGCTGGTACCTCCCCATATATATGTATGGAGTGGAGTTGGCAACTGAAAAGAAACTTTGTGTTCCCTTCAAGCTAGGTGAAGGACGGCTTTCACACACACTTATCTCTCAGAACTGAGCATGTGGAGAGACGTTCGTTCATCCAGCAGAAAGGGAACGGGTTGCAGGAGAAACCCTTACTCTGGTTTCTCAGTCTGTTTCCTAGTGCCGGTTTGAAGTGCCTGCCGTTTTCACTGTAAAACCGAGTTGGAGCTTGTACCTCCCCATATATATGTATGGAGTGGAGTTGGCAACTGAAAAGAAACTTTGTGTTCCCTTCAAGCTAGGTGAAGGACGGCTTTCACACACACTTATCTCTCAGAACTGAGCATGTTGAGAGACGTTCGTTCATCCAGCACAAAGGGAACGGGTTGCAGGGGAAACCCTTACTCTGGTTTCTCAGTCGGTTTCCTAGTGCCGGTTTGAAGTGCCTGCCGTTTTCACTGTAAAACCGAGTTGGAGCTTGTAACTCCCCATATATATGTATGGAGTGGAGTTGGCAACTGAAAAGAAACTTTGTATTCCCTTCAAGCTAGGTGAAGGACGGCTTTCACACACACTTATCTCTCAGAACTGAGCATGTGGAGAGACTTTCGTTCATCCAGCACAAAGGGAACGGGTTGCAGGAGAAACCCTTACTCTGGTTTCTCAGTCGGTTTCCAAGTGCCGGTTTGAAGTGCCTGCCGTTTTCACTGTAAAACCGAGTTGGAGCTTGTACCTCCCCATATATATGTATGGAGTGGATTTGGCAACTGAAAAGAAACTTTGTGTTCCCTTCAAGCTAAGTGAAGGACGACTTTCACACACACTTATCTCACAGAACTGAACATGTGGAGTGACGTTCGTTCATCCAGCACAAAGGGAACGGGTTGCAGGAGAAACCCTTACTCTGGATTCTCAGTCGGTTTCCTAGTGCCGGTTTGAAGTGCCTGCCGTTTTCACTGTAAAACAGAGTTGGAGCTTGTACCTCCCCATATATATGTATGGAGTGGAGTTGGCAACTGAAAAGAAACTTTGTGTTCCCTTCAAGCTAGGTGAAGGACGGCTTTCACACACACTTATCTCTCAGAACTGAGCATGTGGAGAGACGTTCGTTCATCCAGCACAAAGGGAACGGGTTGCAGGAGAAACCCTTACTCTGGTTTCTCAGTCTGTTTCCTAGTGCCGGTTTGAAGTGCCTGCCGTTTTCACTGTAAAACCGAGTTGGAGCTTGTACCTCCCCATATATATGTATGGAGTGGAGTTGGCAACTGAAAAGAAACTTTGTGTTCCCTTCAAGCTAGGTGAAGGACGGCTTTCACACACACTTATCTCTCAGAACTGAGCATGTGGAGAGACGTTCGTTCATCCAGCACAAAGGGAACGGGTTGCAGGAGAAACCCTTACTCTGGTTTCTCAGTCTGTTTCCTAGTGCCGGTTTGAAGTGCCTGCCGTTTTCACTGTAAAACCGAGTTGGAGCTGGTACCTCCCCATATATATGTATGGAGTGGATTTGGCAACTGAAAAGAAACTTTGTGTTCCCTTCAAGCTAGGTGAAGGACGGCTTTCACACACACTTATCTCTCAGAACTGAGCATGTGGAGAGACGTTCGTTCATCCAGCACAAAGGGAACGGGTGGCAGGAGAAACCCTTACTCTGGATTCTCAGTCTGTTTCCTAGTGCCGGATTGAAGTGCCTGCCGTTTTCACTGTAAAACCGAGTTGGAGCTTGTACCTCCCCATATATATGTATGGAGTGGAGTTGGCAACTGAAAAGAAACTTTGTGTTCCCTTCAAGCTAGGTGAAGGACGGCTTTCACACACACTTATCTCTCAGAACTGAGCATGTGGAGAGACGTTCGTTCATCCAGCACAAAGGGAACGGGTTGCAGGAGAAACCCTTACTCTGGATTCTCAGTCGGTTTCCTAGTGCCGGTTTGAAGTGTCTGCCGTTTTCACTGTAAAACCGAGTTGGAGCTGGTACCTCCCCATATATATGTATGGAGTGGAGTTGGCAACTGAAAAGAAACTTTGTGTTCCCTTCAAGCTAGGTGAAGGACGGCTTTCACACACACTTATCTCTCAGAACTGAGCATGTGGAGAGACGTTCGTTCATCCAGCAGAAAGGGAACGGGTTGCAGGAGAAACCCTTACTCTGGTTTCTCAGTCTGTTTCCTAGTGCCGGTTTGAAGTGCCTGCCGTTTTCACTGTAAAACCGAGTTGGAGCTTGTACCTCCCCATATATATGTATGGAGTGGAGTTGGCCACTGAAAAGAAACTTTGTGTTCCCTTCAAGCTAGGTGAAGGACGGTTTTCACACACACTTATCTCTCAGAACTGAGCATGTTGAGAGACGTTCGTTCATCCAGCACAAAGGGAACGGGTTGCAGGGGAAACCCTTACTCTGGTTTCTCAGTCGGTTTCCTAGTGCCGGTTTGAAGTGCCTGCCGTTTTCACTGTAAAACCGAGTTGGAGCTTGTACCTCCCCATATATATGTATGGAGTGGAGTTGGCAACTGAAAAGAAACTTTGTATTCCCTTCAAGCTAGGTGAAGTACGGCTTTCACACACACTTATCTCTCAGAACTGAGCATGTGGGGAGACTTTCGTTCATCCAGCACAAAGGGAACGGGTTGCAGGAGAAACCCTTACTCTGGTTTCTCAGTCGGTTTCTAAGTGCCGGTTTGAAGTGCCTGCCGTTTTCACTGTAAAACCGAGTTGGAGCTTGTACCTCCCCATATATATGTATGGAGTGGATTTGGCAACTGAAAAGAAACTTTGTGTTCCCTTCAAGCTAAGTGAAGGACGACTTTCACACACACTTATCTCACAGAACTGAACATGTGAAGTGACGTTCGTTCATCCAGCACAAAGGGAACGGGTTGCAGGAGAAACCCTTACTCTGGATTCTCAGTCGGTTTCCTAGTGCCGGTTTGAAGTACCTGCCGTTTTCACTGTAAAACAGAGTTGGAGCTTGTACCTCCCCATATATATGTATGGAGTGGAGTTGGCAACTGAAAAGAAACTTTGTGTTCCCTTCAAGCTAGGTGAAGGACGGCTTTCACACACACTTATCTCTCAGAACTGAGCATGTGGAGAGACGTTCGTTCATCCAGCACAAAGGGAACGGGTTGCAGGAGAAACCCTTACTCTGGTTTCTCAGTCTGTTTCCTAGTGCCGGTTTTAAGTGCCTGCCGTTTTCACTGTAAAACAGAGTTGGAGCTGGTACCTCCCCATATATATGTATGGAGTGGAGTTGGCAACTGAAAAGAAACTTTGTGTTCCCTTCAAGCTAGGTGAAGGACGGCTTTCACACACACTTATCTCTCAGAACTGAGCATGTGGAGAGACGTTCGTTCATCCAGCACAAAGGGAACGGGTGGCAGGGGAAACCCTTACTCTGGATTCTCAGTCGGTTTTCTAGTGCCGGATTGAAGTGCCTGCCGTTTTCACTGTAAAACCGAGTTGGAGCTTGTACCTCCCCATATATATGTATGGAGTGGAGTTAGCAACTGAAAAGAAACTTTGTGTTCCCTTCAAGCTAGGTGAAGGACGGCTTTCACACACACTTATCTCTCAGAACTGAGCATGTGGAGAGACGTTCGTTCATCCAGCACAAAGGGAACGGGTTGCAGGAGAAACCCTTACTCTGGTTTCTCAGTCTGTTTCCTAGTGCCGGTTTGAAGTGCCTGCCGTTTTCACTGTAAAACCGAGGTGGAGCTGGTACCTCCCCATATATATGTATGGAGTGGAGTTGGCAACTGAAAAGAAACTTTGTGTTCCCTTCAAGCTAGGTGAAGGACGGCTTTCACACACACTTATCTCTCAGAACTGAGCATGTGGAGAGACGTTCGTTCATCCAGCACAAAGGGAACGGGTTGCAGGAGAAACCCTTACTCTGGTTTCTCAGTCTGTTTCCTAGTGCCGGTTTGAAGTGCCTGCCGTTTTCACTGTAAAACCGAGTTGGAGCTTGTACCTCCCCATATATATGTATGGAGTGGAGTTGGCAACTGAAAAGAAACTTTGTGTTCCCTTCAAGCTAGGTGAAGGACGGCTTTCACACACACTTATCTCTCAGAACTGAGCATGTGGAGAGTCGTTCGTTCATCCAGCACAAAGGGAACGGGTTGCAGGAGAAACCCTTACTCTGGATTCTCAGTCGGTTTCCTAGTGCCGGTTTGAAGTGCCTGCCGTTTTCACTGTAAAACCGAGTTGCAGCTTTTACCTCCCCATATATATGTATGGAGTGGAGTTGGCAACTGAAAAGAAACTTTGTGTTCCCTTCAAGCTAGGTGAAGGACGGCTTTCACACACACTTATCTCTCAGAACTGAGCATGTGGAGAGACGTTCGTTCATCCAGCACAAAGGGAACGGGTGGCAGGAGAAACCCTTACTCTGGATTCTCAGTCGGTTTCCTAGTGCCGGATTGAAGTGCCTGCCGTTTTCACTGTAAAACCGAGTTGGAGCTTGTACCTCCCCATATATATGTATGGAGTGGAGTTAGCAACTGAAAAGAAACTTTGTGTTCCCTTCAAGCTAGGTGAAGGACGGCTTTCACACACACTTATCTCTCAGAACTGAGCATGTGGAGAGACGTTCGTTCATCCAGCACAAAGGG
Organism: Vicugna pacos; assembly: GCF_048564905.1. Classification (NCBI taxonomy): domain Eukaryota; kingdom Metazoa; phylum Chordata; class Mammalia; order Artiodactyla; family Camelidae; genus Vicugna; species Vicugna pacos. The sequence goes on along the minus strand of NW_027328740.1, from coordinate 76,226,179 downwards.
AACGGGTTGCAGGAGAAACCCTTACTCTGGTTTCTCAGTGTGTTTCCTAGGGCCGGTTTGAAGTGCCTGCCGTTTTCACTGTAAATCCGAGTTGGAGCTTGTACATCCCCATATATATGTATGGAGTGGAGTTGGCAACTGAAAAGAAACTTTGTGTTCCCTTCAAGCTAGGTGAAGGACGGCTTTCACACACACTTATCTCTCAGAACTGAGCATGTGGAGAGACGTTCTTTCATCCAGCACAAAGGGAAAGGTTTGCAGGAGAAACCCTTACTCTGGTTTCTCTGTCTGTTTCCTAGTGCCGGTTTGAAGTGCCTGCCGTTTTCACTGTAAAACCGAGTTGGAGCTTGTACCTCCCCATATATATGTATGGAGTGGTGTTGGCAACTGAAAAGAAACTTTGTGTTCCCTTCAAGCTAGGTGAAGGACGGCTTTCACACACACTTATCTCTCAGAACTGAGCATGTGGACAGACGTTCGTTCATCCAGCACAAAGGGAACGGGTTGCAGGAGAAACCCTTACTCTGGTTTCTCAGTCTGTTTCCTAGTGCCGGTTTGAAGTGCCTGCCGTTTTCACTGTAAAACCGAGTTGGAGCTTGTACCTCCCCATATATATGTATGGAATGAAGTTGGCAACTGAAAAGAAACATTGTGTTCCCTTCAAGCTAGGTGAAGGACGGCTTTCACACACACTTATCTCTCAGAACTGAGCATGTGGAGAGACGTTCGTTCATCGAGCACAAAGGGAACGTGTTGCAGGAGAAACCCTTACTCTGGTTTCTCAGTCAGTTTCCTAGTGCCGGTTTGAAGTGCCTGCCGTTTTCACTGTAAAACCGAGTTGGAGCTTGTACCTCCCCATATATATGTATGGAGTGGAGTTGGCAACTGAAAAGAAACTTTGTGTTCCCTTCAAGCTAGGTGAAGGACGGCTTTCACACACACTTATCTCTCAGAACTGAGCATGTGGAGAGACGTTCGTTCATCCAGCACAAAGGGAACGGGTTGCAGGAGAAACCCTTACTCTGGTTTCTCAGTCTGTTTCCTAGTGCCGGTTTGAAGTGCCTGCCGTTTTCACTGTAAAACCGAGTTGGAGCTTGTACCTCCCCATATATATGTATGGAGTGGAGTTGGCAACTGAAAAGAAACTTTGTGTTCCCTTCAAGCTAGGTGAAGGACGGCTTTCACACACACTTATCTCTCAGAACTGAGCATGTGGAGAGACGTTCATTCATCCAGCACAAAGGGAACGGGTTGCAGGAGAAACCCTTACTCTGGTTTCTCAGTCTGTTTCCTAGTGCCGGTTTGACGTGCCTGCCGTTTTCACTGTAAAACCGAGTTGGAGATTGTACCTCCCCATATATATGTATGGAGTGGAGTTGGCAACTGAAAAGAAACTTTGTGTTCCCTTCAAGCTAGGTGAAGGACGGCTTTCACACACACGTATCTCTCAGAACTGAGCATGTGGAGAGACGTTCGTTCATCCAGCAGAAAGGGAACGGGTTGCAGGAGAAAACCTTACTCTGGTTTCTCAGTCGGTTTCCTAGTGCCGGTTTGAAGTGCCTGCCGTTTTCACTGTAAAACCGAGTTGGAGCTTGTACCTCCCCATATATATGTATGGAGTGGAGTTGGCAACTGAAAACAAACTTTGTGTTCCCTTCAAGCTAGGTGAAGGACGGCTTTCACACACACTTATCTCTCAGAACTGAGCATGTGGAGAGACGTTCGTTCATCCAGCACAAAGGGAACGGGTTGCAGGAGAAACCCTTACTCTGGTTTCTCTGTCTGTTTCCTAGTGCCGGTTTGAAGTGCCTGTCGTTTTCACTGTAAAACCGAGTTGGAGCTTGTACCTCCCCATATATATGTATGGAGTGGAGTTGGCAACTGAAAAGAAACTTTGTGTTCCCTTCAAGCTAGGTGAAGGACGGCTTTCACACACATTTATCTCTCAGAACTGAGAATGTGGAGAGACGTTCGTTCATACAGCACAGAGGGAACGGGTTGCAGGAGAAACCCTTACTCTGGATTCTCAGTCGGTTTCCTAGTGCCGGTTTGAAGTGCTTGCCGTTTACACTGTAAAACCGAGTTGGAGCTTGTACCTCCCCATATATATGTATGGAGTGGAGTTGGCAACTGAAAAGAAACTTTGTGTTCCCTTCAAGCTAGGTGAAGGACGGCTTTCACACACACTTATCTCTCAGAACTGAGCATGTGGAGAGACGTTCGTTCATCCAGCACAAAGGGAACGGGTTGCAGGAGAAACCCTTACTCTGGTTTCTCAGTCTGTTTCCTAGTGCCGGTTTGAAGTGCCTGCCGTTTTCACTGTAAAACCGAGTTGGAGCTTGTACCTCCCCATATATATGTATGGAGTGGAGTTGGCAACTGAAAAGAAACTTTGTGTTCCCTTCAAGCTAGGTGAAGGACGGCTTTCACACACACTTATCTCTCAGAACTGAGCATGTGGAGAGACGTTCGTTCATCCAGCACAAAGGGAACGGGTTGCAGAAGAAACCCTTACTCTGGATTCTCAGTCGGTTTGCTAGTGCCGGTTTGAAGTGCCTGCCGTTTTCACTGTAAAACCGAGTTGGAGCTTGTACCTCCCCATATATATGTATGGAGTGGAGTTGGCAACTGAAAAGAAACTTTGTGTTCCCTTCAAGCTAGGTGAAGGACGGCTTTCACACACACTTATCTCTCAGAACTGAGCATGTGGAGAGACGTTCGATCATCCAGCACAAAGGGAAAAGTGTTGCAGGAGAAACCCGTACTCTGGTTTCTCAGTCTGTTTCCTAGTGCCGGTTTGAAGTGCCTGCCGTTTTCACTGTAAAACCGAGTTGGAGCTGGTACCTCCCCATATATATGTATGGAGTGGAGTTGGCAACTGAAAAGAAACTTTGTGTTCCCTTCAAGCTAGGTGAAGGACGGCTTTCACACACACTTATCTCTCAGAACTGAGCATGTGGAGAGACGTTCGTTCATCCAGCACAAAGGGAACGGTTGGCAGGAGAAACCCTTACTCTGGATTCTCAGTCGGTTTTCTAGTGCCGGATTGAAGTGCCTGCCGTTTTCACTGTAAAACCGAGTTGGAGCTTGTACCTCCCCATATATATGTATGGAGTGGAGTTAGCAACTGAAAAGAAACTTTGTGTTCCCTTCAAGCTAGGTGAAGGACGGCTTTCACACACACTTATCTCTCAGAACTGAGCATGTGGAGAGACGTTCGTTCATCCAGCACAAAGGGAACGGGTTGCAGGAGAAACCCTTACTCTGGTTTCTCAGTCTGTTTCCTAGTGCCGGTTTGAAGTGCCTGCCGTTTTCACTGTAAAACCGAGGTGGAGCTGGTACCTCCCCATATATATGTATGGAGTGGAGTTGGCAACTGAAAAGAAACTTTGTGTTCCCTTCAAGCTAGGTGAAGGACGGCTTTCACACACACTTATCTCTCAGAACTGAGCATGTGGAGAGACGTTCGTTCATCCAGCACAAAGGGAACGGGTTGCAGGAGAAACCCTTACTCTGGTTTCTCAGTCTGTTTCCTAGTGCCGGTTTGAAGTGCCTGCCGTTTTCACTGTAAAACCGAGTTGGAGCTTGTACCTCCCCATATATATGTATGGAGTGGAGTTGGCAACTGAAAAGAAACTTTGTGTTCCCTTTAAGCTAGGTGAAGGACGGCTTTCACACACACTTATCTCTCAGAACTGAGCATGTGGAGAGTCGTTCGTTCATCCAGCACAAAGGGAACGGGTTGCAGGAGAAACCCTTACTCTGGATTCTCAGTCGGTTTCCTAGTGCCGGTTTGAAGTGCCTGCCGTTTTCACTGTAAAACCGAGTTGCAGGTTTTACCTCCCCATATATATGTATGGAGTGGAGTTGGCAACTGAAAAGAAACTTTGTGTTCCCTTCAAGCTAGGTGAAGGACGGCTTTCACACACACTTATCTCTCAGAACTGAGCATGTGGAGAGACGTTCGTTCATCCAGCACAAAGGGAACGGGTGGCAGGAGAAACCCTTACTCTGGATTCTCAGTCGGTTTCCTAGTGCCGGATTGAAGTGCCTGCCGTTTTCACTGTAAAACCGAGTTGGAGCTTGTACCTCCCCATATATATGTATGGAGTGGAGTTAGCAACTGAAAAGAAACTTTGTGTTCCCTTCAAGCTAGGTGAAGGACGGCTTTCACACACACTTATCTCTCAGAACTGAGCATGTGGAGAGACGTTCGTTCATCCAGCACAAAGGGAACGGGTTGCAGGAGAAACCCTTACTCTGGTTTCTCAGTGTGTTTCCTAGGGCCGGTTTGAAGTGCCTGCCGTTTTCACTGTAAATCCGAGTTGGAGCTTGTACATCCCCATATATATGTATGGAGTGGAGTTGGCAACTGAAAAGAAACTTTGTGTTCCCTTCAAGCTAGGTGAAGGACGGCTTTCACACACACTTATCTCTCAGAACTGAGCATGTGGAGAGACGTTCTTTCATCCAGCACAAAGGGAAAGGTTTGCAGGAGAAACCCTTACTCTGGTTTCTCTGTCTGTTTCCTAGTGCCGGTTTGAAGTGCCTGCCGTTTTCACTGTAAAACCGAGTTGGAGCTTGTACCTCCCCATATATATGTATGGAGTGGTGTTGGCAACTGAAAAGAAACTTTGTGTTCCCTTCAAGCTAGGTGAAGTACGGCTTTCACACACACTTATCTCTCAGAACTGAGCATGTGGACAGACGTTCGTTCATCCAGCACAAAGGGAACGGGTTGCAGGAGAAACCCTTACTCTGGTTTCTCAGTCTGTTTCCTAGTGCCGGTTTGAAGTGCCTGCCGTTTTCACTGTAAAACCGAGTTGGAGCTTGTACCTCCCCATATATATGTATGGAGTGAAGTTGGCAACTGAAAAGAAACTTTGTGTTCCCTTCAAGCTAGGTGAAGGACGGCTTTCACACACACTTATCTCTCAGAACTGAGCATGTGGAGAGACGTTCTTTCATCCAGCACAAAGGGAAAGGTTTGCAGGAGAAACCCTTACTCTGGTTTCTCTGTCTGTTTCCTAGTGCCGGTTTGTAGTGCCTGCCGTTTTCACTGTAAAACCGAGTTGGAGCTTGTACCTCCCCATATATATGTATGGAGTGGAGTTGGCAACTGAAAAGAAACTTTGTGTTCCCTTCAAGCTATGTGAAGGACGGCTTTCACACACACTTATCTCTCAGAACTGAGCATGTGGAGAGACGTTCGTTCATCCAGCACAAAGGGAACGGGTTGCAGGAGAAACCCTTACTCTGGTTTCTCAGTCTGTTTCCTAGTGCCGGTTTGAAGTGCCTGCCGTTTTCACTGTAAAACCGAGTTGGAGCTTGTACCTCCCCATATATATGTATGGAGTGGAGTTGGCAACTGAAAAGAAACTTTGTGTTCCCTTCAAGCTAGGTGAAGGACGGCTTTCACACACACTTATCTCTCAGAACTGAGCATGTGGAGAGACGTTCGTTCATCCAGCACAAAGGGAACGGGTTGCAGGAGAAACCCTTACTCTGGTTTCTCAGTCTGTTTCCTAGTGCCGGTTTGACGTGCCTGCCGTTTTCACTGTAAAACCGAGTTGGAGATTGTACCTCCCCATATATATGTATGGAGTGGAGTTGGCAACTGAAAAGAAACTTTGTGTTCCCTTCAAGCTAGGTGAAGGACGGCTTTCACACACACGTATCTCTCAGAACTGAGCATGTGGAGAGACGTTCGTTCATCCAGCAGAAAGGGAACGGGTTGCAGGAGAAAACCTTACTCTGGTTTCTCAGTCGGTTTCCTAGTGCCGGTTTGAAGTGCCTGCCGTTTTCACTGTAAAACCGAGGTGGAGCTTGTACCTCCCCATATATATGTATGGAGTGGAGTTGGCAACTGAAAAGAAACTTTGTGTTCCCTTCAAGCTAGGTGAAGGACGGCTTTCACACACACTTATCTCTCAGAACTGAGCATGTGGAGAGACGTTCGTTCATCCAGCACAAAGGGAACGGGTTGCAGAAGAAACCCTTACTCTGGATTCTCAGTCGGTTTCCTAGTGCCGGTTTGAAGTGCCTGCCGTTTTCACTGTAAAACCGAGTTGAAGCTTGTACCTCCCCATATATATGTATGGAGTGGAGTTGGCAACTGAAAAGAAACTTTGTGTTCCCTTCAAGCTAGGTGAAGGACGGCTTTCACACACACTTATCTCTCAGAACTGAGCATGTGGAGAGACGTTCGATCATCCAGCACAAAGGGAAAAGTGTTGCAGGAGAAACCCGTACTCTGGTTTCTCAGTCTGTTTCCTAGTGCCGGTTTGAAGTGCCTGCCGTTTTCACTGTAAAACCGAGTTGGAGCTGGTACCTCCCCATATATATGTATGGAGTGGAGTTGGCAACTGAAAAGAAACTTTGTGTTCCCTTCAAGCTAGGTGAAGGACGGCTTTCACACACACTTATCTCTCAGAACTGAGCATGTGGAGAGACGTTCGATCATCCAGCACAAAGGGAAAAGTGTTGCAGGAGAAACCCGTACTCTGGTTTCTCAGTCTGTTTCCTAGTGCCGGTTTGAAGTGCCTGCCGTTTTCACTGTAAAACCGAGTTGGAGCTGGTACCTCCCCATATATATGTATGGAGTGGAGTTGGCAACTGAAAAGAAACTTTGTGTTCCCTTCAAGCTAGGTGAAGGACGGCTTTCACACACACTTATCTCTCAGAACTGAGCATGTGGAGAGACGTTCGTTCATCCAGCACAAAGGGAACGGGTTGCAGGAGAAACCCTTACTCTGGTTTCTCAGAGTGTTTCCTAGGGCCGGTTTGAAGTGCCTGCCGTTTTCACTGTAAATCCGAGTTGGAGCTTGTACCTCCCCATATATATGTATGGAGTGGAGTTGGCAACTGAAAAGAAACTTTGTGTTCCCTTCAAGCTAGGTGAAGGACGGCTTTCACACACACTTATCTCTCAGAACTGAGCATGTGGAGAGACGTTCGTTCATCCAGCACAAAGGGAACGGGTTGTAGGAGAAACCCTTACTCTGGTTTCTCAGTCTGTTTCCTAGTGCCGGTTTGACGTGCCTGCCGTTTTCACTGTAAAACCGAGTTGGAGCTTGTACCTCCCCATATATATGTATGGAGTGGAGTTGGCAACTGAAAAGAAACTTTGTGTTCCCTTCAAGCTAGGTGAAGGACGGCTTTCACACACACGTATCTCTCAGAACTGAGCATGTGGAGAGACGTTCGTTCATCCAGCACAAAGGAACGGGTTGCAGGAGAAACCCTTACTCTGGTTTCTCAGTCTGTTTCCTAGTGCCGGTTTGAAGTGCCTGCCGTTTTCACTGTAAAACCGAGTTGGAGCTTGTACCTCCCCATATATATGTATGGAGTGGATTTGGCAACTGAAAAGAAACTTTGTGTTCCCTTCAAGCTAGGTGAAGGACGGCTTTCACACACACTTATCTCTCAGAACTGAGCATGTGGAGAGACGTTCGTTCATCCAGCACAAAGGGAACGGGTTGCAGGAGAAACCCTTACTCTGGTTTCTCAGTCTGTTTCCTAGTGCCGGTTTGAAGTGCCTGCCGTTTTCACTGTAAAACCGAGGTGGAGCTGGTACCTCCCCATATATATGTATGGAGTGGAGTTGGCAACTGAAAAGAAACTTTGTGTTCCTTTCAAGCTAGGTGAAGGACGGCTTTCACACACACTTATCTCTCAGAACTGAGCATGTGGAGAGACGTTCGTTCATCCAGCACAAAGGGAACGGGTTGCAGGAGAAACCCTTACTCTGGATTCTCAGTCGGTTTCCTAGTGCCGGTTTGAAGTGCCTGCCGTTTTCACTGTAAAACCGAGTTGGAGCTGGTACCTCCCCATATATATGTATGGAGTGGAGTTGGCAACTGAAAAGAAACTTTGTGTTCCCTTCAAGCTAGGTGAAGGACGGATTTCACACACACTTATCTCTCAGAACTGAGCATGTGGAGAGACGTTCGTTCATCCAGCACAAAGGGAACGGGTTGCTGGAGAAACCCTTACTCTGGTTTCTCAGTGTGTTTCCTAGGGCCCGTTTGAAGTGCCTGCCGTTTTCACTGTAAATCCGAGTTGGAGCTTGTACATCCCCATATCTATGTATGGAGTGGAGTTGGCAACTGAAAAGAAAGTTTGTGTTCCCTTCAAGCTAGTTGAAGGACGGCTTTCACACACACTTATCTCTCAGAACTGAGCATGTGGAGAGACGTTCTTTCATCCAACACAAAGGGAAAGGATTTCAGGAGAAACCCTTACTCTGGTTTCTCAGTCTGTTTCCTAGTGCCGGTTTGAAGTGCCTGCCGTTTTCACTGTAAACCGAGTTGGAGCTTGTACCTCCCCATATATATGTATGGAGTGGAGTTGGCAACTGAAAAGAAACTTTGTGTTCCCTTCAAGCTAGGTGAAGGACGGCTTTCACACACACTTATCTCTCAGAACTGAGCATGTGGAGAGACGTTCGTTCATCCAGCACAAAGGGAACGGGTTGCAGGAGAAACCCTTACTCTGGTTTCTCAGTCTGTTTCCTAGTGCCGGTTTGAAGTGCCTGCCGTTTTCACTGTAAAACCGAGTTGGAGCTTGTACCTCCCCATATATATGTATGGAGTGAAGTTGGCAACTGAAAAGAAACTTTGTGTTCCCTTCAAGTTAGGTGAAGGACGGCTTTCACACACACTTATCTCTCAGAACTGAGCATGTGGAGAGACGTTCGTTCATCCAGCACAAAGGGAACGGGTTGCAGGAGAAACCCTTACTCTGGTTTCTCAGTCTGTTTCCTAGTGCCGGTTTGACGTGCCTGCCGTTTTCACTGTAAAACCGAGTTGGAGATTGTACCTCCCCATATATATGTATGGAGTGGAGTTGGCAACTGAAAAGAAACTTTGTGTTCCCTTCAAGCTAGGTGAAGGACGGCTTTCACACACACGTATCTCTCAGAACTGAGCATGTGGAGAGACGTTCGTTCATCCAGCAGAAAGGGAACGGGTTGCAGGAGAAAACCTTACTCTGGTTTCTCAGTCGGTTTCCTAGTGCCGGTTTGAAGTGCCTGCCGTTTTCACTGTAAAACCGAGGTGGAGCTTGTACCTCCCCATATATATGTATGGAGTGGAGTTGGCAACTGAAAAGAAACTTTGTGTTCCCTTCAAGCTAGGTGAAGGACGGCTTTCACACACACTTATCTCTCAGAACTGAGCATGTGGAGAGACGTTCGTTCATCCAGCACAAAGGGAACGGGTTGCAGAAGAAACCCTTACTCTGGATTCTCAGTCGGTTTCCTAGTGCCGGTTTGAAGTGCCTGCCGTTTTCACTGTAAAACCGAGTTGAAGCTTGTACCTCCCCATATATATGTATGGAGTGGAGTTGGCAACTGAAAAGAAACTTTGTGTTCCCTTCAAGCTAGGTGAAGGACGGCTTTCACACACACTTATCTCTCAGAACTGAGCATGTGGAGAGACGTTCGATCATCCAGCACAAAGGGAAAAGTGTTGCAGGAGAAACCCGTACTCTGGTTTCTCAGTCTGTTTCCTAGTGCCGGTTTGAAGTGCCTGCCGTTTTCACTGTAAAACCGAGTTGGAGCTGGTACCTCCCCATATATATGTATGGAGTGGAGTTGGCAACTGAAAAGAAACTTTGTGTTCCCTTCAAGCTAGGTGAAGGACGGCTTTCACACACACTTATCTCTCAGAACTGAGCATGTGGAGAGACGTTCGATCATCCAGCACAAAGGGAAAAGTGTTGCAGGAGAAACCCGTACTCTGGTTTCTCAGTCTGTTTCCTAGTGCCGGTTTGAAGTGCCTGCCGTTTTCACTGTAAAACCGAGTTGGAGCTGGTACCTCCCCATATATATGTATGGAGTGGAGTTGGCAACTGAAAAGAAACTTTGTGTTCCCTTCAAGCTAGGTGAAGGACGGCTTTCACACACACTTATCTCTCAGAACTGAGCATGTGGAGAGACGTTCGTTCATCCAGCACAAAGGGAACGGGTTGCAGGAGAAACCCTTACTCTGGTTTCTCAGAGTGTTTCCTAGGGCCGGTTTGAAGTGCCTGCCGTTTTCACTGTAAATCCGAGTTGGAGCTTGTACTTCCCCATATATATGTATGGAGTGGAGTTGGCAACTGAAAAGAAACTTTGTGTTCCCTTCAAGCTAGGTGAAGGACGGCTTTCACACACACTTATCTCTCAGAACTGAGCATGTGGAGAGACGTTCGTTCATCCAGCACAAAGGGAACGGGTTGCAGGAGAAACCCTTACTCTGGTTTCTCAGTCTGTTTCCTAGTGCCGGTTTGACGTGCCTGCCGTTTTCACTGTAAAACCGAGTTGGAGCTTGTACCTCCCCATATATATGTATGGAGTGGAGTTGGCAACTGAAAAGAAACTTTGTGTTCCCTTCAAGCTAGGTGAAGGACGGCTTTCACACACACGTATCTCTCAGAACTGAGCATGTGGAGAGACGTTCGTTCATCCAGCACAAAGGAACGGGTTGCAGGAGAAACCCTTACTCTGGTTTCTCAGTCTGTTTCCTAGTGCCGGTTTGAAGTGCCTGCCGTTTTCACTGTAAAACCGAGTTGGAGCTTGTACCTCCCCATATATATGTATGGAGTGGATTTGGCAACTGAAAAGAAACTTTGTGTTCCCTTCAAGCTAGGTGAAGGACGGCTTTCACACACACTTATCTCTCAGAACTGAGCATGTGGAGAGACGTTCGTTCATCCAGCACAAAGGGAACGGGTTGCAGGAGAAACCCTTACTCTGGTTTCTCAGTCTGTTTCCTAGTGCCGGTTTGAAGTGCCTGCCGTTTTCACTGTAAAACCGAGGTGGAGCTGGTACCTCCCCATATATATGTATGGAGTGGAGTTGGCAACTGAAAAGAAACTTTGTGTTCCTTTCAAGCTAGGTGAAGGACGGCTTTCACACACACTTATCTCTCAGAACTGAGCATGTGGAGAGACGTTCGTTCATCCAGCACAAAGGGAACGGGTTGCAGGAGAAACCCTTACTCTGGATTCTCAGTCGGTTTCCTAGTGCCGGTTTGAAGTGCCTGCCGTTTTCACTGTAAAACCGAGTTGGAGCTGGTACCTACCCATATATATGTATGGAGTGGAGTTGGCAACTGAAAAGAAACTTTGTGTTCCCTTCAAGCTAGGTGAAGGACGGATTTCACACACACTTATCTCTCAGAACTGAGCATGTGGAGAGACGTTCGTTCATCCAGCATAAAGGGAACGGGTTGCTGGAGAAACCCTTACTCTGGTTTCTCAGTGTGTTTCCTAGGGCCCGTTTGAAGTGCCTGCCGTTTTCACTGTAAATCCGAGTTGGAGCTTGTACATCCCCATATCTATGTATGGAGTGGAGTTGGCAACTGAAAAGAAAGTTTGTGTTCCCTTCAAGCTAGTTGAAGGACGGCTTTCACACACACTTATCTCTCAGAACTGAGCATGTGGAGAGACGTTCTTTCATCCAACACAAAGGGAAAGGATTTCAGGAGAAACCCTTACTCTGGTTTCTCAGTCTGTTTCCTAGTGCCGGTTTGAAGTGCCTGCCGTTTTCACTGTAAACCGAGTTGGAGCTTGTACCTCCCCATATATATGTATGGAGTGGAGTTGGCAACTGAAAAGAAACTTTGTGTTCCCTTCAAGCTAGGTGAAGGACGGCTTTCACACACACTTATCTCTCAGAACTGAGCATGTGGAGAGACGTTCGTTCATCCAGCACAAAGGGAACGGGTTGCAGGAGAAACCCTTACTCAGGTTTCTCAGTCTGTTTCCTAGTGCCGGTTTGAAGTGCCTGCCGTTTTCACTGTAAAACCGAGTTGGAGCTTGTACCTCCCCATATATATGTATGGAGTGGAGTTGGCAAATGAAAAGAAACTTTGTGTTCCCTTCAAGCTAGGTGAAGGACGGCTTTCACACACACTTATCTCTCAGAACTGAGCATGTGGAGAGACGTTCGTTCATCCAGCACAAAGGGAACGGGTTGCAGGAGAAACCCTTACTCTGGTTTCTCTGTCTGTTTCCTAGTGCCGGTTTGAAGTGCCTGCCGTTTTCACTGTAAAACCGAGTTGGAGCTTGTACCTCCCCATATATATGTGTGGAGTGGAGTTGGCAACTGAAAAGAAACTTTGTGTTCCCTTCAAGCTAGGTGAAGGACGGCTTTCACACACACTTATCTCTCAGAACTGAGCATGTGGAGAGACGTTCGTTCATCCAGCACAAAGGGAACGTGTTGCAGGAGAAACCCTTACTCTGGTTTCTCAGTCTGTTTCCTAGTGCCGGTTTGAAGTGCCTGCCGTTTTCACTGTAAAACCGAGTTGGAGCTTGTACCTCCCCATATATATGTATGGAGTGGAGTTGGCAACTGAAAAGAAACATTGTGTTCCCTTCAAGCTAGGTGAAGGACGGCTTTCACACACACTTATCTCTCAGAACTGAGCATGTGGAGAGACGTTCGTTCATCCAGCACAAAGGGAACTGGTTGCAGGGGAAACCCTTACTCTGGTTTCTCAGTCTGTTTCCTAGTGCCGGTTTGAAGTGCCTGCCGTTTTCACTGTAAAACCGAGTTGGAGCTTGTACCTCCCCATATATATGTATGGAGTGGAGTTGGCAACTGAAAAGAAACTTTGTGTTCCCTTCAAGCTAGGTGAAGGACGGCTTTCACACACACTTATCTCTCAGAACTGAGCATGTGGAGAGACGTTCGTTCATCCAGCACAATGGGAACCGGTTGCAGGAGAAACCCTTACTCTGGTTTCTCAGTCTGTTTCCTAGTGCCGGTTTGAAGTGCCTGCCGTTTTCACTGTAAAACCGAGTTGGAGCTTGTACCTCCCCATATATATGTATGGAGTGGATTTGGCAACTGAAAAGAAACTTTGTGTTCCCTTCAAGCTAGGTGAAGGACGGCTTTCACACACACTTATCTCTCAGAACTGAGCATGTGGAGAGACGTTCGTTCATCCAGCACAAAGGGAACGGGTTGCAGGAGAAACCCTTACTCTGGTTTCTCAGTCTGTTTCCTAGTGCCGGTTTGACGTGCCTGCCGTTTTCACTGTAAAACCGAGTTGGAGCTTGTACCACCCCATATATATGTATGGAGTGGAGTTGGCAACTGAAAAGAAACTTTGTGTTCCCTTCAAGCTAGGTGAAGGACGGCTTTCACACACACGTATCTCTCAGAACTGAGCATGTGGAGAGACGTTCGTTCATCCAGCACAAAGGAACGGGTTGCAGGAGAAACCCTTACTCTGGTTTCTCAGTCTGTTTCCTAGTGCCGGTTTGAAGTGCCTGCCGTTTTCACTGTAAAACCGAGTTGGAGCTTGCACCTCCCCATATATATGTATGGAGTGGATTTGGCAACTGAAAAGAAAGTTTGTGTTCCCTTCAAGCTAGTTGAAGGACGGCTTTCACACACACTTATCTCTCAGAACTGAGCATGTGGAGAGACGTTCGTTCATCCAGCACAAAGGGAACGGGTTGCAGGAGAAACCCTTACTCTGGTTTCTCAGTCTGTTTCCTAGTGCCGGTTTGAAGTGCCTGCCGTTTTCACTGTAAAACCGGGGTGGAGCTGGTACCTCCCCATATATATGTATGGAGTGGAGTTGGCAACTGAAAAGAAACTTTGTGTTCCTTTCAAGCTAGGTGAAGGACGGCTTTCACACACACTTATCTCTCAGAACTGAGCATGTGGAGAGACGTTCGTTCATCCAGCACAAAGGGAACGGGTTGCAGGAGAAACCCTTACTCTGGATTCTCAGTCGGTTTCCTAGTGCCGGTTTGAAGTGCCTGCCGTTTTCACTGTAAAACCGAGTTGGAGCTGGTACATCCCCATATATATGTATGGAGTGGAGTTGGCAACTGAAAAGAAACTTTGTGTTCCCTTCAAGCTATGTGAAGGACGGCTTTCACACACACTTATCTCTCAGAACTGAGCATGTGGAGAGACGTTCTTTCATCCAGCACAAAGGGAACGGGTTGCAGGAGAAACCCTTACTCTGGTTTCTCAGTCTGTTTCCTAGTGCCGGTTTGAAGTGCCTGCCGTTTTCACTGTAAAACCGAGTTGGAGCTTGTACCTCCCCATATATATGTATGGAGTGGAGTTGGCAACTGAAAAGAAACTTTGTGTTCCCTTCAAGCTAGGTGAAGGACGGCTTTCACACACACTTATCTCTCAGAACTGAGCATGTGGAGAGACGTTCGTTCATCCAGCACAAAGGGAACGGGTTGCAGGAGAAACCCTTACTCTGGTTTCTCAGTCTGTTTCCTAGTGCCGGTTTGACGTGCCTGCCGTTTTCACTGTAAAACCGAGTTGGAGCTTGTACCTCCCCATATATATGTATGGAGTGGAGTTGGCAACTGAAAAGAAACTTTGTGTTCCCTTCAAGCTAGGTGAAGGACGGCTTTCACACACACGTATCTCTCAGAACTGAGCATGTGGAGAGACGTTCGTTCATCCAGCAGAAAGGGAACGGGTTGCAGGAGAAAACCTTACTCTGGTTTCTCAGTCTGTTTCCTAGTGCCGGTTTGAAGTGCCTGCAGTTTTCACTGTAAAACCGAGTTGGAGCTTGTACCTCCCCATATATATGTATGGAGTGGAGTTGGCAACTGAAAAGAAACTTTGTGTTCCCTTCAAGCTAGGTGAAGGACGGCTTTCACACACACTTATCTCTCAGAACTGAGCATGTGGAGATACGTTCGTTCATCCAGCACAAAGGGAAAGGGTTGCAGGAGAAACCCTTACTCTGGTTTCTCTGTCTGTTTCCTAGTGCCGGTTTGAAGTGCCTGCCGTTTTCACTGTAAAACCGAGTTGGAGCTTGTACCTCCCCATATATATGTATGGAGTGGAGTTGGCAACTGAAAAGAAACTTTGTGTTCCCTTCAAGCTAGGTGAAGGACGGCTTTCACACACACTTATCTCTCAGAACTGAGCATGTGGAGAGACGTTCGTTCATCCAGCAGAAAGGGAACGGGTTGCAGGAGAAACCCTTACTCTGGTTTCTCAGTCTGTTTCCTAGTGCCGGTTTGAAGTGCCTGCCGTTTTGACTGTAAAACCGAGTTGGAGCTTGTACCTCCCCATATATATGTATGGAGTGGAGTTGGCAAGTGAAAAGAAACTTTGTGTTCCCTTCATGCTAGGTGAAGGACGGCTTTCACACACACTTATCTCTCAGAACTGAGCATGTGGAGAGACGTTCGTTCATCCAGCACAAAGGGAACGGGTTGCAGGAGAAACCCTTACTCTGGTTTCTCAGTCTGTTTCCTAGGGCCGGTTTGAAGTGCCTGCCGTTTTCACTGTAAAACCGAGTTGGAGCTTGTACCTCCCCATATATATGTATGGAATGGAGTTGGCAACTGAAAAGAAACTTTGTGTTCCCTTCAAGCTAGGTGAAGGACGGCTTTCACACACACTTATCTCTCAGAACTGAGCATGTGGAGAGACTTTCGTTCATCCAGCACAAAGGGAACGGGTTGCAGGAGAAACCCTTACTCTGGTTTCTCAGTCGGTTTCCTAGTGCCGGTTTGAAGTGCCTGCCGTTTTCACTGTAAACCCGAGTTGGAGCTTGTACCTCCCCATATATATGTATGGAGTGGAGTTGGCAACTGAAAAGAAACTTTGTGTTCCCTTCAAGCTAGGTGAAGGACGGCTTTCACACACACTTATCTCTCAGAACTGAGCATGTGGAGAGACGTTCGTTCATCCAGCACAAAGGGAAAGGGTTGCAGGAGAAACCCTTACTCTGGTTTCTCAGTCTGTTTCCTAGTGCCGGGTTGAAGTGCCTGCCGTTTTCACTGTAAAACCGAGTTGGAGTTTGTACCTCCCCATATATATGTATGGAGTGGAGTTGGCCACTGAAAAGAAACTTTGTGTTCCCTTCAAGCTATGTGAAGGACGACTTTCACACACACATATCTCTCAGAACTGAGCATGTGGAGAGACGTTCGTTCATCCAGCACAAAGGGAACGGGTTGCAGGAGAAACCCTTACTCTGGATTCTCAGTCGGTTTTCTAGTGCCGGTTTGAAGTGCCTGCCGTTTTCACTGTAAAACCGAGTTGGAGCTTGTACCTCCCCATATATATGTATGGAGTGGAGTTTGCAACTGAAAAGAAACTTTGTGTTCCCTTCAAGCTAGGTGAAGGACGGATTTCACACACAAATATCTCTCAGAACTGAGCATGTGGAGAGACGTTCATTCATCCAGCACAAAGGAACGGTTTGTAGGAGAAACCCTTACTCTGGTTTCTCAGTCTGTTTCCTAGTGCCGGTTTGAAGTGCCTGCCGTTTTCACTGTAAAACCGAGTTGGAGCTTGTACCTCCCCATATATATGTATGGAGTGGAGTTGGCAACTGAAAAGAAACTTTGTGTTCCCTTCAAGCTAGGTGAAGGACGGCTTTCACACACACTTATCTCTCAGAACTGAGCATGTGGAGAGACGTTCGTTCATCCAGCACAAAGGGAACGGGTTGCAGGAGAAACCCTTACTCTGGTTTCTCAGTCGGTTTCCTAGTGCCGGTTTGAAGTGCCTGCCGTTTTCACTGTAAAACCGAGTTGGAGCTTGTACCTCCCCATATATATGTATGGAGTGGGGTTGGCAACTGAAAAGAAACTTTGTGTTCCCTTCAAGCTAGGTGAAGGACGGCTTTCACACACACTTATCTCTCAGAACTGAGCATGTGGAGAGACGTTCGTTCATCCAGCACAAAGGGAACGGGTTGCAGGAGAAACCCTTACTCTGGTTTCTCAGTCGGTTTCCTAGTGCCGGTTTGAAGTGCCTGCCGTTTTCACTGTAAAACCGAGTTGGAGCTTGTACCTCCCCATATATATGTATGGAGTGGAGTTGGCAACTGAAAAGAAACTTTGTGTTCCCTTCAAGCTAGGTGAAGGACGGCTTTCACACACACTTATCTCTCAGAACTGAGCATGTGGAGAGACGTTCGTTCATCCAGCACAAAGGGAACGGGTTGCAGGAGAAACCCTTACTCTGGTTTCTCAGTCGGTTTCCTAGTGCCGGTTTGAAGTGCCTGCCGTTTTCACTGTAAAACCGAGTTGGAGCTTGTACCTCCCCATATATATGTATGGAGTGGAGTTGGCAACTGAAAAGAAACTTTGTGTTCCCTTCAAGCTAGGTGAAGGACGGCTTTCACACACACTTATCTCTCAGAACTGAGCATGTGGAGAGACGTTCGTTCATCCAGCACAAAGGGAACGGGTTGCAGGGGAAACCCTTACTCTGGTTTCTCAGTCTGTTTCCTAGTGCCTGTTTGAAGTGCCTGCCGTTTTCACTGTAAAACCGAGTTGGAGCTTGTACCTCCCCATATATATGTATGGAGTGGAGTTGGCAACTGAAAAGAAACTTTGTGTTCCCTTCAAGCTAGGTGAAGGACGGCTTTCACACACACTTATCTCTCAGAACTGAGCATGTGGAGAGACGTTCGTTCATCCAGCACAAAGGGAACGGGTTGCAGGAGAAACCCTTACTCTGGTTTCTCAGTCTGTTTCCTAGTGCCGGTTTGAAGTGCCTGCCGTTTTCACTGTAAAACCGAGTTGGAGCTTGTACCTCCCCATATATATGTATGGAGTGGAGTTGGCAACTGAAAAGAAACTTTGTGTTCCCTTCAAGCTAGATGAAGGACGGCTTTCACACACACTTATCTCTCAGAACTGAGCATGTGGAGAGACGTTCGTTCATCCAGCACAAAGGGAACGGGTTGCAGGACAAACCCTTACTCTGGTTTCTCAGTCGGTTTCCTAGTGCCGGTTTGAAGTGCCTGCCGTTTTCACTGTAAAACCGAGTTGGAGCTTGAACCTCCCCATATATATGTATGGAGTGGAGTTGGCAACTGAAAAGAAACTTTGTGTTCCCTTCAAGCTAGGTGAAGGACGGCTTTCACACACACTTATCTCTCAGAACTGAGCATGTGGAGAGACGTTCGTTCATCCAGCACAAAGGGAACGGGTTGCAGGAGAAACCCTTACTCTGGTTTCTCAGTCTGTTTCCTAGTGCCGGTTTGAAGTGCCTGCCGTTTTCACTGTAAAACCGAGTTGGAGCTTGTACCTCCCCATATATATGTATGGAGTGGAGTTGGCAACTGAAAAGAAACTTTGTGTTCCCTTCAAGCTAGGTGAAGGACGGCTTTCACACACACTTATCTCTCAGAACTGAGCATGTGGAGAGACGTTCGTTCATCCAGCACAAAGGGAACGGGTTGCAGGAGAAACCCTTACTCTGATTTCTCAGTCGGTTTCCTAGTGCCGGTTTGAAGTGCCTGCCGTTTTCACTGTAAAACCGAGTTGGAGCTTGTACCTCCCCATATATATGTATGGAGTGCGGTTGGCAACTGAAAAGAAACTTTGTGTTCCCTTCAAGCTAGGTGAAGGACGGCTTTCACACACACTTATCTCTCAGAACTGAGCATGTGGAGAGACGTTCGTTCATCCAGCACAAAGGGAACGGGTTGCAGGAGAAACCCTTACTCTGGTTTCTCAGTCTGTTTCCTAGTGCCGGTTTGAAGTGCCTGCCGTTTTCACTGTAAAACCGAGTTGGAGCTTGTACCTCCCCATATATATGTATGGAGTGGAGTTGGCAACTGAAAAGAAACTTTGTGTTCCCTTCAAGCTAGGTGAAGGACGGCTTTCACACACACTTATCTCTCAGAACTGAGCATGTGGAGAGACTTTCGTTCATCCAGCACAAAGGGAACGGGTTGCAGGAGAAACCCTTACTCTGGTTTCTCAGTCGGTTTCCTAGTGCCGGTTTGAAGTGCCTGCCGTTTTCACTGTAAAACCGAGTTGGAGCTTGAACCTCCCCATATATATGTATGGAGTGGAGTTGGCAACTGAAAAGAAACTTTGTGTTCCCTTCAAGCTAGGTGAAGGACGGCTTTCACACACACTTATCTCTCAGAACTGAGCATGTGGAGAGACGTTCGTTCATCCAGCACAAAGGGAACGGGTTGCAGGAAAAACCATTACTCTGGTTTCTCAGTCTGTTTCCTAGTGCCGGTTTGAAGTGCCTGCCGTTTTCACTGTAAAACCGAGTTGGAGCTTGTACCTCCCCATATATATGTATGGAGTGGAGTTGGCAACTGAAAAGAAACTTTGTGTTCCCTTCAAGCTAGGTGAAGGACGGCTTTCACACACACTTATCTCTCAGAACTGAGCATGTGGAGAGACGTTCGTTCATCCAGCACAAAGGGAACGGCTTGCAGGAGAAACCCTTACTCTGATTTCTCAGTCTGTTTCCTAGTGCCGGTTTGAAGTGCCTGCCGTTTTCACTGTAAAACCGAGTTGGAGCTTGTACCTCCCCATATATATGTATGGAGTGCGGTTGGCAACTGAAAAGAAACTTTGTGTTCCCTTCAAGCTAGGTGAAGGACGGCTTTCACACACACTGATCTCTCAGAACTGAGCATGTGGAGAGACGTTCGTTCATCCAGCACAAAGGGAACGGGTTGCAGGAGAAACCCTTACTCTGGTTTCTCAGTCTGTTTCCTAGTGCCGGTTTGAAGTGCCTGCCGTTTTCACTGTAAAACCGAGTTGGAGCTTGTACCTCCCCATATATATGTATGGAGTGGAGTTGGCAACTGAAAAGAAACTTTGTGTTCCCTTCAAGCTAGGTGAAGGACGGCTTTCACACACACTTATCTCTCAGAACTGAGCATGTGGAGAGACTTTCGTTCATCCAGCACAAAGGGAACGGGTTGCAGGAGAAACCCTTACTCTGGTTTCTCAGTCGGTTTCCTAGTGCCGGTTTGAAGTGCCTGCCGTTTTCACTGTAAAACCGAGTTGGAGCTTGAACCTCCCCATATATATGTATGGAGTGGAGTTGGCAACTGAAAAGAAACTTTGTGTTCCCTTCAAGCTAGTTGAAGGACGGCTTTCACACACACTTATCTCTCAGAACTGAGCATGTGGAGAGACGTTCGTTCATCCAGCACAAAGGGAACGGGTTGCAGGAGAAACCCTTACTCTGGTTTCTCAGTCTGTTTCCTAGTGCCGGTTTGAAGTGCCTGCCGTTTTCACTGTAAAACCGAGGTGGAGCTTGTACCTCCCCATATATATGTATGGAGTGGAGTTGGCAACTGAAAAGAAACTTTGTGTTCCCTTCAAGCTAGGTGAAGGACGGCTTTCACACACACTTATCTCTCAGAACTGAGCATGTGGAGAGACGTTCGTTCATCCAGCACAAATGGAACGGGTTGCAGGAGAAACCCTTACTCTGGTTTCTCAGTCGGTTTCCTAGTGCCGGTTTGAAGTGCCTGCCGTTTTCACTGTAAAACCGAGTTGGAGCTTGTACCTCCCCATATATATGTATGGAGTGGAGTTGGCAACTGAAAAAAAACTTTGTGTTCCGTTCAAGCTAGCTGAAGGACGGCTTTCACACACACTTAACTCTCAGAACTGAGCATGTGGAGAGACGTTCGTTCATCCAGCAAAAAGGGAACGGGTTGCAGGAGAAACCCTTACTCTGATTTCTCAGTCTGTTTCCTAGTGCCGGTTTGAAGTGCCTGCCGTTTTCACTGTAAAACCGAGTTGGAGCTTGTACTCCCCATATATATGTATGGAGTGGAGTTGGCAACTGAAAAGAAACTTTGTGTTCCCTTCAAGCTAGGTGAAGGACGGCTTTCACACACACTTATCTCTCAGAACTGGGCATGTGGAGAGACGTTCGTTCATCCAGCACAAAGGGAACGGGTTGCAGGAGAAACCCTTACTCAGATTTCTCAGTCTGTTTCCTAGTGCCGGTTTGAAGTGCCTGCCGTTTTCACTGTAAAACCGAGTTGGAGCTTGTAACTCCCCATATATATGTATGGAGTGGGGTTGGCAACTGAAAAGAAACTTTGTGTTCCCTTCAAGATAGGTGAAGGACGGCTTTCACACACACTTATCTCTCAGAACTGAGCATGTGGAGAGACGTTCGTTCATCCAGCCCAAAGTGAACGGTTTGCAGGAGAAACCCTTAATCTGGTTTCTCAGTCTGTTTCCTAGTGCCGGTTTGAAGTGCCTGCCGTTTTCACTGTAAAACCGAGTTGGAGCTTGTACCTCCCCATATATATGTATGGAGTGGAGTTGGCAACTGAAAAGAAACTTTGTGTTCCCTTCAAGCTAGGTGAAGGACGGCTTTCACACACACTTATCTCTCAGAACTGAGCATGTGGAGAGACGTTCGTTCATCCAGCACAAATGGAACGGGTTGCAGGAGAAACCCTTACTCTGGTTTCTCAGTCGGTTTCCTAGTGCCGGTTTGAAGTGCCTGCCGTTTTCACTGTAAAACCGAGTTGGAGCTTGTACCTCCCCATATATATGTATGGAGTGGAGTTGGCAACTGAAAAGAAACTTTGTGTTCCCTTCAAGCTAGGTGAAGGACGGCTTTCACACACACTTATCTCTCAGAACTGAGCATGTGGAGAGACGTTCGTTCATCCAGCACAAAGGGAACGGGTTGCAGGAGAAACCCTTACTCTGGTTTCTCAGTCGGTTTCCTAGTGCCGGTTTGAAGTGCCTGCCGTTTTCACTGTAAAACCGTGTTGGAGCTTGTACCTCCCCATATATATGTATGGAGTGGAGTTGGCAACTGAAAAGAAACTTTGTGTTCCCTTCAAGCTAGGGGAAGGACGACTTTCACACACACTTATCTCTCAGAACTGAGCATGTGGAGAGACGTTCGTTCATCCAGCACAAAGGGAACGGGTTGCAGGAGAAACCCTTACTCTGGATTCTCAGTCGGTTTCCTAGTGCCGGTTTGAAGTGCCTGCCGTTTTCACTGTAAAACCGAGTTGGAGCTTGTACCTCCCATATATATGTATGGAGTGGAGTTGGGAACTGAAAAGAAAATTTGTGTTCCCTTCAAGCTAGGTGAAGGACGGCTTTCACACACACTTATCTCTCAGAACTGAGCATGGGGAGAGACGTTCGTTCATCCAGCACAAAGGGAACGGGTTGCAGGAGAAACCCTTACTCTGGTTTCTCAGTCTGTTTCTAGTGCCGGTTTGAAGTGCCTGCCGTTTTCACTGTAAAACCGAGTTGAAGCTGGTACCTCCCCATATATATGTATGGAGTGGAGTTGGCAACTGAAAAGAAACTTTGTGTTCCCTTCAAGCTAGGTGAAGAATGGCTTTTACACACACTTATCTCTCAGAACTGAGCATGTGGAGAGACGTTCGTTCATCCAGCACAAAGGGAACGGGTTGCAGGAGAAACCCTTACTCTGGTTTCTCAGTCTGTTTCCTAGTGCCGGTTTGAAGTGCCTGCCGTTTTCACTGTAAAACCGAGTTGGAGCTTGTACCTCCCCATATATATGTATGGAGTGGAGTTGGCAACTGAAAAGAAACTTTGTGTTCCCTTCAAGCTAGGTGAAGGACGGCTTTCACACACACTTATCTCTCAGAACTGGGCATGTGGAGAGACGATCGTTCATCCAGCACAATGGGAACGGGTTGCAGGAGAAACCCTTACTCTGATTTCTCAGTCTGTTTCCTAGTGCCGGTTTGAAGTGCCTGCCGTTTTCACTGTAAAACCGAGTTGGAGATTGTACCTCCCCATATATATTTATGGAGTGGAGTTGGCAACTGAAAAGAAACTTTGTGTTCCCTTCAAGCTAGGTGAAGGAAGGATTTCACACACAATTATCTCTCAGAATTGAGCATGTGGGGAGACGTTCGTTCATCCAGCACAAAGGGAACGGGTTGCAGGAGAAACCCTTACTCTGGATTCTCAGTCGGTTTCCTAGTGCCGGTTTGAAGTGCCTGCCGTTTACACTGTAAAACCGAGTTGGAGCTTGTACCTCCCCATATATATGTATGGAGTGGAGTTGGCAACTTAAAAGAAACTTTGTGTTACCTTCAAGCTAGGTGAAGGACGGCTTTCACACACACTTATCTCTCAGAACTGAGCATGTGGAGAGACGTTCGTTCATCCAGCACAAAGGGAACGGGTTGCAGGAGAAACCCTTAGTCTGGTTTCTCAGTCTGTTTCCTAGTGCCGGTTTGAAGTGCCTGCAGTTTTCACTGTTAAACCGAGTTGGAGCTTGTACCTCCCCATATATATGTATAGAGTGGAGTTGGCAACTGAAAAGAAACTTTGTGTTCCCTTCAAGCTAGGTGAAGGACGGCTTTCACACACATTATCTCTCAGAACTGAGCATGTGGAGAGACGTTCGTTCATCCAGCACAAAGGGAACGGGTTGCAGGAGAAACCCTTACTCTGGTTTCTCAGTCTGTTTCCTAGGGCCGGTTTGAAGTGCCTGCCGTTTTCACTGTAAAACCGAGTTGGAGCTTGTACCTCCCCATATATATGTATGGAGTGGAGTTGGCTACTGAAAAGAAACTTTGTGTTCCCTTCAAGCTAGATGAAGGACGGATTTCACACACAATTATCTCTCAGAACTGAGCATGTGGGGGACGTTCGTTCATCCAGCACAAAGGGAACGGGTTGCAGGAGAAACCCTTACTCTGTATTCTCAGTCGGTTTCCTAGTGCCGGTTTGAAGTGCCTGCCGTTTACACTGTAAAACCGAGTTGGAGCTTGTACCTCCCCATATATATGTATGGAGTGGGGTTGGCAACTGAAAAGAAACTTTGTGTTCCCTTCAAGCTAGGTGAAGGACGGCTTTCACACACACTTATCTCTCAGAACTGAGCATGTGGAGAGACGTTCGTTCATCCAGCACAAAGGGAACGGGTTGCAGGAGAAACCCTTACTCTGGTTTCTCAGTCTGTTTCCTAGTGCCGGTTTGAAGTGCCTGCCGTTTTCACTGTAAAACCGAGTTGGAGCTTGTACCTCCCCATAAATATGTATGGAGTGGGGTTGGCAACTGAAAAGAAACTTTGTGTTCCCTTCAAGCTAGGTGAAGGACGGCTTTCACACACACTTATCTCTCAGAACTGAGCATGTGGAGAGACGTTCGTTCATCCAGCACAAAGGGAACGGGTTGCAGGAGAAACCCTTAATCTGGTTTCTCAGTCTGTTTCCTAGTGCCGGTTTGAAGTGCCTGCCGTTTTCACTGTAAAACCGAGTTGGAGCTTGTACCTCCCCATATATATGTATGGAGTGGAGTTGGCAACTGAAAAGAAACTTTGTGTTCCCTTCAAGCTAGGTGAAGGACGGCTTTCACACACACTTATCTCTCAGAACTGAGCATGTGGAGAGACGTTCGTTCATCCAGCACAAATGGAACGGGTTGCAGGAGAAACCCTTACTCTGGATTCTCAGTCGGTTTCCTAGTGCCGGTTTGAAGTGCCTGCCGTTTTCACTGTAAAACCGAGTTGGAGCTTGTACCTCCCCATATATATGTATGGAGTGGAGTTGGCAACTGAAAAGAAACTTTGTGTTCCCTTCAAGCTAGTTGAAGGACCGCTTTCACACACACTTATCTCTCAGAACTGAGCATGTGGAGAGACGTTCGTTCATCCAGCACAAAGGGAACGGGTTGCAGGAGAAACCCTTACTCTGGTTTCTCAGTCGGTTTCCTAGTGCCGGTTTGAAGTGCCTGCCGTTTTCACTGTAAAACCGTGTTGGAGCTTGTACCTCCCCATATATATGTATGGAGTGGAGTTGGCAACTGAAAAGAAACTTTGTGTTCCCTTCAAGCTAGGGGAAGGACGACTTTCACACACACTTATCTCTCAGAACTGAGCATGTGGAGAGACGTTCGTTCATCCAGCACAAAGGGATCGGGTTGCAGGAGAAACCCTTACTCTGGATTCTCAGTCGGTTTCCTAGTGCCGGTTTGAAGTGCCTGCCGTTTTCACTGTAAAACCGAGTTGGAGCTTGTACCTCCCATATATATGTATGGAGTGGAGTTGGCAACTGAAAAGAAAATTTGTGTTCCCTTCAAGCTAGGTGAAGGACGGCTTTCACACACACTTATCTCTCAGAACTGAGCATGTGGAGAGACGTTCGTTCATCCAGCACAAAGGGAACGGGTTGCAGGAAAAACCCTTACTCTGGTTTCTCAGTCTGTTTCTAGTGCCGGTTTGAAGTGCCTGCCGTTTTCACTGTAAAACCGAGTTGAAGCTGGTACCTCCCCATATATATGTATGGAGTGGAGTTGGCAACTGAAAAGAAACTTTGTGTTCCCTTCAAGCTAGGGGAAGGATGGCTTTTACACACACTTATCTCTCAGAACTGAGCATGTGGAGAGACGTTCGTTCATCCAGCACAAAGGGAACGGGTTGCAGGAGAAACCCTTACTCTGGTTTCTCAGTCTGTTTCCTAGTGCCGGTTTGAAGTGCCTGCCGTTTTCACTGTAAAACCGAGTTGGAGCTTGTACCTCCCCATATATATGTATGGAGTGGAGTTGGCAACTGAAAAGAAACTTTGTGTTCCCTTCAAGCTAGGTGAAGGAAGGATTTCACACACAATTATCTCTCAGAATTGAGCATGTGGGGAGACGTTCGTTCATCCAGCACAAAGGGAACGGGTTGCAGGAGAAACCCTTACTCTGGATTCTCAGTCGGTTTCCTAGTGCCGGTTTGAAGTGCCTGCCGTTTACACTGTAAAACCGAGTTGGAGCTTGTACCTCCCCATATATATGTATGGAGTGGAGTTGGCAACTGAAAAGAAACTTTTTGTTCCCTTCAAGCTAGGTGAAGTACGACTTTCACACACACTTATCTCTCAGAACTGAGCATGTGGAGAGACGTTCGTTCATCCAGCACAAAGGGAACGGGTTGCAGGAGAAACCCTTACTCTGGTTTCTCAGTCTGTTTCCTAGTGCCGGTTTGAAGTGCCTGCCGTTTTCACTGTAATACCGAGTTGGAGCTGGTACCTCCCCATATATATGTATGGAGTGGAGTTGGCAACTGAAAAGAAACTTTGTGTTCCCTTCAAGCTAGGTGAAGGACGGCTTTCACACACACTTATCTCTCAGAACTGAGCATGTGGAGAGACGTTCGTTCATCCAGCACAAATGGAACGGGTTGCAGGAGAAACCCTTACTCTGGTTTCTCAGTCTGTTTCCTAGTGCCGGTTGGAAGTGCCTGCCGTTTTCACTGTAAAACCGAGTTGGAGCTTGTACCTCCCCATATATATGTATGGAGTGGAGTTGGCAACTGAAAAGAAACTTTGTGTTCCCTTCAAGATAGGTGATGGACGGATTTCACACACAATTATCTCTCAGAACTGAGCATGTGGGGAGACGTTCGTTCATCCAGCACAAAGGGAACGGGTTGCAGGAGAAACCCTTACTCTGGTTTCTCAGTCGGTTTCCTAGTGCCGGTTTGAAGTGCCTGCCGTTTTCACTGTAAAACCGAGTTGGAGCTTGTACCTCCCCATATATATGTATGGAGTGGAGTTGGCAACTGAAAAGAAACTTTGTGTTCCCTTCAAGCTAGGTGAAGGACGGCTTTCACACACACTTATCTCTCAGAACTGAGCATGTGGAGAGACGTTCGTTCATCCAGCACAAAGGGAACGGGTTGCAGGAGAAACCCTTACTCTGGTTTCTCAGTCTGTTTCCTAGTGCCTGTTTGAAGTGCCTGCCGTTTTCACGGTAAAACCGAGTTGGAGCTTGTACCTCCCCATATATATGTATGGAGTGGAGTTGGCAACTGAAAAGAAACTTTGTGTTCCCTTCAAGCTAGGTGAAGAACGGCTTTCACACACACTTATCTCTCAGAACTGAGCATGTGGAGAGACGTTCGTTCATCCAGCACAAAGGGAACGGGTTGCAGGAGAAACCCTTACTCTGGTTTCTCAGTCTGTTTCCTAGTGCCGGTTTGAAGTGCCTGCCGTTTTCACTGTAAAACCGAGTTGGAGCTTGTACCTCCCCATATATATGTATGGAGTGGAGTTGGCAACTGAAAAGAAACTTTGTATTCCCTTCAAGCTAGTTGAAGGACGGCATTCACACACACTTATCACTCAGAACTGAGCATGTGGAGAGACGTTCGTTCATCCAGCACAAAGGGAACGGGTTGCAGGAGAAACCCTTACTCTGGTTTCTCAGTCTGTTTCCTAATGCCGGTTTGAAGTGCCTGCCGTTTTCACTGTAAAACCGAGTTGGAGCTTGTACCTCCCCATATATATGTATGGAGTGGAGTTGGCAACTGAAAAGAAACTTTGTGTTCCCTTCAAGCTAGGTGAAGGACGGCTTTCACACACACTTATCTCTCAGAACTGAGCATGTGGAGAGACGTTCTTTCATCCAGCACAAAGGGAACGGGTTGCAGGAGAAACCCTTACTCTGGTTTCCCAGTCTGTTTCCTAGTGCCGGTTTGAAGTGCCTGCCGTTTTCACTGTAAAACCGAGTTGGAGCTTGTACCTCCCCATATATATGTATGGAGTGGAGTTGGCAACTGAAAAGAAACTTTGTGTTCCCTTCAAGCTAGGTGAAGTACGGCTTTCACACACACTTATCTCTCAGAACTGAGCATGTGGAGAGACGTTCGTTCATCCAACACAAAGGGAACGGATTGCAGGAGAAACCCTTACTCTGGTTTCTCAGTCTGTTTCCTAGTGCCGGTTTGAAGTGCCTGCTGTTTTCACTGTAAACCGAGTTGGAGCTTGTACCTCCCCATATATATGTATGGAGTGGTTTTGGCAACTGAAAAGAAACTTTGTGTTCCCTTCAAGCTAGGTGAAGGACGGATTTCACACACAATTATCTCTCAGAACTGAGCATGTGGGTAGAAGTTCGTTCATCCAGCACAAAGGAACGGGTTGCAGGATAAACCCTTACTCTGGTTTCTCAGTCGGTTTCCTAGTGCCGGTTTGAAGTGCCTGCCGTTTTCACTGTAAAACCGAGTTGAAGCTTGTACATCCCCATATATATGTATGGATTGGAGTTGGCAACTGAAAAGAAACTTTGTGTTCCCTTCAAGCTAGGTGAAGGACGGCTTTCACACACACTTATCTCTCAGAACTGAGCATGTGGAGAGACGTTCGTTCATCCAGCACAAAGGGAACGGTTTGCAAGTGAAACCCTTACTCTGGTTTCTCAGTCGGTTTCCTAGTGCCGGTTTGAAGTGCCTGCCGTTTTCACTGTAAAACCGAGTTGGAGCTTGTACCTCCCCATATATATGTATGGAGTGGAGTTGGCAACTGAAAAGAAACTTTGTGTTCCCTTCAAGCTAGGTGAAGGACGGCTTTCACACACACTTATCTCTCAGAACTGAGCATGTGGAGAGACTTTCGTTCATCCAGCACAAAGGGAACGGTTTGCAGGAGAAACCCTTACTCTGGTTTCTCAGTCTGTTTCCTAGTGCCGGTTTGAAGTGCCTGCCGTTTTCACTGTAAAACCTAGTTGGAGCTTGTACCTCCCCATATATATGTATGGAGTGGAGTTGGCAACTGAAAAGAAACTTTGTGTTCCCTTCAAGCAAGATGAAGGACGGCTTTCACACACACTTATCTCTCAGAACTGAGCATGTGGACAGACGTTCGTTCATCCAGCACAAAGGGAACGGGTTGCAGGAGAAACCCTTTCTCTGGTTTCTCAGTCTGTTTCCTAGGGCCGGTTTGAAGTGCCTGCCGTTTTCACTGTAAAACCGAGTTGGAGCTTGTACTTCCCCATATATATGTATGGAGTGGAGTTGGCAACTGAAAAGAAACTTTGTGTTCCCTTCAAGCTATGTGAAGGACGGCTTTCACACACACTTATCTCTCAGAACTGAGCATGTGGAGAGACGTTCGCTCATCCAGCACAAAGGGAACGGGTTGCAGGAGAAACCCTTACTCTGGTTTCTCAGTCTGTTTCCTAGTGCCGGTTTGAAGTGCCTGCCGTTTTCACTGTAAAACCGAGTTGGAGCTTGTACCTCCCCATATATATGTATGGAGTGGATTTGGCAACTGAAAAGAAACTTTGTGTTCCCTTCAAGCTAGGTGAAGGACGGCTTTCACACACACTTATCTCTCAGAACTGAGCATGTGGAGAGACGTTCGTTCATCCAGCACAAAGGGAACGGGTTGCAGGAGAAACCCTTACTCTGGTTTCTCAGTCTGTTTCCTAGTGCCGGGTTGAAGTTCCTGCCGTTTTCACTGTAAAACCGTGTTGGAGCTTGTACCTCCCCATATATATGTATGGAGTGGAGTTTGCAACTGAAATGAAACTTTGTGTTCCCTTCAAGCTAGGTGAAGGACGGCTTTCACACACACTTATCTCTCAGAACTGAGCATGTGGAGAGACTTTCGTTCATCCAGCACAAAGGGAACGGGTTGCAGGAGAAACCCTTACTCTGGTTTCTCAGTCTGTTTCCTAGTGCCGGTTTGAAGTGCCTGCCGTTTTCACTGTAAAACCGAGTTGTAGCTTGTACCTCCCCATATATATGTATGGAGTGGAGTTTGCAACTGAAAAGAAACTTTGTGTTCCCTTCAAGCTAGGTGAAGGACGGCTTTCACACACACTTATCTCTCAGAACTGAGCATGTGGAGAGACGTTCGTTCATCCAGCACAAAGGGAACGGGTTGCAGGAGAAACCCTTACTCTGGATTCTCAGTCGGTTTCCTAGTGCCGGTTTGAAGTGCCTACCGTTTTCACTGTAAAACAGAGTTGGAGCTTGTACCTCCCCATATATATGTATGGAGTGGAGTTGGCAACTGAAAAGAAACTTTGTGTTCCTTCAAGCTAGGTGAAGGACGGCTTTCACACACACTTATCTCTCAGAACTGAGCATGTGGAGATACGTTCGTTCATCCAGAACAAAGGGAACCGGTTGCAGGAGAAACCCTTACTCTGGATTCTCAGTCGGTTTCCTAGTGCCGGTTTGAATTGCCTGCCGTTTTCACTGTAAAACCGAGTTGGAGCTTGTACCTCCCCATATATATGTATGGAGTGGAGTTGGCAACTGAAAAGAAACTTTGTGTTCCCTTCAAGCTAGGTGAAGGACGGCTTTCACACACATTTTTCTCTCAGAACTGAGCATGTGGAGAGACGTTCGTTCATCCAGCACAAAGGGAACGGTTTGCAGGAGAAACCCTTACTCTGGTTTCTCAGTCTGTTTCCTAGTGCCGGTTTGAAGTGCCTGCCGTTTTCACTGTAAAACCGAGTTGGAGCTTGTACCTCCCCATATATATGTATGGAGTGGAGTTGGCAACTGAAAAGAAACTTTGTGTTCCCTTCAAGCTAGGTGAAGGACGGCTTTCACACACACTTATCTCTCAGAACTTAGCAAGTGGAGAGACGTTCGTTCATCCAGCACAAAGGGAACGGGTTGCAGGAGAAACCCTTACTCTGGATTCTCAGTCGGTTTCCTAGTGCCGGTTTGAAGTGCCTGCCGTTTTCACTGTAAAACCGAGTTGGAGCTTGTACCTCCCCATATATATGTATGGAGTGGAGTTGGCAACTGAAAAGAAACTTTGTGTTCCCTTCAAGCTAGGTGAAGGACGGCTTTCACACACACTTATCTCTCAGAACTGAGCATGTGGAGAGACGTTCGTTCATCCAGCACAAAGGGAACGGGTTGCAGGAGAAACCCTTACTCTGGTTTCTCAGTCTGTTTCCTAGTGCCGGTTTGAAGTGCCTGCCGTTTTCACAGTAAAACCGAGTTGGAGCTTGTACCTCCCCATATATATGTATGGAGTGGAGTTGGCAACTGAAAAGAAACTTTGTGTTCCCTTCAAGCTAGGTGAAGGACGGCTTTCACACACACTTATCTCTCAGAACTGAGCATGTGGAGAGACGTTCGTTCATCCAGCACAAAGGGAACGGGTTGCAGTAGAAACCCTTACTCGGGTTTCTCAGTCTGTTTCCTAGTGCCGGTTTGAAGTGCCTACCGTTTTCACTTTAAAACCGAGTTGGAGCTTGTACCTCCCCATATATATGTATGGAGTGGAGTTGGCAACAGAAAAGAAACCTTGTGTTCCCTTCAAGCTATGTGAAGGTCGGATTTCACACACAATTATCTCTCAGAACTGAGCATGTGGGGAGACGTTCTTTCATCCAGCACAAAGGTAACGGGTTGCAGGAGAAACCCTTACTCTGGATTCTGAGTCGGTTTCCTAGTGCCGGTTTGAAGTGCCTGCCGTTTTCACTGTAAAACCGAGTTGGAGCTTGTACCTCCCCATATATATGTATGGAGTGGAGTTGGCAACTGAAAAGAAACTTTGTGTTCCCTTCAAGCTAGGTGAAGGATGGATTTCACACACACTTATCTCTCAGAACTGAGCATGTGGAGAGACGTTCGTTCATCCAGCAGAAAGGGAACGGGTTGCAGGAGAAACCCTTACTCTTGTTTCTCAGTCTGTTTCCTAGTGCCGGTTTGAAGTGCCTGCCGTTTTCACTGTAAAACCGAGTTGGAGCTTGTACCTCCCCATATATATGTATGGAGTGGAGTTGGCAACTGAAAAGAAACTTTGTGTTCCCTTCAAGCTAGGTGAAGGACGGCTTTCACACACACTTATCTCTCAGAACTGAGCATGTGGAGAGACGTTCGTTCATCCAGCACAAAGGGAACGGGTTGCAGGAGAAACCCATACTCTGGTTTCTCAGTCTGTTTCCTAGTGCCGGTTTGAAGTGCCTACCGTTTTCACTGTAAAACCGAGTTGGAGCTTGTACCTCCCCATATATATGTATGGAGTGGAGTTGGCAACAGAAAAGAAACCTTGTGTTCCCTTCAAGGTATGTGAAGGTCGGATTTCACACACAATTATCTCTCAGAACTGAGCATGTGGGGAGACGTTCTTTCATCCAGCACAAAGGTAACGGGTTGCAGGAGAAACCCTTACTCTGGATTCTGAGTCGGTTTCCTAGTGCCGGTTTGAAGTGCCTGCCGTTTTCACTGTAAAACCGAGTTGGAGCTTGTACCTCCCCATATATATGTATGGAGTGGAGTTGGCAACTGAAAAGAAACTTTGTGTTCCCTTCAAGCTAGGTGAAGAATGGATTTCACACACACTTATCTCTCAGAACTGAGCATGTGGAGAGACGTTCGTTCATCCAGCACAAAGGGAACGGGTTGCAGGTGAAACCATTACTCTGGTTTCTCAGTCTGTTTCCTAGTGCCGGTTTGAAGTGCCTGCCGTTTTCACTGTAAAACCGAGTTGGAGCTTGTACCTCCCCATATATATGTATGGAGTGGAGTTGGCAACTGAAAAGAAACTTTGTGTTCCCTTCAAGCTAAGTTAAGGACGGCTTTCACACACACTTATCTCTCAGAACTGAGCATGTGGAGAGACGTTCGTTCATCCAGCACAAAGGGAACGGGTTGCAGCAGAAACCCTTACTCTGGTTTCTCAGTCTGTTTCCTAGTGCCGGTTTGAAGTGCCTGCCGTTTTCACTGTAAAACCGAGTTGGAGCTTGTACCTCCCCATATATATGTATGGAGTGGAGTTGGCAACTGAAAAGAAACTTTGTGTTCCCTTCAAGCTAGGTGAAGGACGGCTTTCACACACACTTATCTCTCAGAACTGAGCATGTGGAGAGACGTTCGTTCATCCAGCACAAAGGGAACGGGTTGCAGGAGAAACCCTTACTCTGGTTTCTCAGTCTGTTTCCTAGTGCCGGTTTGAAGTGCCTGCCGTTTTCACTGTAAAACCGAGTTGGAGCTTGTACCTCCCCATATATATGTATGGAGTGGAGTTGGCAACTGAAAAGAAACTTTGTGTTCCCTTCAAGCTAGGTGAAGGACGGCTTTCACACACACTTATCTCTCAGAACTGAGCATGTGGAGAGACGTTCGTTCATCCAGCACAAAGGGAACGGGTTGCAGGAGAAACCCTTACTCTGGATTCTCAGTCGGTTTCCTAGTGCCGGTTTGAAGTGCCTGCCGTTTTCACTGTAAAACCGAGTTGGAGCTTGTACCTCCCCATATATATGTATGGAGTGGAGTTGGCAACTGAAAAGAAACTTTGTGTTCCTTCAAGCTAGGTGAAGGACGGCTTTCACACACACTTATCTCTCAGAACTGAGCATGTGGAGATACGTTCGTTCATCCAGAACAAAGGGAACCGGTTGCAGGAGAAACCCTTACTCTGGATTCTCAGTCGGTTTCCTAGTGCCGGTTTGAATTGCCTACCGTTTTCACTGTAAAACCGAGTTGGAGCTTGTACCTCCCCATATATATGTATGGAGTGGAGTTGGCAACTGAAAAGAAACTTTGTGTTCCCTTCAAGCTAGGTGAAGGACGGCTTTCACACACATTTTTCTCTCAGAACTGAGCATGTGGAGAGACGTTCGTTCATCCAGCACAAAGGGAACGGTTTGCAGGAGAAACCCTTACTCTGGTTTCTCAGTCTGTTTCCTAGTGCCGGTTTGAAGTGCCTGCCGTTTTCACTGTAAAACCGAGTTGGAGCTTGTACCTCCCCATATATATGTATGGAGTGGAGTTGGCAACTGAAAAGAAACTTTGTGTTCCCTTCAAGCTAGGTGAAGGACGGCTTTCACACACACTTATCTCTCAGAACTTAGCAAGTGGAGAGACGTTCGTTCATCCAGCACAAAGGGAACGGGTTGCAGGAGAAACCCTTACTCTGGATTCTCAGTCGGTTTCCTAGTGCCGGTTTGAAGTGCCTGCCGTTTTCACTGTAAAACCGAGTTGGAGCTTGTACCTCCCCATATATATGTATGGAGTGGAGTTGGCAACTGAAAAGAAACTTTGTGTTCCCTTCAAGCTAGGTGAAGGACGGCTTTCACACACACTTATCTCTCAGAACTGAGCATGTGGAGAGACGTTCGTTCATCCAGCACAAAGGGAACGGGTTGCAGGAGAAACCCTTACTCTGGTTTCTCAGTCTGTTTCCTAGTGCCGGTTTGAAGTGCCTGCCGTTTTCACTGTAAAACCGAGTTGGAGCTTGTACCTCCCCATATATATGTATGGAGTGGAGTTGGCAACTGAAAAGAAACTTTGTGTTCCCTTCAAGCTAAGTGAAGGACGGCTTTCACACACACTTATCTCTCAGAACTGAGCATGTGGAGAGACGTTCGTTCATCCAGCACAAAGGGAACGGGTTGCAGGAGAAACCCATACTCTGGTTTCTCAGTCTGTTTCCTAGTGCCGGTTTGAAGTGCCTACCGTTTTCACTGTAAAACCGAGTTGGAGCTTGTACCTCCCCATATATATGTATGGAGTGGAGTTGGCAACAGAAAAGAAACCTTGTGTTCCCTTCAAGCTATGTGAAGGTCGGATTTCACACACAATTATCTCTCAGAACTGAGCATGTGGGGAGACGTTCTTTCATCCAGCACAAAGGTAACGGGTTGCAGGAGAAACCCTTACTCTGGATTCTGAGTCGGTTTCCTAGTGCCGGTTTGAAGTGCCTGCCGTTTTCACTGTAAAACCGAGTTGGAGCTTGTACCTCCCCATATATATGTATGGAGTGGAGTTGGCAACTGAAAAGAAACTTTGTGTTCCCTTCAAGCTAGGTGAAGGATGGATTTCACACACACTTATCTCTCAGAACTGAGCATGTGGAGAGACGTTCGTTCATCCAGCAGAAAGGGAACGGGTTGCAGGAGAAACCCTTACTCTTGTTTCTCAGTCTGTTTCCTTGTGCCGGTTTGAAGTGCCTGCCGTTTTCACTGTAAAACCGAGTTGGAGCTTGTACCTCCCCATATATATGTATGGAGTGGAGTTGGCAACTGAAAAGAAACTTTGTGTTCCCTTCAAGCTAGGTGAAGGACGGCTTTCACACACACTTATCTCTCAGAACTGAGCATGTGGAGAGACGTTCGTTCATCCAGCACAAAGGGAACGGGTTGCAGGAGAAACCCATACTCTGGTTTCTCAGTCTGTTTCCTAGTGCCGGTTTGAAGTGCCTACCGTTTTCACTGTAAAACCGAGTTGGAGCTTGTACCTCCCCATATATATGTATGGAGTGGAGTTGGCAACAGAAAAGAAACCTTGTGTTCCCTTCAAGCTATGTGAAGGTCGGATTTCACACACAATTATCTCTCAGAACTGAGCATGTGGGGAGACGTTCTTTCATCCAGCACAAAGGTAACGGGTTGCAGGAGAAACCCTTACTCTGGATTCTGAGTCGGTTTCCTAGTGCCGGTTTGAAGTGCCTGCCGTTTTCACTGTAAAACCGAGTTGGAGCTTGTACCTCCCCATATATATGTATGGAGTGGAGTTGGCAACTGAAAAGAAACTTTGTGTTCCCTTCAAGCTAGGTGAAGGATGGATTTCACACACATTTATCTCTCAGAACTGAGCATGTGGAGAGACGTTCGTTCATCCAGCACAAAGGGAACGGGTTGCAGGTGAAACCATTACTCTGGTTTCTCAGTCTGTTTCCTAGTGCCGGTTTGAAGTGCCTGCCGTTTTCACTGTAAAACCGAGTTGGAGCTTGTACCTCCCCATATATATGTATGGAGTGGAGTTGGCAACTGAAAAGAAACTTTGTGTTCCCTTCAAGCTAAGTTAAGGACGGCTTTCACACACACTTATCTCTCAGAACTGAGCATGTGGAGAGACGTTCGTTCATCCAGCACAAAGGGAACGGGTTGCAGCAGAAACCATTACTCTGGTTTCTCAGTCTGTTTCCTAGTGCCGGTTTGAAGTGCCTGCCGTTTTCACTGTAAAACCGAGTTGGAGCTTGTACCTCCCCATATATATGTATGGAGTGGAGTTGGCAACTGAAAAGAAACTTTGTGTTCCCTTCAAGCTAGGTGAAGGACGGCTTTCACACACACTTATCTCTCAGAACTGAGCATGTGGAGAGACGTTCGTTCATCCAGCACAAAGGGAACGGGTTGCAGGAGAAACCCTTACTCTGGTTTCTCAGTCTGTTTCCTAGTGCCGGTTTGAAGTGCCTGCCGTTTTCACTGTAAAACCGAGTTGGAGCTTGTACCTCCCCATATATATGTATGGAGTGGAGTTGGCAACTGAAAAGAAACTTTGTGTTCCCTTCAAGCTAGGTGAAGGACGGCTTTCACACACACTTATCTCTCAGAACTGAGCATGTGGAGAGACGTTCGTTCATCCAGCACAAAGGGAACGGGTTGCAGGAGAAACCCTTACTCTGGTTTCTCAGTCGGTTTCCTAGTGCCGGTTTGAAGTGCCTGCCGTTTTCACTGTAAAACCGAGTTGGAGCTTGTACCTCCCCATATATATGTATGGAGTGGAGTTGGCAACTGAAAAGAAACTTTGTGTTCCCTTCAAGCTAGGTGAAGGACGGCTTTCACACACACTTATCTCTCAGAACTGAGCATGTGGAGAGACGTTCGTTCATCCAGCACAAAGGGAACGGGTTGCAGGAGAAACCCTTACTCTGGTTTCTCAGTCGGTTTCCTAGTGCCGGTTTGAAGTGCCTGCCGTTTTCACTGTAAAACCGAGTTGGAGCTTGTACCTCCCCATATATATGTATGGATTGGAGTTGGCAACTGAAAAGAAACTTTGTGTTCCCTTCAAGCTAGGTGAAGGACGGCTTTCACACACTTATCTCTCAGAACTGAGCATGTGGAGAGACGTTCGTTCATCCAGCACAAAGGGAACGTGTTGCAGGAGAAACCCTTACTCTGGTTTCTCAGTCTGTTTCCTAGTGCCGGTTTGAAGTGCCTGCCGTTTTCACTGTAAAACCGAGTTGGAGCTTGTACCTTCCCATATATATGTATGGAGTGGAGTTGGCAACTGAAAAGAAACTTTGTGTTCCCTTCAAGCTAGGTGAAGGACGGCTTTCACACACACTTATCTCTCAGAACTGAGCATGTGGAGAGACGTTCGTTCATCCAGCACAAAGGGAACGGGTTGCAGGAGAAACCCTTACTCTGGTTTCTCAGTCGGTTTCCTAGTGCCGGTTTGAAGTGCCTGCCGTTTTCACTGTAAAACCGAGTTGGAGCTTGTACCTCCCCATATATATGTATGGAGTGGAGTTGGCAACTGAAAAGAAACTTTGTGTTCCCTTCAAGCTAGGTGAAGGACGGCTTTCACACACACTTATCTCTAAGAACTGAGCATGTGGAGAGACGTTCGTTCATCCAGCACAAAGGGAACGGGTTGCAGGAGAAACCCTTACTCTGGTTTCTCAGTCGGTTT
This sequence comes from Vicugna pacos, assembly GCF_048564905.1. NCBI lineage: Eukaryota > Metazoa > Chordata > Mammalia > Artiodactyla > Camelidae > Vicugna > Vicugna pacos. The sequence goes on along the minus strand of NW_027328740.1, from coordinate 76,189,296 downwards.
CCTAGTGCCGGTTTGAAGTGCCTGCCGTTTTCACTGTAAAACCGAGTTGGAGCTTGTACCTCCCCATATATATGTATGGATTGGAGTTGGCAACTGAAAAGAAACTTTGTGTTCCCTTCAAGCTAGGTGAAGGACGGCTTTCACACACTTATCTCTCAGAACTGAGCATGTGGAGAGACGTTCGTTCATCCAGCACAAAGGGAACGTGTTGCAGGAGAAACCCTTACTCTGGTTTCTCAGTCTGTTTCCTAGTGCCGGTTTGAAGTGCCTGCCGTTTTCACTGTAAAACCGAGTTGGAGCTTGTACCTTCCCATATATATGTATGGAGTGGAGTTGGCAACTGAAAAGAAACTTTGTGTTCCCTTCAAGCTAGGTGAAGGACGGCTTTCACACACACTTATCTCTCAGAACTGAGCATGTGGAGAGACGTTCGTTCATCCAGCACAAAGGGAACGGGTTGCAGGAGAAACCCTTACTCTGGTTTCTCAGTCGGTTTCCTAGTGCCGGTTTGAAGTGCCTGCCGTTTTCACTGTAAAACCGAGTTGGAGCTTGTACCTCCCCATATATATGTATGGAGTGGAGTTGGCAACTGAAAAGAAACTTTGTGTTCCCTTCAAGCTAGGTGAAGGACGGCTTTCACACACACTTATCTCTCAGAACTGAGCATGTGGAGAGACGTTCGTTCATCCAGCACAAAGGGAACGGGTAGCAGGAGAAACCCTTACTCTGGTTTCTCAGTCGGTTTCCTAGTGCCGGTTTGAAGTGCCTGCCGTTTTCACTGTAAAACCGAGTTGGAGCTTGTACCTCCCCATATATATGTATGGAGTGGAGTTGGCAAGTGAAAAGAAACTTTGTGTTCCCTTCAAGCTAGGTGAAGGACGGCTTTCACACACACTTATCTCTCAGAACTGAGCATGTGGAGAGACGTTCGTTCATCCAGCACAAAGGGAACGGGTTGCAGGAGAAACCCTTACTCTGGTTTCTCAGTCGGTTTCCTAGTGCCGGTTTGAAGTGCCTGCCGTTTTCACTGTAAAACCGAGTTGGAGCTTGTACCTCCCCATATATATGTATGGAGTGGAGTTGGCAACTGAAAAGAAACTTTGTGTTCCCTTCAAGCTAGGTGAAGGACGGCTTTCACACACACTTATCTCTCAGAACTGAGCATGTGGAGAGACGTTCGTTCATCCAGCACAAAGGGAACGGGTAGCAGGAGAAACCCTTACTCTGGTTTCTCAGTCGGTTTCCTAGTGCCGGTTTGAAGTGCCTGCCGTTTTCACTGTAAAACCGAGTTGGAGCTTGTACCTCCCCATATATATGTATGGAGTGGAGTTGGCAACTGAAAAGAAACTTTGTGTTCCCTTCAAGCTAGGTGAAGGACGGCTTTCACACACACTTATCTCTCAGAACTGAGCATGTGGAGAGACGTTCGTTCATCCAGCACAAAGGGAACGGGTTGCAGGAGAAACCCTTACTCTGGTTTCTCAGTCTGTTTCCTAGTGCCGGTTTGAAGTGCCTGCCGTTTTCACTGTAAAACCGAGTTGGAGCTTGTACCTCCCCATATAAATGTATGGAGTGGAGTTGGCAACTGAAAATAAACTATGTGTTCCCTTCAAGCTAGGTGAAGGACGGCTTTCACACACACTTATCTCTCAGAACTGAGCATGTGGAGAGACGTTCGTTCATCCAGCACAAAGGGAACGGGTTGCAGGAGAAACCCTTACTCTGGTTTCTCAGTCGTTTTCCTAGTGCCGGTTTGAAGTGCCTGCCGTTTTCACTGTAAAACCGAGTTGGAGCTTGTACCTCCCCATATATATGTATGGAGTGGAGTTGGCAACTGAAAAGAAACTTTGTGTTCCCTTCAAGCTAGGTGAAGGACGGCTTTCACACACACTTATCTCTCAGAACTGAGCATGTGGAGAGACGTTCGTTCATCCAGCACAAAGGGAACGGGTTGCAGGAGAAACCCTTACTCTGGTTTCTCAGTCTGTTTCCTAGTGCCAGTTTGAAGTGCCTGCCGTTTTCACTGTAAAACCGAGTTGGAGCTTGTACCTCCCCATATATATGTATGGATTGGAGTTGGCAACTGAAAAGAAACTTTGTGTTCCCTTCAAGCTAGGTGAAGGACGGCTTTCACACACACTTATCTCTCAGAACTGAGCATGTGGAGAGACGTTCGTTCATCCAGCACAAAGGGAACGGGTTGCAGGAGAAACCCTTACTCTGGTTTCTCAGTCGGTTTCCTAGTGCCGGTTTGAAGTGCCTGCCGTTTTCACTGTAAAACCGAGTTGGAGCCTGTACCTCCCCATATATATGTATGGAGTGGAGTTGGCAACTGAAAAGAAACTTTGTGTTCCCTTCAAGCTAGGTGAAGGACGGCTTTCACACACACTTATCTCTCAGAACTGAGCATGTGGAGAGACGTTCGTTCATCCAGCACAAAGGGAACGGGTTGCAGGAGAAACCCTTACTCTGGTTTCTCAGTCGGTTTCCTAGTGCCGGTTTGAAGTGCCTGCCGTTTTCACTGTAAAGCCGAGTTGGAGCTTGTACCACCCCATATATATGTATGGAGTGGAGTTGGCAACTGAAAAGAAACTTTGTGTTCCCTTCAAGCTAGGTGAAGGACGGCTTTCACACACACTTATATCTCAGAACTGAGTATGTTGAGAGACGTTCGTTCATCCAGCACAAAGGGAACAGGTTGCAGGAGAAACACTTACTCTGGCTTATCACTCTGTTTCCTAGTGCCGGTTTGAAGTGCCTGCCGTTTTCACTGTAAAACCGAGTTGGAGCTTGTACTTCCCCATATATATGTATGGAGTGGAGTTGGCAACTGAAAAGAAACTTTGTGTTCCCTTCAAGCTAGGTGAAGGACGGCTTTCACACACACTTATCTCTCAGATCTGAGCATGTGGAGAGACGTTCGTTCATCCAGCACAAAGGGAAAGGGTTGCAGGAGAAACCCTTACTCTGGTTTCTCAGTCTGTTTCCTAGTGCCGGTTTGAAGTGCCTGCCGTTTTCACTGTAAAACCGAGTTGGAGCTTGTACCTCCCCATATATATGTATGGAGTGGAGTTGGCAACTGAAAAGAAACTTTGTGTTCCCTTCAAGCTAGGTGAAGGACGGCTTTCACACACACTTATCTCTCAGAACTGAGCATGTGGAGAGACGTTCGTTCATCCAGCACAAAGGGAACGGGTTGCAGGAGAAACCCTTACTCTGGTTTCTCAGTCTGTTTCCTAGTGCCGGTTTGAAGTGCCTGCCGTTTTCACTGTAAAACCGAGTTGGAGCTTGTACCTCCCCATATATATGTATGGAGTGGAGTTGGCAACTGAAAAGAAACTTTGTGTTCCCTTCAAGCTAGGTGAAGGACGGCTTTCACACACACTTATCTCTCAGAACTGAGCATGTGGAGAGACGTTCGTTCATCCATCACAAAGGGAACGGGTTGCAGGAGAAACCCTTACTCTGGTTTCTCAGTCGGTTTCCTAGTGCCGGTTTGATGTGCCTGCCGTTTTCACTGTAAAACCGAGTTGGAGCTTGTACCTCCCCATATATATGTATGGAGTGGAGTTGGCAACTGAAAAGAAACTTTGTGTTCCCTTCAAGCTAGGTTTAGGACGGCTTTCACACACACTTATCTCTCAGAACTGAGCATGTGGAGAGACGTTCGTTCATCCAGCACAAAGGGAACGGGTTGCAGGAGAAACCCTTACTCTGGTTTCTCAGTCGTTTTCCTAGTGCCGGTTTGAAGTGCCTGCCGTTTTCACTGTAAAACCGAGTTGGAGCTTGTACCTCCCCATATATATGTATGGAGTGGAGTTGGCAACTGAAAAGAAACTTTGTGTTCCCTTCAAGCTAGGTGAAGGACGGCTTTCACACACACTTATCTCTCAGAACTGAGCATGTGGAGAGACGTTCGTTCATCCAGCACAAAGGGAACGTGTTGCAGGAGAAACCCTTACTCTGGTTACTCAGTCGGTTTCCTAGTGCCGGTTTGAAGTGCCTGCCGTTTTCACTGTAAAACCGAGTTGGAGCTTGTACCTCCCCATATATATGTATGGAGTGGAGTTGGCAACTGAAAAAAAACTTTGTGTTCCCTTCAAGCTAGGTGAAGGACGGCTTTCACACACACTTATCTCTCAGAACTGAGCATGTGGAGAGACGTTCGTTCATCCAGCATAAAGGGAACGGGTTGCAGGAGAAACCCTTACTCTGGTTTCTCAGTCGATTTCCTAGTGCCGGTTTTAAGTGCCTGCCGTTTTCACTGTAAAACCGGGTTGGAGCTTGTACCTCCCCATATATATGTATGGAGTGGAGTTGGCAACTGAAAAGAAACTTTGTGTTCCCTTCAAGCTAGGTGAAGGACGGCTTTCACACACACTTATCTCTCAGAACTGAGCATGTGGAGAGACGTTCGTTCATCCAGCACAAAGGGAACGGGTTGCAGGAGAAACCCTTACTCTGGTTTCTCAGTCTGTTTCCTAGTGCCGGTTTGAAGTGCCTGCCGTTTTCACTGTAAAACCGAGTTGGAGCTTGTACCTCCCCATATATATGTATGGATTGGAGTTGGCAACTGAAAAGAAACTTTGTGTTCCCTTCAAGCTAGGTGAAGGACGGCTTTCACACACACTTATCTCTCAGAACTGAGCATTTGGAGAGACGTTCGTTCATCCAGCATAAAGGGAACGGGTTGCAGGAGAAACCCTTACTCTGGTTTCTCAGTCGGTTTCCTAGTGCCGGTTTGAAGTGCCTGCCGTTTTCACTGTAAAACCGAGTTGGAGCTTGTACCTCCCCATATATATGTATGGAGTGGAGTTGGCAACTGAAAAGAAACTTTGTGTTCCCTTCAAGCTAGGTGAAGGACGGCTTTCACACACACTTATCTCTCAGAACTGAGCATGTGGAGAGACGTTCGTTCATCCAGCACAAAGGGAACGGGTTGCAGGAGAAACCCTTACTCTGGTTTCTCAGTCTGTTTCCTAGTGCCGGTTTGAAGTGCCTGCCGTTTTCACTGTAAAACCGAGTTGGGGCATGTACCTCCCCATATATATGTATAGAGTGGAGTTGGCAACTGAAAAGAAATTTGTGTTCCCTTCAAGCTAGGTGAAGGACGGCTTTCACACACACTTATCTCTCAGAACTGAGCATGTGGAGAGACGTTCGTACATCCAGCACAAAGGGAACGGGTTGCAGGAGAAACCCTTACTCTGGATTCTCAGTCTGTTTCCTAGTGCCGGTTTGAAGTGCCTGCCGTTTTCACTGTAAAACCGAGTTGGAGCTTGTATCTCCCCATATATATGTATGGAGTGGAGTTGGCAACTGAAAAGAAACTTTGTGTTCCCTTCAAGCTAGGTGAAGGACGGCTTTCACACACACTTATCTCTCAGAACTGAGCATGTGGAGAGACGTTCGTTCATCCAGCACAAAGGGAACGGGTTGCAGGAGAAACCCTTACTCTGGTTTCTCACTCTGTTTCCTAGTGCCGGTTTGAAGTGCCTGCCGTTTTCACTGTAAAACCGAGTTGGAGCTTGTACCTCCCCATATATATGTATGGAGTGGAGTTGGCAACTGAAAAGAAACTTTGTGTTCCCTTCAAGCTAGGTGAAGGACGGCTTTCACACACACTTATCTCTCAAAACTGAGCACGTGGAGAGACGTTCGTTCATCCAGCACAAAGGGAACGGGTTGCAGGAGAAACCCTTTCTCTGGTTTCTCAGTCTGTTTCCTAGTGCCGGTTTGAAGTGCCTGCCGTTTTCACTGTAAAACCGAGTTGGAGCTTGTACCTCCCCATATATATGTATGGAGTGGAGTTGGCAACTGAAAAGAATCTTTGTGTTTCCTTCAAGCTAGGTGAAGGACGGCTTTCACACACACTGATCTCTCAGAACTGAGCATGTGGAGAGACGTTCGTTCATCCAGCACAAAGGGAACGGGTTGCAGGAGAAACCCTTACTCTGGTTTCTCAGTCGGTTTCCTAGTGCCGGTTTGAAGTGCCTGCCGTTTTCACTGTAAAACCGAGTTGGAGCTTGTACCTCCCCATATATATGTATGGAGTGGAGTTGGCAACTGAAAAGAAACTTTGTGTTCCCTTCAAGCTAGGTGAAGGACGGCTTTCACACACACTTATCTCTCAGAACTGAGCATGTGGAGAGACGTTCGTTCATCCAGCACAAAGGGAACGGGTTGCAGGAGAAACCCTTACTCTGGTTTCTCAGTCTGTTTCCTAGTGCCGGTTTGAAGTGCCTGCCGTTTTCACTGTAAAACCGAGTTGGAGCTTGTACCTCCCCATATATATGTATGGAGTGGAGTTGGCAACTGAAAAGAAACTTTGTGTTCCCTTCAAGCTAGGTGAAGGACGGCTTTCACACACACTTATCTCTCAGAACTGAGCATGTGGAGAGACGTTCGTTCATCCAGCACAAAGGGAACGGGTTGCAGGAGAAACCCTTACTCTGGTTTCTCAGTCGGTTTCCTAGTGCCGGTTTGATGTGCCTGCCGTTTTCACTGTAAACCCGAGTTGGAGCTTGTACCACCCCATATATATGTATGGAGTGGAGTTGGCAACTGAAAAGAAACTTTGTGTTCCCTTCAAGCTAGGTGAAGGACGGCTTTCACACACACTTATATCTCAGAACTGAGTATGTGGAGAGACGTTCGTTCATCCAGCACAAAGGGAACGGGTTGCAGGAGAAACCCTTACTCTGGCTTATCACTCTGTTTCCTAGTGCCGGTTTGAAGTGCCTGCCGTTTTCACTGTAAAACCGAGTTGGAGCTTGTACTTCCCCATATATATGTATGGAGTGGAGTTGGCAACTGAAAAGAAACTTTGTGTTCCCTTCAAGCTAGGTGAAGGACGGCTTTCACACACACTTATCTCTCAGAACTGAGCATGTGGAGAGACGTTCGTTCATCCAGCACAAAGGGAAAGGGTTGCAGGAGAAACCCTTACTCTGGTTTCTCAGTCTGTTTCCTAGTGCCGGTTTGAAGTGCCTGCCGTTTTCACTGTAAAACCGAGTTGGAGCTTGTACCTCCCCATATATATATATGGAGTGGAGTTGGCAACTGAAAAGAAACTTTGTGTTCCCTTCAAGCTAGGTGAAGGACGGCTTTCACACACACTTATCTCTCAGAACTGAGCATGTGGAGAGACGTTCGTTCATCCAGCACAAAGGGAACGGGTTGCAGGAGAAACCCTTACTCTGGTTTCTCAGTCTGTTTCCTAGTGCCGGTTTGAAGTGCCTGCCGTTTTCACTGTAAAACCGAGTTGGAGCTTGTACCTCCCCATATATATGTATGGAGTGGAGTTGGCAACTGAAAAGAAACTTTGTGTTCCCTTCAAGCTAGGTGAAGGACGGCAGTCACACACACTTATCTCTCAGAACTGAGCATGTGGAGAGACGTTCGTTCATCCAGCACAAAGGGAACGGGTTGCAGGAGAAACCCTTACTCTGGTTTCTCAGTCTGTTTCCTAGTGCCGGTTTGAAGTGCCTGCCGTTTTCACTGTAAAACCGAGTTTGAGCTTGTACCTCCCCATACATATGTATGGAGTGGAGTTGGCAACTGAAAAGAAACTTTGTGTTCCCTTCAAGCTAGGTGAAGGACGGCTTTCACACACACTTATCTCTCAAAACTGAGCACGTGGAGAGACGTTCGTTCATCCAGCACAAAGGGAACGGGTTGCAGGAGAAACCCTTTCTCTGGTTTCTCAGTCTGTTTCCTAGTGCCGGTTTGAAGTGCCTGCCGTTTTCACTGTAAAACCGAGTTGGAGCTTGTACCTCCCCATATATATGTATGGAGTGGAGTTGGCAACTGAAAAGAATCTTTGTGTTTCCTTCAAGCTAGGTGAAGGACGGCTTTCACACACACTGATCTCTCAGAACTGAGCATGTGGAGAGACGTTCGTTCATCCAGCACAAAGGGAACGGGTTGCAGGAGAAACCCTTACTCTGGTTTCTCAGTCGGTTTCCTAGTGCCGGTTTGAAGTGCCTGCCGTTTTCACTGTAAAACCGAGTTGGAGCTTGTACCTCCCCATATATATGTATGGAGTGGAGTTGGCAACTGAAAAGAAACTTTGTGTTCCCTTCAAGCTAGGTGAAGGACGGCTTTCACACACACTTATCTCTCAGAACTGAGCATGTGGAGAGACGTTCGTTCATCCAGCACAAAGGGAACGGGTTGCAGGAGAAACCCTTACTCTGGTTTCTCAGTCTGTTTCCTAGTGCCGGTTTGAAGTGCCTGCCGTTTTCACTGTAAAACCGAGTTGGAGCTTGTACCTCCCCATATATATGTATGGAGTGGAGTTGGCAACTGAAAAGAAACTTTGTGTTCCCTTCAAGCTAGGTGAAGGACGGCTTTCACACACACTTATCTCTCAGAACTGAGCATGTGGAGAGACGTTCGTTCATCCAGCACAAAGGGAACGGGTTGCAGGAGAAACCCTTACTCTGGTTTCTCAGTCGGTTTCCTAGTGCCGGTTTGATGTGCCTGCCGTTTTCACTGTAAACCCGAGTTGGAGCTTGTACCACCCCATATATATGTATGGAGTGGAGTTGGCAACTGAAAAGAAACTTTGTGTTCCCTTCAAGCTAGGTGAAGGACGGCTTTCACACACACTTATATCTCAGAACTGAGTATGTGGAGAGACGTTCGTTCATCCAGCACAAAGGGAACGGGTTGCAGGAGAAACCCTTACTCTGGCTTATCACTCTGTTTCCTAGTGCCGGTTTGAAGTGCCTGCCGTTCTCACTGTAAAACCGAGTTGGAGCTTGTACTTCCCCATATATATGTATGGAGTGGAGTTGGCAACTGAAAAGAAACTTTGTGTTCCCTTCAAGCTAGGTGAAGGACGGCTTTCACACACACTTATCTCTCAGAACTGAGCATGTGGAGAGACGTTCGTTCATCCAGCACAAAGGGAAAGGGTTGCAGGAGAAACCCTTACTCTGGTTTCTCAGTCTGTTTCCTAGTGCCGGTTTGAAGTGCCTGCCGTTTTCACTGTAAAACCGAGTTGGAGCTTGTACCTCCCCATATATATATATGGAGTGGAGTTGGCAACTGAAAAGAAACTTTGTGTTCCCTTCAAGCTAGGTGAAGGACGGCTTTCACACACACTTATCTCTCAGAACTGAGCATGTGGAGAGACGTTCGTTCATCCAGCACAAAGGGAACGGGTTGCAGGAGAAACCCTTACTCTGGTTTCTCAGTCTGTTTCCTAGTGCCGGTTTGAAGTGCCTGCCGTTTTCACTGTAAAACCGAGTTGGAGCTTGTACCTCCCCATATATATGTATGGAGTGGAGTTGGCAACTGAAAAGAAACTTTGTGTTCCCTTCAAGCTAGGTGAAGGACGGCTGTCACACACACTTATCTCTCAGAACTGAGCATGTGGAGAGACGTTCGTTCATCCAGCACAAAGGGAACGGGTTGCAGGAGAAACCCTTACTCTGGTTTCTCAGTCTGTTTCCTAGTGCCGGTTTGAAGTGCCTGCCGTTTTCACTGTAAAACCGAGTTTGAGCTTGTACCTCCCCATACATATGTATGGAGTGGAGTTGGCAACTGAAAAGAAACTTTGTGTTCCCTTCAAGCTAGGTGAAGGACGGCTTTCACACACACTTATCTCTCAGAACTGAGCATGTGGAGAGACGTTCGTTCATCCAGCACAAAGGGAACGGGTTGCAGGATAAACCCTTACTCTGGTTTCTCTGTTTCCTAGTGCCGGTTTGAAGTGCCTGCCGTTTTCACTGTAAAATCGAGTTGGAGCTTTTACCTCCCCATATATATGTATGGAGTGGAGTTGGCAACTGAAAAGAAACTTTGTGTTCCCTTCAAGCTAGGTGAAGGACGGCTTTCACACACACTTATCTCTCAGAACTTAGCATGTGGAGAGACGTTCGTTCATCCAGCACAAAGGGAACGGGTTGCAGGAGAAACCCTTACTCTGGTTTCTCAGTCGGTTTCCTAGTGCCGGTTTGAAGTGCCTGCCGTTTTCACTGTAAAACCGAGTTGGAGCTTGTACCTCCCCATATATATGTATGGAGTGGAGTTGGACACTGAAAAGAAACTTTGTGTTCCCTTCAAGCTAGGTGAAGGACGGCTTTCACACACACTTATCTCTCAGAACTGAGCATGTGGAGAGACGTTCGTTCATCCAGCACAAAGGGAACGGGTTGCAGGAGAAACCCTTACTCTTATTTCTCAGTCTGTTTCCTAGTGCCGGTTTGAAGTGCCTGCCGTTTTCACTGTAAAACCGAGTTGGAGCTTGTACCTCCCCATATATATGTATGGAGTGGAGTTGGCAACTGAAAAGAAACTTTGTGTTCCCTTCAAGCTAGGTGAAGGACGGCTTTCACACACACTTATCTCTCAGAACTGAGCATGTGGAGAGACGTTCGTTCATCCAGCACAAAGGGAACGGGTTGCAGGAGAAACCCTTACTCTTATTTCTCAGTCTGTTTCCTAGTGCCGGTTTGAAGTGCCTGCCGTTTTCACTGTAAAACCGAGTTGGAGCTTGTACCTCCCCATATATATGTATGGAGTGGAGTTGGCAACTGAAAAGAAACTTTGTGTTCCCTTCAAGCTATGTGAAGGACGGCTTTCACACACACTTATATCTCAGAAGTGAGCATGTGGAGAGACGTTCGTTCATCCAGCACAAAGGGAACGGGTTGCAGGAGAAACCCTTACTCTGGTTTCTCAGTCTGTTTCCTAGTGCCGGTTTGAAGTGCCTGCCGTTTTCACTGTAAAACCGAGTTGGAGCTTGTACCTCCCCATATATATGTATGGAGTGGATTTGGCAACTGAAAAGAAACTTTGTGTTCCCTTCAAGCTAGGTGAAGGACGGCTTTCACACACACTTATCTCTCAGAACTGAGCATGTGGAGAGACGTTCGTTCATCCAGCACAAAGGGAACGGGTTGCAGGAGAAACCCTTACTCTGGTTTCTCTGTTTCCTAGTGCCGGTTTGAAGTGCCTGCCGTTTTCACTGTAAAATCGAGTTGGAGCTTGTACCTCCCCATATATATGTATGGAGTGGATTTGGCAACTGAAAAGAAACTTTGTGTTCCCTTCAAGCTAGGTGAAGGACGGCTTTCACACACACTTATCTCTCAGAACTGAGCATGTGGAGAGACTTTCGTTCATCCAGCACAAAGGGAACGGGTTGCAGGAGAAACCCTTACTCTGGTTTCTCAGTCGGTTTCCTAGTGCCGGTTTGAAGTGCCTGCCGTTTTCACTGTAAAACCGAGTTGGGGCTTGTACCTCCCCATATATATGTATGGAGTGGAGTTGGCAACTGAAAAGAAACTTTGTGTTCCCTTCAAGCAAGGTGAAGGACGGCTTTCACACACACTTATCTCTCAGAACTGAGCATGTGGAGAGACGTTCGTTCATCCAGCACAAAGGGAACGGGTTGCAGGAGAAACCCTTACTCTTATTTCTCAGTCTGTTTCCTAGTGCCGGTTTGAAGTGCCTGCCGTTTTCACTGTAAAACCGAGTTGGAGCTTGTACCTCCCCATATATATGTATTTAGTGGAGTTGGCAACTGAAAAGAAACTTTGTGTTCCCTTCAAGCTAGGTGAAGGACGGCTTTCACACACACTTATCTCTCAGAACTGAGCATGGGGAGAGACGTTCGTTCATCCAGCACAAAGGGAACGGTTTGCAGGAGAAACCCTTACTCTGGTTTCTCAGTCTGTTTCCTAGTGCCGGTTTGAAGTGCCTGCCGTTTTCACTGTAAAACCGAGTTGGAGCTTGTACCTCCCCATATATATGTATGGAGTGGAGTTGGCAACTGAAAAGAAACTTTGTGTTCCCTTCAAGCTAGGTGAAGGACGGCTTTCACACACACTTATCTCTCAGAACTGAGCATGTGGAGAGACGTTCGTTCATCCAGCACAAAGGGAACGGTTTGCAGGAGAAAACCTTACTCTGGTTTCTCAGTCTGTTTCCTAGTGCCGGTTTGAAGTGCCTGCCGTTTTCACTGTAAAACCGAGTTGGAGCTTGTACCTCCCCATATATATGTATGGAGTGGAATTGGCAACTGAAAAGAAACTTTGTGTTCCCTTCAAGCTAGGTGAAGGACGGCTTTCACACACACTTATCTCTCAGAACTGAGCATGGGGAGAGACGTTCGTTCATCCAGCACAAAGGGAACGGTTTGCAGGAGAAACCCTTACTCTGGTTTCTCAGTCTGTTTCCTAGTGCCGGTTTGAAGTGCCTGCCGTTTTCACTGTAAAACCGAGTTGGAGCTTGTACCTCCCCATATATATGTATGGAGTGGAGTTGGCAACTGAAAAGAAACTTTGTGTTCCCTTCAAGCTAGGTGAAGGACGGCTTTCACACACACTTATCTCTCAGAACTGAGCATGTGGAGAGACGTTCGTTCATCCAGCACAAAGGGAACGGTTTGCAGGAGAAAACCTTACTCTGGTTTCTCAGTCTGTTTCCTAGTGCCGGTTTGAAGTGCCTGCCGTTTTCACTGTAAAACCGAGTTGGAGCTTGTACCTCCCCATATATATGTATGGAGTGGAATTGGCAACTGAAAAGAAACTTTGTGTTCCCTTCAAGCTAGGTGAAGGACGGCTTTCACACACACTTATCTCTCAGAACTGAGCATGTGGAGAGACGTTCGTTCATCCAGCACAAAGGGATCGGGTTGCAGGAGAAACCCTTACTCTGGTTTCTCAGTCTGTTTCCTAGTGCCGGTTTGAAGTGCCTGCCGTTTTCACTGTAAAACCGAGTTGGAGCTTGTACCTCCACATATATATGTATGGAGTGGAGTTGACAACTGAAAAGAAACTTTGTGTTCCCTTCAAGCTAGGTGAAGGACGGCTTTCACACACACTTATCTCTCAGAACTGAGCATGTGGAGAGACGTTCGTTCATCCAGCACAAAGGGAACGGGTTGCAGGAGAAACCCTTACTCTGGTTTCTAAGTCGGTTTCCTAGTGCCGGTTTGAAGTGCCTGCCGTTTTCACTGTAAAACCGAGTTGGAGTTTGTACCTCCCCATCTATAAGTATGGAGTGAAGTTGGCAACTGAAAAAAACTTTGTGTTCCCTTCAAGCTAGGTGAAGGACGGCTTTCACACACACTTATCTCTCAGAACTGAGCATGTGGAGAGACGTTCGTTCATCCAGCACAAAGGGAACGGGTTGCAGGAGAAACCCTTATTCGGTTTCTCAGTCTGTTTCCTAGTGCCGGTTTGAAGTGCCTGCCGTTTTCACTGTAAAACCGAGTTGGAGCTTGTACCTCCCCATATATATGTATGGAGTGGAGTTGGCAACTGAAAAGAAACTTTGTGTTCCCTTCAAGCTATGTGAAGGACGGCTTTCACACACACTTATATCTCAGAAGTGAGCATGTGGAGAGACGTTCGTTCATCCAGCACAAAGGGAACGGGTTGCAGGAGAAACCCTTACTCTGGTTTCTCAGTCTGTTTCCTAGTGCCGGTTTGAAGTGCCTGCCGTTTTCACTGTAAAACCGAGTTGGAGCTTGTACCTCCCCATATATATGTATGGAGTGGATTTGGCAACTGAAAAGAAACTTTGTGTTCCCTTCAAGCTAGGTGAAGGACGGCTTTCACACACACTTATCTCTCAGAACTGAGCATGTGGAGAGACGTTCGTTCATCCAGCACAAAGGGAACGGGTTGCAGGAGAAACCCTTACTCTGGTTTCTCTGTTTCCTAGTGCCGGTTTGAAGTGCCTGCCGTTTTCACTGTAAAATCGAGTTGGAGCTTGTACCTCCCCATATATATGTATGGAGTGGATTTGGCAACTGAAAAGAAACTTTGTGTTCCCTTCAAGCTAGGTGAAGGACGGCTTTCACACACACTTATCTCTCAGAACTGAGCATGTGGAGAGACTTTCGTTCATCCAGCACAAAGGGAACGGGTTGCAGGAGAAACCCTTACTCTGGTTTCTCAGTCGGTTTCCTAGTGCCGGTTTGAAGTGCCTGCCGTTTTCACTGTAAAACCGAGTTGGGGCTTGTACCTCCCCATATATATGTATGGAGTGGATTTGGCAACTGAAAAGAAACTTTGTGTTCCCTTCAAGCTAGGTGAAGGACGGCTTTCACACACACTTATCTCTCAGAACTGAGCATGTGGAGAGACGTTCGTTCATCCAGCACAAAGGGAACGGGTTGCAGGAGAAACCCTTACTCTTATTTCTCAGTCGGTTTCCTAGTGCCGGTTTGAAGTGCCTGCCGTTTTCACTGTAAAACCGAGTTGGAGCTTGTACCTCCCCATATATATGTATGGAGTGGAGTTGGCAACTGAAAAGAAACTTTGTGTTCCCTTCAAGCTAGGTGAAGGACGGCTTTCACACACACTTATCTCTCAGAACTGAGCATGTGGAGAGACGTTCGTTCATCCAGCACAAAGGGAACGGTTTGCAGGAGAAACCCTTACTCTGGTTTCTCAGTCTGTTTCCTAGTGCCGGTTTGAAGTGCCTGCCGTTTTCACTGTAAAACCGAGTTGGAGCTGGTACCTCCCCATATATATGTATTTAGTGGAGTTGGCAACTGAAAAGAAACTTTGTGTTCCCTTCAAGCTAGGTGAAGGACGGCTTTCACACACACTTATCTCTCAGAACTGAGCATGTGGAGAGACGTTCGTTCATCCAGCACAAAGGGAACGGGTTGCAGGAGAAACCCTTACTCTGGCTTCTCACTCAGTTTCCTAGTGCCGGTTTGAAGTGCCTGCCGTTTTCACTGTAAAACCGAGTTGGAGCTTGTACCTCCCCATATTTATGTATGGAGTGGAGTTGGCAACTGAAAAGAAACTTTGTGTTCCCTTCAAGCTAGGTGAAGGACGGCTTTCACACACACTTATCTCTCACAACTGAGCATGTGGAGAGACGTTCGTTCATCCAGCACAAAGGGAACGGGTTGCAGGAGAAACCCTTACTCTGGTTTCTCAGTCTGTTTCCTAGTGCCGGTTTGAAGTGCCTGCCGTTTTCACTGTAAAACCGATTTGCAGCTTGTACCTCCATATATATATGTATGGAGTGGAGTTGGCAACTGAAAAGAAACTTTGTGTTCCCTTCAAGCTAGGTGAAGGACGGCTTTCACACACACTTATCTCTCAGAACTGAGCATGTGGAGAGACGTTCGTTCATCCAGCACAAAGGGAAAGGGTTGCAGGGAAACCCTTACTCTGGATTCTCAGTCGGTTTCCTAGTGCCGGTTTGAAGTGCCTGCCGTTTTCACTGTAAAACCGAGTTGGAGCTTGTACCTCCCCATATATATGTATGGAGTGGAGTTGGCAACTGAAAAGAAACTTTGTGTTCCCTTCAAGCTAGGTGAAGGACGGCTTTCACACACACTTATCTCTCAGAACTGAGCATGTGGAGAGACGTTCGTTCATCCAGCACAAAGGGAATGGGTTGCAGGAGAAACCCTTACTCTGGTTTCTCAGTCTGTTTCCTAGTGCCGGTTTGAAGTGCCTGCCGTTTTCACTGTAAAACCGAGTTGGAGCTTATACCTCCCCATATATATGTATGGAGTGGAGTTGGCAACTGAAAAGAAACTTTGTGTTCCCTTCAAGCTAGGTGAAAGACGGCTTTCACACACACTTATATCTCAGAACTGAGCATGTGGAGAGACGTTCGTTCATCCAGCACAAAGGGAACGGTTTGCAGGAGAAACCCTTACCCTGGCTTCTCACTCTGTTTCCTAGTGCCTGTTTGAAGTGCCTGCCGTTTTCACTGTAAAACCGAGTTGGAGCTTGTACCTCCCCATATATATGTATGGAGTGGAGTTGGCAACTGAAAAGAAACTTTGTTCTCCCTTCAAGCTAGGTGAAGGACGGATTTCACACACAATTATCTCTCAGAACTGAGCATGTGGAGAGACGTTCGTTCATCCAGCACAAAGGGAACGGGTTAGAGGAGAAAATCTTACTCTGGATTCTCAGTCGGTTTCCTAGTGCCGGTTTGAAGTGCCTGCCGTTTTCACTGTAAAACCGAGTTGGAGCTTGTACCTCCCCATATATATGTAAGGGGTGGAGTTGGCAACTGAAAAGAAACTTTGTGTTCCCTTCAAGCTAGGTGAAGGACGGCTTTCACACACACTTATCTCTCAGAACTGAGCATGTGGAGAGACGTTCGTCATCCAGCACAAAGGGAACGGGTTGCAGGAGCAACCCTTACTCTGGATTCTCAGTCGGTTTCCTAATGCCGGTTTGAAGTGCCTGCCGTTTTCACTGTAAAACCGAGTTGGAGCTTGTACCTCCCCATATATATGTATGGAACGGAGTTGGCAACTGAAAAGGAACTTTGTGTTCCCTTCAAGCTAGGTGAAGGACGGCTTTCACACACACTAATCTCTCAGAACTGAGCATGTGGAGAGACGTTCGTTCATCCAGCACAAAGGGAACGGGTTGCAGGAGAAACCCTTACTCTGGTTTCTCAGTCTGTTTCCTAGTGCCGGTTTGAAGTGCCTGCCTTTTTCACTGTAAAACCGAGTTGGAGCTTGTACCTCCCCATATATATGTATGGAGTGGAGTTGGCAACTGAAAAGAAACTTTGTGTTCCTTCAAGCTAGGTGAAGGACGGATTTCACACACACTTATCTCTCAGAACTGAGCATGTGGAGAGACGTTCGTTCATCCAGCACAAAGGGAACGGGTTGCAGGAGAAACCCTTACTCTTATTTCTCAGTCTGTTTCCTAGTGCCGGTTTGAAGTGCCTGCCGTTTTCACTGTAAAACCGAGTTGGAGCTGTTACCTCCCCATATATATGTATTTAGTGGAGTTGGCAACTGAAAAGAAACTTTGTGTTCCCTTCAAGCTAGGTGAAGGACGGCTTTCACACACACTTATCTCTCAGAACTGAGCATGTGGAGAGACGTTCGTTCATCCAGCACAAAGGGAACGGGTTGCAGGAGAAACCCTTACTCTGGCTTCTCACTCTGTTTCCTAGTGCCGGTTTGAAGTGCCTGCCGTTTTCACTGTAAAACCGAGTTGGAGCTTGTACCTCCCCATATATATGTATGGAGTGGAGTTGGCAACTGAAAAGAAACTTTGTGTTCCCTTCAAGCTAGGTGAAGGACGGCTTTCACACACACTTATCTCTCAGAACTGAGCATGTGGAGAGACGTTCGTTCATCCAGCACAAAGGGAACGGGATGCAGGAGAAAGCATTACTCTGGATTCTCAGTCAGTTTCCTAGTGCCGGTTTGAAGTGCCTGCCGTTTTCACTGTAAAACCGAGTTGGAGCTTGTACCTCCCCATATATATGTATGGAGTGGAGTTGGCAACTGAAAAGAAACTTTGTGTTCCCTTCAAGCTAGGTGAAGGACGGCTTTCACACACACTTATCTCTCAGAACTGAGCATGTGGAGAGACGTTCGTTCATCCAGCACAAAGGGAACGGGTTGCAGGATAAACCCTTACACTGTTTTCTCTGTTTCCTGGTGCCGGTTTGAAGTGCCTGCCGTTTTCACTGTAAAATCGAGTTGGAGCTTTTACCTCCCCATATATATGTATGGAGTGGAGTTGGCAACTGAAAAGAAACTTTGTGTTCCCTTCAAGCTAGGTGAAGGACGGCTTTCACACACACTTATCTCTCAGAACTGAGCATGTGGAGAGACGTTCGTTCATCCAGCACAAAGGGAACGGGTTGCAGGAGAAACCCTTTCTCTGGTTTCTCAGTCGGTTTCCTAGTGCCGGTTTGAAGTGCCTGCCGTTTTCACTGTAAAACCGAGTTGGAGCTTGTACCTCCCCATATATATGTATGGAGTGGAGTTGGCAACTGAAAAGAAACTTTGTGTTCCCTTCAAGCTAGGTGAAGGACGGCTTTCACACACACTTATCTCTCAGAACTGAGCATGTGGAGAGACGTTCGTTCATCCAGCACAAAGGGAACGGGTTGCAGGAGAAACCCTTACTCTTATTTCTCAGTCTGTTTCCTAGTGCCGGTTTGAAGTGCCTGCCGTTTTCACTGTAAAACCGAGTTGGAGCTTGTACCTCCCCATATATATGTATGGAGTGGAGTTGGCAACTGAAAAGAAACTTTGTGTTCCCTTCAAGCTAGGTGAAGGACGGCTTTCACACACACTTATCTCTCAGAACTGAGCATGTGGAGAGACGTTCGTTCATCCAGCACAAAGGGAACGGTTTGCAGGAGAAACCCTTACTCTTATTTCTCAGTCTGTTTCCTAGTGCCGGTTTGAAGTGCCTGCCGTTTTCACTGTAAAACCGAGTTGGAGCTGTTACCTCCCCATATATATGTATTTAGTGGAGTTGGCAACTGAAAAGAAACTTTGTGTTCCCTTCAAGCTAGGTGAAGGACGGCTTTCACACACACTTATCTCTCAGAACTGAGCATGTGGAGAGACGTTCGTTCATCCAGCACAAAGGGAACGGGTTGCAGGAGAAACCCTTACTCTGGCTTCTCACTCTGTTTCCTAGTGCCGGTTTGAAGTGCCTGCCGTTTTCACTGTAAAACCGAGTTGGAGCTTGTACCTCCCCATATATATGTATGGAGTGGAGTTGGCAACTGAAAAGAAACTTTGTGTTCCCTTCAAGCTAGGTGAAGGACGGCTTTCACACACACATATCTCTCAGAACTGAGCATGTGGAGAGACGTTCGTTCATCCAGCACAAAGGGAACTGGTTGCAGGAGAAACCCTTACTCTGGTTTCTCAGTCTGTTTCCTAGTGCCGGTTTGAAGTGCCTGCCGTTTTCACTGTAAAACCGAGTTGGAGCTGTTACCTCCCCATATATATGTATTTAGTGGAGTTGGCAACTGAAAAGAAACTTTGTGTTCCCTTCAAGCTAGGTGAAGGACGGCTTTCACACACACTTATCTCTCAGAACTGAGCATGTGGAGAGACGTTCGTTCATCCAGCACAAAGGGAACGGGTTGCAGGAGAAACCCTTACTCTGGCTTCTCACTCTGTTTCCTAGTGCCGGTTTGAAGTGCCTGCCGTTTTCACTGTAAAACCAAGTTGGAGCTTGTACCTCCCCATATATATGTATGGAGTGGAGTTGGCAACTGAAAAGAAACTTTGTGTTCCCTTCAAGCTAGGTGAAGGACGGCTTTCACACACACTTATCTCTCAGAACTGAGCATGTGGAGAGACGTTCGTTCATCCAGCACAAAGGGAACTGGTTGCAGGGAAAACCCTTACTCTTATTTCTCAGTCTGTTTCCTAGTGCCGGTTTGAAGTGCCTGCCGTTTTCACTGTAAAACCGAGTTGGAGCTGTTACCTCCCCATATATATGTATTTAGTGGAGTTGGCAACTGAAAAGAAACTTTGTGTTCCCTTCAAGCTAGGTGAAGGACGGCTTTCACACACACTTATCTCTCAGAACTGAGCATGTGGAGAGACGTTCGTTCATCCAGCACAAAGGGAACGGGTTGCAGGAGAAACCCTTACTCTGGCTTCTCACTCTGTTTCCTAGTGCCGGTTTGAAGTGCCTGCCGTTTTCACTGTAAAACCGAGTTGGAGCTTGTACCTCCCCATATATATGTATGGAGTGGAGTTGGCAACTGAAAAGAAACTTTGTGTTCCCTTCAAGCTAGGTGAAGGACGGCTTTCACACACACTTATCTCTCAGAACTGAGCATGTGGAGAGACGATCGTTCATCCAGCACAAAGGGAACGGTTTGCAGGAGAAACCCTTACTCTGGTTTCTCAGTCTGTTTCCTAGTGCCGGTTTGAAGTGCCTGCCTTTTTCACTGTAAAACCGAGTTGGAGCTTGTACCACCCCATATATATGTATGGAGTGGAGTTGGCAACTGAAAAGAAACTTTGTGTTCCCTTCAAGCTAGGTGAAGGACGGCTTTCACACACACTTATCTCTCAGAACTGAGCATGTGGAGAGACGTTCGTTCATCCAGCACAAAGGGAACGGGTTGCAGGAGAAACCCTTACTCTGGTTTCTCAGTCTGTTTCCTAGTGCCGGTTTGAAGTGCCTGCCGTTTTCACTGTAAAACCGAGTTGGAGCTTGTACCTCCCCATATATATGTATGGAGTGGAGTTGGCAACTGAAAAGAAACTTTGTGTTCCCTTCAAGCTAGGTGAAGGACGGCTTTCACACACACTTATCTCTCAGAACTGAGCATGTGGAGAGACGGTCGTTCATCCAGCACAAAAGGAAAGGGTTGCAGGAGAAACCCTTACTCTGGATTCTCAGTCGGTTTCCTAGTGCCGGTTTGAAGTGCCTGCCGTTTTCACTGTAAAACCGAGTTGGAGCTTGTACCTCCCCATATATATGTATGGAGTGGATTTGGCAACTGAAAAGAAACTTTGTGTTCCCTTCAAGCTAGGTGAAGGACGGCTTTCACACACACTTATCTCTCAGAACTGAGCATGTGGAGAGACGTTCGTTCATCCAGCACAAAGGGAACGGGTTGCAGGAGAAACCCTTACTCTGGTTTCTCAGTCTGTTTCCTAGTGCCGGTTTGAAGTGCCTGCCGTTTTCACTGTAAAATCGAGTTGGAGCTTGTACCTCCCCATATATATGTATGGAGTGGAGTTGGCAACTGAAAAGAAACTTTGTGTTCCCTTCAAGCTAGGTGAAGGACGGCTTTCACACACACTTATCTCTCAGAACTGAGCATGTGGAGAGACGTTCGTTCATCCAGCACAAAGGGAACGGGTTGCAGGAGAAACCCTTAGTCTGGTTTCTCAGTCTGTTTCCTAGTGCCGGTTTGAAGTGCCTGCCGTTTTCACTGTAAAACCGTGTTGGAGCTGTTACCTCCCCATATATATGTATTTAGTGGAGTTGGCAACTGAAAAGAAACTTTGTGTTCCCTTCAAGCTAGGTGAAGGACGGCTTTCACACACACATATCTCTCAGAACTGAGCATGTGGAGAGACGTTCGTTCATCCAGCACAAAGGGAACGGGTTGCAGGAGAATCCCTTACTCTGGCTTCTCACTCTGTTTCCTAGTGCCGGTTTGAAGTGCCTGCCGTTTTCACTGTAAAACCGAGTTGGAGCTTGTACCTCCCCATATATATGTATGGAGTGGAGTTGGCAACTGAAAAGAAACTTTGTGTTCCCTTCAAGCTAGGTGAAGGACGGCTTTCACACACACTTATCTCTCAGAACTGAGCATGTGGAGAGACGTTCGTTCATCCAGCACAAAGGGAACGGTTTGCAGTAGAAACCCTTACTCTGGTTTCTCAGTCTGTTTCCTAGTGCCGGTTTGAAGTGCCTGCCGTTTTCACTGTAAAACCGAGTTGGAGCTTGTACCTCCCCATATATATGTATGGAGTGGAGTTGGCAACTGAAAAGAAACTTTGTGTTCCCTTCAAGCTAGGTGAAGGACGGCTTTCACACACACTTATCTCTCAGAACTGAGCATGTGGAGAGACGTTCGTTCATCCAGCACAAAGGGAACTGGTTGCAGGGGAAACCCTTACTCTGGTTTCTCAGTCTGTTTCCTAGTGCCGGTTTGAAGTGCCTGCCGTTTTCACTGTAAAACCGAGTTGGAGCTGTTACCTCCCCATATATATGTATTTAGTGGAGTTGGCAACTGAAAAGAAACTTTGTGTTCCCTTCAAGCTAGGTGAAGGACGGCTTTCACACACACTTATCTCTCAGAACTGAGCATGTGGAGAGACGTTCGTTCATCCAGCACAAAGGGAACGGGTTGCAGGAGAAACCCTTACTCTGGCTTCCCACTCTGTTTCCTAGTGCCGGTTTGAAGTGCCTGCCGTTTTCACTGTAAAACCGAGTTGGAGCTTGTACCTCCCCATATATATGTATGGAGTGGAGTTGGCAACTGAAAAGAAACTTTGTGTTCCCTTCAAGCTAGGTGAAGGACGGCTTTCACACACACTTATCTCTCAGAACTGAGCATGTGGAGAGACGATCGTTCATCCAGCACAAAGGGAACGGTTTGCAGGAGAAACCCTTACTCTGGTTTCTCAGTCTGTTTCCTAGTGCCGGTTTGAAGTGCCTGCCTTTTTCACTGTAAAACCGAGTTGGAGCTTGTACCACCCCATATATATGTATGGAGCGGAGTTGGCAACTGAAAAGAAACTTTGTGTTCCCTTCAAGCTAGGTGAAGGACGGCTTTCACACACACTTATCTCTCAGAACTGAGCATGTGGAGAGACGTTCGTTCATCCAGCACAAAGGGAACGGGTTGCAGGAGAAACCCTTACTCTGGTTTCTCAATCTGTTTCCTAGTGCCGGTTTGAAGTGCCTGCCGTTTTCACTGTAAAATCGAGTTGGAGCTTGTACCTCCCCATATATATGTATGGAGTGGAGTTGGCAACTGAAAAGAAACTTTGTGTTCCCTTCAAGCTAGGTGAAGGACGGCTTTCACACACACTTATCTCTCAGAACTGAGCATGTGGAGAGACGTTCGTTCATCCAGCACAAAGGGAACGGGTTGCAGGAGAAACCCTTAGTCTGGTTTCTCAGTCTGTTTCCTAGTGCCGGTTTGAAGTGCCTGCCGTTTTCACTGTAAAACCTAGTTGGAGCTTGTACCTCCCCATATATATGTATGGAGTGGAGTTGGCAACTGAAAAGAAACTTTGTGTTCCCTTCAAGCTAGGTGAAGGACGGCTTTCACACACACTTATCTCTCAGAACTGAGCATGTGGAGAGACGTTCGTTCATCCAGCACAAAGGGAACGGGTTGCAGGAGAAACCCTTACCCTTATTTCTCAGTCGGTTTCCTAGTGCCGGTTTGAAGTGCCTGCCGTTTTCACTGTAAAACCGAGTTGGAGCTTGTACCTCCCCATATATATGTATGGAGTGGAGTTGGCAACTGAAAAGAAACTTTGTGTTCCCTTCAAGCTAGGTGAAGGACGGCTTTCACACACACTTATCTCTCAGAACTGAGCATGTGGAGAGACGTTCGTTCATCCAGCACAAAGGGAACGGGTTGCAGGAGAAACCCTTACTCTTATTTCTCAGTCTGTTTCCTAGTGCCGGTTTGAAGTGCGTGCCGTTTTCACTGTAAAACCGAGTTGGAGCTGGTACCTCCCCATATATATGTATTTAGTGGAGTTGGCAACTGAAAAGAAACTTTGTGTTCCCTTCAAGCTAGGTGAAGGACGGCTTTCACACACACTTATCTCTCAGAACTGAGCATGTGGAGAGACGTTCGTTCATCCAGCACAAAGGGAACGGGTTGCAGGAGAAACCCTTACTCTGGCTTCTCACTCTGTTTCCTAGTGCCGGTTTGAAGTGCCTGCCGTTTTCACTGTAAAACCGAGTTGGAGCTTGTACCTCCCCATATATATGTATGGAGTGGAGCTGGCAACTGAAAAGAAACTTTGTGTTCCCTTCAAGCTAGGTGAAGGACGGCTTTCACACACACTTATCTCTCAGAACTGAGCATGTGGAGAGACGTTCGTTCATCCAGCACAAAGGGAACGGGTTGCAGGAGAAACCCTTACTCTGGCTTCTCACTCTGTTTCCTAGTGCCGGTTTGAAGTGCCTGCCGTTTTCACTGTAAAACCGAGTTGGAGCTTGTACCTCCCCATATATATGTATGGAGTGGAGTTGGCAACTGAAAAGAAACTTTGTGTTCCCTTCAAGCTAGGTGAAGGACGGCTTTCACACACACTTATCTCTCAGAACTGAGCATGTGGAGAGACGTTCGTTCATCCAGCACAAAGGGAACGGGTTGCAGGAGAAACCCTTACTCTGGTTTCTCAGTCTGTTTCCTAGTGCCGGTTTGAAGTGCCTGCCGTTTTCACTGTAAAACCGAGTTGGAGCTTGTACCTCCCCATATATATGTATGGAGTGGAGTTGGCAACTGAAAAGAAACTTTGTGTTCCCTTCAAGCTAGGTGAAGGACGGCTTTCACACACACTTATCTCTCAGACCTGAGCATGTGGAGAGACGGTCGTTCATCCAGCACAAAAGGAAAGGGTTGCAGGAGAAACCCTTACTCTGGATTCTCAGTCGGTTTCCCAGTGCCGGTTTGAAGTGCCTGCCGTTTTCACTGTAAAACCGAGTTGGAGCTTGTACCTCCCCATATATATGTATGGAGTGGATTTGGCACCTGAAAAGAAACTTTGTGTTCCCTTCAAGCTAGGTGAAGTACGGCTTTCACACACACTTATCTCTCAGAACTGAGCATGTGGAGAGACGTTCGTTCATCCAGCACAAAGGGAACGGGTTGCAGGAGAAACCCTTACTCTGGTTTCTCAGTCTGTTTCCTAGTGCCGGTTTGAAGTGCCTGCCGTTTTCACTGTAAAATCGAGTTGGAGCTTGTACCTCCCCATATATATGTATGGAGTGGAGTTGGCAACTGAAAAGAAACTTTGTGTTCCCTTCAAGCTAGGTGAAGGACGGCTTTCACACACACTTATCTCTCAGAACTGAGCATGTGGAGAGACGTTCGTTCATCCAGCACAAAGGGAACGGGTTGCAGGAGAAACCCTTAGTCTGGTTTCTCAGTCTGTTTCCTAGTGCCGGTTTGAAGTGCCTGCCGTTTTCACTGTAAAACCGAGTTGGAGCTGTTACCTCCCCATATATATGTATTTAGTGGAGTTGGCAACTGAAAAGAAACTTTGTGTTCCCTTCAAGCTAGGTGAAGGACGGCTTTCACACACACTTATCTCTCAGAATTGAGCATGTGGAGAGACGTTCGTTCATCCAGCACAAAGGGAACGGGTTGCAGGAGAAACCCTTACTCTGGCTTCTCACTCTGTTTCCTAGTGCCGGTTTGAAGTGCCTGCCGTTTTCACTGTAAAACCGAGTTGGAGCTTGTACCTCCCCATATATATGTATGGAGTGGAGTTGGCAACTGAAAAGAAACTTTGTGTTCCCTTCAAGCTAGGTGAAGGACGGCTTTCACACACACTTATCTCTCAGAACTGAGCATGTGGAGAGACGTTCGTTCATCCAGCACAAAGGGAACGGTTTGCAGTAGAAACCCTTACTCTGGTTTCTCAGTCTGTTTCCTAGTGCCGGTTTGAAGTGCCTGCCGTTTTCACTGTAAAACCGAGTTGGAGCTTGTACCTCCCCATATATATGTATGGAGTGGAGTTGGCAACTGAAAAGAAACTTTGTGTTCCCTTCAAGCTAGGTGAAGGACGGCTTTCACACACACTTATCTCTCAGAACTGAGCATGTGGAGAGACGTTCGTTCATCCAGCACAAAGGGAACGGGTTGCAGGAGAAACCCTTACTCTGGTTTCTCAGTCTGTTTCCTAGTGCCGGTTTGAAGTGCCTGCCGTTTTCACTGTAAAACCGAGTTGGAGCTTGTACCTCCCCATATATATGTATGGAGTGGAGTTGGCAACTGAAAAGAAACTTTGTGTTTCCTTCAAGCTAGGTGAAGGACGGCTTTCACACACACTTATCTCTCAGAACTGAGCATGTGGAGAGACGGTCGTTCATCCAGCACAAAAGGAAAGGGTTGCAGGAGAAACCCTTACTCTGGATTCTCAGTCGGTTTCCTAGTGCCGGTTTGAAGTGCCTGCCGTTTTCACTGTAAAACCGAGTTGGAGCTTGTACCTCCCCATATATATGTATGGAGTGGATTTGGCAACTGAAAAGAAACTTTGTGTTCCCTTCAAGCTAGGTGAAGGACGGCTTTCACACACACTTATCTCTCAGAACTGAGCATGTGGAGAGACGTTCGTTCATCCAGCACAAAGGGAACGGGTTGCAGGAGAAACCCTTACTCTGGTTTCTCAGTCTGTTTCCTAGTGCCGGTTTGAAGTGCCTGCCGTTTTCACTGTAAAATCGAGTTGGAGCTTGTACCTCCCCATATATATGTATGGAGTGGAGTTGGCAACTGAAAAGAAACTTTGTGTTCCCTTCAAGCTAGGTGAAGGACGGCTTTCACACACACTTATCTCTCAGAACTGAGCATGTGGAGAGACGTTCGTTCATCCAGCACAAAGGGAACGGGTTGCAGGAGAAACCCTTAGTCTGGTTTCTCAGTCTGTTTCCTAGTGCCGGTTTGAAGTGCCTGCCGTTTTCACTGTAAAACCGAGTTGGAGCTGTTACCTCCCCATATATATGTATTTAGTGGAGTTGGCAACTGAAAAGAAACTTTGTGTTCCCTTCAAGCTAGGTGAAGGACGGCTTTCACACACACTTATCTCTCAGAACTGAGCATGTGGAGAGACGTTCGTTCATCCAGCACAAAGGGAACGGGTTGCAGGAGAAACCCTTACTCTGGCTTCTCACTCTGTTTCCTAGTGCCGGTTTGAAGTGCCTGCCGTTTTCACTGTAAAACCGAGTTGGAGCTTGTACCTCCCCATATATATGTATGGAGTGGAGTTGGCAACTGAAAAGAAACTTTGTGTTCCCTTCAAGCTAGGTGAAGGACGGCTTTCACACACACTTATCTCTCAGAACTGAGCATGTGGAGAGACGTTCGTTCATCCAGCACAAAGGGAACGGTTTGCAGTAGAAACCCTTACTCTGGTTTCTCAGTCTGTTTCCTAGTGCCGGTTTGAAGTGCCTGCCGTTTTCACTGTAAAACCGAGTTGGAGCTTGTACCTCCCCATATATATGTATGGAGTGGAGTTGGCAACTGAAAAGAAACTTTGTGTTCCCTTCAAGCTAGGTGAAGGACGGCTTTCACACACACTTATCTCTCAGAACTGAGCATGTGGAGAGACGTTCGTTCATCCAGCACAAAGGGAACTGGTTGCAGGGGAAACCATTACTCTGGTTTCTCAGTCTGTTTCCTAGTGCCGGTTTGAAGTGCCTGCCGTTTTCACTGTAAAACCGAGTTGGAGCTGTTACCTCCCCATATATATGTATTTAGTGGAGTTGGCAACTGAAAAGAAACTTTGTGTTCCCTTCAAGCTAGGTGAAGGACGGCTTTCACACACACTTATCTCTCAGAACTGAGCATGTGGAGAGACGTTCGTTCATCCAGCACAAAGGGAACGGGTTGCAGGAGAAACCCTTACTCTGGCTTCCCACTCTGTTTCCTAGTGCCGGTTTGAAGTGCCTGCCGTTTTCACTGTAAAAGCGAGTTGGAGCTTGTACCTCCCCATATATATGTATGGAGTGGAGTTGGCAACTGAAAAGAAACTTTGTGTTCCCTTCAAGCTAGGTGAAGGACGGCTTTCACACACACTTATCTCTCAGAACTGAGCATGTGGAGAGACGATCGTTCATCCAGCACAAAGGGATCGGTTTGCAGGAGAAACCCTTACTCTGGTTTCTCAGTCTGTTTCCTAGTGCCGGTTTGAAGTGCCTGCCTTTTTCACTGTAAAACCGAGTTGGAGCTTGTACCACCCCATATATATGTATGGAGCGGAGTTGGCAACTGAAAAGAAACTTTGTGTTCCCTTCAAGCTAGGTGAAGGACGGCTTTCACACACACTTATCTCTCAGAACTGAGCATGTGGAGAGACGTTCGTTCATCCAGCACAAAGGGAACGGGTTGCAGGAGAAACCCTTACTCTGGTTTCTCAGTCTGTTTCCTAGTGCCGGTTTGAAGTGCCTGCCGTTTTCACTGTAAAACCGAGTTGGGGCTTGTACCTCCCCATATATATGTATGGAGTGGAGTTGGCAAATGAAAAGAAACTTTGTGTTCCCTTCAAGCTAGGTGAAGGACGGCTTTCACACACACTTATCTCTCAGAACTGAGCATGTGGAGAGACGTTCGTTCATCCAGCACAAAAGGAAAGGGTTGCAGGAGAAACCCTTACTCTGGATTCTCATTCGGTTTCCTAGTGCCGGTTTGAAGTGCCTGCCGTTTTCACTGTAAAACCGAGTTGGAGCTTGTACCTCCCCATATATATGTATGGAGTGGATTTGGCAACTGAAAAGAAACTTTGTGTTCCCTTCAAGCTAGGTGAAGGACGGCTTTCACACACACTTATCTCTCAGAACTGAGCATGTGGAGAGACGTTCGTTCATCCAGCACAAAGGGAACGGGTTGCAGGAGAAACCCTTACTCTGGCTTCTCACTCTGTTTCCTAGTGCCGGTTTGAAGTGCCTGCCGTTTTCACTGTAAAACCGAGTTGGAGCTTGTACCTCCCCATATATATGTATGGAGTGGAGTTGGCAACTGAAAAGAAACTTTGTGTTCCCTTCAAGCTAGGTGAAGGACGGCTTTCACACACACTTATCTCTCAGAACTGAGCATGTGGAGAGACGTTCGTTCATCCAGCACAAAGGGAACGGGTTGCAGGAGAAACCCTTAGTCTGGTTTCTCAGTCTGTTTCCTAGTGCCGGTTTGAAGTGCCTGCCGTTTTCACTGTAAAACCGAGTTGGAGCTTGTACCTCCCCATATATATGTATGGAGTGGAGTTGGCAACTGAAAAGAAACTTTGTGTTCCCTTCAAGCTAGGTGAAGGACGGCTTTCACACACACTTATCTCTCAGAACTGAGCATGTGGAGAGACGTTCGTTCATCCAGCACAAAGGGAACGGGTTGCAGGAGAAACCCTTACCCTTATTTCTCAGTCTGTTTCCTAGTGCCGGTTTGAAGTGCCTGCCGTTTTCACTGTAAAACCGAGTTGGAGCTTGTACCTCCCCATATATATGTATGGAGTGGAGTTGGCAACTGAAAAGAAACTTTGTGTTCCCTTCAAGCTAGGTGAAGGACGGCTTTCACACACACTTATCTCTCAGAACTGAGCATGTGGAGAGACGTTCGTTCATCCAGCACAAAGGGAACGGGTTGCAGGAGAAACCCTTACTCTGGTTTCTCAGTCTGTTTCCTAGTGCCGGTTTGAAGTGCCTGCCGTTTTCACTGTAAAACCGAGTTGGAGCTTGTACCTCCCCATATATATGTATGGAGTGGAGTTGGCAACTGAAAAGAAACTTTGTGTTCCCTTCAAGCTAGGTGAAGGACGGCTTTCACACACACTTATCTCTCAGAACTTAGCATGTGGAGAGACGTTCGTTCATCCAGCACAAAGGGAACGGGTTGCAGGAGAAACCCTTACTCTGGTTTCTCAGTCTGTTTCCTAGTGCCGGTTTGAAGTGCCTGCCGTTTTCACTGTAAAACCGATTTGCATCTTGTACCTCCATATATATATGTATGGAGTGGATTTGGCAACTGAAAAGAAACTTTGTGTTCCCTTCAAGCTAGGTGAAGGACGGCTTTCACACACACTTATCTCTCAGAACTGAGCATGTGGAGAGACGTTCGTTCATCCAGCACAAAAGGAAAGGGTTGCAGGAGAAACCCTTACTCTGGATTCTCAGTCGGTTTCCTAGTGCCGGTTTGAAGTGCCTGCCGTTTTCACTGTAAAACCGAGTTGGAGCTTGTACCTCCCCATATATATGTATGGAGTGGAGTTGGCAACTGAAAAGAAACTTTGTGTTCCCTTCAAGCTAGGTGAAGGACGGCTTTCACACACACTTATCTCTCAGAACTGAGCATGTGGAGAGACGTTCGTTCATCCAGCACAAAGGGAACGGGTTGCAGGAGAAACCCTTACTCTGGTTTCTCAGTCTGTTTCCAAGTGCCGGTTTGAAGTGCCTGCCGTTTTCACTGTAAAACCGATTTGCAGCTTGTACCTCCATATATATATGTATGGAGTGGAGTTGGCAACTGAAAAGAAACTTTGTGTTCCCTTCAAGCTAGGTGAAGGACGGCTTTCACACACACTTATCTCTCAGAACTGAGCATGTGGAGAGACGTTCGTTCATCCAGCACAAAAGGAAAGGGTTGCAGGAGAAACCCTTACTCTGGATTCTCAGTCTGTTTCCTAGTGCCGGTTTGAAGTGCCTGCCGTTTTCACTGTAAAACCGAGTTGGAGCTGTTACCTCCCCATATATATGTATTTAGTGGAGTTGGCAACTGAAAAGAAACTTTGTGTTCCCTTCAAGCTAGGTGAAGGACGGCTTTCACACACACTTATCTCTCAGAACTGAGCATGTGGAGAGACGTTCGTTCATCCAGCACAAAGGGAACGGGTTGCAGGAGAAACCCTTACTCTGGCTTCCCACTCTGTTTCCTAGTGCCGGTTTGAAGTGCCTGCCGTTTTCACTGTAAAAGCGAGTTGGAGCTTGTACCTCCCCATATATATGTATGGAGTGGAGTTGGCAACTGAAAAGAAACTTTGTGTTCCCTTCAAGCTAGGTGAAGGACGGCTTTCACACACACTTATCTCTCAGAACTGAGCATGTGGAGAGACGATCGTTCATCCAGCACAAAGGGATCGGTTTGCAGGAGAAACCCTTACTCTGGTTTCTCAGTCTGTTTCCTAGTGCCGGTTTGAAGTGCCTGCCTTTTTCACTGTAAAACCGAGTTGGAGCTTGTACCACCCCATATATATGTATGGAGCGGAGTTGGCAACTGAAAAGAAACTTTGTGTTCCCTTCAAGCTAGGTGAAGGACGGCTTTCACACACACTTATCTCTCAGAACTGAGCATGTGGAGAGACGTTCGTTCATCCAGCACAAAGGGAACGGGTTGCAGGAGAAACCCTTACTCTGGTTTCTCAGTCTGTTTCCTAGTGCCGGTTTGAAGTGCCTGCCGTTTTCACTGTAAAACCGAGTTGGGGCTTGTACCTCCCCATATATATGTATGGAGTGGAGTTGGCAAATGAAAAGAAACTTTGTGTTCCCTTCAAGCTAGGTGAAGGACGGCTTTCACACACACTTATCTCTCAGAACTGAGCATGTGGAGAGACGTTCGTTCATCCAGCACAAAAGGAAAGGGTTGCAGGAGAAACCCTTACTCTGGATTCTCATTCGGTTTCCTAGTGCCGGTTTGAAGTGCCTGCCGTTTTCACTGTAAAACCGAGTTGGAGCTTGTACCTCCCCATATATATGTATGGAGTGGATTTGGCAACTGAAAAGAAACTTTGTGTTCCCTTCAAGCTAGGTGAAGGACGGCTTTCACACACACTTATCTCTCAGAACTGAGCATGTGGAGAGACGTTCGTTCATCCAGCACAAAGGGAACGGGTTGCAGGAGAAACCCTTACTCTGGCTTCTCACTCTGTTTCCTAGTGCCGGTTTGAAGTGCCTGCCGTTTTCACTGTAAAACCGAGTTGGAGCTTGTACCTCCCCATATATATGTATGGAGTGGAGTTGGCAACTGAAAAGAAACTTTGTGTTCCCTTCAAGCTAGGTGAAGGACGGCTTTCACACACACTTATCTCTCAGAACTGAGCATGTGGAGAGACGTTCGTTCATCCAGCACAAAGGGAACGGGTTGCAGGAGAAACCCTTAGTCTGGTTTCTCAGTCTGTTTCCTAGTGCCGGTTTGAAGTGCCTGCCGTTTTCACTGTAAAACCGAGTTGGAGCTTGTACCTCCCCATATATATGTATGGAGTGGAGTTGGCAACTGAAAAGAAACTTTGTGTTCCCTTCAAGCTAGGTGAAGGACGGCTTTCACACACACTTATCTCTCAGAACTGAGCATGTGGAGAGACGTTCGTTCATCCAGCACAAAGGGAACGGGTTGCAGGAGAAACCCTTACCCTTATTTCTCAGTCTGTTTCCTAGTGCCGGTTTGAAGTGCCTGCCGTTTTCACTGTAAAACCGAGTTGGAGCTTGTACCTCCCCATATATATGTATGGAGTGGAGTTGGCAACTGAAAAGAAACTTTGTGTTCCCTTCAAGCTAGGTGAAGGACGGCTTTCACACACACTTATCTCTCAGAACTGAGCATGTGGAGAGACGTTCGTTCATCCAGCACAAAGGGAACGGGTTGCAGGAGAAACCCTTACTCTGGTTTCTCAGTCTGTTTCCTAGTGCCGGTTTGAAGTGCCTGCCGTTTTCACTGTAAAACCGAGTTGGAGCTTGTACCTCCCCATATATATGTATGGAGTGGAGTTGGCAACTGAAAAGAAACTTTGTGTTCCCTTCAAGCTAGGTGAAGGACGGCTTTCACACACACTTATCTCTCAGAACTTAGCATGTGGAGAGACGTTCGTTCATCCAGCACAAAGGGAACGGGTTGCAGGAGAAACCCTTACTCTGGTTTCTCAGTCTGTTTCCTAGTGCCGGTTTGAAGTGCCTGCCGTTTTCACTGTAAAACCGATTTGCATCTTGTACCTCCATATATATATGTATGGAGTGGATTTGGCAACTGAAAAGAAACTTTGTGTTCCCTTCAAGCTAGGTGAAGGACGGCTTTCACACACACTTATCTCTCAGAACTGAGCATGTGGAGAGACGTTCGTTCATCCAGCACAAAAGGAAAGGGTTGCAGGAGAAACCCTTACTCTGGATTCTCAGTCGGTTTCCTAGTGCCGGTTTGAAGTGCCTGCCGTTTTCACTGTAAAACCGAGTTGGAGCTTGTACCTCCCCATATATATGTATGGAGTGGAGTTGGCAACTGAAAAGAAACTTTGTGTTCCCTTCAAGCTAGGTGAAGGACGGCTTTCACACACACTTATCTCTCAGAACTGAGCATGTGGAGAGACGTTCGTTCATCCAGCACAAAGGGAACGGGTTGCAGGAGAAACCCTTACTCTGGTTTCTCAGTCTGTTTCCAAGTGCCGGTTTGAAGTGCCTGCCGTTTTCACTGTAAAACCGATTTGCAGCTTGTACCTCCATATATATATGTATGGAGTGGAGTTGGCAACTGAAAAGAAACTTTGTGTTCCCTTCAAGCTAGGTGAAGGACGGCTTTCACACACACTTATCTCTCAGAACTGAGCATGTGGAGAGACGTTCGTTCATCCAGCACAAAAGGAAAGGGTTGCAGGAGAAACCCTTACTCTGGATTCTCAGTCGGTTTCCTAGTGCCGGTTTGAAGTGCCTGCCGTTTTCACTGTAAAACCGAGTTGGAGCTTGTACCTCCCCATATATATGTATGGAGTGGAGTTGGCAACTGAAAAGAAACTTTGTGTTCCCTTCAAGCTAGGTGAAGGACGGCTTTCACACACACTTATCTCTCAGAACTGAGCATGTGGAGAGACGTTCGTTCATCTAGCACAAAGGGATCGGGTTGCAGGAGAAACCTTTACTCTGGTTTCTCAGTCTGTTTCCTAGTGCCGGTTTGAAGTGCCTGCCGTTTTCACTGTAAAACCGAGTTGGGGCTTGTACCTCCCCATATATATGTATGGAGTGGAGTTGGCAACTGAAAAGAAACTTTGTGTTCCCTTCAAGCTAGGTGAAGGACGGCTTTCACACACACTTATCTCTCAGAACTGAGCATGTGGAGAGACGTTCGTTCATCCAGCACAAAGGGAACGGGTTGCAGGAGAAACCCTTACTCTGGTTTCTCAGTCTGTTTCCTAGTGCCGGTTTGAAGTGCCTGCCGTTTTCACTGTAAAATCGAGTTGGAGCTTGTACCTCCCCATATATATGTATGGAGTGGAGTTGGCAACTGAAAAGAAACTTTGTGTTCCCTTCAAGCTAGGTGAAGGACGGCTTTCACACACACTTATCTCTCAGAACTGAGCATGTGGAGAGACGTTCGTTCATCCAGCACAAAGGGAACGGGTTGCAGGAGAAACCCTTACTCTGGTTTCTCACTCTGTTTCCTAGTGCCGGTTTGAAGTGCCTGCCGTTTTCACTGTAAAACCGAGTTGGAGCTTGTACCTCCCCATATATATGTATGGAGTGGAGTTGGCAACTGAAAAGAAACTTTGTGTTCCCTTCAAGCTAGGTGAAGGACGGCTTTCACACACACTTATCTCTCAGAACTGAGCATGTGGAGAGACGTTCGTTCATCCAGCACAAAGGGAACGGGTTGCAGGAGAAACCCTTACTCTGGCTTCTCACTCTGTTTCCTAGTGCCGGTTTGAAGTGCCTGCCGTTTTCACTGTAAAACCGAGTTGGAGCTTGTACCTCCCCATATATATGTATGGAGTGGAGTTGGCAACTGAAAAGAAACTTTGTGTTCCCTTCAAGCTAGGTGAAGGACGGCTTTCACACACACTTATCTCTCAGAACTGAGCATGTGGAGAGACGTTCGTTCATCCAGCACAAAGGAACGGGTTGCAGGAGAAACCCTTACTCTGGTTTCTCAGTCTGTTTCCTAGTGCCGGTTTGAAGTGCCTGCCGTTTTCACTGTAAAACCGAGTTGGGGCTTGTACCTCCCCATATATATGTATGGAGTGGAGTTGGCAACTGAAAAGAAACTTTGTGTTCCCTTCAAGCTAGGTGAAGGACGGCTTTCACACACACTTATCTCTCAGAACTGAGCATGTGGAGAGACGTTCGTTCATCCAGCACAAAGGAAACGGGTTGCAGTTGCAAACTCAACTCCAGAAATATATATGGTTAGGAATAAGCTCCAACTCGGTTTTACTGTGCAAACCGCTGGAACTTCAAACCGGCACTAGGAATTAGACTGAGAAACCAGAGTAAGTGTTTCTCCTGCAACCCGTTCCTTTTGGGCTGGTTGAACGAACTTCTTTCCACTTGCTCAGTTCTGTAAGATAAGTATGTGTGAAAGCCGTCCTTCATCTAGCTTAAAGGGAACACAAAGATTCTTTTAATTTGCCATCACCACTCCATACATATATATGGAGAGGTACAAGCTCCAACTCGGTTTTACAGTTCAAACCGCAGGAACTTTAAACCTGCACCGGGAAACAGACTGAGAAACCAGGGTAAGTGTTTCTCCTGCAAACCGTTCCGTTTGTGTTGCATGAACGAACGTCTCTCCACATGCTAAGGTCTGAGAGATATGTGTGTGTGAAATCCGTCCTTCACCCAGCTTGAAGGGAACCCAAAATTTCTTTTCAGTTGCCAACCCCACACCATACATATATATGGGGAAGAATAAGCATCAACTCGGGTTTACAGTGAAAAAGGCAGGCACTTCAAACCGGCACTAGGAAACAGACTGAGAAACCAGAGTAATTGTTTCTCCTGCAACCCGTTCCGTTTGTGCTGCATGAACGAACGTCTCTCCACATGCTAAGGTCTGAGAGATATGTGTGTGTGAAATCCGTCCTTCACCCAGCTTGAAGGGAACCCAAAATTTCTTTTCAGTTGCCAAACTCACACCATACATATATATGGGGAAGAATAAGCACGAACTCGGGTTTACAGTGAAAAAGGCAGGCACTTCAAACAAGCACAAGGAAACAGAATGACAAACCAGAGTAATTGTCTTTCATGCAAACCGTTCCCTTTGTACTGGATGAACGAACGTCTCTCCACATGCTCAGTTCTGAGAGAGAAGTGTGTGTGAAAGCCTTCCATCAACTAGATTTATGGGAACACATAGTTTCTTTTCTTTGCAAATCCCACTCCTTACATATATATGGGGAGGTACAAGCTACAACTCGGTTTTACAGTGAAAACGGCTGGCACATAAAACTGGCACTAGGAAACAGACTGAGAAACCAGAGTAAGTGTTTCACCTGCAACCCGTTCCCCTTGTGCAGGATGAACGAAAGTCTCTCCACATGCTCAGTTCTCAGAGATAAGTGTGTGTGAAAGCCGTCCATCAACTAGATTTATGGGAACACAAAGTTTCTTTTCGTTGCAAACCCCTCTCCATACATATGTATGGGGAGGAAGAAGCTCCAGCTCTGTTTTACAGTGAAAAAACAGGCACTTCAAACCGGCACTAGGAAACAGACTTAGAAAACTTAGATAATGTTTCTCCAGCAACACGTTCCCATTGTGCTGGATGGACGAAAGTCTCTCCACATACTCAGTTCGGAGAGATAAGTGTGTGTGAATGCCGCCCTTCACCTTGCTTGAAGGGAACCAAAAATTTCTTTTAGTTTCAAAACCCAATCTATACACATATATTTGGATGTACAAGCCCCAACTCGGATTTACAGTGCAAACGGCAGGAACTTCAAATCGGCACCAGGAAACAGGGTGAGAATCCAGAGAAATTGGTTCTCCTTGATACCATTCCCTTTGTGCTGGATGAACGAACGTCTCTCCACATGCTCAGTTCTGAGAGATAAGTGTGTGTGAAAGCCGTTCTTCACCTAGCTGGAAGGGAACACAAAGTTTCTTTCCAGTTGCAAACTCCTCTCCATATATATATATGGAGAGGTACAAGCTCCAACTGGGGTTTACAGTGAAAACGGCAGGCACTTCAAACCGGCACTAGGAAACAGACTGAGAAACCAGAGTAATTGTTTCTCCTGCAACCCGTTCCCTTTGTGCTGGATGAACGAACGTCACTTCACATGCTAGGTTCTGAGAGATAATTGTGTGTGAAGCCATCCTTCAACTAGCTTGAAGGGAACACAAAGTTTATTTTCAGTTGCAAACCCACTCCATAATTATATAGTGGAGGTACAAGCTCCATCCCGTTTTTTCAGTGAAATCGTCAGGCACTTCAAACAGGCACTAGGAAACAGACTGAGAAACCAGAGTAAGTGTTTCTCCTCCAACCCGTTCACTTTGTGCTGGATGAACGAACGTCTCTCCACATGCTCAATTCTGAGAGATAAGTGTGTGTGAAACCGTCCTTCACCTAACTTGAAGGGAACACAAAGTTTCTTTTCAATTGCAAGCTCCAGTTCATACATATATATGGGGAGGTAGAAGCTCCAACTCAGTTTTACAGTGAAAAAAGCAGGCACTTCAAACGGGCACTAGGAAACAGACTGAGAAACCAGAGTAATTGTTTCTCCTGCATCCCGTTCCCTTTGTGCTGGATGAACGAACGTCTCTCCACATGCTCATTTCTGAGAGATAAGTGTGTGTGAAAGCCGTCCTTCACCTAGCTTGAAGGGAACACAAAGTTTCTTTTCAGTTGCCAACCCCATTCCAAACATATATATGGTGAGGTACAAGCTCCAACTCTGTTTTACAGTGACAACGGCAGGCACTTCAAACCGGCACTAGGAAACAGACTGAGAAACTAGAGAAAAGGTTTCTCTTGCAACCCGTTCTCATTGTGCTGGCCGAACGAACGTCTCTCCACATGCTCAATTCCGAGAGATAAGTGTGTGTGAAAGCCGTCCTTCACCTAGCTTGAAGGGAACACAAAGTTTCTTGTCAGTGGCAAACTCCACTCCAGAAATATATATGGGGAGGCATAAGCTCCAACTCGGTTTTACTGTGCAAACCGCAGGCACTTCAAACCGGCACTAGGAATCAGACTGAGAAACCAGAGTAAGTGTTTCTCCTACAATCCGTTCCCTTTGTGCTGGATGAATGAACGTCTCTCCTCGTGGTCAGTTCTGAGAGATAAGTGTGTGTGAAAGCCGTCCTTCATCTTGCTTTTTTGGATCACAAAGTTTCTTTTTAGATGCATACTCCAATGCATACTTATATATCGGGAGGTTCAAGCTCTAACTGTATTTTACAGTGAAATCTCCAGCAAGTTCAAATTGGCACTGGAAACATACTGGGAAACCAGAGTAATTATTTCTCCTGTAACCCGTTCCCTTGTGCTAGATGAACGAACATCTCTCCACATACTCAATTCTGAGAGATAAGTGTATGTGAAACTCATCCTTCATCCAGCTTGTTGGAAACACAGGTTTTCTTTTCACTATCAAACCCCACTGCATACATATTTATTGCTAGGTACAATCTCTAACCCTTTTTTACACTGTATATTGCAGGAACTTATAAACGGCAGTAGAAAACTGACTGAGAAACCTGAGTATGTGTCTCTCCTGCAACCCTTTCCCTTGGTGCTTGATGAATTAACGTCTATCCACGTGCCCATTTCTGAGAGATAATGTGTGTAGGCGGTCCTTCACCTAGCTTGTTGGGAACGCAATATTCATTTTCAGTTGCAAACTCCACTGCATATCTATTTATGGGGAAGTACATGTTCCAACTCTGGTTTACTGTGAAATGTTCAGGTATTTCTAACTGGCACTAGGAAACAGACTAAGAAACCAGAGTAAGTGTTTCTCCTAACCCATTTCCTTGTTCTTTGAGAGCGAACGTCTCTCCACATGCTCAGTTCTGAGATATAAGTGTGTGTGAAAGCTTCCTTCAACTAACTTTTTGGGAACGCAATCTTTCTTTTCAGTTTGAAGCTTCACATTTGGAGAGACTTTTTTTCATCTAGCACAATTGAAACTCGTTTCTGTTAGAAACCTCAACCTGGTTTCTCAGTCTGTTTCCTATTTCCGATTTTAATTTCCTGCGATTTTGAATATAAACATTTTTGTAGCTTATACCTCCCCACATATATGTTTGTAGTGTGGTTTCCAAATGAAAAGAATCTTTGTGTTCCCAAAATGCTTGGTGATTGTTGGTTTTCACACACACACTTCTCTGTCATATTTGAGCATGTGTAGTGTCGTTCGTCTATGTATCATTAAGTGAATGTGTGTCAGTTATAACACTTACTCTTGTTTCTCATTATGTTTCCTAGAGCTGCTTAGACGTTCCTGCAGTTTTCAGTGTTAAATCGAGTTCGAGCTATTACCTCCCCATATATATGTATATAGTTTTTTTCCAGTAGAAACAACTATGTGTTCCCAACAAGCTAGGTGATCACGGATTTCACAGAAACTTTATTGTCAGAGTTCAGTATGTGAACAGTCGTCCATTCATCTAACCGAAAGTGAATGGGTTGCAGTAGATTCATTTACTCTGTTTTCTCAGTATGTTATTTAGTGTCAACTTGAAGTTCATGCAATTTTCACTGTAAAACCAAGTTGAGCTATTACCCCTCTATTTATGTATGTAGATTGTTTTCCCACTGAATGAAAGTCTGTGTTCCCTTCATGCTATTTTTTTGATGGCTTCCACACCGTCTGAACTCTCAGTACTTAGCAAGTGGAGAGACATTTGTTCATATAGCATAAATAGAGTAGGTGCCACTAGAAACTCATACTCTGGTTTCGCTGTATTTTTAATATTTTCGGTTTGAACTTCATGATGTTTTCACTGTAAAACCTAGTTGGAAAACGTACCTGCCAATGTATATTTATGTAGTGTGTTCCTCACTGTAAACAAACTATGTGATCCCGATAAGATTTTTGATTTTCGGCTTTCACACACATTTAATTTTTGAAACTGACTACATGAGGAGGGATTCGTTCATCTACACTAAACAGAATGGATTGCTGTATATACACTTACTGTGGGGTCTGAGTATGTTTCCTAATTCTGGTTTCAAATTGATGCATTTTTCACTGTAAAACCGAGTTGGAGCTAGTATGATCCCATATATATATATATATATATATATATATATATATACAGTGTAGTTTCCCACTCAATAAAACTTTGTTTTCCCAAAAAGCTAGGTAATTGATGACTTTTACACTGACCTAAATCTCAGAATTTAGCATGTGGAGAGAGTTTAGTTCATCTAACCTAAAGGGAATGGTTTGTAGTAGAAACGCTAACTTGGTTTCTCAGTATGTTTCCTAGTGACGGTTTGAATTTCATGCAGTTTTCACTGTAAAACCGAGTTGGAAATATTACCTCCCCATATATATTTATATGGTGTAGTTTTCCAGTGTAAAGGAAGTGTGTGTTCCAAACAAGATAGTTGGTTGACGGCTTTCACACACTCTTAAATCTCAGAATTGAGCTTGAGTTGTGACGTTTTTTCATCTAACATGAAGGGAATGTGTTGCAGTTGAAACATTTACTCTGGTTTCTCAGTATGTTTCCTATTGCCGTTTTGAAGTTTATACACTTTTCACTTTAGACACGAGTTGGAGCTTGTACCTCCCTATATATATATATATATAGAAAGAGAGTAGTTTCCCACTGGATAGAATGTGTGTGTTCCCAAGTTGCTAAGATGATTGACGGCTTTCACACACAATTAATTCTCAGAATTGAGCATGTGAAGAGACGTTCGTTCTTTTAGCCAAAAGATAATGGTTTGCAGTAGAAAGAACTTCCCTGGTTTGTCAGGATGTTTCTTAGTGTCCGTTTAAATTTCATGTATTTTTCAGTGTAAACCCGAGTTGGAGGTATTACCCCAATACATATATATATATGTAGTGTTGTTCTGCACTCTTTAGAAACTATGTTTTCCCTACAAGCTAAGCTATGTTTTACATATGCACACATTCATCCCTCATAACTGAGCATGTGTAGAGGCTTTCGTTCAATTAGGATAAAGGGAATTGTTTGCTGTTGAAACACTTACACGGGTTTCTCAGTCTGTTTCCTCGTGCCGGTTTGAAGTTCATGCAGTTCTCACCGTAAAACCGTGTTGAGGCTAGTACCTCCCCATATAAAATCATGTCATGTATTTTCCCCATGAAAAAGATTGTGTTTCCCTAACAAGCTAGGTGTTTGATGGCTTTCACACTCACTTACTCTCAGAATTGAGCATGTTAAGATACGTTCTTTCATCTAGCATAAAGAGAAGAGGTAACACTTGAAATAACTACTCTGATTTCTCAGTATGTTTCCTAGTGGCGGTTTGAAATTCATGCAGTTTTCAGTGTAAAAACGACTTGGAGGTATTACCTTCCAATATAGATATATGTAGTGTATTTCCCCACTCAAAGGAAACTATGTTTTCCCTACAAGCTAAGTTATAGTTTACATTCGAACATATTCAACACTCAGAACTGAGCATGTGGAGAGGCATTCTTTCAACTAGCTTAAAGGGAATGATTTGCAGTAGAAACATTTTCTCTGTTTTCTCAGTATGTTTCCTATTTTGGGTTTGAAGTTCATGCAGTTTTAACTGTAAAACCGATTTGGAACTAGTACCTCCCCATATATAGGTATTTAGTGTTGTTTCCCTCTGAAAAGAATTTGTGTGTTCCCAAAAAGTTAGCTTACTAACGGGTTTTATACTCATTTAACTCTCAGAATTGAGCATGTGTAGAGACATTCATTCATATAGCATAAAGGGAATAGTTAGCAATAGAAACACTTACTCTGGTTTCTCAGTATATTAACTAGTGCCGGTCTGAATTTCATGCATTTTTCACTTTTGAATCGACTTGGAACTAGTACCTCCTCATTTATACGTATGTAGTGTATTTCTCCAATCAAAAGTAACTGTGTGTTCCCTACAAGCTAAGTGATAGATGGCTTTCACACAGAGTTAGCTCTCAGAACTGAGCATGGGGTGAAGCGTTAGTTCATCTAGGATGAAGGGAATGGGTTGCAGTTGAAACACTTATCTGGATTTTCAGTTATGTTTCCTAGTGCCAGTTTGAAGTTCATTCAGTTTTCATTGTAAAATTGACTTCGGGCTAGTACCTCCCCATATATATGTATGTAGTTAGTTCGGCACTCAAAAGAAACTGTGTTCCCTACAAGCTAAGTGATAGATGGTATTCTCTAGCATTAAACTCAGAACAGAGCATGTGGACAGGCTTTCATTCGTCTAGTATAAAGGGAATGGTTTGCCCTAGAAATAATTACTCTTGTTTCTTAGTATGTTTCCTAGTGTCGGTAAATTTGCTGCAGGTTTCACGGTGAAACAGTTGGACCTAGTACCTCTCCATATATATGAATGTATTGTAGTTTTCCACTCAAAAGAATATGTTTGTTTCCAACAAGCTAGTTGACTGTCGGCTTTCACACACACTTAACTCTCAGAATTGAGCATGTGGAGTCTGGTTCGTTCATCTAGCATAAAGGGAATGGGTAGCATAAGAAACACTTACTCTGATTTCTCAGTATATTTCCTTGTGCCGGTTTGAATTTCATGCAGTTTTCACTGTAAAATCGACTTGGAGCTAGTACCTCCCCATATATATGTATGTAGTGTAGTTCCCCAGTCAAAAGAAACTGTCTGTTCCCCACAAGACTAGTGATAGATGATTTTGCACACATTCAACCCTCAGAACTGAGCCTGTGGGGAGACGTTCGTTCATCTAGGATGAAGGGAATGATTTGCCGTAGAAACACTTACTATGGTTTCTCAGTATATTTCCTCGTGCCAGTTTGAATTTCATGCATTTTTCACTGTGAAACAGAGTTGGAGCTAGTACCTCCCCATATATATTTATATAGTGTTATTCCCAACTCAAAAGAAACTGTGTGTTCCCAAAAAGCTAGGTGATTGACGGCTTTCACGCACACTTAAGTCTCAGAATAGAGCATTTTAAGATACGTTCATTCATCTACCATAAAGGGAATGGGTTGCATTAGAAACACTTACTCTGGTTTCTCTGTTTCGTTCCTAGTGCTGGTTTGAATTTCATGCACTTTTCACTGTAAAGTCGACTTGGAAATATTACCTCCCATATATATGTATGTATTGTTTTTCCCCACTCAAAAGAATCTGTGTGTTCCCTACAAGCTAACCGATAGAAGGCTTTTGAACACATTCATCTCTCAGAACTGAGCATGGAGAGAGGCGTTCATTCATCTAGGATGAGGGCAATGGGTTGCAGTAGAAACACTTAGTCTGGTTTCTCATTATTTTTCCAAAGTCCGGTTTGAATTTCATGCAATTTCCTCTGTAAAACCAGGTTGTTGCTAGTATCTCACCATATAGATATTGTGTAGTTTCCAATAGAAAAGAAACTGTGTTTTCCCAACAAGCTAGTTGTTTGATGGCTTTCACACACATTCAACTCTCAGAATTGAACATGTGTAGAGGCTTTCGTTCATGTAGCAAAAATGGATTTTGTAACTTTAGAAACACTTACTGCGATTTGTACATATGTTTTCTAGTGCCGGTTTAAAGTTCATGCAGTTTTCAGTGTAAAACCATGTTGGAGCTACTACCTATCCATATATATATATGTACTTTAGTTCCACACTCTATAGAAACTGTGTGTTCACAACAAGATAGGTCATTGACTGATTACACGCACATTCAACTCTCAGAATTGAGCATGTGGAGACGCGTTCATTAATGTAGCATAAAGGGATTGAGGAGCCATAGAAACACTTAATGTGATTTCTCAGTATGCTTCTTAGTGTCAGTTTCAAGTTCATGCACTTTTCTCTGTTAAACCGAGTTGGAGCTAGTACCTCCCCATATATATTTATGTCGTGTGTTTTCCCACTGAAAAGAAACTGTGTGTTCCCAACTAGCTAGGTGATTGACGGCTTTCACACACACTCAGCTGTCAGAATTGAGCATGTGGAGAGGCGTTCATTCATCTAGCATAAGTGGAATTTGAAAGCGATTATAATGACCTATGTTGGTATTAAAACAGTAAAGGGAGCATTATTTAAGAGCCTGTATAGTTATGGTCAGCATACATGACAGAATTTCATTTTCAGCAGATTTCTTTTTTTATGGTTCAGAAAACTTAATTCTTTCCTGTAACTGGATATAGATAGTGAATGTTTTATAGTCTTTTAGCAACTGCTTTAAACTAGAATTGTTACTTTGCTTTTGGTCTTTAAACTAAGGGAATATCCAGAATTCCAGCGGCAGTTCAAATGAAAGGGCCTGAACCTTGCCTATTAATTGTTTTAAGTAGAGTAAGAACAACTGTAGACTAGGGTACTGTGGATAACTGAAGGGCTGCTTGGATATGTTATATGTAAGTTATATTTTCAAAAATTATTTATATCATGAAAATCAATCAACCTTGGTGATCTATTTGGTATAATTTAATCTTTAATAATGTAGATTTTGATAGCCCTCTTATTTATGTAACTTATGAAAACAAGTTGGCTTTATATAACTACTTTTTAAATAAATGATTAAATTTTGGGGTTTTTTTATCATTTGCTTCTTAAAAATAGGATATTAATTACACAATATGTATTTTCCTTCAAGTTCATACTTTTTTCCCTAAACTATCTTGACT
Source organism: Vicugna pacos (assembly GCF_048564905.1). Classification (NCBI taxonomy): domain Eukaryota; kingdom Metazoa; phylum Chordata; class Mammalia; order Artiodactyla; family Camelidae; genus Vicugna; species Vicugna pacos. The sequence goes on along the minus strand of NW_027328740.1, from coordinate 76,145,843 downwards.
TGTTTAGATAAGTTAACCCATAGTCTGATTTATTTTAAACACTCAGAATGTTCTTCTGTCTGTTGCTTTATTAGAGAGCAAGAATTCCTTGTTATTTTTAATAAAATATACTTGCAGGAAACTATACTGGGATTCTTTCATTCACAGAGTCAAGCAATGATTCCTGTTTTGTTAGATCAGCTGTCTAGGCCTCTTAACTTCCAAACGATTACATGGACAAAGTTATAAACGCCATAAATGATCCACTAAGAAAGTTTATTGTGTTCCTTGATTAAAAGTATAAATATGGGTCAGCCTTAAATTCGGATGTAAAGCTGTTATGAATTACATGAGTCTTCTCCAAAATTCTTTTGTTAAACATTTTTTATTGATTTATAATCATTTTACAATGTTGTGTCTAATTCCAGTGTTCAGCACAATTTTTCAGTCATTCATGGACATATACACACTCATTATCACATTTTTTTCTCTGTGAGTTATCATAACATTTTGTGTATATTTCCCTGCAAAATTCTTTAATTTGGGCTTTAAACCCTCCAATAAAATACTGGTTTGAAGGAAGAAGAAAGTCGAGAATTGATTCAATCCAAATTCTATGGGAATAAACAAAGCTAAATATTTTAGTCATTTTTTGAAGCGGAACAGATATGTTTTCTGCACCATATGATTTTAATATTATTCATCTGAACATACGGTTTAGACACCATGAGACCACAAGCCAACAAACAAGATGTCAGGTAAAGCAAGAAAAAAAACTGAGGGGACTTTCTACTGCAAAATTTCCCCTAAATCGAACTGTAATAGAGAACAAATCTGACACCACATTGGATCTGTTCCTTTAGTTTGAAGCACTGTGCCCTGTTTTCCAGGCTTAAACTTGCTGGCTCTGCACCTTTTGTAAAACAACGTTGCCTTTAGCCTAAAACCTACAGGAAAGCCTATTCTCGGGGCTCTGACCTTTAATGATGTTAGCACTTCTGCACTTATGCAAGGATGGCAAGTTGCAAAATAGAGAATAACCTTTGTTTTGTTGGAGGTTTAAAGGGACACCACAGCCTGACCCACATGGATGACTGCAAGAACAAAGAATGCCTGCAGCAAGAAGTTTGCACAGCCAACCACACTCCCTCCCCTTTTTAGCTTAAAAGGGGCCTGAATTCTGACTTGGGCAAGATGATTCTCCAGGACATTAGTCCCCCATCTTCTTGGTCTGCCAGCTTTCTGAATAAAGTTACTATACCTTGCTCCAAAACCTTGTCTCCTGATTTATTTTTGTATCACTGTTGTGTAGCGAGCAGAAAAAGTTTGGCCTCGGTAACAGAACCAGCTTTGTCATTTCGTCCGATGTGAAATCTCTCTGGGTGTACACGTGCTTGCCTGGTGGTGGTGGTGGTGGTAGGCAAAAATATTTCACTTCTCCTGATTTCAATAGGCTAAAATTTCCTGCTATTTAAGTCAAATCTAGACTTTTACAGAATCACCTGCAGATGTGCTTCTGGAAGCCAGAAAAATTCCAACAATGAAAATAATTCTATTGTCTCCAGACAAGATACTTTTCCTCAAAACTAAGTAGCTGTGAGACACACTTCAGGAGTACAGATTGATGCAGTGTGCTTCATTTCCCATGTTGTTCCAACACAATTTTCCAGTTATATCAAAGTAAATTAAAATCGGTCTTCAACAGCAGATGCTCTGGCATGATACAACAATGTCAATTCCACTTATTTATTGAGCCAGAACAGATTTAGAGTAAATGATTTTATACCAAACGCCTGCTTGATGTCCTCTCTTCTCCCTTGTGGCTAATTCCTTCTTCTTTCTTCCTAAAAGTTCTCCTGTTATGGAGTTAGCCCTTACTGTGCACATTCAATTGGGAAGGCACAAATTAAATAAATGAGGGGATGACATGCATATTTAATTCTTATTTATACATAAATACAAGCACAGAGGACCTGTGTCTTGGAAGACGTCACTTCCTAATGTGGGCAAGAGGATGGTCTATAGTTCAATCAAAGATCTAAAAGCAGTTTTCTAGGATATAATAAAGCAATGCCTGAGTTATAAGACAGAACAACCCCTGGATATGAATCAGTGGCACCAACCAGTGGGGGCACATGTGTGCACACACACGCCCATGCACACGGAGCAGCCTTGGAGACACTCCATCTGTGCTGATGGAGCAAAGTCATGCTGGGGAGATGAGGAAAAAGTGCCTAATACAATCAAATCAGGACATCTGAGGAATGGGTAATAGGAGTCAATTGAATTTTCTGCTTTGCTGAAGGTCAAACAAAAACACTTTTAGTTTCAAACGTCATTATTAAAAATGTTCTTAAAGCACAGGAGCCTGTTTTCCTGCCTTGCTTAGTGTCATATGCCATATTAAACATGACAGATTTATGCTTCTCTGACTGTGGAATGGGAAAGGCCTTGCTGTCATATTCTGAATATTAGTCTATGTTTTGCAGCACAGTGGATACTGAAAATGGGGCAAATTGAGTGAATGGGAATGGACATAACCTAGCAGTCATTGACTGTGTGTGATTTGCCAACTTTCTCCAAAAAGTAGGGGTAGCAAGCAAATCAGATAAATTCAGGGATCGTGGGGTGGGGAGTCGGGTGGGCTGACAGCTGGGTGGTCTCAGGTAGCTGTTTTACTGTGTAAAATAGTGACTATGATCCACAGTGACACACTGTCAAATTCTTGTGCCTGTAGCTGTGATACCTGGCCAAGTCTGTGCAGCCAATTTTATCGATGGTGCATAATGAAAATAACTAACCTTCCCTGAGGACCATCTTATGTGACATCCATTCATTGACTCACTGAATTCCCTAAGCACACTTTTTGGTACATAACTGTCTTAAAATATGAAGCAGAGATAAAATGAAGCTCTAAAGTGTTGAAACCTTGCCCGAAATCATGCAGATGGGAAGATGCCATGCCGGGAGCTAAGCTTGGGCCAGACTACAGAACCTGAAGGGCCCAGCAAGTCCCCTCACTCAGGAACCTGGCCCACAGCCACTGCCAGGCCCTGTTCTGTTTCTATGAGTGTTCATGGGAAAGTGCCATGGACTTAGCATAAATATGACTTGATTAAGGAATTCAAACTGGGATAGAATTTTGTTGGGGACTGTAAGCTGGGAGTGAAACTGTCAGTGAAGTAAGGGAGGAAACAGCCCTGGTTGTAAGAACATTTCTAGGGAAGAAGGCTCCCTGATGGGCTGGCATGGGAATCGCTGTGGTTGTGAGCCCCCTGTTGCCCTGTGTGGGAGTGGGCAGGGAAGGAGAAAGACTGTTCAGACTGGTCAAAGTCACTACAGTTTGTAAAGAGCTGAGGTCTGTTCCCTCACAGCTCAGACACATGCAGGACATGAGGATGCTTAGCTAATGACCAACAGTGGGTAGCAAAGCCCAAGAGTGGGGTGGGGAGGAGAGATGGGACCACCTTCTAGAAGAACCTCTGCCCCAGGGTCCAGGAATGTAATGAATGATTGGGGATTCACAAAGGGTTTTTATGGCCTCATCAGGTAGTTCCTACTTTAAAATGATAGTCTGGAATATATGGTAAAATACGGTGGAATGACTGCTCTTATTTTAGTTTCTGCAAACACTTAAATGGATGGATTTCTATCTCCATTATACAAGCACTGCTGGGTAACCTTTAGAGCCATGTGAGGATCAAATGAAGTGAGTACTTATTAATACTATTACCATGCTTCTACTGAATTAACACTTCAGCAACAGTATAATGGCCACGCTTCTTAACAACTGCCTCTGTAAGAGCTCTTGTAAGTCACAAATAAAAATTATAAAGAAAATATATTAAAATAATAACAATTACAGTTACAACAAATATGTTGTTTATAGCAATGATAGTGTTAGCATCTCCCTCTCATATTAAACAATACCCAACATTGGATTCCTTAGGAAGCAATGCCAATGCATGTTTGGACTTTTCAAAGTCTTCAGCCCATGAAGCCTTTTTACTCACATTGGTCCACCACAGCCAGAATTGCTGTTCCTTGCATGGTGGGCTGCCACGCTGCAATGTCCTGGGCTTTTTCTGGCACCATGCTTCTATACTGGATAGTCAAGTTTCCACATACCCACTCTGATTTGCAATATATTGTTCTCCAGAGCCAACGGAGGGGCCACTGGAAAGAGGCCACAGATAAGGTGGTGAACCCAAACTGAATACCTGTTAAAGGAATGGACACACAACATGGAGTGGTGGATGGATGGAAGGACAACAACAATTCCTCTACTCCTGTAAAGAGAGAGGGGCAAATGGTGAACTAAATCCCAAAGAGAAAAGACATTCATGGTAATAATATTATTCAACAGTGAAAGAATCCAAACAAAAGGCAAATATAAAATCTCTCGGAAGAAGACTCATTACAAACTGTTTCTTTCACGTATATAACCTTAGTAGGAATAACATACTTAAAAATCTTCAACCAATCATAGTTATTTGCTGGTAATAAACTTGGGAATCTTGAAGCATATTATTCACTCTCAGTGTTGATAATACAATCTTGGAAGATGATTTGTCATTGAGGATTAAGAAAAAGAATACTGTGGTTGTATATAAGAATTTAAAAAGGAATAAGGAATGTACTTTTGGGAAAGCTCTGCATAGAGAATGTTGGAGGAAATGCACTGAAAATAGGCAAGTGAGCAAGCTCCCTTGAGTCTGGGAAGGTGAGTGCAGCACATTCAGAGAGTCTATGAAGTTATTACAAGTCACAGAAAGGTATGCAATTAAAGTGTCTTCCTAAGCAAAATATCCTTCTTCAGGAATTTTTATCTTGATATTTCTATGGTCTGTGTGGTCACAGGAAGTCAAAGTTATGGTGGTGGCTTAGAAGTTCTTTTCTCTCTGTCTGTAATTTACAGGACATTGCTACAGATGGGGCAGCAGAGATCTGCGGTAAGCTGTTCCATGGGGTGGGGGAGCAGTTAGAAATGATAAGGCCAGAGATCTAAAAGACTTTTAGACCCTAACTGGCAGACTTTTAAGTAAACTAGCACAGGTATGTAACTAAGACAGTGGATGAGAGGCAAGTTTGTAGTCCCTTCAGTGTTACTGCTCAGTCAAGGGATAGGGACCACTCTGGCCAGGAATGGCAAGACAGTGGATTGGGTGGATGAGTAGGAGGAGCTGACATTTGCTTCTGACCTGAGAGGCAGGGGTGTGTTGCAGAAAAACTGACAGTGCTGGAAAGAAGCCTCATGTCCACAGCCTAAAAGTAGCTGTCATATTCAGGGAGGTCACAGAGAAAGAACCAGAGTTAGTGATGCCACAGGGTCAGCAGCGTGGCAGCAGTGATATCAGTATATGTTTCCATAACCCACCTAACCCTACATGAACACATCTGCCTACAGGGGGCAGGTAAGTAGCAGAAATATGTGGAGTGGGTGCAGCCACTGGCAAATTGGCAAGTGGACATCTTAATGAAATGCACTGCTCACAGTCACCATATTGGAAAGAGGGCCCCACACTGTCAGATCCCTTTCTTATTCAAGAGAAACTAGAAATTAAGACTTCATTAGCAATCATCCCTCTTCAAACCCAGAAAAGATATCATTTATAATGACAACAAAGGCACAGACTATTCAGAAATAAATTAATGAAAAATGTTAAAATGATTCTGATAAATGACTTAAAAAGAGAAAAAAATGATAATTGAATGAACAGTAGAATGCACCATCCTCTTCAGTTGGCAGACTCAAATTTGGGGGACTTGAACATTTTTTCTCCAAAATAAATTTAGTATCTGAATGCAAATTTAGTTAATAATCCTGAATGGATTTAAGAAAAAATTCTGAAAGGTGATCCTAAATTTCTTCCAGAAATATACACAAATATACAAATAAAATAATGAGGAGGGATGTTTGAATTTGTAATATTAGGGACATTCTGGAAAAGGATAAAATAGGACCAACTGTAGGAGATATTAATCTATGGTCATGGAAACAGTATAGAAATAGTGCACTGAGAGAATGAATGAAATAGAACACATTTCAAGAGTAGACGTGGATATTTAAGAGATTTTAGAAATATTATAAAACTGACACTTAAAATCAGTGGATTCAGGTACTGGTGTAATTAGCTAAATCATTAGAAGGCCTGGTACACTGTCCTCAATTTTGACATTAAAATAAATTCCAGAAAATTTTTAATTAAAATAAAACACTAGAAATAACCCAACATGATTTAATCTGTTCAGATATTCAAGCGAGAAGAACTTTCTAAAAAGCTTTTGGAACAAAGACCAACAAGAGCAAAGGCCTAGCAACTCAGCAAGGCCAGAAACGCCCCCTGTAAAACAAAGCTGACCCTCTCCCAACCCTCTCTCACGGACCTGTATTGCTCTCTGATACTTTCTATACTTTCTTCTTCCCTTTAAAGTCCAGTTTCTTGGAGAAGTGCCTGCGCTGATGACTCCTCCAGGGCTCAGAGCCCTGCATCCCCCACAGCCCCACCACGGCACTGATACAGGAGTTGCACTGCCGGTGGCTGCGTGTTTCAAACCAGTGGGCATTCTCAGCTCCTGTTTATTTGATTACCAGGTAGCTTTTGCCGTGGACAAATATTTTCCTTTCAGTGGAACATTTTCCCCCCTTAATTTTTGTTTTACTTAAATAAATTTTAAAAGCCCAGGCAGAAAAGTGTGTGTGCACATATGCACACACACAGATACACACAGATCTGTTTTTTAAAGGCTACATTAGTGTAGTCCAACTCCGCCTTTTCCTCAGTTTAGACAATTAAAGGTGGGCTTTAGCCCTTGCTTTTATGCCCCACACACCCCCCCTTTCTCACTTCGCTCCCTTTAGTCAGTGTTCAAATTCCTCTTAAGCCAGGTTACAGCCTTCTCTGTGTTGCCTCAAATCGTTTTCTCTCAACTGCACTGCTATTCTTCTTTCTCTTGGTGGACCTCTCTTCTCCCATTTGCCATGTACATGGCCCTTTTCCCCAGGGCCTCGTCTTCAGTCCTCCACCTGGCAGGACTGAATCGCCCCCACGGCCTCACCCACAGCTCCTCTGAGCTCCTGACTGGTGAATCCAGCTTAACAACGGACATCACTCCTTATATGTCCCATAGACACTTCGCACTCAAAATGACACACACAGAACCATCTCCTCGAAACCAGCTCCTCTCCTTACACTCCCCCTCCAGATCTGCTCTCCGGATGGGTCACTGGAAAGTCACCTCAGCAGCTCTGCGGCCCGCCGCCCCGGCCCTCCAATCCCCACTGCAGCAGTCACCACTTCTGCCGCCCATGTCTCTCTCTTTCTGCCCACGGCCTCTCAGCAGGCGTGTGCCATTTGTTGTCTGGGTTACCTGGGTTGGTCCCCGAAATATCCTTTCCCCCCAAAATATGGGCCTCTCCCCCTAAAATAGTATCTTCCATTCTGCTGCCAGAATAACCAGATATTCTGCAACATAAACATTATGCAATTCTCTTACTTACAAATAATCCAATATATCCCTGCTTCCTTAAGGATACATTGAAGTCTAAGCACACAAGGCCCATCGTGACAGAGGCCTTGTGCACCTGACATTCCCACCTATGGATCCTTTGTTCTAGCCCTACTTGTTGTTCTTCAGTCTGGCCAAGCCGCTTCATGCTGTGTACACATATATGTCTCCACCTTTCTGCATGAAGTGTCCACTCCCTCTACCACAAAATAGAGAGCTAACGTCCTTTCACCTTTCAAGATTCAGTTCAAATATTTCCAGCTCTAGGAAGTCCAATTTGTGTTCACCTGCTTAGCAATCCATCAACTACTCGCCATGCCTCGCCTAGCCTGGGGAATGCAGACACCAAGTCTTACCTGTTTTGGTCTCCCCAGCAGGTGATACAGTGTTTGGCATAGCAGTGCTCAATGCTTGTTGGTTGGATAAATGAATGAATCAGTAAAGAGATGAGAGTTCTAAAATCGCCCCCAGTTACTCAGCTGCCATTTTGGGAAGTTCATTCTGCGGAGTTAAGGAAATGTGAGTGCAGGTGGTGGGCAGACAGAACAGTGGTGAGGGCGTGGGGGAGACAGGCCTGGTCCTGGAGAGCGCAGGATAGGCGTGGGTGGGAGAGCACTGGAGAGAGAGGGAATGGAGGGGGCGGGTGCAAGGAGATGTTGAAGAACAACTGATATTAAATGCAGTAAATTAAATGGAGAACATAATATATGAAGGGGAAATCAAGTTAACAAAGCAAGGGTGGAAAAGGCAGTACCAGAGATGAAGAGCTCTCACTTCATCCCTCACAGCATTTCACTTATGGCACCTGCCCTCTGGGAAGGCAGCGTCAAATTCTTGAGAGACTGGTGTTTGTGCTGTGGGTGCTCTAAGTACAAAACGGTATCTTATGGCTTCCAGATTTTAAGACTGATAGATAATTTCTCTTATGTCCCATGTCTGAGTTCTCAGGCAGCAGGATCATTCGCTGGTGGGGGGAGAGATATTGTGGTTAACAACTCAGGGTTACTCTAATAATCTCAAAGGACAGTGGGGAATTCATGAAAACAAATAAAAGAGAAATTTCACTCAGAAAAAACCATATGTCATATAGAACTTTGTGGGGGCATTGGGGGCAATGTTACCGCCACCTCATCTAACAGTTTTATTTGAGTGTGTTGAAACTCCAAGCTCAAGTCACTTAAACAAGTAGGAGAACCAGGGTCCAGGCTGTGGTGCTCCAGACATGGACGGGAAGATGAAAAGCCTGACTACTGCCTCCGACAGGATCAGTCCAGTCGGGGAGTACAATGGACATGGACACGATCACACACCATCAAGACAAGAATCAAGTGCAATTCATGCCTAGACAGGAGAGCAGATAATCTCTAAATAGTGGAGGGGTCCCTGCCAAGGCTTGACAAGTGTCCTTCCAGGCAGAAAAGCAGAGAAATATAATTCAGGCGAAGGAGACTAAGGTTGGTGGCTGGGTGCAAGGCCTAACGAAGCACAGATGGAGGGCTCCAGGGTCATCTGTCAGTAGCTGTTCCCCTTCAGCAGCTAAGAGGCATAACTAAAAAGGCAGGTGGGGTGTCATTAATGATCATGGGGAAAACTGGGAGGAGGAAATTGAGGTCAGGAGATCACCACCAAAGGCAATTTATTTTAGAGGAACAAAAATAATTCAAAAAGCACTTGGAAATTCTATCTCCCATGAATGAAAAGAACACAAAATAAGTTTCACTCCAGCGTTGAATACAGAATAACAGACTGCCTACTCTCAGAAATGGATTGAATTTTCTAATTCATCAGGGATTATTTAGATAATAGGAAAACGAATAAATCTGAACAATCTCTCTAGAATAGCTGTTACTCCATCCTGTTATGTAGGGTAGAGTTAGGCTGAATTATTTAATTGATATTTTAATGAGACTATAAATTTCTAAAAGCCTTATCAATTTCTCCCAAAAGCGTACAACTTTTCCTTTCATGACATTTATTTGACTTAATTAGAATAACTTTTTTCCAAGGCTTTTTTTGTGTGTGTTAAAATACCTAATGATATGCTGCCCCCAGAATGTTGTTGTTATTATTAATACTGATAATAGCCCCAATAAGACATATTTACAATTATGACTCATTTTGGAATAACAGGTCATTGGTTTAAAGTCCTTTTGAAAATAAGAAGAATAAACGAACATAATTACTACACCAGGGACAGCAGCTGCACCCTTAATGGAACCTGGTCACTAAACACAACAAAAGCAAAGATGAAACTCAAATCAGACACCAGGCCACAAAGCATAGCTGACTGAAGATGCCACAAGATGACCTTTCATTCACCGAGGGAACCAGATGCATTTCTAAGTATAATGTATATTGTTAAAAGCAATTATTTTATATATAGAATGTAATTTAGGAAAAAGAAAACTCCATCTGTAGACTTATAAACAGGAAGCACAAAGGGGTGCCTTTGCCAACAAGAACCTGCATGCATAAATGCAAAGCCTACTGACAAAAATCCTTTCCTGTCTCCTAAGCTTAAAAAAAAACTACTTCAAGGCAGTGGTGAGCTGAAAGGGCTCAGACACAAAACGTGCACATCATCAGCCTTCTAGTAGATAAAAGTGCGCCATGCATAATAGAAAAGATAACGTTTCCTATGGAAATCTATTTTGAGATTCAACAATTTAAAGGCAACTGAGAGCTCAAAACCAAGTTCAACCAAAGAGGAACAGAGCCCAAGCAAATGTACAGAAATGGACAAAGTCATTGGAGAAGGAGGGGATCTGTGTTCTACCGATACTCCAGATCAGCAAATTCATCCTGAATTCAAGCCAGTGATGTGACATGATGTCACTCAAGGAATCAGGCAGAAACCATCAGCCAGAAGAAATAGGAACAATATCAAAGGCAGGTGTGAGATGTGGAAGGGGTGACCCTGTGAACCTTGCTGCAATGAGGCAGGATGTGCTTGCGGGCTTTCTGCACAGGCTGGCTGGCTCACATGACTCTATTTAGAAGGATATCAGCCAACAGCTGTGCCACACGGGCTACAGCCTGAGCTGAGTCACATCTAGTAACGGTTCTGAGTTCATCCTTAGACGACATGACCAGAAGGATCTGAGAATCAATGGAGGAGACGTATCTGAATGAGTATTCCATTTCATTCCTTGGCAGTAAATCTTCAGCTTTGTGCAACATAAATATTGACAAAGATACACACAGGCACCCTATTTGAAAGCCTGACTGCATAATTGCATCTAATCGAGAAAAGCGGGCTCCGTTTCAGTATGCTAGGACATTGTTTGGCTCGGTAACCAATGCTTCTGAGACCCAAAGCATACTCTAGTATAACCGACAGCACAGAAATCTCCATTGATGACTTACTCATTTCAGGGTATTCATAAAATAACCCCAGTTTGCCCATGGGATACAGATGGTTTTCCCGTTCCCATCGTGGGTTGGTCTGTTCTGCTCCCAAAACTGTGGCATCATTAGATTCATGATCCAGCTGTCAAACAGATCAAATTATAAGGCAGGATATTATCAGACCAAGGTCATAAAGGTATTACTGATATCTCAAGCTGAACACATCATCTTCCCAAGAATTTAATTTCTTGTTTTCAGGATAAATTTCTTTTTATTGCTGCCTCCCTACCCTCAAATATTGTGAAAACTAGTCCTGACTACGTGCCTTGGGTTTACCAAAATTGTAACGACTACTACTACTTTATCTCCTACCTCCTTTTCAGGTGTTCATTTTAGCTTTTAGAAGATGCCTTCCCTCATTTGTCTTTTTTACCCCCACTTCTCTCCTATTATCCACCATGGCCTTTCCAGTCTGAAAGTCGTCAGAGAAAATAAGTAAAAGAAAGAAATACAGGTTCTGTGAGCTGGTGATAAGTGCTGTGGAGGAAAATAAAGGAGAGCAAAGAATGTGTGCTAGGGAGGAGTGGGGATGGGGCAGTGACCTTTGAATAAGGCAAAGACTGAAGCAAAGGGGTGGGCAGAGGAGGGGCAGAGGAAACAGTGATCACAGGCCTGGAGGTCCCTCACGCTGGACAGACAGCATGGAGACTGGTGTGGGCCACAGTGAATAGGAAATAAGTGGTGGTTTTGGGGGTGGAGCCTTAGAGGCTGCCGTGAGGATGTGGGCATTTTTCCCTTTGAAGGAATTGCGGAGCCATGGAGGGTCACCGAGCAAAAATGTGATACTCTAATGTTGGATAGAACAGGTCCAAGACCCTAATACAAGCTGAACAAATCAAGGGACAAAGAAGTGACATGCCACCTCAAATTCAGTGCAGAGCTTGAAAGAAACACAGCCTCGACTCCCAGCCCAATGCTCTGTCCCCTTCTGGATGCTGTCCCACAGAGCTGTCTCTAAAGTTATGTTTTTTCCTCACTCAGAGGCTTGTGGGCCAACTGAATGCTTCCCCCTTTTCAAATGGCAATTTATCCTGAAAGGAAATCAGAGTTGGCAGTGAAACAAGGCATGGACCTGTAGCCTACAGAGCTGTTGTCCCTGAAAGCAACAGCTGGCGCGTGGTTTACTCGTGGAGTTCAGCAGAAGAGACAGAGCAACAACAGACAACTTAGCATCTGGCTGAGTTTCGGCTGACTGCACTGCACGTTTGGATGTATTTCAAATTTGGACAGTGAGGCGGCTTCACACGAAAGGCAGGTGTATACATCATACATGCCCACACGTCTGTATGCATACACACGTAGACACACACAGAGCATATGATGTGACTTGTAAAGAGCTGCCTCTGCTTGGTTTCCCACGGCCTCTAATTTCAGCATTAACCTTTCACTGGCCATGCTCCCAGGTTTGCTACGAGATTTCTTTGCAATGGAACATGCCCTTCGCTTCACAAACGTTCCCCAATTCTTTCAATGACATTAGGGGAAGAGCAGGGAGCCCTGGGAAATGCTGGGGATATGGACTTGAGATACCCCTGAATCTGAATCCACACTTCATGGCTTATTTGTTATTTAACTTTATTTACATTCAAAATGCAATTGTTGCATATCTCAGAAGATGATTTACACTCACTGCTATGGCAGAATGTTGCGGTTAGTAGACTCACCACAGGATCCTCTTATTCAACACGTTCTTCCAATATTTCAGATATTACTGTATCACAAATGCCCATTTCTATATTTTGATATCTGCTTTTCAGTATAATTATCTTTCTTCTTTATTCTCTATATATTATGATTTTAGAACATTTTTCTGAGAAGTGTTCCACAGGCACTGTACATATGATACTTGGATAAAGAGATCCTGGAGATCAAAACCACATTTAAATCCTTAGATAAACTCAGCTGTGTCATATACATGGCTAGGTTTAGTCTGCTTACTTTGTTACTTTGTTTAGTAATTTTTGTTTCAAAGAACAAGATCCTTCTGTATAGCACAGGGAACTACACTCAATAACTTTTAATAGCCTTTAGTGGAAAAGTATATGACAAGGAATATATATATATATATGAGCCACTATGCTGTACACCAAGAATTAACACAATATTGTAAACCAACTATACTTTCAACAAAAAAAGTTGAAATAAAATTGAGAGATGAAACTTCCACTGCCCAGACTGCTGTCACGATGAAACGATTCAAAGCAGGCCAGGTATTAGCAACCCCCCTGACACAGCAAAACCCCATGTGGGATCTTCCTTTTGAGCAGCACTGGCTATCCGGCTGTGGCCACCTGTAAATAGGGTTGAAGTCACTTAGACCCTTGGCTTGGGATCACCGTGGCCACAGGGGTGGGGGTCACTGCAGCACCTACGAGAATGACGGGGCCAGCCTCCTGCTGAAGCCGCTCCCCAGGCCACAGCCCGGAGCGCTGCAGGCAGGTCTGAGGTCCGGCCGGGGGCGCGCAGCTCCACAGCCACTTGGAGCCCTGCGGTGCGGGTGGCGCTGGGACTACGCTCGTCCATCACCCTCCCTGGCACCCAGACTCGGGATTCTCCTGGGGGAATTTTTCTCTGCCTCATACTTCCTGTCTCAGCATTTGTGGAATCCGGTCCATGCCACAGGGAAGCAGGGCTTTTACCCTCCGGGACCCAAATCCATCACTGTATGGATCCAGGGTGAAACTTCCATGTTAAATCACCTGGCGCTCCCTTCTTGTGCTGAAATGCCCTCCCCTGTCGATGGCATTAGGTCGTATTAGAAGTCCCGACTTGCTTGTCCTTAGCTAAGACTCTGAGCCTCTTGCTCAGTCTTCCTGAGTGGAACCACTCATCTGTGGCAGAAAAGCTTGGGCTGTCGTCCACCCATCATTGTCCTCGGTCTTTTGGGTTTTCTGTTGGGTTATGGTTCTCGTGCAGGGATATCAATTTGCACATGAGAAGCAACTGTAGACATTTTAGAAAATACAGACACTGGATCCTCCCCCCTCTCCTGCCAAGGCTGGAAGCTTTCTCCCTCTAGCAGGGGTTACACAATCATTTGCTTGGGAATTGACCACACATATTGGCATAATCATAGTAAATTGCCCTTTACTCTGTGCTTGCCACGTGGCATTTTCTACTTCATGTTGTCTTTGCACCTTCATTATCACATTTAATCCCTGCATTATTGATTATCACCATTTCTGTTGAGGACACTCCTACTTGCTAATCTTGAATACAAGTATCTTTGAATCTCTTAATCTATTTCATTCCTGAGTTTCCTGTTCCTGAATTTAAAGAGTGAATTATGGACACATGTAAATAAGATTCTCTTATTATATGTATCTGACTCATCCTCTAACCAAATCATATCTGGAGAAGAGAGATTTTCTCTTTTAAACATTTGTTTTTCTTATTATATAGTAGTGCATACACATAGTGGAAAATGTAGAAAACATATAAAGTAAGAAAATTACAGCCATACATTATGTAAACACCAAAGGACAATGCTATGTCATTTGGGGCATTTAACTATTTTTCTTAATATTTTATCATAAAATTTCCCTAGGAAAGTTGCTTAACCCTGGAATTGTACTAGCCTTTTGTCCAGTACAGAATAACATTCCCAGAAATGACCCCAACATCAAAATAGTATGTGAGGCTGGGAAGGCCAAAGGGCACTCAGCTTATTCTCTGAGTCCTACAAAGAATGCTGTTAATTCACTGATTTTACACATTCGATGCCTGTGAGTCACTCACTCACTCAGCTGGCTCGGACTGAGACCTACTTTATACCAGTGCCAATCCAAGTGCTGGGGAGACCCCAGAGGGAGCCTGGATCACGGCATCACTTTCCTTCATTTGCTCCCAGAATCCTACTCAAGAACCCCACATGGGATTGGGGGGGTGGAGGCAGGTGAGATATGGTGAAATTCATTTCATTATGTTCCTTTAGACATATTCAAATAGCATGAAAATAGTAGCTAATTTTGATATGTTTTCTTTTCCCTTCCTATGTATTTTTGAGAATGGGTATAGTTTTGGTGCAGCAAGAGTAATTGATAGATCTTTGGTATGGTAGGATTTTATATGAAAAATTAAGAAGGAAACTGCACTTATACAAAGAGAAGTGGCAGTGAGGAAAAAACAAGCCACCCTTGAACTTGGCTACAATTCAGAATTCCTGGTTTTCAAAAAAGGGAAACAAAATTCAAAATAAATTCCCTAAATATTTTAGCCCATAGTAGAAATACATGGAGGCAAAGTTCAGCTCACTGGAACCTAGAACAATGTGCTTATTTAAGCGAAGGTATAAACAGACCACATATACTATAATGCATCCTTTACTTTAAACTAGTTCATGTGAGCAAGTTTCATTTCACATGAATTGCTCAGTACCAGTTTAGGAAATATATCCTCCTTGATTGGTAAAAATAGCTCACAGATAACCAGATTCAACAAAATTTATTGTTAAATAATTTACTTATTTCCTTCAGGAAATGCTTTTGAGTAATCTGAGTTAAGTATTTCCTCTATCTGCTGTATTTCTTTTCACAGAGAAAAGTAGTATTATTTGCACATGACCTACTTTTACTTCTCTGGAAATATCTGACTGTGAGCTCAGGGTACGGATTGTCTACTGCACAGTAGGGAAAAAGAAGATTCATTTCACAGCGAAGATCAGAATCTTTTTTTGAGGGGCGTGGTGAGCTGGGGGACAAGGGAAATGCCTTTGTTTCGAGACAGACCCCAGTAATCCATACTGAAGCTGAAAGATGAAGCCATTATGAAGAAATGTGGAAGGACACACTGACACGCAAAGGTGTTCACTCTGCAAAAACAGAAAGAAAGAAAGAAAGAAAGAAAAAATAATTTAACTGCCCTATAAAGAGAATGGACAGAAACTTGGTAATAAGCTAGAGAGAAGGAAGGTTAGTGAAGGGAGGAGAAACAATGAAAGGGAACTTGGATGCGGTGGGCAGAAGAGCAGGTTTCTGGAGCCTACAATGAAGGATGATAAGAAAAAATAAAGTTTAAAAAAGTTACAAAGTTTAAAATAGTTTAAAAATTAAAAAGCAAAGTTAAAAAAATAAATATTTTTATAGTGGCATGGAAGATTTTAAAATGATGGAGGTTTTTTATTTCAAAATTCAAGTTGTTTGAATTTCTCCCCCATTCTCCAAACAACAGTAGGACCTGCTTGTGTAAGTGGTTTTGGGGGACACCACAGAGAGGGGCGAGCTCTGCAGTTAGGTTGGCCAGGAGCAGAATGCTGGTGTGGAAGACAAGACAGAAGAGAGTTCAACAGTTTCATGAAAACAGAAACTCAAAGCCAGAAATTATCTTAAAATGGTTAGTGTGGTAGGCAGAAAAATATTCCCCCCCAATATGTCTATGTCCTTATCCCCAGAACATAGGAAGAGGTCAGATTCCCTGGCAAAGGGGGCCTATGGTTGCAGATGTGGTTAAGGTTGCTAACCAGTCGACTCTAAGAGAGACCAGCTGGATTATAGATTTGGGCCCAGTGTAATCACCAGGGTCGTTAAAGGAGGAAGAAAGAGGCAGAAGAGGGGAGAGAGGAGAGGAGATCTGACCACAGGTTCAGAGTCAGAGGCACACAACCATGCTGACCTTGAGAATGAGAAAAGAGGTCACAGGCCAAGAGACGCAGGTGGTCTCTGGAATCCAGAAAAGTCAGATACAGGTTCCCCTGAGGCCTTCAGAAAGAGCCGTGCCAACACTTTTACTTCAGCAGGCTTCTGCATTCAAGAAAACTACAAGTTTAAATTTGCGTTGTTTAGTAGAGACTTTTTCTTTTCTCTTCCTACTACCATGACGTTTGGGGATACTTGTTACAACAGCAACAGAAAGTGAATAGAGTAAGCTCCTTGAAATGTTCAGAAATTGCAGATAACACTGGACTGTCCACTTTGATGTGGGATTGGGCTTATGTGAAAATCAAAAGGACAGTGTGACCTTTGCTAACATCTGCTTTTCTCATTTTAGGAAGAGAACAGTAAGTCAAAACCTCTGTTGTTATTATTTTAGACAAGTGTCTCTTAAAACTTTATGTAACCCTGTGCCTTAGGACCCTAAGAGAGTCTCTTCTTAGAAGAACATGGATTCAGAGAGATAGTGTCTTACATCTGAGTCCCACAGTGGTCTCTTATTGGCAATGAGAGCTTGGGCATATCAGTTACCCTCTTTAAGCCACAGGATCTTCATTTGCAAAAGGAAGATAAGAATAAGGATTGTTTGGGTGATTAACTTGTACACACACACACACACACACACATACATATATGTACAACATTTAATACAGTGACTAGCACATACTAGGCACTCAACAAATTCCTGTTATGGATTTTTAAATGCATATATAAAAGGAGGAGAAATTTGCAGGAAATTGTGGGAAAACTAAGTTCATGGCCCCAAAAAGGGCCATCTCTCAATGGGCTCTGATCAGTCAGTCCCCAGTGGTGGGCTAATAAGCAGAGACTATAGCACTTGGGGATTTATGTTAAACATAAAAAGGAAGGTATTTAAACATAATTATTAAACATCAGGTACGTTTATACTTTTGGCTGGATCATCTTATCTGGAGAGATTTAATAAGCAGAGAGTCTCCACTGTTCTAGAGATGGGCATGCAGGAAAATGATGTGGGTGGGTGGGCCATTCTCACCCACCCAAGATCACATGACTGAGTACTCACGGAATTAACACCTCTTGTATGTTATTACAGATGGGCTGTCCTCCCATGATTATTGTCAGCTGTGTCATCAGTTCAAGGAGACATCACATGGGTCACACTGGAATATTAGAAAGAAAATCTCATTTAAATTTTAGATAGTTCTAACATGAAATAAAGTCATTATTTTATGCCTAAAAAAATCTAAGGAGCAGAGAGTAAAGACACTCTTCATTGGGCAACTAAGAGAAAACCTGAAACAGGTTAGATTGTCAGAACACATAGCTGTATTCACACCTCTTCATTTCTGTATTTTTACAGCCAATACACCAGATCTCATGGATAAGTCACAAATCTGCCCTTAAAGAATGTGATGTAGAAACACGTGGAGTAGTAGTTGACAAAATGGAACAAGAACACCTTCATGGCTGGGTTGTTCTCATAGTCAGTCTGGTCCTTGGGAGCTCTGCAGCTAGAATAAAGAAAAGGTAAGTCTGTAAAACTGTGAACGGCTTTGAGACCCTATTCAAAGCCACGGACACATGAGTTAACACATTTAATATGTGTGTGTGTGTATATATATATATATATACATATATACACACATACACACACACAATTCACACTGTTTTCATACCAGCTGTTTTGAATTTCTTAACATATCCACTATGTTAATTCCAACTGTACACACTGTTGTAAGAGTTTCTCCCACTAAGAAAGTGATATCCCACAAGGCAAAAAAAAAAAAGTCACCTGTTCCTTAAAATTTATAAGCACAACAGTATCCAATGGGCAAGAACTGTCCTCTGTTAGGTGTAATTTGAAAGAAAGCTACTTCTAAACATCCTGCTAGATAATATTCTCTTGTCTCCCTGAAAGGCAGTAAGGTAGGACTATTGAAGAAGACAAACAAAACACGGGGCAACTTGCTAGAAGCATTTGGGGAACATAAAACGGGTCATCCTCCTAGTTCAGAATTTGAATTGGTCTTAGTATTTTCAGAAGATGACCACTGAGCAGACCACTGGGAGGACCACCAAGCCACATGCAATGTGTTGGAAGCACTTAACTTAGGCCGCTAAGCCGCTGGGTGGGATACAAGCCAGAGAGAAGAAACATTTATTATAGAAGCTGCAGCTGATGAGAATGGAGTTACACTAACAGGAACAGCATGGGGGGAAGACACATAACAGTGTGATTACTTGTCCTCTCCGTAACGCGCAAGCAAATCTGCCACTGGAACCACGACCCTCTTCCACTTATTTGCAATACAGAGACTATTTACTTTCAACAACAGGGTACATTATCTAATGTAATTGAAATTATTATTAAGCACTGACATATTTACACAGAGCTTGGACATTCTAAAGCTTCCTTTGTCCCTTTTACTAATGCAAAAATGGAGCTAATTCACTTCTCATATAGGCTAGAGAAAATAGGTTTGCAGTTGAAGTTAACTAAAGACTGTAATGTACTGCAATTGAAGTGCCTAAAAGATAGTCTCTGTTTTGACCTGGTTCTAAAACTGGTGTAGAAATTATCTCAGCTGCAGGAGGAGCTTACCAGAGTCAGTCATCATGATTGCCACTTTCTCATATATGGCGTTCAGGGTCACCATGATGATAAAACTGATATGGGAAGCAGTGATGGGCGTGGCCCACCTGCACAGTCAGGTACTTTTGGATTGGGTCTGTTCCATTCAGGTTCTTGGGAAGTTTTGCAGGAAATACAATGAACACTGAAAGTCCGTAGACAATGATCCCAATAACTGAAACAATGGTTAACAGGACCTGACAACCCAAGAACCCAGCAGCATGAGACTCACTAATGATCGTATTTTTACACAGAAAACTTGCCCCCAACCCAGCTTAAACAGAAAACATGCATGTGTTGTAAACTTCACATAAACGTGAGAAGTGATATAAATCGCACGTAAATGCCATAAGAGACGTGAATATCAGTCATGTTAAATTTTAGGGGAGGAGGAATGAAAGATGTCAAAAAGAATGAGTGCATCCACTAATGTAACACGCTGGCAGCAGGAGCAGCTGTGTGCAGGGCATAGGGAATATATGGGAACTCCACTTTCTGTGAATTTTTCTGTAAACCTAAAACTGCACTAAAGAAGGAAGCCTGTTAAGTATATTTTAATGGGTGAAAATGGGGTAACTGGTGGCATGATCTTTTGGAGGGAAGTCTGTGATAGCAGAACAAATGAAAGTAGCCCTTCTACATCTGTAGAATTACTTAGGTTATGAACTAGTTGTAACCCATGAAGGGGATATGCTTCCTTTCAAGGGAGAACCTATCACTGATTCAGGGGTCAGCAGGTGCTAGCTGTCGTCTTCATTCTGAATAGGACCAGTGAAGCTGTGGACATGCCCTGAGGGAAATAGTGGGAGTGACAGCAGGTCTCTGCTGATGAAAGCTTCACATGCTTTTCATACTCCTTGAGATCTTGAAATGGCAGGTATTCCTACTCCCTGCATTTGCACAAGATTCATGTCCCTAATCCACAGTAGTTTTGACTGTGTGGACCCAAGGGCAGCGGGGGTGTCTGAAGCAAAATTTGCACGTGGCTAATAGGGTTTCAGTTCCTCACTAGGCAGGTTTTTTTTCTGGCCACTGAAGAATGAACATTAAAGATCCCATTTTTAAACAGTTTTCCTTCCATCTACCTTCTTGGTCATAGTCCAGAAGCATGTACTCAGTGTCCCTGGCTGCTCCTGATGGGTGCCCCAGAGAGAAAGCTACAAAGAATGTGAATTTCAGGACTAAGTGAACCACATCATGTTATTTACAGTAATAGCAGGCGGCTGGCTTGCACCTGCATGGGAGAGCAGAGGGAGTGTTTACAAGCCCCTCCTGGAGCCACACTCCTGCATCTGGATCCCAGCTCTGATGCTAGCTGTGGGGCCTTGTGCAAATTTCTTAACCTCTAGGGGCTTCAATCTCCTCACCCATATAATGGGGAGATAATAATAGCAATTTATAGGACTATTGTGATGAGTCAATTATTTACTAATTGTGAAAACAATTGGAACATTAACCGCAGGCATGTGAAAAACTCTACCTAAGTATAAGCTATGAATATGGTGACCAAAGTCTTAAAAAGGTGTTTTTTCTTAGTTTTTAAGCCATCAGTTTGTAGAGAAAGCATTTTATTTTCTCCTCTACTCTCTTTCATCATCCTTTTCTTCACAGTTAAGTCTTCATGCTTGTGAAAGGAATAACTTTTTGGTGTGTTTGTGATTAAATGTGAAAATTAGTTAAGGCTGAGAAAAATGTATTATAGAAGGTATATTAAGCCTTCCTCTCTTGTACAGCTCATATAGGCCATTTAAATAGTATGCATTTTTTAAAAGTCTGCATAGTAATTTTTAATTATGTATTAAGTAAACATAATAGTTAAGAATGCGTAAATACTTACTATTGCTTCAGCACACATCTATTTTTCAAAATCCTCACAATCACCCTGTGGGGAAGGTAATATTATATCTCTTTTACAGATGTGGAAATAGAGCCACATGGAGATGTTGCAATTTGCCCCAAATGAAGCAACTATTAAGTGAAAGTACTGAAATACTCAAAGAGCCCAAAGACACACTAACTGTATAGCACTGTCTCCTACATGGTCTGTAAAATCAATTCTAATTCATTTCAGAACTTTTACAAACTTGACACATTTCCATTTTTCTTCCAAGCACTTAATGGGTTCACTATTTCTTAAGAAACAGGAAAGCTTTCCGTTCTCCTTCCTCAAGTTTCTTCTTATTTATCATCTTTTCTGATCATAAATTTAACATTTGCTCATTAAAGAAAATTTGAAAGTACTCAGTAGTGGACAGAACTGCTGTCCTGGATCTGTCCCCAGTCTTAGAAGAGGACCCAGGACTTGCTTTAGGATAAATAACCTCCCTTTTGTTTTTAGTCCTGTGATTTAACCTCGATTGACCCACTCTTTCTGAAGCACCAGAAGTAGATCTCAGTTGGTTTAAGACAAATAATACCCCTCATTGTATTGGCCTTGCACATGATTGGAGAATTGGCAAATAACCCAGGGAGAGCCACTATTATGTGAGGAGATACATGCTGGTGCCCATGTGAAACATAAGCTTCTTCTATCAAGAGAGGAAGCTGCCAAAGGAGACCTGTCTTGGTTTGGATGGATGATCTGGGATACTGCGTGCCTAGAAGCATCATGCTGAGACATCTTTGGACACAGAATGAAGACAGGACAAAAGCAGCCCTTGACATCATCTGGGCTAGAGTATCTCTCCTTGACTGAAGCCAGACCTCAGACCTGAGGTTTTCATTTACAGGAACCAATAAATCCCATGGATCCCCATTTCTTGGTTGTTGTTTAAACACATTGGAGATTGATTTTGTCACCTACAATCAAAAGACTCCAACTCTGAAAATGAATAAAAAATAAAATAAGAATAATGCTTCAACCTATAGACATAATTCCTTCAGAATGGTGCATTGTTTGTATATTACAAATCATTTTATATATTAATTTAATTCTCCAATCTATCATAAGCGCAACACTTTGACATGTCATAAAATATTTTCATGGACACACTTTTTCATGACTGCATACTATTCTACTTTGTGAAGAGTTGGAAGAATATTTTGGCTGAGATTTTATATATATATATACACATATAAAAGTATGTCTGTGACTTGCATCCATACTGACTTTTCCCTGCCATTTTGAAATAATTCCTGATTAAAAGTTTTTCAAAGCTGAATTAGTGGATTAAAACATATGAATATTTTTGACTCTTGATATCAACTGCCAGACTGCTTTCTAAGAAGGCTTGAGGAGTACACCAGAAATTAACACAGCATTGTAAATCAACCATACTTCACAAAAATTATCCAGTAACCTAGGCATGGGATTGGTGATCACTGGCAATTCATCCTCATAAACAGAGTTGTGTCACTTGAGAAGTGGAAAACTATTTCATTTTGATGTGCACTGAGTGAATTACCATTGAAGTGTGACATCTATTTTTTCTTTTGCGAATGTGTGTTCATCTTCTCTGCCTTCTACGCTTCTGAGATAATTTGATGTTACCTTTGAAGTGATCTGAACTCTCTATGTATTGAAGGAATTAGCCCCTTGTCGGATTTGTAAGCAAATAACATTCTCTGGTGTTTTGTTTAAAATTAGGATGCTCTGATGCATGGAAATCTTTGTATAATTTCCTCTGATACTTACTGTCCATCTAGAGGTTGTATACTCATCCATATTTATTTGTAGTTTTTTTTCTAATTGTGTTACTTTTTAAATGTTTCTGGAATTTATCACAATATATGGTTCACTGTATGATTTCAATCTTTTCTTTTCCCCCAAGTAGCTAACAAGTGTTTCATTCACTGAATAACCTTTATTTATCTCCCTGATTTGTAATGCCTTCCATCTCTTATATTAAATTATTATTGATATCAGAGCCCATATCTGGACTTCCTGCCTTATTTTATAATCTGGCTATTCTTGAACTAGTAAAACTCTCATTATCTTATTAATTTTTATATTACTAATATGATTTTATTCACAATAAACCCAAATCAATTTTATAACTTCTGATATTTTGGAGATATGATCTTTTAATCTAGAATCATGTGATTAAAGCACCTTTTATATCTTTCAGTAGTTTTTACTTTTATTTTTTGATAGTTCCTACTATCCTTTTGTTAGGCTATTCTTAGATATTTTACCTAGGTTGTTACACTTGGAAAATTTTAGAAATTTAATGCCTCCATCTGGTCTCTTAATCAGACCCTGGAGAATCCTAAACCACTGATCTGATTTGAACAAATGAGGTGAAAAGAATTGGGGGAAGCACTGTGAGCAGAAGAGACTGTGGAACCTCCAGAGCGGCGCCCTGCATTGGCTCAGATGTTCTCTGGAAAAAGTTTCCTCTATGAGACTACATAGTTCCCAGCTTGACTTTCAGTTTTCTCAGCATTTCACATTAGATTTTAAAAGTCTGTGGCAGGTTCTTACCCAGAAAAAGAGCACTTGCACAAAGGGTTATATGTATACACTTTCCCCAGGTGGTAAAGGGAACACGCTCTTCTTCCTAATTAAAAAAACAAGTTTAGTCAATCAAGGGATTACACCAATGAAATGATATTTCTCCTAACTGGTCAGTAAATCCTAAACATAATATAAAAAAAAAATTTCAGACATAGCCTCCTTGTTTGTAAATGCATGGGTTTTTTCCTGTTTTTTTTCCTTTTCTTTTCTGTTAACGATGTCAAACACACAACAAAATATGTACAGTGTTCGTTTTAATACTATTTTTTGAAAATGCACATGTGAACAGTAAACTGTTTCCCTGCCATGGTCTGAGCACCTGATGAGGCCAAGATTTAAAGCTCTATTCCTTAGCTTGCCTTTGATTTCAGAAGTGAAGGTAGTGACAGCTTAGGGTCTGTGCAGGACAGAAAGAATCACAGTTGTCTGCAGCTAACTGGTGTCCACTGTGTGTTTCTTGGTTGAGATTTATGTGTTAATTAGCTACAACTATGAAGTTTAAGAGTTTCCATTTTAGAGTTTATATTTAGAATTTTTTAAGAGATGAAATCAGCAAGAATCAAGATTTAACTGGATTATAAAACCAGATATAGTATAATAATAGCTGTAACTAAGTACATGGCCCTTCCTCTGTGCCAGGAAGCCTTCCAAGTAGATTCTATACATTACTTCGACCCGTCCTTACCACTGTCATGAAGAAGCAACTCTCTTATTCTTATTTTATAGGAAACTATGGCACAGAGAAGTTAAGTTGTCCAAGATCACTCAGGAAGCAAGCTGCTGTGTTCAAATATGAATTTAGGCAACTTCATTCGCAAGATCTCACTACCACAACGCTGGCCTCTCTAAACAATGGAGCATGCTTTCTCAAGTAAAGTAAAATACTTCAAATAAAAAACTAAAAAAAAATAAGGCAATTTTTTAAATAAGGAAGAATGATAAAGTTAAATGAGTCTTCATCTTCAATTTTTCAACAAGCATGTCCCAATGAAAATTTAAACTTATTAGCTTGCAAAATTAAATTTAAACTTGGCAGTTTAAATGACCAAAAAACTTCTCTTCAGTATTTTTTGTATGCTGCCAATATGATAAGTTTTTGTTTTTCAGGACTCAAAAGCATTATGAACATCTAATTTTGTCTAAGATTCAGCTTTCATCTCTGAATGTACAGTCTTTCACCAACATATGCTTTTACCCCCATCTTCAGTTGTAAACAATGGGAACTATTCATAATGGGGATTATTAGAAGCTTATTACATTGTAAAAGACAAATGTCACTTTCTATTGGTAGCTGAACCTCATTTTTTTCCATTTATAAAAAGAGGAGTTTGACCTGCTCCCTCCATATCTTTTCAGTGCCAACATTCTGTAGATCTGTGATTCAATTTATTAAATCTATATTTGGAGACATTTTCAGATACTCCTAGTAAAAGCATTTTTTTCCCAAGAGTTATTCATTCTCACAACCTACTGTCCTGCTGCTGCTGACTGCAAGCACCATCAGATCTAAATTATCTCAGCTGATGGAAAGAAGCAATAATACAAATGACTCAAAAATCATCTTTTCATAGCTCTGGAATGTTGATACAAAGATATACAGTTTTTTTTTTAATTTTGCAGCAGGAGTGGCAGCAATAAATTTACATTTCCAGTTATGTAAAATGACTAGCTCAAACACTGCTCAAACACTGATGGCACCTCAACAAATGTTTCCCTGCTTCTTCTACCCTTTCTCTGACTTTAGGATGAGAGCCATGCTGCTTTGTGCACATCCCAGAAGGAAGGGGGAGCAGTGACCGGGACTTAGTTCAAGACAAAGGGGCACCTAGTCTATGATGAAAAGGAGGCCACAATAATGAAGGCGCATTTAAAAAAATGGGAGTCAACTATAAAAACCAATTTGTCTTTCCTTCTACATCTATGTCATTGCAGCTAATTTATATTTTGCATTTTTTATTGGTGTCATGAAAGGATACAAATCAATGCCTCTTTTCATAAACACTTATACCAGTCTTTTTCTTTTCCCCCTTTTTACTGTTATTATGAAGGAAGGACCTCACTTCTCTTCTGTGTCCACCATTCCAGGCAGTGCTCCTTCAACTTGGCTGCACATTAGAATAACCAGAGGAGCTTTAAAAACTTCCCTATGCCAGAATGCGCCCCCAGGCCACTAAGTACAATCAGAGTTTGCAGTGATGGAACCCAGGCACCAACATTTTTTAAGGTCCCCTGGTGATTCCAACACGCAGCCAAGGCTGACAAGTCCAGAAGTAAACAGAATAAAGTGCATCTAAACAGCGCCCGCTTTTCCTGGGTAATCTCATCTATCTCCACGTGGGGACACCTCGCCTCCTATTCTGGCCAGACTTGTTCTTCCTGCTCAACCGTCTCCCATTTGTACTCAAGTTCTGCCTGGCACCGCTTCCAGAACTCCAAAAGTAAGGTGACTAACAGAGAGACAGAACAGCAGAATGTGGATCTTCAGTGATGCCTGATGCTTCAGAAATCTGTACTTAATATTTATTACACTTAACACTTTGGTAAATGGTTAATAAAATCACATTTTATTTATAGGCGATACTAAAGAATAAAATGAGTTAATACCTTTTGTTTAAGAAAAAAGAAAATGTAGATAATTTATTGAACGTTTGGAAACAGACTAGCTCTCTACCTCAAGGGAAAGGTATTAACGTGATGGTCAGAGGCAGGTGACTGTATCTGATGCTAAAGTACCTGCTACCAGCACATTATGCCCACTAAAAACACAAATATCGGGGGGAAGGGTGGGTATAGCTCAGTGATAGAGCACGTGCTAAGCATGTACAAGGTCCTGGGTTCAAGCCCCATTACCTCCATTAAAAAAAAAGTAAAAAAAAAGCGCAAGTAACTGTCACAATTTAAAAGCACTGCACGGTTCACCATCCAAGCCTTCTCCTCACATCCCTCTGTCTCTTCTGTCCAAAGGACCTGAGGGTGGGGAAGGGGATGAGAATGCTTTAGTAGCCCCTGCATTTCTATTTTCCACCACCACAGTCACACAAACTTAAAATAATATTCTTAAATATGGAAAACTGCCATTTTTCTCAATCATCGGTAATGTAATTTTTAGAAATCGTCATTGTGTTTTAAGACTCGTAACTTTAAATAGTAGACAAAAACAACATGAAATGTTAATTGAAAATGTGGCTTCAGGGTGAATCCCCTAAGCCCTTCTTCCCACCAGACTGTTACCCCTAGGCCCCAACTCTAGAGAAATTGCAGAATAACCACTGTGCCCTCCACCATTGTACCTGAGTCTCTACAATGCTCTGAGAATAAAGAGGAAAAAGACACAGTCCCTGCTTCCGGGAGCTCCTAGGTGCACAGGACTCATTGTGAAATGATGGCTGAGGAGGCGTGTTAAGAGGGCTTGGATAACAGTCAGCAGAGGGTGCTCGGGGCAGGGAGCCGGAACTGTAGCCAAGGCTCTCCCAGAGGAGAGAACCACTGTGGTGAGCTCTGAGATGCCCTAGAATTGATCAGGTGAACTTATAATGTTAAGGCCATTTCTCCCTGGGGAGCTGCACATGCAAAGGAGGGAGGCCAAAGAGAGCCAGGTCCCTTCCAGGAACTGCAAATAGTCTAGAAGCGAGCACAGGGTGTGGGAGGCAGGTGAGGCAACCAGGTGGAGAGATCACAGGGGCACATCACAAAGGACTCTGTGTGCCACCAAGGTAGAGGAGACATGCAAAGTGATCTAGAAAGAGACAAGATAGAGGCAGGGAGGACTATTGGCAGGTTCATGTGAAGGCCTGCTGAGGCCCTGCCAGGAGGAGAGAGAAGAAAACATTTCAGCAGGTGGACGGATTGGCCACAGGTGTGATGGAAGGGCAGGAAGAGGTCAAAGATGCCGGCCAGCTTTCTGGCTTTGGCAGTGTCTAAATTATAGTGCCATTCCCTGAAATAAGAAGGGCAAGAACCTCCTAGCGGAAAACATAGGCAAAACATTATCTGACATACGTTTCAAAAATTTTCTCCTAGAAGAAATAAAAGCAAGAATAAACAAATGGGACCTAATGAAACTTACAAGCTTCTGCAGAGCAAAGGAAACCAGAAATAAAACAAGAAGAAAACCTACGGAATGGGAGAAAATTTTTGCAAGTGAAACCGACAAAGGCTTGATCTCCAAAATATATAAGCAGCTCATACAACTCAATAAGAGAAAAATAAACAACCCAATCCAAAAATGGGCAGAAGACCTAAACAAGCAATTCTCCAAGGAAGACATTCAAATGATCAAAAAGCACATGAAAAAATGCTCAATATCACTAATCATCAGAGAAATGCAAATCAAAACTACAATGAGGTATCACCTCACACCAGTCAGAATGGCCGTCATTCAAAAATCCACAAATGACAAATGCTGGAGAGGCTGTGGAGAAAGGGGGACCCTCCTACACTGCTGGTGGGAATGCAGTTTGGTGCAGCCACTGTGGAAAACAGTGTGGAGATTCCTCAAAAGACTAGGAATAGACTTACCATATGACCCAGGAATTCTGCTCCTGGGCTTGAATCCAGAAGGAAATCTACTTCAGGATGACACCTGCACTCCAATGTTCATAGCAGCACTATTTACAATAGCCAAAACATGGAAACAGCCTAAATGTCCATCAACAGGTGACTGGATAAAGAAGATGTGGTATATTTATACAATGGAATACTACTCAGCCATAAAAACCGACAACATAATATCATTTGCAGCAACATGGATACTCCTGGAGAATGTCATTCTAAGTGAAGTAAGCCAGAAAGAGAAAGAAAAATACCATATGAGATCGCTATTATGTGGAATCTAAAAAACAAAAACAAACAAACAAACAAAAACAAAGCATAAATACAGGACAGAAATAGACTCATGGACAGAGAATACAGACTTGTGTTTACCAGGGGGTTAGACGGTGGAAAGGGATAGACTGGGATTTCAAAATTGTAGACTAGATAAACGACATTACACTGTATAGCACAGGGAAATATACACAAAATGTTATGATAAATCACAGAGAAAAATTGTGCCAATGAGTGTGTATATGTCCATGAATGACTGAAAAATTGTGCTGAACACTGGAATTTGACACAACATTGTAAAATGATTATAAATGAATAAAAAATGTTAAAAAAAAAAAAGAAGGGCAGG
Organism: Vicugna pacos; assembly: GCF_048564905.1. Lineage (NCBI taxonomy): Eukaryota > Metazoa > Chordata > Mammalia > Artiodactyla > Camelidae > Vicugna > Vicugna pacos. The sequence goes on along the minus strand of NW_027328740.1, from coordinate 76,117,056 downwards.
AAGAGGGGCAAGTCATGAGAGGAGACAACTGATTCAGTTCTGGCTGAGTTCCTGTGGGCTCCAGGAGAGATGTGCAGTAGGAAAATAAAACTCTAGAAATCGGGAGAAAGTTCTAGGCTGAGCCAAGTAGTTTTACTGTTTCAAGAGGCTAATGGGTGTGAGTGGACAAGCTCACAAGAAGTGTATAGGGATAGCTCTCACCCTCCTGCATATGGGATGCATTTGGGAGCCTTTAAAAAATAGTGCACCACAGCCTGGAGTGGGGCCTTTGTACTGTTTATTATTTTTTAAATACTTCTTTTCTTTTTGTGGGGAGTATTGAGCATTATTTATTTTAATGGAGGTACTGGGAATTGAACCCAGGACCTCTTGCATGCTAAGCACGTGCTCTACCACTGAGCCGTACCCTCCCCACATTTTTTTGTTTTTAGACACTAGCTCTACCGAGCAGTCAGGGTTGAGAATCAACCTGCAGAGAGCAGAGAGCCTTGGGGTTAGAGAACAAGGAGAAGCTGCCCAGAGCCCTGTAGACCCCACCAGGGGCAGCCGGAGATGCAGGGAGCCTCAGAAGTGCTGTGAGGAATGTGAACTCAACACTCCCCAATGGCAAAGATGACAAACATGTTTCAAGCACCCACTTCCCAGCAGTGTTTGTTCTGACTTTACTAGTTTTCCAGTAATACTGAGTGAGAATAGAAATTATCTGGACACAGGGATCAAATTCAAATGCTGATTATGACCATTATTAGCTGCGTGATTACTGATTAAAAGTTACTCGTCTGCCACGTGTAAAACGGGGGACCAAGCACCGTGCTTGTGGGCTGATGTGAGCGTAATGAAATGACATCTATAAAGGCGCTCCTGACTCTCAGAAGTAATTGCTACTATTGTCCCCAACTGGGACACCAAGAAACAGAGGCACAGAAAGCTTCAAACATTTGCCCAAGATGAGGGTTGAGGTCAGGAATCAAGCCAATGACTTCTTGGATCCAGAGCCCAGGATCTTCTTACGAACAACATGGCACTGCCCAGGCTCCCTGCTCCAAAACCAGCCTCCCTTTGGCTCAGTTCCATGGCATCTGCGCTGCACAGATGTCCTCACTGCCTGCCTGCCCTCCCGGTGTCTGACCCCGGCACTCCTCCCTCTGCCCCACATAGCGCTTCCTTGGGCACACCATCGCTCACGAGGCCATTGTTGTGGCTACTCGGATGTTTACACGGAAACGCAGGTGGCAGCCCAGCTTTTTGCTATACATGCTGCTGTCAGTGGAGACAAAGAGCTCACAGTTGGTGGGGGAGGCCACTTGTGGTCTCCTCCTTGGCTGGAGAGCTGGATGAAATCCAGTTTCCCTTTGCAACTTAGGCATCCAGCATGAGAGATATGTAAGGCCATCTGGCCTCTCAACATAGAAATGATGCCCCTGCAGTCGTTCTTAATATTGTAATCTCCTGGCTCCACCAGGGAGCAGAGGCCATGGCCTGTTGTCCACCAAGTTTTGTTTCCTTGCACGACAGCTACAATGGGGTGAGTTAACACCGGACCAGAAATTCTACAAAGCCCTCGTGTACTATTTCCTGACACTTGCAGGTCACCAAAATACCCCAGATCCTCCAAGTAAACCACTAGTAAGAGGAACTGAGCTGGCTCGTCTCTCAGACCCCTGAGGGCAGGACTGATTTGGCCTCTCCTGCTCTCAGGATGATCCGTTCTCCTTCTGTGTGCCCTTCCCCGAGTGAAAGGGACTGTTCCTTGTTTATGGGCTAGGGAGTATTTGTGGCTGTCTGATCAGAATCTTCAAAAGTAGAGCTCTTGGTGAGAGTGGAAGCATGGCACCCACGTCTCATGAGCTCAGCTACTCAACAGCCTCATCTAGCTAAGACTGTAGCCAAAACCAGGGGTCCATGCTGTTGAGTGTTGGGTCTGGAGAGCAATGCCTTCGCCACTGAGAAGCTGCCCCACCACTTTTGACCTTGTCCCCATTGAGAGGGAGGTGACACATCCATGGGATGAAAGCCACGAGGGCACTAGGTGACTGTGGACCAAGCTGTGACTGGCCGGTCCTGCCCCCCCATGTGACCCATGTTAGCCTCAAGTGCAGAAAATCCCCAAAAAGACCCCTGCTTGAGTGAATGGGTCACATATAAGCCAACTGTTCTCGAGCCGCCTAAGAAGCAACACAGTATATACAGTGAGCCACCCACTCACTGAAGTCCCCAAGGCTCACAGCTCCCTAATGTGACACCAGGTAATCCCAGCAAACAGAAGACCCTTACTTTATAATTGACTTGAGAATTCTACTACCAACACTGCCTTCCACCTTCCACTTATAAAGTTCTTTCCACTCTGTCCCCTGCTCTGCAATTGTGCAATCAGTCCAGAGCTCCTTCATGAGACAGGAGGGAAGGGGGCAGGGCACAGCCATTAAAAGAATGGCACAGCCATTAGCACCGAGACGGTGGAAAAGTCAACTCCCAGTAGAACTTGAGCTTCAATACACACTCACTGAAATACAGCAGGATGCTAAATGGCACTCCTACAGGTGCCAGGACAGGTTCAAGGCTGACCATGAAAGGTCAAAGGGTGAGTGGTGGCCCAATTTCTGGTAATCGCAACACCTTCCCCAAAGCGGTTGGAATATTCCTCCCACTTATTAGCATATGAAGATACTGAGTGCATAAAAACTGACAACCACACCTCGTGGCTGCTCTCTCTGCTGAGGGAGACAGCCCACACTATGTCTGTGGAGTGTGTATCTACTTTTCCTTTAAACTGGAGCACCCAACCCTCACGCCTCATGGCCTTTCTGTTGCCTTCTGAAACAGCCCACTCTGTCTGTGGAGTATATATCTCTCTGAATAAATCTACATTTACTGAATTGTGGCTCTCTCTTGGATTCGTTCCTGTGCAAACCAAGGACCCACACATCACGAGGTGCATCTCAGGGACCCAAATAAGACCTGGGATACGGCCATCCTCTCCCCCACATTTTCCTGTATCATACATTCCTTCCCAAAGGATCTCACCTTGTGCACTCCAAAGTAGACAGCACTCATGTGTCCTGACCTGGATCTGCTTCTGCGTTTATCATTTCTTATGTCCACTAGAACGTCATCTTCATGAGGACAGGGATTTGGTTCTGTTCACAATGAAGCACCAGCACATGACAGGTGCTGGAGAAGTATTAGCTGAATGAATGAGCTGTGGGAAGTCCTGGGAATTCAACCTGGAACTCCTAGCCACTTGGGCCCCAGCTGACTCCAGTTGCTTCCTGCTACTCATGGCTGACCTCTTGCCACCACTCTCTGCTCTGCCATCACCTGAGCCTGGATGAGCTGAGATGAGTACACACCACGGAGAGCATGGTGAATGGTTCACGTTGTTGCAAAACACTCGCCCTCTGACTGCCAGGGGTTACTTAGGATGGACAAACTGAAGGGAGCACCACGTGCACCGCCCTACCCTACAACTCACTTGAAGCACCAGAACTGCACACATGGGAAGCGCTGGCCCTTTCCAACCTAAGGAGAGGGACTATGGATGAGAAGAGGGTCTCTGTCAACTAACAGTCTCTTTAAAAGCCCAGTCTTAGAAAAGCTCTTTAAAGACACTTTTGGTATCTTCCTTGTGTTTCGGTAATCCCTCTAGATTTTGTCATTTTAATCTATGCATCAGAAATACAGATGCTCTTGAAATCTCTATTGATTTTCAATGAAGAAAATCCTCAATTTCCTTCTCTGCTAGGAAAATTACTGCACTTTATATAAAAAAAAAGCAGCTTCCCTTTTCAAACACCTAATTTCACAAGAATCAGTGAAGCAGGACATGAAAATCTCGCTGTGCTTTATCACCTACTGGTGGGCAGGAATGAAATGAATGAGTACTGATCTCATGAGACGGCAAGGCTGGGGCTGTCTTATTCCTGCTACAGATGGAAGGGTCCATATCTGTGAAGGGGAGGAAGGACCAAGGATGAGAAACCAACATTTACTAACCCATTTCTCTTTTTCAGAGTCTCAGACAAAACACTGTGATTTTATAAACAAAACAAGAACATCTGCACCCTTTTAAAAGCACGTTACAACTTTACTACTACACACGGCACTCTGTCATTGACCTAAAGGCGAATGACAGACAAGAAATTTGCAGGGATCTTATTCTGTGCTCATCCTTTTTGGTCTTTGGAAACTCAGGAAGTTTGCCTCCTCTCCCTGAGTGTCGTTTTTCTCATCTTTCAAATGGGAGTGTAACAGTCATTCATTTGCTCAGTGTCCATTCGACAACAGGAGACGGCTTATGAAAACAATAATAAAAAAAAGCAAAACAGCAATTCTGATCTATGCTTCTTCCTCCTCCTCCCTGAACATGAACTTACAGGCTAAAATGGCATCTTTCACTAAATCCCGAACGTAAGGAGCAGTTCTGATAAGGAAGTCACAGGATTGCAGGTGTAACCGAGAAATGACCCAGTGAAAAAGAATGAGTTGCCAGCAAATCCTCAAAACCCGTAAGGGTGCAAACCCTGGGAGTTACAGCCATGGGTGGGAGTTCCTTAGTTCCCCATTTCACAAAGCCGAGAACTTTGCAGGGCCCATGAAAGACACAGATAGCCCAGTAAAACCACACCATGTTTTGGAGTACACCGGGGCCACATCGCTGCTGACCTGCACTGCTGTGTGTCCCAGAGCAAGAGCCCTGGACGGGGGTGACTGTGTTTGAGGCTGGACAAGAACTTCCTGTTCTGTCTCTTTTACTCTCTCTCTTCCTGCAATAAAACAACTGGTAGGACTCTGGTGGGGAGCACTGCACCCACATTCTCTGGGAAAGCACACACCAGACAGCTCTAGCTGATCTGAGAGAGGACTATATATACTCCAAAGTCAGGCAGAAGGCTGCCTGTGGCCTTGGGAATCCAAACTAGCTTGTCCTGTTAATCAGGATATTACACATCTAAAGAAAGTGTGCACCAGATGAAGACGATGCCTTAGACAACATCGGTGGTTATGTCCAGCAGTGTCTAAGGACAAGTCATGCTCTGGTAGACGGGAGCATTTTGGTTGCTTTAAGAGTTTGCTACTGAAGGGCCGGGACATTTCATTGGGACTTGAAACTCCAGACCTCTTTACTCACAAAGGCAGACAAGTTAGGTGAGCCAGGTCAGCCTTTATTCCAACTTCCTAACCAAAAGTCTATGAGGTCGAAAATATATTTCTCAGACACTTCTGCAACAAGGGTTCCAGATGTGGCTTTAAAAATGCCCATCAGAGACTGAGATTTGCATATATTAACTACTATATATAAAAATAGCTAAAAAACTAAATTTCTTCTGTATAGCACAGGGAACAATATTTAATATCTTGTAATAAACTTTAGTAAAAAAATATGAAAAGGAATTCATGCATATATATGTGAATATGAAGGACTGGAACATTGCGCTGTACATCAGAAATTGACACATTGTAACTGACTATACTTCAATTAAAAAATATATATATATATATTGCCCTTCAGCAGCATCTGAGTGTCACTGAAAGCAGAAACCCAGATGAATGGAGGCAGAGGTGGTTGGAGGAGCTACGTTATTTTGCTGGGGTGGATGCAGCCGGCATGGCAGAGATCTAGAAGGAATGCGCACAACAGCCACTCACTATCTGAAAGTGAGTTAGTTTAACAGCTTTCTGAAATCCTCACCGCCCCTCCTGATGAGCCAAGTGTCTGGCGTTTCTCTGGAAATCACTAGGCGCAGCCTGGAACTCAAAGGTAAAAATTAAAAAGTGCAGTCAAGTAGCAAAGAGACTGGCAGGACACGTTGGACAAAAGTAGGTCAGAGTCAACAAGGAATGGGGAGGGGATAGAACGTGTGTTGAGGACCCTGAATTCAGGGGTGGATTGTCTATGTTGAGTATTCTGAGTCAGTATGATTAGATGGATTGGTGTGGACTATGGACTAAAATGGTGGCCATCGTTCAGATAAGTGTGTGATTTGGAGTATATTTATTTGAGGAGGGGTTTTTTTTCCCCTTCAACATTGATCATTTCTAGGGAGCAGAAAAATATTCTGCCACACAACATATAAGTTGAAAAGAGATGCTATGGGATGATGGTGGTATGAAAAATTTCAGTACTGCAGTTTCAAGCTTTCCTTAATGAGATGCACAGCAGTAGGTACTTAAAATAAAATAAGGTACTTATAATAAAGACATCATCATATGTACATATCATTTAAGATACACATATGGTACTATAAGTGGGCCTGAAATGTGTTCTGCATTCTAAAATCCGATGAAATAAAATCAGTAGTTCAATATGCCTGTCGGCTCTAAAAACATGATGTAGCTCATGATCACAGAAAGCAAGATCAGCTAGGAAATTTGAGATTTGTCGTTTCCAGTGTCAAAGTTAATATTTTTTGCTTTACTTAAAAAGCATTTTTTTAATTAGGTCTGTCAGCATCCATTGGTATATGGGGTTCAGTAGATGTGTTCAGATGTTCCAGACAGTGAATCAGAGCAAAGACTGAGGTTTAGACAGTAGTTAAATGCCTCACCCGTGTGATCAGCATCCACAAACTGCTTTACTGAAAATCCTTAAAAGTGAGAACTTCATTAAAGCAACGATAAGTGAGGGGAAAAAATAGCTACAGACTAGTGGAAGTTTTGTAACGTGTAACAATGACAAAAGGCTATTCATGAGCATATTTTTAAAAACCCCTACACTTTAATAAGAAAAACAACAATCTGACAACAGGTTGTACACTGCTGTAGGAGAATCCATGCAGGTGGACTCTTATGTGAATGGGGCTGGAGCTGTAGAATTAGTTAGTCTTGCAAGTAACTCAGTTAAACACAAATGCAAATGGGATACACTTCTAGACTATCTGAGTAAACATCTTGGAAAACTTACTCCTCTATGAAGCAATGACAATGGCTTTGTAAAATTTGTCAAAATTAACCTCTGTAGAACTCTGGAAATTAAACCAACACTTCCAGCAATTCGGGGAGTCTTTATTTGAGAAAAAAAACCCAGCTAAATCTCCATAAAGATAGTGAGTTTTGAGGCATTGTAACTTGATCTACCCCATCCCTGTATCCTCACCTAAATGGTGGCCTTTATAAGCAATAGTCTCACAATCAAGGTAGGGGCAGAAGTGATTTAAAGTTACCCAAAAAATCCGCCCCCAGAGAGCTGTCACTATGTGACCTGTCACAAACTCATGCTGTGCAAACAGCCTGTCCCCAGAGTGTGTGTGGGAAACAATCAGCAGTGAGTATCTAACATTACAACTGCCTGAGCCAGTGGGACCAGTAGAGGCTAACTACGTGCTGACTAGGAAACTTAGAAGGCAAAATTGATTAATGAGACGTTCTGGGGGTGAAGGTAGGGTTAAAAAGCTCCAAAAAATTCTGAGAATTGTAGAAGGCAATATACATGTGTGGCACATGGCAAGGAAAGATCTGAGAAAATCCTAAGCCTTCAACTCTGGCTGAACTTGAGGTTCTGCATAAGCAAGAACTAAAGGATATGGAAGAGCTGCTGACTGCATGCCGGTGCTGAGGGCATCCCTCAGCACGTGGACACACAGCCACCTGGCAACAGCTCAAACGATTGTCTCCAGGCATTGAAAGAAATCACTGTCCAATCATTACTACAGTGATGACAACTAGGCTTTCTTCACACACACTGATCTCATGGTCATGCATGATAAAGAAAACAGACTTTACAGAATTTGTTCAGGAAAGTAACTAAATAAATAGCAGCAGCAGCAATGACAATGAAAGCAACGATAAACCCTGGAGATGAGGAAAATCAGGCTTTCAGATCTGCCACATTGTAATATTTTAAATGTCCAGCTTTCAACAGAAAATTACAAGATGTACAAAGAAACAGAAAAGTTTGGTCATAACAGACGGGGAAAAAGTAGTCAACAGAAACTCCCTGAGGTAGCCCAGACACTGGACTTACTAGACAAAGACATAAATAAGCAATTACACATATGTTCAAAAAACTAACAGAAACCATGCCTAAAGGATTAAATTATGTGCTCATCTCATTGTACAGAGAATAACAATAAATAAAATTTATAATAAAAACCAACTAGAAATTCTAGAGATACAAATATAATGACTAAAATAAAAACTTCAATAAGTGGTTTCTCTGTAGATATGAACTTGTTGAAGAAAAAGTCAGTTAAATTAAAACTACTGAGATTTCCCTGTCTGTGGAACAGAAAGAAAAATGAATGAAAAAAAAATGAACACTGTGTCAGAGATAGGTGGGACACCATCAACAATACCAATACACACATAATGGGAGCGCCAGAAGGAGGGAGAGAAAAAAAGGGGCAGAAAGAATATATAAAGAAATAATGGCTGAAAACTTCCCAAATTTGATGAAAATATTAATTTGTACATCCCAGCAGCTCAACAAACTCCATGTGGTATAAACTTAGAGACATCTAAAATAGGCACATCAGATTCAGTGTGTCAAAAGACAAGAATAAAGTATCTTGACAGCCGAAAGAGAAAAGTGGCTCAACATATAGAAAGGCTCCTCAGTAAGACAGTTGATTTCTCATCAAAAACCATGGAGACCAGAAGGCAGTGGATGGTATCATCAAAGAGATAAAAGGAAAAGACTGTCACCAAGTATTTTATAGCCAGCAAAATGATTCTTTAAAAAAATTAAAGGAGAAATTAAGACACTCCTACAAAAACAAAATCTGAAAGAATCCATTGCTAGCAGGCCTGCCCTACAAGAAATACTAAGGATAGTCCAGCAGGTGTAAATGAAAGGACACTCGCCTGAAAAATAAAGAGCACTACTACATGAGTAAAAAAATAAAACAGTATAAATCGGGCATTACATGTAAATGTTTTGTTCTATTTGATGTAAAGGACAACTGCATAAAACAATACTTATGAAACTGTGTAGATGAGCTTATAAATGTATAAAGGTGCAATTTGTATGAAAATGACAGCATTTGGAGGGGGAGGGAAAAGACTGATACCAAAGCAAAGTTTTTGTGTACTGTTGAAATTAAGTTGATATTCATGTGAACTAGATTGCTTTAAAACAAGATGTTAATTTTACTCTCCAGGGCAATGGAAGAGAAGGAGGAGGAGGAAGAGTAGGAGGAGGAGAAGAAAAAGATAAAATAAACAAATTAAAATGGCACACTTGAAAATGCTTACTATGTACAAAAATGTGTAGTAATAGAGGAATGGGAAAAAAAGACATATAGAAAGTAGACAGCAGTTGTAACTTCAATCTGATAAGAAATTACATTAATATAAATGAATTAAACATTCTAATCAAAATACTAAAGGCAGAAATAAATGGAATAGACAATAGATGAACAACAGAGAATAATCAACAAAAGGAATAGTTGGTTCTTTGAAAAGATCAATAAAATTGACAAATTTTATCTAGTACTGAAAAAAAAAGAGAGAAGATTCAAATTACTAAAATGAGAAATGAAAGGAAGGATGTCACTACTGCCCTTACAAAAATAACAAGGAATATAAGGGAATACCATGGATAATTATATAGCCAATAAATGAGATAATCTAGATGAAATGGATAAATTCCTAGAAGGACATAAATGACTGAAGCTAATTCAAGGAGAAATAGAAAACTCAAATAATCCTACAGTAAGTAGTGACTGAAATAGCAATCCAAAACATTCACACAAAGAAATGCTAGGCCCGTATGGCTTTACTGGTGAATTCCATCAAGTACTTAAAGAAAAAAACTAAAACAAAAACAAACAAAAAATGCTTCACAAATTCGTCTGAAAATAAAGAGGTGGGCACACTTCCCAATTCATTCAATGAGACTAGTATCACACTGATACGAAAACCAGACAAAGGCATCACAAGAAAACTAAAGACTATCTCTTATGAATATAAATGCAAAAATCCTCAACAGAATACAAGCAAATCCAAAACAGTAACATATAAAATAGACCACTATTAAGTGGGATATATCCAGGTATGCAAAGGCAGTACAACATACAAAAGTCAATTCATGTAATACACCATATTAATAGAATAATGGATAAAAACTAGGAATAGAAGAGAACTTCCTCAACTTGACAGAGAACATCTATGAAAAACCTGAAGCAAAGATCATACATAATGCAGAAGCACTGAATTATTCCCTCCCAAAATCAACATTGTACTAGAAGTTCTAGTCAAATCAATCAGACAAAGAAAATAAAGCCTCTAGATTAGAAAGAAAGAAATAAAACTGTTTTGATTCCAGATGGCATGATATTATATATTGAAATCACAAGGAATCCACAAAGTAAAAATAGAGAGAAAAGAAAAAAAAATCCTCTTAGAATTAATAACCCAGTCTGACCAAAATTGTAAGACACAAATGAATATATAAAAATTAATTACATTTCTATTCAACAGCAGTGAATAATCTAAAAATAAAATGAAGGAAACCTTTTCATTTACAATAGCATCAAAAAGAATAAAATAATTAGTAATATTAAGAAAAATATGTGGAATACTGAGAAAAATATCTGAAACATGTATATTGAAAACTAAAATACTAGTGATAGAATTTAAAAATGACCTAAAATAAATGGAAAGCTCTTCTGTGTTCATGGATCAGAAGCCTTATTATTGTTAGGATGGCCATTGTCCTCAAAATGACCTATACATTCAATGCAGCTCTGGCTTTTTGGCAGAAATGAACAAGCTGATCCTAAAACTAATATGGAAATGCAAGATACCCAAAATAGTCAAAACAATCTTGAAAAAGAACAAAGTTTTGAAGTTTCCAAATTCAAAACTCACTAACAAAACTGTGATCCATACAGTGTGATACTTGCAGAAAGGACAGAAAAATAGATTGAGAGAAAAGAACTAAGAGACCATAAACAAAGTCTTACACACAGCCATATAATTTTTGACAAAGGTGCCATGACAATCCAATGGGGAAAAATAATCTTTACAAAAATGATGCTGGGACACCTGTACATACATCTGAAAAGAAAGAAAACTGAACATTTATCTTAACACCATTTATGGAAATTAACTCAAAATAAATCACAGACCTGAAACTATAAAACATTTAGAAAATGAACAATGAGAAAATCTTCAGGATTTTGGATTACAAATACTTGTAATATATGACACCAAAAGCACAAACAACAAAAGGAAAAAATCAAGTAAACTGGACTTCAGTAAAATTAAAAACTTCTGTGCTTCAAAGGACTTCATGAAGAAAGTAAGAAGACAATACACAGGATGGATGAAAATATTTCCAAAATTTTCCCTGATAAGGGACTTTTATCCAGAATAGACAAAGAAGACTTAAAACATGACAATACAAAGACAAATGTAATTAAAATGGGCAAAGAATTTGAATAGGTGTTTCTCCAAAGCAGACATACGAATGGGAACTAAGCACATAAAAAGATGTTCAACATCAGTAGGCATTAGGGAAACAGAAATCAAAATCACAATGACATACCACTTCATACCAACTAGGATGACAAATATATATGATATATGATATATAAATATGAATTTATAAACCCAGTTATAAAAAGTGTAGTTGAGGATGTGGAGAAACTGGACTCCTCATACATTATTTCTGGAAATATACAATGCTTCAGTCACTTTAAAAGCTATATTAGCAATTCCTCAAAAATTTAAAAGTAGAATACATCCCAGCAATTCCATTTTTTGATATATCCTGAAGAGAAGTGAAAATGTGTTCACAAAAAAACTTGTCCATGAGCATTTACAGCAGAATTATTCATCATCAACTTATGGATGGATAAGCAATGTGGTGTATTTATAACTATGGCATATTATATGAATACAAAAAGGAATTTGGGTATTGATATATGCTACACGATGGATGAGCCTTGACAACGTCACACTAAATGAAAGACGATAATCAAAAAAGGCAGCATACTGTATGGTTCTACTTATATGAAATGCCTACAACTGGCAAACCCATAGAGGCAGAAAGTAGAGTGGTGGCTGTTGAGGGCTAAGGGAAAGGAAGGTTAGGGACTGACTTACTAAAGGGTACTGGTTCCTTTTGGGGGTGATGGCTACACAACCCTGAAATGTACATAAAACCCTAATGCACACTTTCAAAGGCTGCATTTTATGGTATGTGAATTATATCTCCATAAACCTGTTATTCTTGAAGCTGAGCCCACCTATGGAGCAACTGACACAGCACTGACTGTGGCATCCGGACGGGGAGTGACCCACCCGCCCACCGCGAAGGAGAGAAGCACCTGACCCAGTGTTGGAGGGGTGCAATCTTCTTGCCAATGGACACTGTGAGCAGCACAGACGAGGGGGCCAACAGAGCAAGCTGAGTTCATGAAACAGGGCGAAGACACAAAGACCTCTCAATAAAACCATTAAGAGCGTTCAGTCTCTAGGAGAACACATCTTTGTTTTTAAAATCTTTTTATACCTGTTTTATTTTCTATTAGCTTTTTAATCTTTACTTTTTAAACAGTTCTATATGTTTACAATTTTCATTTCATTTTTAATTCTCTTGGATTTGATCTGTTATTGATTATTCACAGGTTTTAAATATTGTGTTTTGATTTTTTTCTTCTTTTTATTAAGGTTTTAAAAAGACATCTCAACTCGATTCCTATTCTTCTTCAACTTGCTCTTCTATTATTGATTATGCACTGTTTTCAAACCTTCTTTTCCTCCATTCTTTTAAAATTCTATTTCTCTCTCTTGTTTTTAAGTTTTATTCCAGCATAGGCCTTAGATAGATAAAGAAATAAACCCCTTTAAGGGCCACAATAGATAACTGATACTCCTTAAGCCACAGTGCCAGAGAGATATGAGCAGTTGAAGAAGCAGAGGAAGTATTCCCAATTAAAAGAGAAAGAGAAATCCCCTGAAAGAACGATCAATGAAATAGATATTAATGGCCTATTAGATCAAGATTTCTAAAAAGAAGTGATCGAATTACTGAAGGAATTAAAAGAGATAGTGTTTAGAGACATAAAATATGTCAAAAACAAAATAGTAGCTATAAAGAAGAGCCAAGTAGAATTGGTAAATTCATTGGCTGAAATGAGATCTGACCTAAAGGCAGTACAACGCAGGCTAGATAATGCAGAGGAACGAATAAGTGACCTAGAAGACAGGACAACAGAAAGCACACAATCAGAACAGTTGAGAGAAAAAAATAAAACACAATGAAAACAATATAAGGAACCTATGGGATAATATAAAGCATGCCAATCTATGCATCATAAGAGTTCCAGAAGGGGAAGAAAGAACAAAGGGGATGGAGAAGGTATTTAAAGAAATCATAACTGAAAAATTCCCAAACATAAAGAAAGAATCAGACACCCAAGTACAGGAGGCTCAGAGGTTCCCAAACAGGAAGAGCCTAAAGAGACTCACACCAAGACAACAAAATCAAGATGGCCAGACTGAAGGATAAAGAAATGATCCTAAAGGCAGCAAGAGAAAAACAAAGAGTGAGTTACAAGAGATGGCTCTCAACTGATTTCTCTACAGAAACACTACAGGCCAGAAGGGAGTGGAAATATGTATTCAAAGTCCTGAATGAAAAAACAGATGCAGCCTAGGATACTTTCTGCAGCAAGGCTATCCTTTAGAACAGAGGGAGAGGTAATGAATTTCACAGAGAAGAAAAACTAAAAGACTTTAGCAACACTAAACCCATGCTAAAAGAAATATTGTAAGGTACACTCTAAATAAAAAAGAAGCAGGATGATACAGAAATGAGAGCTTATAACTGGAAAGATGATACTACCATGAATTACAAATAGAATAAACATGAAATTGTAAAAGAAGACATCTAAATCATTGAGTGGGAGAGGGAAGCAAGAAAATATAGAGTATCTTTTTTTTCTTCTTTTTTCTTAAATTTTTTGTTCTCGGTAGGATGGGTTTGAGATTACATTACTATCTGTTTAGTACACACAGTCACAGTAATTGGTTAACAGACTTACAAAAAAGTGTAACCACAAGCCAAAAACTTACAAGTGAGTAACAAAAACTAAATACAATCCAAGATAACACAAAGGAAAATTACCATACCACAAAAGGAAGAAGAAAGGAACAAAGAAGAAATATGAAATCAACTGCAAATATAAGTTCAAATAGCAATAAACACTCATTTATCATTAATTACTCTAAATGATAATGGACTAAATGCTCCAGTCAAAAGACAGAGTGGCAGACTGGATAATAAAGCAAGAAACTTCAATAAACTGCATACAAGAGACACACTTTAGGGAGAAGGACACATATAGATTGAGAGTGAATGGACGGAAAAGGATATTCCATGCAAATGGAAACTCCAAAAAAGCAGGTGTAGCAGTTCTGATTTCAGACAAAATAGACTTTAAAACAAGGGCCATAAAGAAAGATAAATAAAGGCATTTTATAATGATTAAAGGAGCAAAACAAGATGAGGATATTATAATCATTAATATATATGCATCCAACATGAGCACCTAAGTACATAAAACAACTACTAACAGAGATAAATGGGGAAATTGATGGGAATACAATCATTGTCAGAAGTTTTAACACCACTTTAACATCACTAGACAGATCTTCCACACAAAAAATAAATAAGGCAACAGAGAAATGAAATGATACATTAGAAAAATTAGATTTAGTGGATATTTTCAGAGCATTACAACCCCCCAAATTAGGATATACATTCTTTTCAAGTGTGCGTGGAACATTTTCTAGGATTCATCATGTACTTGGTCACAAAAGAAGCCTCAAAAATTTTAAGAAGATAGAAATTATCTCAAGCATCTTTACTGACCACAATGCCATTGAAACTAGAAAACAACTTCAGAGAAACAAAGCATAAAAAAAAGGAAAGCATAGAGATTAAACAACATGGTATTAAAAAAAAATGGGTCAATGATGAAATCAAAGTTGAAATTAAGGAATACCTTGAGACAAATGAAAATGAAAACAACCACAAAAAACTTATGGGACAAAGCAAAAGCAGTGCTAAGAGGAAAGTTTAGAGTGATACAGGCCTTCCTCAAAAAAGAAGAACAATATCATAAAAAAAATCTAACCCACCAGTTAAAAGAACTAGAAACTGAAGAGTAAAAACACCCAAAAGTCAGCAGAAGGAAGGAAATAATTAAGATCTGGGAGGAAATAAATAAAATAGAGATTAAAAGTAATAGAGAAAATAATCAATCAAACCAAAAGCAATTTTTTGAAAGAGTAAATAAAATCGAGAACCTCTGGCCAAACTCACAAAGAAGAAAAAAGAGAGAGCACAAATTTGCAAAATAAGAAAGGAAAATGGAGAAATTACAACAAATAACATAGAAATATAGAATATCATATGAGAATATCATGAAAAACTACATAAAAAAAGGGATAACCTAGAGGAGATGGACAAGTTTCTGGAAACATACAGTCCACTAAAACTGAATCAAGAAGAAACTGACCACTTGAACAAACCGATCACTAGGAATGAAATCGAATTAACAATAAAAAAAAGAATCCCTACAAATAAAATCCAGAACTGGACAGCTTCACCAGGGAATTCTGCCACACATACAAAGAAGTACTCCTACCAGTCCTTCTCAAACTCTTCCAGAAGACTGAAAAGAAGGAATATTCCCAAACTCATTCTATGAAGCCACAATCACCCTGATACCAAAACCAGGCAAAGACACCACCAATAAAGGGAATTACAGACCAATATCACTGATGAACACAGATGCAAAAAAGTCCTTACCAAAATACTAGCAAATAGAATTCCACAGCACATAAAAAAGATTATACAACATGCTCAAATGGGGTTCATCTCAGGGACACAAAGGTGGTTTAACATATACAAATCAATCAATGTAATACTTCACATCAACAAGAGAAAGGACTAAAACCACATGATCATCTCAATAGATGCATAAAAGCTTTTGATAAAATTCAACACCCATTTATGATAAAAATTCTCACCAAAGTGGGTATTGAGGGAACATAACTCAACATCATGAAAGCTATATATGACAAACCTACAGCCAGCATAGCACTAAATGGTGAAAACCTCAAAAGCTTCTCACTAAATTCTGGGACAAGACAAGGATGCCACTATCACCACTCCTATTCAACATAAGCTTGGAAGTCCTGACCATAGCAATCAGGCAAGTAAGAGAAGTAAAAGGGGTCTAAATTGGAAAAGAAGAGGTAAAAGTGTCACTACATGCAGATGACACGACACTATATATAGAAAACCCTAAAAGGTCCACACCAAAACTACTAGAGCTGATCGAAGAATTTAGCAAGGTAGCAGGTTACAAGATTAATGTTCAAAAATCAGTTGCATTTCTTTACACTAATGATGAATCAACAGAAAAAGGAAGTAAAGAAATAAAACACTTTAAAATAGCACCCAAAGTAATAAAATTTCTAGGAATAAATCTAACCACAGAGGTGAGAGAATTATACACAGAAAACTATAAACCATTGGTGAAGGTAATTGAAGAAGACTTTAAAAAATGGAAAGGTATCCCATGCTCTTGGATTGCAAGAATCAATATTGTTAAAATGGTCACACTGCCCAGGGCAATATACAGATTTAATGCAATCCCTGTAAAATTACTCAAGACATATTTCATAGAACTAGAACAAATCACAATAAAATTTATATGGAACCATCAAAGACATAGAAATTCCAGGGTATTACTGAAGAAAAAAAAGAAAGAGCCTGGAGGAATAACTCTCCCAGACTTCAGACAATACTATAGAGTTACAGTCATCAAGACAGCATGGTATTGGTACAAAAACATACATATAGACCAATGGAACAGAATAGAGAGCCCAGAAATGAACCCACAAACTTTTGGTCAACTAATCTTCGACAAAGGAGGGAAGAATATACAATGGAATAAAGACAGTCTCTTCAGCAAGATAAACATAAGACAAGATACAATAAACCTCCTAGAAGAAAATACAGGCAAAATATCTGACATACATCTCAGAAATGTTCCCTTAGGGCAGTCTACCCAAGCAATAGAAATAAAAGCAAGAATAAACAAATGGGACCTAAAGAAACTTACAAGCTTCTGCACAGCAAAGGACACCATATGTAAAAAAAAGACAACCTACAGAATGGGAGAAAATTTTTGCAAATGAAACTGACAAAGGCTTGATCTCCAGAATATATAAGCAGCTCAAATGACTTAATAAGAAACAACCAAATAACCTAAACCAAAAATGGGCAGAAGACCTAAACAAGCAATTCACCAAGGAAGACATACAAATGATCAATGGGCACATGAAAAAATGCTCAATGTCACTAATTATCAGAGAAATGCAAATCAAAACAACAATGAGGTATCACCTCAAACCAGTCATAATGGCCATCATTCAAAAATCCACAAATGACAAATGCTAGAGAGGCTGTGGAGAAAGGGGAACCTCCTACACTTCTGGTGGGAATGCAGTTTGGTGCAGCCACTGTGGAAAAGAGTATTGAGTTCCCTCAAATGTCTAGGAATAGACTTGCCATATGACCTATGAATCCTGCTCCTGGGCATGTATCCTGAAGGAACCCTACTTCAGGATGACACCTGCATCCCAATGTTCATAGCAGCACTATTTACAGTAGCCAAGACATGGATATAGCCTAAATGTCCATCAGCGGAGGACTGGCTAAAGAAGTGGTATATTTATACAATGGAATACTACTCAGCCATATAAACTGACAATATAGGGCCATTTGCAGCAACATGGATGCTCCTGGAGAATGTCATTCTAAGTTAAGTAAGCACGGTAAGAAGGAATAAAGACAAGTTACCCACAGGTACAGTTATTTTGATTAAAATATCCACACAGAAAGCAAGTCACCCTCACGACTGCTGCCATGAGGAGCATCTGAGTGTAATAGCCCAGCCAAGCAAAGTAGATTCCGAACTTCTCTCCTTAGAATTTCCTGCAGAAAGACAGAAGGAAGTTTCAGAAGACACAAATAATCACTCTGTAGCTTCATCCTCATGTTAATTTATTTTTTCTTTTTTGGGGGGCATAATTAGGTTTATTTATTTGTTTTTAAATGGAGGCATTGGGGATTGAACCCAGGACCTCATGCATGCTAGACATGCACTCTACCACTGAGCTATACCCTCCCTCCATCATATTAATTTCTGATTCTAAATCAAGGGGGCTTTAATTTTAAACCTCCGACTCAATTCACTCTTAAAACATATCCGTTTTCATAGCAGCCCCCAAATTCTACCATGAAATAAGAAGTGTTTTATGTATCATAGAAGTACAGATCACTGGCTCACCTGCTGAAGAGAGATAAATGAGAACAGAGCAAAGGAGGGGATGAGGCCAACTCGAGAGCAGATGCAGGGGATCATCACCACTCACTGGACAGTCTGGCACATTCAACAAATCCCCCCAAAAATCATTCTTAACAGGCTTGACACAAGTGGACATCAACAAGTGGCTCAGTCATCTGCTCCTGCCTTATCTCGGGAAAGTCCCTGGAGCAAATGCATCATAAACCACAGATAATAAGGAAATGGCTGATAATGATAACAACTGCAAGTGCAATGTCTGTCTGACAAAATATTTATAAAACTCATTGACATTGAGGGAATGGGAGAGGGCAGGAGGGATGTGGCTGAGGAAGACATTGCCCTGTATTCTTTGTATCTAGCACGTCTGTTGTTCCTAGGTTTTAAAACCTTTTCTCAGTTAATCTGGAGTAGATGGAACAGGCCAGGGAGGCAAGATTAGAAGAAAGGAGGCAGGGCATGAAGTGGTGCCAGGCTGATCCTAAAAGGGAGACCGACACAGACAGGCAGACACAGAGGGTTTAGGGATGAGGTGGAACAATGAGACGGCAGCTCAGGTGTGTCTTGCTGTTGCTGATCCTTCCCTCAACTGGCTCACTGATGATTCGGCAGTGCTGGGTAAAACCTGTGGATTTCCTCAGCTCTGAGTTCTCTCTGAGGCTTCCGGCTCAGTCTGGAGCTAAGATGAGTTCCGTGGGCTTAGCCTAAGGGGGACTCAGCTCTGAGAATAGCCTGGAATCCTGGAAAACTTCACGCAGGAATCCCTTGGGCTGGACCAGTGCTCATAGAGCTGCTGTGAGACCAGCTCCATCGTCAGAGACATGGGCGTGGACCATTCCATGGGGAAAAGGGCTGAGACTGATGCCAAATCAGATAGGAGCGACAAAGTGTGTTCATTCTTATGTGACTGGGCTTTGTGGCCTGCCTCACTGGTGGCAGGCTTAGGATGGTGTCTGGCAGAGAAAACCCTGGCAATGGGTTTGAGATGTCTTGGACTTTCTTGTTAAGCTTTTTGTAATACATTCTTATCAACTATCCATCCTGAAAATGCCAAATTCAAAACTGAAAGAATGTTAGAAGTTGCCTGCTCTAACTGCCCAATGGTAAACACACCCTGCTACAGTTAGAGAGCTGGTCAGGCAGCCTCTGCCTGGATATTTACAGTGACGGGGAGTTCATTACTTCCAAAGGTTACAAGTCGGCAGGAAGGTCAGACAGAATTTTTGAACCTTAAACAGATGTCTGCCTCCTAGTCCTTGCTGAAATGCAAGGAATAATGAGGATCCCTTCAAATGTAGTTTTGCTGATTGTTATCTCTCTCTGCAAAAGCACCCCAATTCTTAACATAAATTTTTCAAAATTCAGCTTTGATTTCTTTTTATCAAACTAATGCCATACATTCAATAAAGAGTCAAACAGTTCTCGAACACCGATTGTAAAAAGGAGCAGTTCCCAACAACTGCCCCATTTCCTGGCCAGAAACAACCACGTTCAGCTCCTACTGCTGACTCTTGGAATACTTACTCCCTTTCTCTGACTAATATCCTTGTAACACAGCCTAATAACTTTTTCAGCTTTATGTATCACCTATTTAACTTTCTATTTTGGAAAATGAGGGTTCAGATCTCTTTCAAACCCCATCTCATCTACATACCCAAACCTTCTTTCTTCCAACCTTTTAATACAGTTACATTATAATTTTCATCAGCTCAGTATCCTTGATTTACATTATTATTACTCTGTACAGACTATTCAAAGCTGTAGCAATTTGTGCTAGTCTTACCTTTTCTTCCCTACTTTGTTTTCCTGGAGTTAATAATTGTCTTGGTAGTTCATAGCTTAGATTTCTGTGCACTTAACAATTCAACCTCAGACCTTCTCTTAACGAACAACTTTCACAATACTTTCCAATACATTGTCTACAAATTTCATCTCCTTGAATAAATCTCTTCAGATCTCCTTCCACATGGATTAACGACATGCTAGTCTTGTCACAGAGCTCAAGGGGCCACTAGTGGGAAGTAACAAGGGAATACATGGACCAGGAGCAGGGAAAAGATCAACATAATTGCCTTAGCAATACATACTTAAAATAGTGGGAAAATTGTTTTCTTTACAAACACAAACACACACACAAACCCCAAAAGCCCATAAAGAATGATTAAAAAGCGGTCAAACCCATTGCCCTGCCTTCAAATTCTGTATAACACAAAACAAAAATAACAGAAGGAAGATATCAAATAAATATGAATCTCAACTGGGATTGGGTACACTCAGTGGCAGAGTGTGTGCTCAGCATGCATAAGGTCCTAGATTCAATCTTCAGTACCTCCATTAGAAAAAAAAATTAAAAAGAAAAAAAAATTATCAATTTTAAATATTTACATATTAACAAATATCCTCCTTTAAAACTGTGTTCTAAAGGATAACCCGTGTTAAGGAGAAAGTGCCTCTTCGTGACTGATCCTGCTGATAATTGAGGGAGGAAATTAGAGTATGACCACATGAAATAAAATTCCTTATGAAATAATGATCCCGGGTGACAATCATTTTTGGCTGCTGTCATCACAAAAAAGAGAGTCAACTGTAATATTATGTACCTTATGACAGGAGTACAAAACTTAACATAAAAAATATTTTTGCACAAAGTTGAACCTCAATCAGACCAAGCTTTTAGGGGAGGATTAAATCACTTAGCTAAAGCCAATACATAGGATGGAGAAACAAGTCTAACACCATAGGGGAGAATGAAATCAGCCAAACAGGAAATAGAGAAACCCCTCAGCAATTTCAAGGAAAATGATAAACAGGAAAATTATAGATTAGAACACACTTGAGAGATATGCTAGCTGCAATGTCTGAATCTTGTCTGGATCTTGATTTCAACCCCAAAACTACTTAAAAGTGTATTTTTGTGACAAGCAGGGAATTATTTTGTAACCCTAAAAAAAAGAATATTCCAATTTTATTTGAAAGAGACCTTGTCATTTCACTAATGAAAGGTTAAGCTATGTAGGATTGTCTTCAAAATGACCCCATTGTGGGGGAGGGGAGGAGATGGAGATGAAAGATGCAACAACAGTGACTCTGAGTTTATAATTCTGGAGCTGGGTGACTGATACAGGCAGGCTGGCTGTACTGTTCTCTCTATTTCTGTACATGTTTGAATCTTTCCATAAAATGTGAAACAACAAATAGACTTCAGTGTTTTAAAACCCTCACTTTGAAGATTAAGAGGTTTGCCCAAGTAGATGGGCAACTGCATGGGGCACTGAGAAAAGAAAGAACAGACACCTGGCTCCAGACCGACCTGGGGCTACCTTGACCCTCCTCTTCTCCTAACCATCCACAGCCAGCCCATAACTGCATCCTGTCAGCCCCACTCCCCAAACGCATTCCTCATTGGCTCCCACCATCTCTCATCTGGCCCAATCCAAGAGCTTCCTACCTGGCCTCCCTGCTTCCTGAGTCCCTGCTATACATTCTCCACATTATCTTTGCAAAATGTGAATGAGAGAAAATTACTTTAGTGCTTAAGCTATCATGACTGCTTCTCACTGCGCTTAGAGTCTACACTCCTTTCCGTGCTCCTGATGCCCTTCTAAACCTCGCGTCTCATCACTCTCACCAGCGCTGGCTCCAGTATCTCCTCAAACCTGCTGAGCACATTTGTGCCTCAGGGCCAATAGACAAGCTGCCTCTATTCCATGGGTGACTTTTCCCAGATCTTCAAATTCCAGCCTCCTTTTCACCATCTCAGCTCACATGTAACCTACTCAAAGATAACTTTCTTAACTCACTTCCCCCCAAGACTCCCATCTCAACACTGTGTTATTTCTTCATTTCAATCTGACATTGTTTCCTTATTTGCCCGATTATTTTTGTTTTCTCGGTTGTCCTTGGCCTGTATCCCCCCAGCAGCCTTGCCCAAACAGCATAAGCTCCCGGGGAGCAGCCAGCGCTGGTGCTCTGAGAAGACACATGCTGAGCACGACATTACAATCACGTGGTGTAGTGAAACGGTGTCGAACAGCAGATACAGAAAAGCAGTGAGAATTTCTCTCTTATTTTATAATTTAAATGAAATATAACATTTACTCCTATTTAATGAAGAATTTGGTAGGTCTTTTTTCCCAGTTCCTAGGCAGCAACCGCTAAAGCTTCCAAATTTCCCAAGATAGGAGTGTCTATGCTATTCATGGTGGAACCTTGGATGGCTTGTGTTCATGAGATGACTCAGGATGGGGACTGGCCAGCCAGAGACACCAACCATGTGGTTAGAGGAGTGGGGCTTTAAGCTTTGTGACAAGTGAGTGGCCACCAGGAGAGGAAGGGGCTCAAAGTTTAGGGCTAAGGAAAGGTTTGACTTACAGTTAGGGTTTGGGTTAGCCATGTCGGTAGTGACCCAATAAATCATGGCTTTGTAATAAAGCCTACAGTAAAAACTTGGGGCAACGAAGTTCAGAGCTCCTGTGAGCTTCCTGGTTGTTAACACTCTTGGAGGACTGTCACACTCAGATGCCATGAGGACAACCCTGAGCCCTTCCCACTGGAGTGCTCTCCACAACAGCTCACCTGATGAGACCTAAGGGCTGCTGCTTGTCTGTGCTTCGAGGAGGAGCCCATTCCCTGTACAGAAGGCCCTGATCGCTGGGGCAGCTGAAGTCCTCTGATGGAGGTTGAAGTGGCACTGGGAATCAGAAGCAAACAGGTGAGTGTCACTGTCACAAAATGTTCACATGTTCTGTTGATAAAATCTGGTGCTAATACTTCATGGTCATTTGTAAATAAGGGGCCCTCACTTGCCAGGAGGGATGGAGGTACCATATAATTTTTCATAATTCTCACCCAGGATTAATATTAACCCCTTGAGGGTCATTTGCAAACGTGGGTGGAAAGGAACGCTTAGATGTCACAGTCCTGGGACCACCTTGCAGATGCTTAATGTCCTACAACCGGGCCAGTCTTCCACAGCAAAAATCTAGGCCACCCAAGTGCCCAAACTGCTGCAGTGGAGGGACACCTGATGGTCCAGCCCCCTCTTTGGGCACCCAGAGGAACCTGGACTCTGGCAGGTTAGGGGCAGGGTCAATTCTAAAACCCAGGCATTTTTGTCCCCACAATTCAGTAGTTATTTGGTGACAGCAAATGGAATATAAACAACAAAGTAACTTGACATGATGTCATATATTTAGCTTACTCAAGAAACAAAGTTTAAATCCAGTCATTCTCCTTCCCACCTGACCTACTTTCCTTTCTCTTGTACTAGCACCAGATTATTACCCACCCAGCCTTAACATGGGTCCTGACTCCACTTACCTCCCTCCCAAACACCACATGAGATGATTCCTCAACCTGGATGTGGGACCAGCAATTACAAGAAGCTTTAGTGGAAAAGAACTGGTTATGCACAGATGCCAACTAAACACTGTAGAATCCTGGGGTCCCACATTAGTAATCATGACAGCTGTTTGCAAGTGTCCCCAAAGTTCATTTAAGACTCTCACTGCTAATTTTGCTGGGACATAAATATGAAACATGTGGACTGCTGGGCTGGACTGCTAAGCTGGGTCTCTAATCCAGGAAGCTCAGTGTCTGCTCCCTGCACCCAGCTCCCTGTTCTGTTCATGCATGTGCATCAAGAAGCTGTTTAATGTCCATTTTAATATCTTAAACAGTGCATTTCAATATTGTCTTCATCCACAAATACGTGTACCACACAGTAGTAATGATCAATCTTAGTATTTGCTTTCTTTGGTCTTAGAGAGTCAGATAAACAGATAGCAAAGATAACAAAGTCATAGAGGGCTATAATATAGTATTTCCTTTATTTCAATGACAAGATTTATTTAAAGAGCTTAGATATAACATCCTTGCATTTATGGCATCATTAAGCATCTGAAGCTGTTACATTATAAAAACTTCATTTCTAGCGAGATGTTATCAGTTAGAGAAGCGCTCGTAAATTTGAGGGGTTGCTGTCATCTCAGACGGAGTCCCTAAAAAATGTCAGCAATCTGCAGTATTGCCATCATGACAAGAACCCAGACAGATGAAATTTGGAAAGCCCTGTGGCTTTCTAGTGCACAGACATAAAATGTTATTTCAGAGGGAAAAGCCTGAATTACAGAAAGTGATAAATGAAATGGTCTAACATGCATTTCTCTTTCAAAGAACTAATACGTCTTTTGTCGATAATAACATCTGTCAGTAATTATGAAAAGAGCTGACAGATGCATAGTACTTAATATAAGCCAGGGCTGTTGTATCACTGACACAGATTCATTAATCCCCATAGCATCTCTACGAGGTTGGTACTACAATTATCCCCATTTTATTGGTGAGGAACTTGATAGACACAGAGGGTAAATGACATTTACAAGGTCGACAGCGAGAAACCAACACAGGTGTTCCAGCTTGAGTCTACGCTCTTGGCCACTTCTCTTTTTTTTTTTTTTGGTGGTGGGGAGATAATAAGGTAATTCTGGTGGGGGAGGGGAGGTAATTAGTGTTATATGTCTATTTTAGAGGACGTGATGGGGGCTGAACCCAGGACCTTATGCTTGCTAAGCATGCGCCCCATCACTTGAGCTGTGCCCTCCCCTCTAGAGTCTATGCTCTTAGCTTCTAATCCTCACTGTCCCACATGGTAACTGTGGGGGAAGTACAGTTCGTTCATTCATTCGCTCGTTAAACTCAGCCTTCCCAGTGCCTGAGATTCAGCAGTGAACAAAACAACATGCTTCCTGCCTTAAATGAGCTTGTCGCCTCCTGATATATTATCTTCATTTTACCCAGGAAGAAACAAGGTCAAGAAGATTAGCCTTTTCCTGTTAACACCGGAGGAGACATGAGGTGCTTTATTTCAATTCTGCCATTTGACTTACACCATGGGGTGGGAAAGCTGCCTTGCAAATCCTGGAGCTCACAAACCTGTTAATCCTGAATTTTTTTTAACACTGTCCCTTACTTGATACTTGATCTGAGAAAGGATGAAGTAAACCTAAAAATGTTCTAAGAGAGCTTGTGGTTTATACAAGGTAACTAACCAGCCACTGTTTACTATCCTAACAGGAATCTGTAGGCATATTTCTTTTCTTTCTCTTTTTTCCTTTTTATGGGCAGCTTTTAAAAACCAAATCAAACCAACCAAACCAAATCACTGATAATTCAACAGCAGGTTCTAAATCACCCCCAAGACAGCAGCTAAACTCGGTTTAGACTTACAATGCGGTTTCTGGTGGTTGGATTGGAGAATGTATCTCTATGCTGAATATAAAAGTCATTCACGGAGCTCTTCTCAAATAGGGCAAAGAAAAGCTCTTGTTCCGGTTGTTGATACTTTCATCCACTTGGAGGACTTTCATAAAACATCTCAAGTTATCAAAGGCTGAGGACCGGGTTTTCAGATCATTGGGCTTCAGAGGCAATATTATGTGCAGTATCTCAGCGTATGTACAGAACACCTCCCACAGGGGGTGTACTTTTGCAAATACAAGCTTGTCATCCAAAACCTACATTGGGAGAATGAAAACACAAACCGGGAAAGTATTTTCACATTTTTAGTACACAGATTTTTCTTACGTTGCTGGTAGTTAAAGCACTTGTGTAAACACACACATATGTCACACTGGTAAAAGTGAAGATATAATAAAAATAGATTTGCAATCCATCATACATTTTTGCCTTAAAGATAATTTCTTTGTTGAAATTACTGAAAAGTTATTTAAAATCCTTACAGTTCCTTCATAAAATAACCAATGTTTTAGATGAAGAAAAGCAAACTTGTTAATTTTTAGTCCAAATTAGTAACTAAAAATAGAAACACCAAAATATTCTTTGCAGTGGTATTGTAATGACAATTTTTTAAATTTCTGAAACCTAGGACTATTTACATATCTGTTCAATATAGTGTTAAACAGCCATTAAAAGGGATTTAAAAGATTTATATTTATTGATATGGAATATATAATAAAAGGAGAAAGTAAAAAAATGTGAAATGATAATTTTCCTTTTTGGAAGGGAAAAATATCTTCATTTGAACAAAAAAAGTTTAGAAGGATTTTATGATTCTTTATGTATAATTAAGGTACAGATGATTTTTAATTCCATTGTTCTTTCATTTTCAATTTTGGGGGGAAACTTTTTATAATAAAAAAATCTTTAAAAATGTTCTTGCATAAATACATTAATAGATATATTTATGACTATATTCTCTGGCTATTAAAAAAGATCTCCTAACTGTAGATCTGAAACATACATTCCATAATGCAGATTCTGAGTGACTCGCCTCCCAGCCCACAGCGAAGGCACGGCTAGTGTGACATGTTTCAAATACCATTCCAAGGAACATGCAGGCTCCCAGCCAATGGCTGCAAGGGGACTGACACTGATCTGGTTGCTCCCAGCTGCAGACCATCACAGATGAGGTTAGATCCACAGGCTCATGTTTTCTCTGTCAAAAGAAATCAGAAAATGTTAGGCTTTTACTTTCACCAGGGAACAAGAAGTTGTTTTTTTATGCAAAAAAATAACAACAAACCAATTTGAACCTGATGAAAAGACATTTACTCAAAACAGCACAGTAGCAATGAAAGTGTTCTGGCAGACAGGGACTTGTTGGATTCCTGTGAGTGCTGGACTCCTCACATGGAATTTCCTTGGCACTCCAGAAGGCCTGTGGTTGTCCTCATGGGTTTGTGGCCATAAGTGGTGCACAAAAGTCTCTGGCTTTGCCACAATTTCAAAGCCTTTTTGGCTTATGAAAGGTTTTGTCCTCAAATGGAGTTTTCTTGAGTCCAGTCACTGATGTCATTTACCAGAGTTACAGTCCAGATCTGATATTCTAGACTCTTAATATCTTGCAGACATTCAAATGGTTCAGGTTTGGATGTGTATTCACCTCTGCAGGCCTGGACCAAGTCCGATAAAGACACCCGGACAAGTTCAGCAAAATAAAAAGAAATTTTCCTCTCTGCAAGACTGAAATGTCTGTGAAGCTATAAAAACATCTGCACCTACAAAAATAGGGAACCAACTCATCAATAACATATCTATCCATAATGCATGGACATTCAAAATAAATACTGTATTTACTCCTATTAAATTCTATCTGGTTTTTGTCAAACTGTGTCCTAAACTGAAAGGAAGGTAGGTAAATGTAGAGAATTTTTTACCTTTTAAGGAAAAAGGAACCCTCCTACTCGATTGGTGGGAATGTAAATTGGTGCAGCCTCTATGGAGGACAGAAGAGAGGTTCCATAAAAAAATGAAAATAGACTTCCGTGTGATCCAGCAATCCCATTCATGGGTATATGTTTGGAGAAAAATTTAATTCAAAAAGACACATGCACCCCAATGTTCACAGCAGCACTATTTAAAATAGCCAAGACACTGAAACAACCCAAATGTTCACTGACAGATGACTGGATAAAGAAGTTGTGGTATATTATATATATATATATATGTATATATACATGTATACATATATATACACACACATATATACATACCATGAACACACACACAAATGGAATACTGTTCAGCCATTAAAAAATAAAATAATGCCATTTTCAATAACATGGATGGACCTACAGGGTATTATGCTAAGTGAAATAAGTCAGAGAAAGATAAACAAATATTCTATGTATTAACTTATATGTATATCTAAAAAATAAAACAAATTAATGACTATAATAAAACAGAAATAGACTCACAGGTACACAGAACAGACTTGTGGTTACCAATGGGGAGAAGGAGAAGAGGGGAGGCAGGAAGGGGTTAGGGGATTGAGAGGTAAAAAGTACTACGTATAAAATGGATAGGTTACAGGGCTGTATCATACAGCACAGGGAAATATAGCCATTATTTTATGGTGACTTTAAATGGAATATAATCTATGAAAATGTTGAGCCTCTATTTTGTACACCTGAAACTAATATGATGTAAATCAACGACTCAATTACAAAATTTTTAATCAAAGTTTTCTTTTCATATTATTTGCAATAAGTTAGAAGCCAGCACTCTCAATAGAAACATAGTGCAAGTCACAATTTTCCAGTAATTCCATTTAGAAAATAAAAAGCAATAAGTGAAATTAATTCCAGTAATAATTACATTTATCCCAAAATATCCAATACACTATCATTTCAAAAGTGTGATTGACACTTTTAAAACTTATTAATAATATTTTACATTATTTTTGTTGTACGAAGTCTTGAAAATCTATTATGTATTTTCCACTTATAGAACATCTCAATTCACAATAGCCACATGTGGCTCGTGGCTACCATACTAGACAGACCAGATTACACCATTCACACTTCTGATAAATTAGCTGCTCTTTCTTAATTAAAAAACTTGCAGAAAAGGGTTTAGATATGGCCTCTATCAAACAAAGCAACTGTGACGGTTGGGGATTATCTTCATTATAAAGTGAAAAATAAAGGTAAGAGAGCCATGCTTACACGTATGTTAATGTAACAATACCTTCTTAATTCATTCAGGACTTTACAATCTTTCTTCATATGCCAAGGATTCACTGTCACTGCGCAATGTTTTTCACTATTATCATCTTCGTGATTGAGAGGCTTCTGATGACCCTGCTTTGCGCATCTGTACATAAATTAACAAAACAGAGAAAAAGACCTTATTTAAGATAATTTAGGGGGGAGGGTATAGCTCAAGTGGACGATCATGTTCTTAGCATGCCCAAGGGCCTGGGTTCAATTCCCAGTACTTCTTCTAAAAATAAAATAAATAAATAAAAACCTAATTACCACCCCCCAGCAAAAAATTAATTTATTACTTTAATTAAAAGTTAAAAAAAGATAATTTAGTGCAGGCTTATCAGGCTACAAGAGCTACAATGAATGCCCCCACCCATTAATTTAGAAGAAGTCTCACAGTATTTCTCAAAATAAAGGCTAAAATATAATTGAGAACACTTCCTGATGGTCAGAATCATTTTAACAAAAATGTAGATAATTACGTCCGTGGTGTCAAATTTCTGTAAGAGTTGGGCATGGAACATTTAGTAAAAGTGATTTTGCAGCTATCTTTGAAAGAAATGCTGAGAAATGATCTTTTCTGTTGGAAATTAGCCTGCTTTTAAATTCTTCAGTAGGCATACGTGTTTACAAACCAGGCAGGAACTGGATCATATTTTACACATACTTTAGAAACTGATTTGAATTTTGCCCTCTACCTGCAAGGCTATTTCTTAGGTAATAACATAAGCCCATTTCTTAGGTAATAACATAAGCAGGCCACTATACTAAATTTTTTTTCCCTGTTTGCTTAATCCTCACAACAACTCTGTAAGCTGCTATTATTACCCCCATATAACAGATAAAGAGCTTGAGGCAGAAAATAATTTGGGTAACTTGGTAAATGGTGGAGCTGGGTAAGACTGCAGCCAGTCTGACACTCAAGTCCATTCTTTTCACCAATGTCGGATACTGCTACCTACATTCAGCAATGACCGCTAATTTCATATTTAAGTGTGTCATTTCAAAAAGTGCAAAGCTATATTAGTACTGCTGTGTAAATTATCCGTTTGAGATGTGATTGCCAAAAAAAAAAAAGAAATAAAATCAGGGTGCCACTGAGGGGAGGGCAAACTGCATATGGACGGACACAAGGGGACTTTATGAGGACAAAGTTGCACAAATCTAGAAATAGATAAAATGGCTGACTTGTACAATTATAATGTGTGAATTTTATGGCCTGTAAATTACACCTTAATACAGCTATTAAATTAAGAAACTGGGATACCAAATTAAGACTAAAACACATATATATATCACACAAAGAACAACAGGCAAATATCAATATTTACTGCACCATTTTCCTTCATGAAGCTTCCGATCCTCACCCGTTCCTGAAAGGATGATTCATTTTTAAAATAGTCTTTAAATTTATTCAGCAAATAATTTTTGACTGCCTACTATGTACCCAGGACTAGTCTAGGCACTTGGAATAGATCAATAAACAAAACAAAATTCCTGTCCTCACGGAGCTTGGTTGGAGTCTAGCTGGGATGGGGGTGGAGATGACAATTCACACAACAGAGCAGCAGAGGAGGTGGCATGTTAGGAAAGAGGAACCATGGAAAAATCAAAAAAGGGCAAGGTAAAGAGAGTTGAGGGTATGGGATGAGGGTGATGTTGTATTAAATACCAGAGCAGGCCACACTGAGGACTGAGGTTAGAACTAAGACTTGGAGGTAAGAAGTCCCAGGTGGACGGAATAACCATCACCAAGGGCAGCGCACACCTCACATGTTCCAGAATGGGGACACGGCTGGAGCTGCGGAGAAGGGTCAGTGCAGGTCCTTCATGGCCTTGGAGGACGTTGTAAGGACTGTGGCTTTTACCCAGAGTGAAATGGGGAGGCACTGCAGAAGGACGACACTATCTAACTTAGGTTTTCGAGGCTCACTTGACTGCCGGGTGAGAATAGTCAAAACGGGTCAGAGATGAAAGGTGGGAAGCCTCTGAAAAGGGCTGTGCAGGAGGAGAGGACAGTGGCTCAGGGCAGGGAAGCAGCAGTCGAGGCAGGAGCCATGGTGAGAAGTGGCTGGGTTCTGGATATGGTTTAAAGGCAGTGTTAAACCAGATCTATTGACAGAATTCATGTGGTATGTCAGTGAAAGTCAGAGTAACTCTAAGCTTTTTAACCCAAGCAGCTGGATGGATTAAGTTTCCACTAACTGAATGGGGGAGGTTGCAGGAAGAACCAGTTTGGGGGGTAGGAGAACAAAGGGCTCAGTTTTTACACATGTTGCTTTTAAGATATCAGAGTTTCAATTGAAGGTGTCAAATCAGTAGAAGATTGTAAGAGTCCAGAGTTGGAGAGAAAAATTCTAGCAGGAGACAGAAATGTGGGAATCATGGGTCACACAGGTGGCACAGGAAGACATGAAACCCAGGTAGTCAAACATTAAGATAACCTGGCATTAACCATAGAAGTTGTCCTTCAGGGCCTGCCTAGTAGGTGTGGATATCAGTCCTAATTCCTGACCACTCGAGTTTTAAAAAGCAACTTACAAATGAATTCGTGCAAGACACTGCCTCCAGTGGATGGGTCCAGAGCTGGAGTGGGAGAATTGGATGGTGCATGCTACTCCCTACGGTAGAATGTGTGTGTGTGTACACATGTGTGTGTGTGCAGGGGGATGAGATACACCTGGCTTAAGAAAAAGAGCAAGTAAGTCTAGAAGCTGAAAGATGAAAGAACATCCAGATATGGTAGAGGGAACAGGGGAAACACTGTGTACTGTAAGACATATGCCCATAATGCCATTTCCCACCATCCTTTCATCAGGAACACAGTTGGAAAGGGGGGAATTATGTAGATACGTGTGATATACACAAACTTTCTGACTATGTAACACTGAATATCTACATATGTAGCAAGTTAATGATATTTATATCTGCTTCAAATTTAAAAACAAGTTCACAACAGAGGGAAAATAAAATACTGAGGACTGGTAGAAGTATCATAGAAGGCCTTTCAATGCTCAGAATGGAAGCAAAAGCAGCTTCACCCCACAAAGAATGTCAATAAGAGTCAAGAATGTTTATATTTGCTTAAGAAATTGAGAGTTACAACTTCCTGCTTTAAAGAATTAACATAAGACAGATACCACACTATAAGCAACGTCTATACTGGAGATTTCTTAAAGCTATTTTAGTTCCTGCTTGTTCTGATGTACTCCAGAAACTCTGCAAAGAAAACCTTCTATTCAAAGGCTTAAAGGAATAAAAAAAGAAATAACACTGCATTCTTTTCAGTGTTCTCTGTACTGAAAGTCAATTGCAAATGCAGCACCCTGCCACAGGTCTACATTTTTAACAATAAAGACCTTTGCGCAATTTTTCAATTGCTATGTGACTTTGGGTCAGTCTCTCACTAAGAAGCAGAATGGAGTACCAGAAAATGACACATCAGGTCTAAAACTACAGATGTGGGAGATGAACCTACACCAGGAAACAGCTAAGTGGGAGGGTAAGGTTTACCTTTGAAGTTACCGTAAGTGCAGTTACACCTGCTCCCTGCTTCCCCTGTGAAGTGAAGAGCTAGTCTTTTCCAGAAAAGCTCTCATTCTGAGAACTGTCTTCTTTAAAATATTCGGAGATTCTCTTTTAAGGTTCTTGCACTTTTAAGCCTTTCCCCAACTCTACATCCTATAACAAGTGTAAAAATTATCCTATAGCCTATTGTTACAGAACATACTCTACAAAAGCTGAGGTTTCCCGGGGTTTGGATCCCAGAACTCTGCTACCAGATAATCCTAAAGCTTTCCTTCCATAACAGACTCTTCTGCCAATTCCCAGCTGCGGGCAAATTCGGCTTCTCAGACCAGGTAACTTTCTAACTCTGCCTACGAACACTCTGCTGCCAGTAAAGGAACTCTCAGACAGAAAGCACACAATGCCCCTAGTGAGGGTTGCCTCCTTCAATCAATCAAGATGCCATCACCAAGCAAATATTTAAACCAACTGCAAAACCTCTGAAGACAACTTACAAACAATATACTTTCTATTGAGGCATACTATTTGCTCTGGAATAGTGATTTCCATTGGAAGGAACAAAGGACCACATGACCCAAGCAATTTTTTAAAACTGCACATAACCATCCCTCTTCACGTGAGGATTCAGGCAAGACGGTCTTACAGGCCTAGGTGTAACAGAATGACAGCACCTCTAGGAGTAGGGTGAAAAGTAGCGAGGTAGACTTCTAGTGAAAGGGGGTGATGTAATAGGCCCCATCGCCCACTTACCTACCACCACAGGACAATCATCTCAGATCGAGAACAAACACTTTGGGAAACAGGTTGTTTATATTTTTATGGTATTCTAGTGGAAATAACGCCCTGAGTCATGTGAAGTTGTGGCTGCAAAATTGAACAGGGGACTGGACATTTTCACATTCAGGACAAAAGTAGCCCCTGGATAGCCACCATATCTGCTCTCCCCTTTGCCTGTTCACCCCAAAAGCTGCAGAACTCTCCTGCTTGCAATGACACCCACCACTTCTCACAAATTCTTGCAAAGTTCACATCAGCAGCTGGTGGTGTCAAAGTCGCCATTTGTACTGCTATGAAGTCCCTCCACTTCTTTATATCCCTTCTATTTTCTCTGTTGTCTTCCTAGCTACACTTGCATCCACAAGATGGTTACCGCACTAACATTGCCTCTGTAATCAGTCCAGGATATAGGAAGTAGAGATTCAACTGTAACCAGTCCCAGAATACTTGTCATCCCACTCTAGTGTCCCAAAAAATACTCTGGCATCCCTCATCTCACTCAAAGAACCACTGCATTACTTAGAGGTTGTAAAATTAGAGGGCTTTCTCTACTGGGAAACACTGTGGCTTGTGGTAGAGTTGTGATTTCAGTTTTTGCAACTACTTACAGGCAAAAAGACATGGCCCACAAATTTTCTTCAAGCGTTTGATATTTAAACTTTCATTAGATACAGAGCCAGTGGACTAACCGTAATCTATGAACATATGGTCATATTATCAAATAATGTTCATGTCTACCTTACAGACATGTAAGGACTTGGATTACACCTGCAGCCTCTAGGACTTTAGAATTGGATGTGAAGCATCCTGTGAGATAAAAAACCTCCTATCCAGTCACAGAACACAATTACAGACAACATGACACTAATGTCACTGAATACTTTAGTATAGTCCATGTATGGTTAAGTTACATCTCCAATTTCTCAGAGCTGGAAAGGAGATGTCTAGAAAAGCTGGAAAAGCCCAATTACCAAAACAGCTCAAAAGTTAAAGCAGACTCCTGCACCTCCCAGAACAGAGGGCGGAGGGGGCATTGCCCACCACTCTGTCCTCCCCCAGGACGTGGCATGTGGGGAAGCAGGCAGGAATGGGTGGCTGGGACTCGGAGGTGGAGAGGTGATGAAAGCAAGAGTGGAACTGCTCTGGTCCTAGAACAACAGAGCTGTAAAAAGCTCGGCTTCAGTTCAACCAACTCCCTCTCCCACTTTCCCTCCCACCTACGTGACAAACAGAGCACAGCCAGGCACTTTCTGCCCATAACGGTGACTACTAGCAGGAAAGGGACCAGGATAAAAGCATGTCCTATAAAAGATCAGTCTGATTTTAAGGCTATGTTATAAACAATGAACAGCACTCTCAGAGTGGGACACTTGTGAGGCGCTCAAGTAGGGAGGAGGAGGTTGAGGATCCATTTCCAGCACTTCCATGTCTTTTATCACTCCTATTTCTGACCTTTCCTTTGCCACTTTTTGTAGCACTGCCATCACTGGCAGGTAAAGGGGCAGCAATGTGACTTGGCCGTTTGGCTGATGGGGCTACATTTCCCAGCAGTGGAATGAAAAGGCACTGGAAGAGGATCAGCTGGAAGATGTGCACTGCAGTCCTGGCCTGTGCCAAACACTAACCAGGTGATCCTGGGTTAGGCTCTTAGTCTCTCTGGGCTTCCGGCTGTTTACTTATAAAATAAGGTTTTGTCATTACACAAATATATCCAATATGAAATGTAACGTGAAAGTCAAACATAATGACATCTCACCTGCTTGCCTCAGGGAACTGTACAAGCACTGAACACTATGTGAATGTAAACACAGTCTTAAGAAAACTATTGAGATAAAGCGCTAAACTGAACATGGAGATAAAGTTTTTTGGATTTTCTTGGCTTTCTTTTTTAACTGCAACACTGAATTAATAGTTATTAGCTATAATCCACACCACCACCACTGCGAATAAATAAAGAAGGCAAGCACTGCCTGGATGCCTGTTATTGCCCGATGCTAAGCAGGGTGAGGGGTATAAAGGAGGCTGAACAAGTGAGTCTTCTCCAGTTACCAGCTAAGTGAGGAGACACATTGGAAATCACCCAGGAATGGTACCAAGTCAGTACTCAAATCCAAGATTACAGGCTACTGATCATAAACAGTACAGGAATACAAAGAAGAGCTAGAAGTATTTGGAATAAATAGGGAAGACTCTATGAAGGGGATGGGGCTCCAACTAGTTCTCAGGGCAATTCTAATCTGTTTTAACTGAGGACTGGATAGGAAAAGGCTGGTGACTCCTGGTTTTTAATAAGGCACAGGTTACCCTAGGAGGCTAAGTTACATAATGATTGGAAAAAATAATGTAAGTCCAAAATGATGAAGGGTCGAGACTCCCTGGCTGAGATCTGGTTGTGTTAAGTCTTTGACTTGACTGTAGATGTTGGAGCACCAAAACTCTAGGTTGACTGAAAGGGGGGGAGAGAATATCCAAGAATTCAGCAGAAGGAAAAATTCATGTATCAGGGATGAAAGCTCTTCATCAGAGTATCAGCAATCAGAATAGACACTTGAAACCAACAACATACAGTTCAAGAAGCTGACAAAATGTGGAGGGTGGTGAGAGAAAGACAAATCAAAGACCACTCCAAGCCTTTGTGTATTCAAGACCGGAAGAATGATTATCCCACTGAATAAGTGGAGACGCTGCAAGAAAAAAGATTATGAAATCAGCTTTAGACATGTTGAATCTGACGTATGAGCTAAGAGTAGGTTTTCTCTAAGAAGCTCAAAATTCAAAACTGAAGCACAGATGTTGAGTACAGGCTTAAGATGCAGATGGACAAGACATGATAAATCTCCTAAAAGAAAACATAGGCAAAACATTATCTGACATAAATCTTAGCAACATTCTCCTAGGGTAATCTACCCAGGCAATGGAAATAAGAGAAAAAAATAAACAAAAGGGACGTAATTAAACTCATAAATTTCTTCACAGCAAAGACAACCATAAGTAAAACAAAAGGAAACAACAAACTACGAATGGGAGAAAATATTTGCAAATGATACGACTAACAGAGGCTTAATTTTCAGAATATATAAGCAGCTCATAGAACTTAATAACAAAAAAACAAACAACTCAATCTTAAAATAGGCAGAAGACCTAAACAAGCATTTCTCCAATGAAGACACAAATGGCCAATAGGCACATGAAAGAATGCTCGATATCACTAATAAACTGAGAAATTCAAATCAAAACTATAATGAAGTATCAGCTCCCATCAGTCAGAATGGCCATCGCTCAGAAGTTCATGAATGATAAATGCTAGAGAGGCTGTAGAGTGAAGGGTACCCTCTTACACTGCTGGTGGGAATCTAGTTTGGTGTAGTCATTATGGAAAGCATGGAAATCCCTGAAAAAACTAAAAGTAGACTTACCCTATGACCCAGCAATCCCACATCTGGGTATATAACTGGAAAGAACTCCAATGTGAAAAGATACCTGCACACCAGTATTCACAGCACCACTGTATACAAGAGCCGAGACATGGAGGAAAGCTAAATGTAGCAACAGATGACTGGATAAAGAAGTTGTGGCATATTTATACACTGGAATACTACTCTACCATGAATAGGACAAAATAAAACCATTTGCAGCAACATGGATGGAGCTAGAGATCATCATTCTAAGTGAAAGCAGCCAGAAACAGAAAAATACCAAATGATACCACTCATATGTGCAATGTAAAAAAAGAGAGAAAAAGACACTGTGAACTCATCTACAGAACAGAAACAGACTTGCAGACTTAGTAAACAGTCAAGGTTACCAGGGAAAGGGGATAGGAAGGGATAAATTTGGGAGTTCGAGATTTACAAATGTCAGCCACTATATATAAAAAGAGATTTTAAGTTAAGTTTCTTCTATATAGCACAGAAACCTATGTTCATTATCTAGCAATAACCTGTAATGAAAAAGCCGATACAGCCACCAACTGAGGAAGCAAGAGAAGAAAGGAGAGTTAGTTATGCTGGGCTAGAGCCGACTTCTAAAATCCTTGTCAGCCACTGAGGCTGCCCCGAGTACACTGAGCTTTCCTTCCAGGGACAGGCGGACATGACATGCGTCCTGCAAACCTGGGGCAGCAGAGGCCGTCCCCAGGTCTGGCCCTAGGGGAGATGGGAGCAAGTCCACCTGCTCCCCTTGGGGTAGCACCCGTCCCTGCAGCCCCCGCCACCTGACTGCACCACGCCTGCCTCTCAGGAAACCACTGACTTGAAAACAAGTGGTCCACGAACATGGGGCAGCGGCAGGGAGATGGGCAGCGACCTGGCAAGCTGGTAGATTTGCCCCCATCTCCCCCACGGCCTGTCAAGGGCTCGGCCTCTGCTGCTCCAGGCACGGTCCGCAGGTCAGCCTGCTCTCGGGAGGAGGGCACGGTGTGGTCAAAGGCAGTGGCGGGTTATGGGGTCTGCCCATGGGAGCCCTTGGATTTGCTTCAAACTCCCCAGCGCATGGCCTGAGCTTGGCCTCTGCTGCCTCAGGTTCGTGGAACTCAGGTTACAGGTCAGCCTGCTCCTGGAAGGCGGGTGCTGTGCTGTCAGGGAAAGGTGGCGGCTGCTATGGCGGGATTGGGGCTGCCCTGTGAGAGCGGGGGTTGCAACAATTTCCCGCTGCTGCTGCAGCCATCCCAGCACACTGATCGCACCGAGCCCATCTCCCAGGAGCAGACTGACCTGTAACCTGAGTCCCACTAACCTGGGTCTTTAGAGGCCGCCCCCAAGGTCAGGCCGCGGGTAAGATGGGAGCAAATCCAGGGGCTCTCATGGGGCAGTCCCCATTCCATCCGAGGCCCCGCGACCGCACCGCACCCGCCTGCCAGGAGCAGGCCATCGTCTGAGGGCCAGTCGGAGATGCTCTGGAACCGTCCACGCGCCCTCCCAACTCCCGGGGCTGTACCTGCTCTCCTAAACCCGGGTAGAAGCGACGGCAAAAACGCGGTGTTCAGGAACTACTAATACCGGGGTTACCACGAACCACAGCGGCGGCTGGGACCCGCCTCTGGGTCCTAACGGGACGCGCGGCCGGGACCTCACCTCCGCACCCCTCCCTGGGCGCATCCTCAGCTGCACAGCACAGGCGTCACCCGCCGGGTCCCCGAGAAGCGCGCCCCTACCAGCGCCCTCTTAACTGTCCGGCAGCGGCAGCCGAGCCGCGGGCAAGCGGCGGCCCAGGCCCCAGGCTGTGTTCCTCTTCCAGGAGCTGGTCCAGGAGCAACCGGCTGCCGCCAGCTTCCACGCGTTCTGGGTGGGTTCCGGCGTCCGCGCGTCTGTCCGTCTGCGCGTGCGCGCCCCTCCTCCTCCCGCCCGCAGCGCAAACTGCTCGGGTGGGTCTCCTGCTTTACCGGCCCTGGCCGCTGGGGCCGGGAGGAGCCAGGTGGGGCCCCTCCTGCTTGTCCCGCTGGGTCTCCATCCCCAGAGCCTTCACCCAGCCACCGACTGGGTCCTGGCACAGAACTAGAACCACGACTGCCCTAGGCTAGGCCTCACCCACCCAGCCCCACTTCCCCTGATCAACTTCCCCTCCCTGTTACTACCCTCCCACCACTGGCCAGGCCCAGTCTCCCACCAGACCTTGAAGACAGGGCTCCTTCTCCTCACACCATTGTCCCTGCCCTGACACTCCATCCTGCTAGGTCCTAACCTATGGCCCCTACACCCACAAGCTTACCCCTCATGCCTCAACACAGGACACCCAACAACCTGAAATTATCCCCCTCACCTCTCAGCCAGGTCATTTCCACTCTGATCGGGCCCCACACCTCTCAACCTGTACCCCCACACCATGGGATCCCCTTCAATCTGAGTGCACCCCTACTCTGAGCTCACTCACTCACCCCTCACCCTGTGGTTGGGGTGGGGAAATCCGTGCTCCAGTAATGATGACTACTGCCACCAGTGGGGGATCGAGCCTAGTGTGCACCTTCATAGTTAATGTCTGAGACTACAGGGTGAGGCAGGCTGGGCTGAAGGTGGTTCCAATTCCCGCCTTGGCACCCTGATCCCCGCAGCCTGTGCCTCAACTGACCCGATGGGTCAGGTTGATCCCAGGCTGCCAGCCACTGGCCTTGGGCTTTGGGTGGTTGATGGTACTGATGGTGATCTGGACCCCTAGGGCGGAGGCACTGGGCACGCGGACCTTTGGTGTGGGGGAGTTCAGAGTTTGCACTTGATCCCAGGGTTACACAGCAGATGGTGGGCTGTGTGCATGGGGCTGTGTGCATGGCATGGACTCAGCACAGGTGGGTGCAGGGACCTTGTTCATTCACACCAGGCCAGAGGGAAGAGGAAAGGGAGTTTTTAAATTGTCAAAGTGAGGAATCCAAAGCTTTAGAGCAAAGTAGGAAGGTGCACTGGCCAGGCCACCATGGATCTCACCGCGACGCTTGTCCCTTGCATCAGGGGAGACTGGCAGTTGACTGGCCAATGAGACATCCCCTGCTGTGGTATAGTTTACAGGCAATTGAAGGGATTTTGAAAGGTAATTTTAATCCAATAATTGTCAGTTTCTCTGCGGTAGATTAGGTCCAAAATCATGGTGAATCTGGCAAGGATCCTGCCTGAAATCCAGCCTGGGACAGTGGAGGACCCACCCAGGAATCATCCACTTAGCTCTCACCAAAAGTCACTGTAATAGAGAAGAACAAATCTGACTCCATATTGGATCTGTTCCTTTTCTTTAACCCTCTGCAGTGTTTTCTAGGCTTAGACTTGCTAGCTCTGCACTTTTTGTAAAACAGGGTTGCCTTTAGCTTGAAATAAACAGGAGAGCCTATTCTCAAAAGTCTGAGCTTTAAGGATATTAACACTTTGCACTCCTATA
This sequence comes from Vicugna pacos, assembly GCF_048564905.1. NCBI lineage: Eukaryota > Metazoa > Chordata > Mammalia > Artiodactyla > Camelidae > Vicugna > Vicugna pacos. The sequence goes on along the minus strand of NW_027328740.1, from coordinate 76,077,059 downwards.
AAGATAACAAGTTGCAGAATAGAAAAAGTTAGTTTTGTTGCAGGTTTTGCAGAAACACCATGATCTGACCCACGTGGACAGCTGCAAAGGATTCCAAGAACAAGGAATTTCTACACCAACAAGTTTGCAACAACCAACCACAGCCCCTCCACTTTTTAGCAGAATAAGAGCCTGAAGTTGACATGTGGAACATGGTTCTCCAAGATATTAGTCCGCCATTATCTTGGTTTACAGCTGTTTATGTAGACCAGGCCTCTGTAAGTCCTCTAACAAAACAAAAGTAGTTTTCTATTCTACAACCTGTTGTCTTTATATAAGTGCAAAAGTGTTAATATCCTTAAAAATCAGAGCCTTGAAAGTAGGCTCTCCTGTATATTTAAGGCTAAAGGCAACATTGTTTTACAAAGGTGCAGAGCTAGTAAAACTAAGCCTAGAATAGAGGGCAAAGGGTTAAAGCCAAAAGGACAGATCTTCTATGGAGTCAGATTTTTTCTTTTCTATTATACTATATTCTATTTTTGTTTTAAGTATATAAGAATAAAGTTTAGCCTTTTTCCATTTTAAATTGTGCAATTTTAAGGAGCATTAATTGCATTCACAGTGCTGTGAGACCAGCACCACTTGTTTCAGACTATTTCCTTCCTCAAAGTAAAAGCTTGTATACAAAGAGCACCCCACGTCTTACCTCCCCCAGCCCATGACAAGCCCTAATCCCCTTTCTCTCTCTATGTCTTTACCTATCCTGGAGGTTCCCTATCAATGAAATCGTATAAAAGGTGGCTTTTTTTTGGTTTGTCTGCCCACATATCTTAAGTAGGGACGGGTGAATTATTTTTTTTTCACGTGAATTAGCATTTTTGTATTTTGAGAGGAAAGTCCAGATGGATTAAAGATGAGACGTACCATATGAAGCCCTTTTAGTAACTCTGTGTATAATCTCGGGGTAGGCACTGCTGTTCTAAGTGTGAAATCAGAGCCAGAAGGGAGATGCTTAGCTCTTCTTGTGGCAAAATCAAACCAAACAAAAGCAGAAAACAAAGGCCAAGAAAGACAGCTGGAAAGACAAACCACAGCCTGGAAAAACCTTTCCTCATGACCCAAGGTCGGAAAAAAGCTTCACATCCCTGTGGTCCAAAAAGCTCTTGAAGCCCAGTGTTCTGAAAAGAAACAAAACACACAGAGTCAGTTCCAACGAGAGGCAGTGCAGGTGGCCGGTTTGTGCTGGAGATGCTCGACCTCTCAGGTGAGGACACAGGCAGACAGACAGACTGTAGAGACAGCATTGGCCACCATCACCCTGGCAGGTCTTTAGCCCGGTGACAACCAGCCCTGGTGACAATGTGAGCAGGCAGAGGCCCCAGGAGGTACCCTGGAAGGAAGAGCAAATGGACGCTCCTCTCCAGCAGAACAAGGTGTAGGATACATCAAAGTGCCACAGGTGCATCCCTTCCCTAGCAGTGCTGAGCCTTAGAGAAGATCCCACCAAAGTGCTTGCACAATTTTCAAAGATAATGTTTCTTCAGTAACATGAATTCAAAATAATCAATATGTCATCAAGGGATTTTCAGAAGTGACCTGCCCTGGACCCGTACAATACACACACATAAATACACACATATACACATAAATATATACACACATACATACAGGAAAACAGACAGACAGACTGAAACACAGAGAAGCACGGGGAGACAGAGAAACAGAGAGAGAGACAACTCAGAGAGGCACTGAGAGACAGAGACCGAGAGAAAGAACACTGGAGCTGGTAATGAGTGGAACTCACATACATTTTCACAAGTCAGTCTATGTGTCAGAACCTGGTCCCAAAGTCGATCCACCCTCCAGGGGAGGGTGTGGGGATCCCACAAGGGTGTGGGAACAGAAGGCAAAAAATAGGAATCCATTGTGGGGCAGCCCACCACAGAGGCCGAGATGGGACACTGGGCCTGTATTTCAACATGACAGAATGACCTAGGAGGTTGTATGCCAGAGCGGACGATGTCAGAGTTGTATTTAATTTCAGTCTCACGACTGGGAGCGGGGAAGCAAGCAGCAAGGAAAGTGACTTTCTCCAGACCCCAGGGCAGACCCCGGCCTGTGTGGGGTGTGCTTTGAACTCTGCCAGCCCTCTGTGGGGTCCTTCCTTTGCTGAGTCTGTGCACGATCTCCCTGTGATGCCAGCCCGTGGGGGTGACAGAAGCAATAGGTGTTTCTAGGTCTAGAGACAGGATGGGTTCTCTAGGAAGCAGGGGCCAGAATGATCCCCACTGTGCTGATGGGGGATTGGGGAGGCCCTGAGAGGCACATGGCTTGTCCAGGATGATAACACTGCTGACTATGGGGAGCCAGGTCTGAACCCAGCTGTGTCTTCAGAGCTGCGGCACTGGTTGCATCCAGGCCTCCCCAGGGCTATGGGGGGGGGCCTGAGTTGGTGTCACTGTGTGTGGACATGGCATGGAGTGAGAAATGAGAGATTGGAAGCCCAGAAAGGCCCTTGAGGAGCTTTGTGTCAGGAGGAAGCTTGGAGAAGTGGACCCCAGGAAGTGACCTCACTTCCCTGGCAATAGAGCCCAACAGAACTTGGAACCGAAGTCACCAGGCACCCACTCTGTAGAGAAGTCCCTACTCAGCTCACCTGGTTGGAGACAGAGGCATGTTCTGCTGCATTCCATTATCCTGAGGCCGCAGGCCCCAGAAAGCCCACAGCGAGGGTCTCTACCAACGCTGCCGGCACTGGGTCAGGTCTCACCCAAGGCACCTCTGGCCTTTTGGACAGAGAGACCCAAAGGTAACACAGGGAGGCCCAGGGCAGGCCCCTCCAGGCTGGGCCACCACTCAGATCCCATCCAGGTAGCCACACGGCCCCATCCTGCCTGGTGGAGGTGGAGCAGTCAAGTTGGGGATGGGTATCTGCCTCAAGAAAGAGAAGGACAGAGGCCTGGGGGGCCCAGTCACATAGACAGCCCAGGACAAAGCTGGCTGGCTGAGATGTGGAGAGGCTGGGAAGGGTCCTGCTGCCCGAGGTGGAGCCCATGCTCTCTGGGTATGTATTTTCCCTCCCGGATGTCTGAGCTGAAAAAGGTTCTGGTCTGATCTAGCAGCAGAGGGTAGAGTCTAAGGAATCAGGAGTGTTCCTGGCCGGGAAGGACTCTGAGACTTCCATGCTGGGTCAGCTGCTGGTCACTATCATTGCAGAGCCAGATACCACATATTGAAAAGAAGTTGATGAATAAGAACACCAACGCCCCCTCCCCAAGTGAAGGGCTGGTGTGTCACTCTTCTGAGGGCCAGCGCAGACACCTGGTGGGTCTGGATATGGAGGGGTCCCCACCACCATGGCCCACAAATCAGTGGGGCAGGCCTCCGACCCAGACATCACCCAGGGCTCTCCCAGGGACCTACCCGGGGCTGACGGGTAGCTCAGCACACCCTGGTCTGACCTGGAGCACCGTGCCCACCTCGCTGCAAGTCAGGTGGAGGACCAGGAGCCCCCGAAGCAGAGACCAAAGGTCAAAAAGGCAGGGCTGGTGTATGTGTGTAGGTGAGGGTGGGGCAAAGGCTGGGCCACACAGGGAGGTGTCCCTAGAGGCTACTGTTGGGACCAGAAAAAAGAATGGCCTCAGACCACCTGTCTGGAAAAATTCAGTCACAGAACACATCCTGTGGGCACTTTCTGGGTGGGAGCTGTCTGGAAAGCTCTGGGAAGATTTCTGTCCTTGTAGAGGCACATGGAAAGGGAGGCAGGTGCGTAAAATTTTCCTCTCTCACAGCATGAGGTCTTCCACAAGACTTAAAACTCTCTCCACTTCCAATAGTTACAGAGGAGGCAGGGGCAGGGGAAGATTTCAGAGACCAAAAATGGGACGAACTGGATCCTGCAGGAGACCTCGAGCTACCTCCTGCCGCTCCTGCAGCTCTTCCTGAACCTGCATCTGCAGCTGGACTGCTGGGCAATGGAGAACCAGTTCAGGCATCACCACCACCTGGGGTAGAGCCCCCTCTGCACCCACCCACACCTTCTTCTCCAAAATGTTTTCCAAAATCCCACCGTCAGTCCCCCCACAAACTTGACGTCCCTTCCGCTGGAGATGTTTTTGTTTCATTTTCTTTAGTTTCCTTTGCTTGTTTCACATCATTTATGACATCCTTTATTTTTCTTTTTAGAGTTTCATGTAATAAAATATAGACTTTTCCCCTTTTAAATTATGCAATTCAGGAGCATTAGGGGTATTCACAATGTTGTGCGACCATCACTACCATCTAGTTTCACACTATTTCTTTCCTCAAAGTGAAACCTTGGATCCAGAGCATGCACTCCCCTCCCTCCTCACCCAGCCCCTGACAACCCCAAGTCCTCTTTCTCTTTGCGTGTCTTTACCTCTACTGGTTGTTCCCTGCCAATGAAATTTTAAAAAAGGATTTTTTCCTTCCTGCCCACATGTTTTCACCTGGGGCTGAGGATTTTTGTTTGTTTTCACTTGAAACAGCATTTTTATTATTTTCAGGGGATATGCAGGGGGATTAAAGATGTGATGCACAAAATGAAGCCCTTTTGGTAACTCTGTGCATAATCTCAGGGTAGACACTGCTGTTCCCCCTGTGACACCACAGCCAGAAGACACAAGGGAGATGCTTAGCTCTTCCTGTGGCAAAAACAAAACAAAACGAATCAAAAAAATTAGTAAAAGCCCAGAAAAATTGCTTGAAAGGCAAACCACAACCTGGAAAATTCATTCCTCATAACCAAAGGTTGGAGAAATTTTTCCCATCCCTGTAGTCCAAAATCCTTTTGAAACTCAGTGTTCTAAACAGAAACAGAACAGGCATGGGCAGTTCCAATGAGAGGCAATGCAGGTGGCCAGTGTGTGTTAGAGATGTTTGACCTCTCAGGTGAGAACAGAGGCAGAGAGAAACACTGCAGAGACAGCATCGGTCACCATCACACTGGCAGTTCTTTAGTCAGGTGACAACCAGCCCTGGTGACAATGTAAGCAGGCAGAGGCTCCAGCAGATCCCCTGGAGGGAAGAGTGAAGGGACACTCCTCTTCAGGAGAACAGGGTACAAGACGCATCAAAGGGCCACAGATGCATCTCTTCCCCAGAAGATCTGATACTTACAGTTCATCCCAATAAAATCCTTACACACCTATTCAAAGATGCCTTTTCAAGGGTGTCCATCACAGCACTGGTTGAAACAGTCGGAATTAAGGCAACACTAATATTGATGGAGAGGGGATGGGGTCCATTCGTTCTGGTTCATGTGGATGAATGAATGCTGTTCAGTTGGAAAAGTGGGTGCCTGGTCTCAACCCAATGCCAAGGGAGGCCTCAGGGTGGAAGTATGCAGACCCACTCTCTGCATCCAGGGTCCCATCTGCACGACCACATGTGTGTGAAATCAATATAGATGGAAATTGACCTGATTGTGAGTGTGTGAGAGACAGAGATGGAGAGAGACATACTGAGAGACACAGAGACTGAGACATAAGCACCAAATCATTCATGACAGACACCGCTGTGGGTGGGAATTACAAATCACTTCTTTTTTAGGCAATATTTCAATTTTTTGTACTGTGTCTGTATTACTCTACTAATTCTAAAAGGATTAAAATCCTATGCTAATGTGACCCATTCATTACTCATCTATGGAGTAATTAAAGTACATTAATCCTATTTTTAAAAGAATTTAAAGCCTTCTCAGGACTCAGTTCCATTTCAGCTCAGTGGAAGCAGAGGTTCTCCAGGAGGTCGTGTCTCTTCTGAATCAGCATCCAATACAGGTGAGCAAGAAGTACCCGACTTGGACACTGAAGACTACAATAGATGAGAGAGTGTGTTGAGAGAAATTAAGACCTATATTCAAAGAGAATAATCCCATATTCATGGAGCAGAAGGCTTCATTCTACTAAGATGACAAAGGTCCACGAATAGATCTAAGGATTCAAAGAATGCCTACCCAAATCCCAGGTGGTATTTTGCAGGAATTGACAATCAATCTAAAATTCACGTGGAAAATCCAGGAGGTCAGAATACATGAGTGAATCTTGAAAAAGAAGAACAAAGTTTGAGGAATGGAAAGTCAGATGGAACCCACGGTTAATACAAAACCTCTTTAAGCTGAAGATAACTGAGATTCAAAAGATGCAGAAGAAAAGCTGTCATGGAAGCCAATTCTCTCCTTTCCCTTTTCCCTATTAAGTTAGGTTGATAAAAAAGCCTTTAACTTTCACCATTTAACATGGTAGTTACTTTTCTGGTTGGCTCCTGCGTGTGCATAAATAAAACGTTTCTCTCGTTCATCTCCTCTTTACTTCTGTGGGCTCTTTGGGAGGGACTCTGGATTATGGGGACCTGCTCTTTTCTCACCTTCTTTAGTGACATCTTTTGTCCATGGTGAAGTTCTTAAAAAAAAGAAAAGTCTCATTGGTTTTGGGTCAGATTTGGAACATGTATACCTTTGGAGACCCCCTGGAGGAACAAGGGGGTTCAATACTGCCTGGAGAATTCACTTGTCAAAATGCCTAACAAGACGCTATTTGCAAGGGTTTTTTTTTTAAAGATTCTTACCCTAAAACAAATCCCCTATCTAAACCTCTTGGATGATCAAATATAAAGAAAAAAGGAGAATCATGTCTGGCCTAAGAACACTTTCTTAACAAAACGGAAGGACAGAATCAGTTTCAGAGCAAAAATTAAAATGCATTTATACCATCAACCCTCCCACCCTTTTGTACACTGTCCTCATGTAATCTGCCAGATGGCCCCCTGGAGAAGGCCCTTTGCCCGGAACTCGTGCTCATTTTCAGAGCTCGGCCAAGCGGGAGGTTGGTCCCCAGGGCCTGAGAGGGGCTATGTGTGAAATCTTCTCTGCTGAGACCCAGCGGACTGAAGGTAACTGTGTTCTCTGAGGGAGAGAGAGCACACCGAGCCTCTGTGGAGGCATCTCTGAGACCCTCCCAAAGGCACAAATCTCTAACTCTGGACACGGGAATTTTTGATTGGCATCTTAGTTGGAAATCTCCTCCTGGATAGAAAGAAGCAGATTCAAGATGTTGCAATTGGATGGGCAGGTCGGCCTCTCGAATTAGTCGATGAGGAGGACACGCAATTCTCTGCAGAAGTAGGAACACCCATCCCTGCTCTGCTGACGTCATGTACAGAGAAACAGACGCGACTCTAGGGGGAATTCAAAACCCACCAACCTTTCTTACCGACGTCAACGTCCCCACTTTATTCTCCTGTCAGGTCTCTGCACAAAAACTGTGGCTCATCCCCAAATATCACACACCCATCACCCTGTACCACTCTGTGTCTGTGTCCAACTCGAGCATTAAGGCCTGTGACCGTTACTGTTAAATCGTGTCCCCCTTTCTGCCCGTCTCCCGCCATCATCCCAGTCCAACCTCGGTGTCTCTCTCCAGGTCAGCAGCACTCTTCCCACTGGCTTCCCATCAGCTTACCTTGCCCTGCTTCCATTGCTTATTCCCCATACGTTACCCACAACGGTCTTATTAAAGTATGAATCAGATCAAGTAGTTCCGCATTGCAAAATACTTTCGTGATTTTCCATTGTATTCAGAAGGATATCCAGAGTCCCTACCAAGGCCCTATGTGATCCGGGCCCTCACCGATCTCTGCAGCCTCAGCTCTCACCGTTCTGCTCCAGCCCATCTTCACCGCCCCGATGGTCCCCACCAGGACAGCTGCGTTTCTAACTCCAAGTCTAGTACTTACACTTCTTCCGGCCTGGGAGGCTTTTCTTGTCTGTTACCTACGTGGCTTATTCTTTTGCTTTATTCAGGACTTTGTTCAAATTATTTACCCTCAGAGAGGACTTATCTGACCAGATTATTTAAAATAGCACACACATATTTCCTATTCAAACATTTTCTCTCCTAATATGCTTTATGTTTCTTTGTGGCAATTATTAGTACCTGGCAGTACATCATATATTTATTTGCTTACTGGTTTACTGTCTGTCTTTCTTACTAGACCTATATTCATGGAACCACAAATAACTGTTTTAACCAGTAACTTTCAAACCACCTTTAAATGAATTCTTTTATAAGATGAGAATTTCAGAGGCTTCCACGGGTTGCTTAGGGGAAAAAAGAAAAAGGATTCAGGTTGAACTAATTTATTAAGGACCTGAGAGTTGGTTATTTATTTTATACATAGTAGTGTGTACCTGTTAATCCCAAACTCCTAGTCTAGCAAAAGGCCTAGCTGACTACTATTTTTAAAGGAATTTTTTCTTTTTAAACTGGGGTTGTTTGAGATCTCTTTTCTTCTTCGTTATTTTTCTTTTTTTAAAGATTTTTTTTATTATTTTTTTACATTGAGGTACCGCAAATTGAATCCAGCATGTACTCTACCCCTTGAACTATACCATCCCCTCCAAAGACAATTATTTTTATACTTTGACAATACCATATTGAATTAAGATTTTTGTTCCATTTTCCCTTCATAGAGTTTATAACTGAGGGAGAGAGTCAGAGGAAGCTCTGGGCCAACCCTTCCTTCTCAGCGGGTCACTACACAGCAGAGGAGCTTGGCTGTCTCCAGGCCCAGCTCACCTTTCTGCTCTGAGGGCCGACTCAGGCCACTTCTCTTACAGGCGGCATGTTAGAAGCAGCAGAAAGCCAACTAGCGAGCAACAATGACAAAACTGACCCACCTGCAGTTGGACATCATCTGGTCTGAAACGTACCTCTTAAATCTCTTCTTCTTATTAGTGGATGGTTTTCAAAAATATTCCCAAGGAGATGAATCTCACTCCATTTTTTCTGGATTTCTTGGGCCTTCTATGACTTTAACTGCAGGCTTCATTTTCTGCACAACATCTGCAGGGAAGCCAGGCAGAAAACGTGAACAGACCCTGCAGGCCGCGGCTGAGGCCTCCCGTCAAACATCCTTGTTGTGCAGAGCCTACGTTCATGGGACCAGTTTCATTACTGCTGTAATTAGTTCTTGTCCAAGTGTCCCACCGGAAATGTTTCTAGATAGAACGTGGCCTGACGCAGATGAGCAGTGGGGATGTGGGGTGCAGATGACACACAGACTGGAAGGAGAAAAGGGAAATGTTTCTTCAGGCTTCAGTTTGGAAGATTTCTGATTTTTATATGGACATTAAACTTGGTCAGGCTGAAGCACCATTTGCTCTAAGACGGGGTGATGTACACGTATCCCTACAACTTCAAAAAATATGTTGAAGCTGGGCGTAACAGCCTAGGGGACAGACAGCTTTGAGTGACACCTCCGTTCCAGGATGCCTATGATCTCGGGCTCACAAAGAGGAAAAGAATACACATATTTTGCCTCTGTAGTTCTATGTGAAATTATTTTGACCCTTGCCGGATGGTGTAAGATCAGAGAGCATGTAGTCTTTCGTACATCGCAAAGACGACAAGTCTTCTTGATGAGTCAGCACACTGTTTCCGATGGCCCGGGGTCTATGCCAGACATTAGCTGTCTAGACAAATACCACACAGCCCCCCATCCCTCAAGGAGATCACAGTGTGTCGTGGAAGATACAAATTTAAATAGATTTTCAAAACAATGTGGTAAGAGTCACTTTGCATCATATATACTATATGTTCAGAGGGGCTCTTGCACTGCCTGGGGCTGTGTTCTAGAAGGTAGGGAAGGTGTCAGAGAGGAAATGCTTTCTGCACTGACATCTGACGGATTCCAGCAAATCTCTAGACCAGGAGAGTGCGTGGTGGGGACGGGATTCTCAGCAGCTTGCGTGTCTTGTGCAGACCCCTGGTCATGTCTAAGAGCACTTTGCACTTAGGGAAGGAACGTCAGTGAGGCTAGAGGCTGTGAGGAACTAACGGAAGCTGAGGCTGAAAAAAAGCAGCAACGAGGTGATGAGAAGGTGTGACATTAAATCAGAGAGCGTGGACTTCCTCACACACGCAGCGTGGAATTCTTTGCGGTTTTAAGGAGGAGAGTGACACAGATTAGTCATTAAAAGTGAGCAAAGTGGATTGTTCACTCTAAAGTACAGCACTGGGGAGACTAGAAAGGGGTGGGAATTAATGCAGTGGGGAGCGAGGAGCAGGGACTTAGTTGGGGGACATTAAGGAATAGAATTGTAGTACTGATGGGGGTGAGGGAGTGGAAAAGTAAAGGAAAACTCCCAGATGTTTGGCACAGAAAAGAGATGGGACAGTGATGCCATTGTTTGAAAAAGTAAAACTAGTTCTGGGCGAGTGTAAATCCAGACAAACAGAGCTTGAGATTTTTATGTGCTAACCAAATGTGAATGTCTACTTGTCAATTAGAAATATATTTCTGGGACTGAACTGAGATGTCCATGCTGGAAAAGATTTGACAGTTAATCATTGGACAGAGGGCAGTTGAAGCCATGGGAATTAATGCCACCCACTGACAGTTTACCAAAGAAAAGGGAAGGAGGGCACTTCTGGTTCAGAAAATATGGCAGACCAGAATCTTGAAGACCCACTCACTTAAGACACATAAAAACGTAGGACAAAATGCTGCCAGTGTTTTCCTGTTTTTTTTTTAAGGGCACGTTTATTGTGGTATGATACCTGTACAATAAAATACACATATTTCACATGTACTACTTGGTGAATTTGATAAATGTCTACACCCAGAAAACCATAACCACGATCAAGATAGCTAACATTTCCATCACTCCCCAAGAGGGGCACTTTTCGAATCCCCATATTTATCCCTTCCCATCTCCTTCTCTCCCTGTGAACCGTAAGTTTGTTTCTCTATGTCTGTGGGTCTGTTTATCTTCTGTATTTAAGTTCATATGTTTCTTTTTTTGATTCCACATATAAGTGATATCATATGGCATTTTTCTCTTTTCCTGGTTTACTTCACTTAGAATGACTATCTCTACGTCCATCCATGTTGCTGCAAATGACATTATTTGTTTTTTCATGGCTGAGTAGTATTCCATTGTATAAATATACTACTACTTCTTTATCCAGTCACCTGTCAATGGACATTTGGGTTGTTGCCATGTCCTGGCTATTATAAATACTGCTGCTGTGAGCATTGAGGTGCATGTGACTTTTTGAATTAGAGTTTTCTTCTGACATATGCCCGGGAATGGGAAGGCTGGATCATGAGTTAAGTCCATTTTCAGTTTTTAAAGGAACCTCCACACTGACTTCTCTAGTGACAATGCAGCCCATCTTGTGAAAGCAGAGCCATGCTCAGAAAGTAATGGGTATTTCTAAGGGCCAGACATGAAGTGCAGTGAGTGTGGCCTGTTCAAGAATCAGAGGGCAGTCTGCCAGGGCTGGAGGAGAGTGACAAGGGAAGTGTGGTACAGGTAGGAGTCAGACCATGTGGGGACATGGCAGGCTGGGATAAGGAGCCTGGACTTCCAGTAATCCCTTGGTAACCATGGGGCACTGGTTCCAGGACTCACCCTGAAGTCAACATCCATGGATGCTGACGCCTCTTGTATAAAATGACATAGGACTTGCATGGGACTCATGTACATCCCCCCATCTACTTTTATATATATATACAAACTTTTTTTATTGAGTTATAGTCATTTTGCAAAGTTGTATCAAATTCCAGCATACAGCACAAGTTTTCAGTTATACATGAGTATACACATATATTTGTTGTCACTTTCTCTTTCACTGTGTCCTCCTGTGAACTTTAAGTTATCTCTAGATTACTCATGGTATCTAATACAACATGAATGTTATGTAAGTAGTTGCCAGTGTATGGCAAATTCAAGTGTTGCTTTTTGAAACTTTCTGTTTTTTCAACAATATTTTCAATACACCGTTAGTTGAATCTGCTGGATAGGGAGGCCCTAGATATGGAGAATCCCCAAGCTCCTCCTTCCCACATCCTATATTTTCACTGCAAGCACTGAAGGGGTCCAAACATAGAAGAGACCCATCTACCTGCTGGAAACCCTGAGGAATTCCGTCAGCGTATGTAGAGCAGGAGAGAAGGTTTAGGGCCAACTAGTGGGAAAGGAGGGCCTGCCTGGAGAGGATGGAGGAAGGACAGTAGTGGAAGCCATCACGTACTCTTACTGGAACTAGCTGACAGCAGTGAGGGACGCCAAGGAACTGGGTACACGTCACGTGTGGGGCGATCCTGGCCACCAGGTGCAGGGTTCACATAACTGGGACCCAGTTTGCAAGATCAAAATAACAAGGAGGCAAAGGGGCTGCCTCAGTCCCAGGATCCTGACAACGGCCACAGCGACGTGACCCCAGCTAATGCGGTTCCCCTAGTAAGCCAGAAAAACGAAACTCTGAGCCAAGATATTGCAGATTCCACTGCAGCCACATGGATAACTAGATCTCTAACCTGACAAAATGTAACCACCAGAAACAGGAATCTTTCCTTTTCTCTTCCTTTGGAACTTTGGACAGGGAGTCACAAATCTTTGACGGGAACCACCTATAAACCAATAGAGAGCTCACTTTTTCAGGAATAAGCATGGAGAAAAAGAGTGGGGTGATGGTTTAAAGCAGAAGTCAAAGTTGAAGCCCATCTGAGAAATGGTAAAAACATGTTTCTCAATGAATTCGAGTTATGGCAAAAAGAAGGAGGAAAGTTAAGGAAATCTCTATTAATATCCATTCACCATAAAAGACTAGCCAGCCATAAAAAGACAACACCTTAAATTAATAATTTTTTTTTTGGTGATGAAAAACAATGCCTTAATTTAAAACAAGGCTTGGGCCATCAACAACACTCTGAGAATTGTTGACGAGGAGAACATAAATCTGCATATAGATATGTAAGTGTTCCAAGTCCACCACTCAAAAACAATTAGTCAATCATGTGTCCAGTTGATTGGGAAATCCCAATAAGTAAATAACTCAAAAGTGGGAAAGACATGGGATTAAATAGTGGTAGTGAGCAATGAAATCCAAGATGTATATACCTATATTTTCTTTGTTAATGTAACAAACTTAAAGCAACTGTCTAAAAAGTAGTAACTGGAGCACACAAACACACACACACACAATTTAGAACAACAGAGAGGTAAAATATGCTAAATTTATCATTATTGAGGAACAGGATCTAATAGATTATTTCATTTTTGAGACTCTTATAGGAATACTGGTCCAATTGCATAAAAATTTATGAACTTAGAGATGATTTATAAAGATTTAGAGAGAATTTTCTTTAAGAGGCAATATAGCTTCCAAATCACTGAAGAGAAAATTAACAATAAAAAAATTAATTAATCTAGGTAATATGGAGTAACACTGACCATATTTACCACCCTAAAATAAACCACAAAATGGATAAAATATATGAAGCAATGATTTTTAAGACACGTGGAAACGATCATCCACTAGGACCTTGCCTTGCCACCTCAATACCAAGGCTCCTAGGCCTCCTACTGCCATCACAAAGGATGTCCACCAGGAGGCGACATTTCCTTCCTCTGCTCCTACTGCAGAGCCAGTCCTGAGCAGTCCTTTTCCAGGTGTTGGCAGGCAGCTCCCAGAAGTGCTCTCGTGGGCCTTGGTCCCTTTTGGCCACCAGCAAAGGGATCAAGGATGAGCAGTGAGCCTCCTTCCTCATCCAAGACCTAGGAAACTATCTGACTTCTGAGCAGCCCTTCACTCTTGTCTGCTGTCTGGTACTCTCCACCCGGCTTCCCGAGTCCCCGGCACGGGCAGCCTGCACACTGGCCACAGCCCATCAGAATCTGTTCCCCCGCCAAGAGGCCACGCATGATCATGAGCAGGGCTCCAGGCCTCTGGAGCAGTGCGGCTTGGACTGGGTCCTGGCCCTGGGCGCGCGAGCTCCATGCCCTTGGTTGAGTCAGTCAACATCTCTAAGCTACAGTTTCCTCATCAGTAAAATGAAGACATAATCAATATGGAAAAAAAACAGAATCTGAGGGGGACTAAATTTCTGGTGATTGAAGATAATTTTAATTTTGATTTATACAGCAAAGGACATCATACAATTTTTACTACATCGTATTTCTAAAGGACAACTTCTACTATTAAAAGTAATGCATGCACGTACACACAAACACACGTGCAGACACACTGGCACTAGTCCACATACATCCCCACGGGCACACACACATGGAGTCATGTACCACCCACACACCCATAACATACGCACAACCACACACATCCTCAGGCGCACACACACACATAACATACAGAACCACATACATCCCCAGGTGCACGTGAGCACACACAAACACACAGTCATGTACAACACACGTCCCCAGGTGCGCACGTGCACACACACAAGTCTTACACACTTTGGCGTTATTCTAAATCAATTTACAATTGAGGGTCACAGTGTCCATTGTTTTATCCACTCAGAAGGTCCTGACTTTGGAGCGTGAAGCAGGAGCTCTCCTCTCTGGAGATGGTCTTTACCAATTACAGTCTCAGTAGAGCCAACATAACTGCTCTGGACCTTTGGAAGTGCAGGCCAGAGCATACCTGGGAGCTCACATCCTGTACATGTAAACATGTTAAGTGCAGTAGGTTCTAAAGTCCTGCCTTTACAAATATACGTTCATTATAAGGGGGAAGACCAGGTTCAAATTTAGAATTCCAAGACACAGGGGAGTCCGGCAAAGAAAGTGAGCGTGTGGGGAGAGCTGATTCCCAGTCTCTGACCACTAGCCTGATCCTTTTCTTCCCAATGCTGGGTCCATCCCTTGCCACAAGTGGCCTTGGATGTTCACAGGGGGACACTCAAAACTCACATTCGGGATCTGCTCATACCCTCCATACATACAGCTGCCCTTTGGCCTCTCTGTGAGTCCTGGGAATCTGAGCTTCCGGGAGAGCCGGTGCAGGCACTAGGAATGGGTCAGGGGCTGCTGAGACAGGGCATCTGGGGTCCTGGGCTTCTAGAGCATGGGATGGAGCCAATGACCCTGCCCCCTTGGCCCTGCTGACTCCACCCCATGGAGGGCATGGCCAGAGGAAGTGTCAGGGCCAGAGGGACCCTCTGCAGTGCAGGACCCAGGGCAGCGGGCCCCCTTGCCGTGGTCTAAGAGCAGAAGGCCTAAGGAAAGATCTGAAGAGGCTGTAAGGTATCTTCATTCCCATTAATTAAACAAAAATAAAAGCATACCACAGGCGTGAGTGGAAAGGGATTTGTTAGAACAAGGGAAGGCACTTGCCAAGGTCTGGCCATAGAGGGCTGGTGGGTTTGTCAGGTTGATGAGGAACCAAGAGGCTGTTAGTCCCTTCTGGGTCTAAACACCTCTTGAATTCCTCCGGGTGACACTGAAATGCAGTGAGACACGGAACTCTCTTAAGTTGTTAAAATCTTCATGGTGAACCATTCAACTCTCTCCTCATTCTTGGCTGCGAAAGCACGATAAACACAGGCCAGAAACTCATCAGCCTGTTGGTTGGTTCACTATCCGTCTGGCGCCTCCTCTTGTAGGAGCCTTTATCACATCACCCAGGGCTGACCCGGCTCAGGATTATAGCTGATTTTCCGCAGGTGGCATCACTTGCTAGTGACATGAAGCAGGCACATTAGCCACCTCCCAAACACTGAGGCTCCTCCTGGGAGGAGCCTTCAGACCCCCAATCCAGCCTCTACACCACGATGTTCCTTAGTGTCACTACCGGTTTGCTGCCTTGGCCTCTAGCTTTGACCAGATCCTCGCCAGATTGTCGATAAATATCACCCATATACCACATCTAAGCTTGCGGTCCAGATGTGACCATGGTTCTTATTTTCTTCCCATCGATGGATTGTTTGATCTTTGTGTAATCATGTCGACAGCAAGGCCAGTACAGCCCTCTTGAGGCCTCCCCGAGCCGCCTCTGTGTATAACTGTCCTAGCACCCCAGGGGATCGGGTCTGAAGCCTGGCACTCAGACACGAGGATGTCAGCTGGAGAGACAGGAATCCACTCCTGCTGTGGCTTCTGCTGTGGCTCAATGTGGCCATAAAAACGGATCCCACAGGCCCTGACGTCACTTGACTCACTGCAGGGATGCTCCCACACTGCCGCGTTCCCCCAGAGACTGAGGGCTTTCTGCTTGTTCCGGAAGGCCCCACCCCTGAGGGGACACTGGGTCCAGTGGAGCGTCCAGCCTGCTTCCCCGCCAGCCCTTAGGGCCTTTGTGGGGCCTGGAACATCAACTAACCTCCCCTTAGGGACCCCTTTGTCCTTTGCAGCCAACAGACCTAGGTCATAAGCACTTTAACTCACCTGAGGGTGTTTTCCTCACTTCAGGGGCAGTGAGGACTGGGCTTCTTCACACTCCAAGTGCCCCCGGTCTGGATGCAGACAGTCTGGCTCTCCCCCCAGTCCTGCAGGTTCCGGCCACACCTCCTGCTGGTCACGGAGTCTGTGCTGTATTCTCTTCCAGGACAACAGGTGCACTCTGCCCCCCGCCCCGTCCCCACCAGCAGTGGCAGAGGTGGAGGACAGGCGGGTGAGCTTGGTCCTGAGACACTGCCCTGAAATCAGTGCCCCAGAGGCCGCTGGTGACTAGAGGGACCACGGGGAAGAAGGCAGCATGGGATGGGAGGGGGAGGAAGGTTCAGGATAACGAGATGAAAAGGGGAACAGATAGCACCGTGAGGACCTCGACCATGAAAGGGAAGAAGATAGACAGTGACAGCTGGAGCGGTGTTGGCGTTAAAAGCTGCGGGCATTTTCATTTAATTTTATTAATTACCATTACATATAGTGACATATTTTTATTTGATTAAAGATTAGGTGCCATGTCATATAACAGGATATAGTATATTATTTATTAAATAATACATAATAGTAGATATACTAGCATGTTATGTTCTGTTTATTTATTATCAGATAGTATATAATACATATGTAGTTATTTATATACATAATATATAATTCATGCATCTATATAATATATAACACATAACAATGTAGGATTATGAATATTATATTTTATAACAAGATTACATAACAATAATGATGTAATATTATCCATTGTATATCTTGGCTCATGACACATTCTCACCTTAGGTGCCTGTCAGAAGTATTTATGTATTAAAATTAATATTATAAGAAACAGTTGTGAACCTGTCACCCAGCACCAGAACAGGACTATTGACAGTGACATACTGTGTCCTATCCTGCCCTAGGCCTCTTCTCACAGGAAGTAACCAGCATCCTGAATCCTGGCTTACACTTGCCTTGTGTTACTGTCACACACACAACATTTAAGATCAGTTAAAACAAATGAACTGCAGGTACATGCAACGAAGTGGATGCATCATACACCCTATGTTAAATTGAAAAAGTAAGCCCAAGAAGGTAGCCTATAGTGTGCTAAGCTTTTAACTGTGTATATATATGTCAACTAAACTCACTAAATTAAGAACAACTACAGCTAGAGTCCAGGTGGGAGAGGGACAGATAAAAGGTGAGGTGAGCAGATTTGCTGCAGGTGAGCGAGTTCCCTTCAAGTAACATGTCATTCTCTCTGAAGCAGGAGGCAAGGCCATCTGCTGGGAGTCAGGGAAGAGACAGAGGGAAGCTTAGAGGTGTGCAGAGAGCATAGAATTTTGACACCACTGTGTGGCAAGTGGGGAAATGTGCTCACTAGAGAAATCCTGGAGGATTGCCTGGCAGTGGCAACATGCTGGGCATTGATTTGTAGTCTTAGAAATCTGTGCTGGGAGAGCCTGCTGCCTGCAGGCTCAGAACAAATAGAGCTGGGTGAACCGAGATGGAAGTCATCCTGGTGAGGAAATGAAAAGATCAAGGGTCAAGGGAGTTTTGTTTGTCATAAAGAGAGTGCTGACTGTGGATGCAGAGCTGGAAGGTGGGGAAGTGGAAGTAAGAGGAACGTGGACAGGTAGGAAAGCAGAGGAGTCAGTGCATGATGCCCCAGTGAGGGTGAAGGAGGGCCAACGAGGCTGGTGGAGAAGCAGCTGGATGGCTAGAGTTGGGCACATAAAGGAGAGAGGCTGGACCTGGGGTGGAGACACGCCCGGGTATGAGCCCGGGGGTAGGGTGAATGGGAGGTGTCTGGCTCAGGCTGACGGAGAAGAAGACCCTACAATGACCATACTGGGTGGTGGAGGGAGAATCAACATTGACGTCTTGATGGTAGGCGGTGAGGCAATACAGAGTTGGTGGTCCAGCTGCTCCTGACTGAGGCAGATGAGCAGGGAGGCCAGGGTGGCAGGCACTGCTAGGAATGGACTGGGTTTTCCAGGTGTTCCCAAGAGAGGAGGAGAAATCACCTCATGGGGGAAAGTGAGCACAAGGAGGTCAACCCAGGCTCCTGATCAAACGGAGAGTGTGAGGGGGCAAATCGTCAACTCCAGAGATGGTGGCCTAGGAAGCAGGGACCATGGGTGAAGTGAGGGGACACTCAGAGAAGAGAGAGAGATGAGTCTTCTGGGTGTAGGGGGAAGAGAGGCCCCAGGACAAAGGAGCACAGGGGCACAGTGATGAGGATGGACTGGCTCTGTTGTGACACTGCAGGAATGGCTGGATCTTTGTCCTGAGGGCTTAGTTTGGGGGGGCTACTGGCCTCATGAGGGCCCCCCTCTCAGCAGCCTGGACAGATGCTCCCGCTCCTGATAGCTCTGTGGCCACCACTGTTCCCGGAAGGGCTCTGCCTCCATCTTCTATCAGACATTCCTGCCCAGTCCCCGACTGCCAGCGAGGGAGCCTGGGCCTCAGAGCCGTTTGCCGTGGAGGGACACAGGCTCCTTGGAGAAGCAGGCTGATCTTATTTTTCTCCGTAACCCACGGCCTAGCAAAGCACCAGCCTATGGGTGGGCCATTCAGGGGCTCGGATACTTCTTAAATTAACTCAAAGCAGTAGAATAGCAGAGCTGGAGGAAGTGACCACTGAGCTCACAGAGTTCACTGCCCACACCCCCATTCTACAGATGAAGAAACAGAGGCCAAGCAGCCAAGGTCATGCTGCTCTTTAATGCTGGCCTCTGTTGGGCATACCAAGTGATGAGCTGCACTGAAGGGCCTGAGAGGGGGCTCTGGGGTCAGACAGCTTGGGTTCAAGTCCCACCCCTGCCATTTACTAGCTGTGTGATTAATGACTGTCCTTCCTGTAAAGTGCCACCTCATTTGTTTGTCATGAACACAGAGTTCCTTGAACAGCAGGACAGAATTCTTTAAAGGTTTGCTGTTGCTTTTGTTACTATTATCACCAAGTGAACCCTGAAATGAAGAACAAAGACAGCAAGATTTTTTATTTTAAAAGATTTTAAAATACGATGATGACTGTTTGATTTAATCTATTCAAGTTTGCATTTGACCATTATTAACAACTGCACAATGGATGACTTTTGAGGAAATGTTACTTCATGTCTTTAATTCTCACTAACTACACAGGCTATTCAACAGGAAGCAATTTTTTTTCCAGGAAGAGGGACAAAAAGTTAACAATATCTCTGTACCTCTCGGTTCCCAGTGAGTTGGTTGTGATCTGTCAACCCAACTTTGGGGAAATGCCCTCTCCTCCTGGGCTCGCTGCACTGCCACGTGGCCTCCAGGGGGCGATTTACCCCCACACGAATCCAGTATCTTGGTTCATATCTTTGCTTCAGATCCCTCAAGGACTGCCCATGCACCAGGGCCCCATCTGCCCCGCCAGTCTCACCTGCTGGCCTCCAGGAAACTATCCTGGGTCTCAACCATCCTCTGTTCCTATGCCCGCCCCACTACTCTTCATTTTGTCCTTCAAGTGTGGGCTCCTGTGGCTTGCCACCAAGCAGGGGTCTCCCAGTCCTCCACCTTGGGGAACTGCATCGTCCTGCACAGTGCCTAGCGAAACTGTGTGGAGGCCGGAAGAATACAGAACAACAGGTGCTCAGAGGGGCTGCCTTTCCCACTGCAGGGGCCCTGGAGAGCTTTCTCCCAGCTGGTTATTCACAGGCGCTGAAGCTGTGGAATCTCGATCTTACCAATTTAAAGGGCATCATCACTAATTACAAAAGAAATCATTTTTTCAGTAGCAAAAGGAGAAAAGACTTTGTGCCCCATGCCCCCATCTTTCTTCCTCCGCCTTCAGAGGTGATTCTCACTCTCTGGGCAAGGGTAGAAAGCAACAAACAGAATATTATTTTTCAATGATTCTTCTTTCCCACTCTGAAGATTGCATCCCAAGACTGATGAAGGCTTGGATGGTTTGGCTTCCCTGTACTGAGTATTCAGAGGCTCAGGGTGGAGGGGGTTAGGGAGATAATTCAGCATTATGGAACCAAACAGAGACATTAAAAGGTTCTACTCTAAACAGAAAGGAAGCAGGATGCTATAGAAATGGGAAAACCATCATTGGAAATGAAATAACGAGTTACAAGACAATAAACATGAAGATGTAAAAAAGAAAAAGTATATCAAAATACAAAAAGGTGGGAAAGGGAGATGGTAGCAAGAAAAGATAGATTTTTTTCTCTTCCTTTTTCCTTTTTCTCATTATTCTTAGGATGTGTTGGAGCCTACGTGATTATCAGTCTAAAGGAAATAGATATGATAATGGGTTGATATACTTGAAAAATAGGGTAACCACAAATCGAAAGCATATAATAGAGTTGAAAAAAAAAAAACCAAAAAAGAAACAAACTCTAAATGGCTTAAAGACTTAAACATTAGACAAGACGCTAAAAAACTCTCAGAAGAAAACATAGGCAAAACATTATTTGACATATATCTCAGCAGTGTTTTCCTAGGGCAATCCACCCAAGCAACAGAAAATAAAAGCCAAAATAAACAAATGGGACCTAGTTACACCTATCAGCTATTTCAAAGCAATAGAAACCATAAGCAAAATGAAAAGACAACCTATGGAATGTGAGAAAATATTTGCAAAAGATGAGACTGAACATGGCTTAACTTGTAGACTATAAAAATAGTTCATACAACTTAATAAGAAAAAAAAATAAACAACCCAATCCAAAAATGGGCAGAACAACTAAACAAGCAATTCTCCAATGAAGATATACAAATGGCCAATAGGCATATGAAAAAAAGGCACAATATCGCTAATTATCTTAGAAATGCAAATCAAAACTACAATAAGTTATCATCTCACACTACTCAGAATGGCCACCATTCAAACATCCACTCACCATAGATGCTGGAGAGGCTTGGAGAAAAGGGAACCCTCCTACATTATTGCTGGGAATGTAGTTTGGTGAAGCCAATGTGGAAAACAATATGGAGATACCACAAAAGACTAAAAAAAGACATCATTTGATCCAGCAATCCCACTCCTGGGCATATATCCAGAGGGAACCTTAATTTCAAAATATACCTGCACCCCAATGTTCACAGCAGCATTGTTTTCAATGACCAAGACATAGAAGCAACCTAAACGCCCACTGACAAATGACTGGATAAAGATGTAGTATTTAGATATAAAAGAATATTACACAGTTGTAACAAAGAAGGAAATAATGCCATTTACAGCAACATGGATGGACTTGGAGATTATCACACTAAAGTGAAATAACTCAGACAGAGAAAGACAAGTAACATATGATACCACTTATATGTGGAATTTTTAAAAAAGATACAAATAAACTTATTTACAAAACAAAAACAGACTCACAGACTTAGGAAACAAACTTAGGAGTTTGGGATTAACAATTACAAACTACTATATGTAAAACAGACAAACAGCAAGGATTCACTGTAGAACACAGGGGAAAATGTTCAGTATCTTGCAACCTATAATGGAAAAGAACCTGAAAAAGAATAGACTATGTATATGTACAACTGAATCACTATGCTGTATACCTGAAACTAACAAAACAGCTGTATATCTGAAACTAACTAAACATTGTAAATCAACCACATTTCAATTAAAAAAAAAGATAAGCTCTAAATAGCTGTATTCAAAGAAAATCTTCAAATCTTACCTCCTACAAAAAGTAAAATGGGAAGCTTGAGCAGGACCAAATTATACTGAATGAGAGGTTACATACCTTCTCCAGCACGTGGCCCATGGTACACATACATCGTGTTTTCCTTCAGGTAAGAATGGCCCTTACTGCCCAGGGAGCGAGTCCTGCTGGGACAAGGCCTCTGTGGCAGTGGCCTCCTTGTCACCGCTCCATCTCACCAGAAGGCCAGGGTTTTCAGAGGGGAGGGAACACAGAGCTCATACACTTCAGATATATTTCCTGAGAAAAACTGTGGAAAGACCAAATTCACCTGCAGTGCAGGAAACATGAGCACGGCCCCTAAGCAGACTGACAAACCCGAAGCAAGACGGCCCGATGTTCACATCGGAACCAGAACAAAAACCGTCTGGCCCCAGTTAAACGATCACCATCTCACCTGCAATGAACTGTTCGTACTCATTGTCAGGGATGTTTCTGTTGAGACTTGAGAGATCAAAAAAGTCAGACCAGGGAATCCGGACCTGGTGGATGTCCAGGCTCTGCTAATGGTAGAGGCGGCCCCAAGGGGGTATCACCAGCACCGACTCTTCCATTTTCAGCAGGGTCTTCAGGAGGAAGGCGATGTGGATACAGACGCCCCTACGGAGGCTGAAGCCCTCCGGAGGGTTGACATAACACAGAAGGTACCTGGCAGGGAGCAAAGGAGAGCGGGTCTTCAGAGCCAGGTCTCTGCACAGGAATCCCGGCTTAGATAGAACAGATACAATGGGAATCTCTGCACAGCACATGGCCTAGACTCAAGACACGTTCAGCAGCTTCTGGTTTGTATAGTGGAGGCACTGCCCACCGATCTCTGTGTGGCCAATTATTTCGAGTCCGGGAGCACATGCAGAAGACATCTTGGCATCTGTCTATCAACGCTAAGCACCTGACTAGTACCTGAGCACCCGTTCTCCAGGGAATCTCAAACTTCTTGGCCTAAAGACCCCTGTACACTCTTAAATACTGAGGACTTCAAAAGGCTGCTGTTTATGTGGGTTAAATCTATCAATAGTTCCTGTGTTAGAAGTTAAATAAGAACTTTAAAAAATGCTTATGAGTTCACTTAAAAATAATAACAACCTATTACATGATACCATTAATACTCTTAAGCAAAAAATAAGTATATTTTTCTAAACAAAAATCATTAATGAGAGGAATAGCAGTGATTTTAATTTCTGAGAATCTCTTTTGGACTGGTGAGAGCTTAATTCTATCTGCCTCTACATTACCTGTTTTGTGATATCACAGACTAGGTTTTCCCTGGAAAACCCCACAGGAAACTCGGGAGTGCAAGAGTGTGCAAAAGGCAGGTGACTTCCCGGCGTTCCTACGAAAATAGTCTTGCATCTCAGGGGCCTCGGACTCACTTTGATAACTGCTGCCCTACCCTAGGCGAGACTCTCCTACACAAGAGCCAGGCAAGTGTCCTGGCTTCTTTAATGAGTTACCGCAGCAACACCCCTCCCTTCTCTGTGTTAATGTTTCCCACAACCTCCATTACTGCAGATGAGGATGTAATCCTCAACTGAGGCCTCTAATCCCAGAAGACTACCAACCTTGAAAGGGAGGGCCCATCTACCATCTCTACACCCCGCACAGTCTATTTTGAGTCAAGCCCTAGATAACTGCTAATTGACACTGACCCTTGTCTTATTCCTGAGTTTTAGCGAAGGAGCCAACATCTGGATGGAACTGAAATTTCCCTGCTGATATACAAGGCTGATAAACCACCCTATTCCAACATCTGATTCTGGGGCTCTTCAAAACGCGGGTAAGGCCCCGCTTCATAAAAGACGGGTCCTCCACCTGCCCTTCCCAGGGGTTCTGGGAGGCCGCGGCCACGCAGGGCTACCCGGAGTCGCGGTCCAAGCCCCAGAGCCCAAGGGGGAGGAAAGCCGGAGGCTGTGCCCCAGCCCTGTCCCCCCCGCCCCAACCACAGCCCTCCCCGGCCGCCACACCAACCCGGATCCCACCCCGGTCCATGTCCACTGGCCCCGCCAACGGCGCTGCCGTACGTTTACCGTCTGTGAGACGCCGCCCCAGAAAGGATGTCGGCCGCCGACTGACGCGGCCAGAACTAGTGGCCCGGCCAAGCAAGCCGCCATCCCCAGCAGCAAACACCGCCATGGTCCCGGGCAGCTGCACACTTCCGGAGCCCGCTGCCTGCCCCAGAAGCGCACGCCAGCCCGCGAGGAGCGCGGCGTCTTTATCCATGGCAACGCCGCGGGGCCCTCCCCTAGAGCTTGCGTCTGCGTCCTCCCGAGGTTAGACGTGCGAGAGCAGAACTTTCGGAGCCAATGGGAGCAAGGGCGCGGCCAGGACGGGGGTGGGGGGAGGCTTATGGGGCAGCTGGGTGGGGCCGGGGCGGGCGGGGCCGCGCGGAGGTCCTCAGCTGCAGGTGGCACCGGCCGGAGGCTGGGGCAATGCTGCCAACAGTGGGCGGGGCGGCGGGGCGGCGGGGTGGGGGCACCCTCACCTGTCCTTGTGCGGGGCTCAGCCAGGGCTCCGCGGCCTCCGCTTGCACCGGAAGTGGACCCAGGCTACCGGTGGGCAAGATAGAGGACTGAGCCCAGGTAGGCACGGCTGGCCAGGTAGGGCACCTGAAGTGCAGATCCGCCAGGCCGGCTGCCGGCCTTGAATACGCGCTGCTAGGCAGTTTCCAAGAAGACGGGATCTGTCCCAAGAGGGGAGGTAGGGCAGGGTGCCAGATGCCTGGTTGGGTGCGGTCTTACAGGAGAGCCACGTTGAGAGGGTGCAGAGCAGCCCCTGTGTTGGCGGGGCTAGGAATTTGGGGTATAGGGTGGGGATGATGTGTGCCATTCCCTGTGGTCTCCCAAAGAACTCGCACCCCCAAGCAAAGGACCCTGCTCCCTCCACCCTTCACTGCATCCCCTGCCTTCCCCAGCACCACCGCCCCTGCCCCCGGAGGGTCCCATGACCTCTCCCCACACCAGGCACCGTCCCTGTTACAGGTACTTATCTCCTGGTGGTTCCAGCCCAAGGGTGGGGGCTGTATCTGACCAGTTAGGATGCCTGGAGCCTTTGTATGAAACCTCAGACTATAATGCAGGCGTGCACAGAGGCCCCTCAAACAGGATTCCCTGCATTCCCTCCCCACCACGCACCCACAGCGCAGCTGCCACACCAGGCCAAGCCTGCTGGAGGACCGCTGTTCCCTCTCCACCTGTCCCTGATCAAGAGTGCACCGCCCACACTGCTGGGTATTTAGTGGGCCTTAGAAGAGCAGCTGGTATTTTCATGGACAAATATTTGCTCTTTTGGGAAGAGTTGAGTGCAAAGGGATGTAGGGTATGCCTTTTCTGTTGTCCTGGAACTGGTGACTAGGATGCAAACTTAAGTCAAAGCAGTTTTTAGAGAGAGCCGCAATATATCTTACCCAAAGATCACTGTTCCCCTACAAAGGCAACACCACCTGGCGGGTGGGGTCCTGGTCCCTCTTTCTGGAGGTTGGGCTTTGCACCCTCCAGCTGGGACAGAGCCCGAAACAGCTCTGAACACGCTCCAACAGGCTTTCCCAGCACAAACTGCCTTTATTTTGAATCTGGCTGAAGGAAGCAGCTGAGAAATCTGGGTAAATCTTCCTGGGTGTAACCATGCCTTTTGTGCTGAATGAAAGAGCGGCTCTCCACATGCTAACAGCTTAGAACTGAATGTGTGTCGAAGCCTTCATGCATGTAGCATGTTGGGAACAGCGTTTCATGGTGAGGGGAACTCTATAACTTACATGTGTATGGGGAAGCCCTCACTCCAACAGGGTTTTCCTGCACAAACTGCCTTTATTTCGAAATTGGCTCTTGCTGAGAAATCTTGGTAAGTGTTCTTAAGTGTAGCCATGCCCATTATGCAGGATGAAAGAGCGGCTCTACACTTTTTCACATCTCAGAGATGAATGTGTGTTGAAGCCGTCATTCATGTAGCGTGTTGGGAACACAGAATTTAGTGGTGAGAACTATGTAAATTACATGTCTATGATGAAGCACTCTCTCGAGCCGGGTATTCCAGTGCATACTGCCTTTATTTCGAAACTGGCTTCTCAGAAGCCTGTGGTCTCCACTGCAGGTCTGTCTCCAAACCCAGGGCCAGCATGGTAACTCTGCTCCCCCTGTCTATTCTGGAAGTTCTAGGTGTCCTCCATAGCCCTTCCACCATTATGTTTTTGGAAAACCCCGCAGATGGAATGGGCCTGAGAACAGGAGAGCTGGATGCCAGAAGCCACTGCCCAGTGTGAGGCTCCTGGGAGGGGCATCTCCTCTCCGTGGGCTCTGATCTAACCTCCCCTCTCCCCCACCCCCACCCCTCTCCTCCTGCATTTCCTGATTGATCCCTGGATAATGGTCCATACCAGGAATGACCTGGGAGAGGTTTTATGAGTCTTTAAGTGGAAAAAAAAAAGAAATCTGTAGACAAGTTACTGAAAGTAACTTCCAGCTTTACCGGGAAAGACCTCATTCCAATGTTTAAGGCTAGTTGACAGGGTGTCAAATTGCTTAACCACTCACATCTGAGCAAGTGCTACCTCTCTCTCCAGCTCCCCGCAGCATCCACCTGTGGCAACTTGGCCAAAAGAAGGCAAGAAAGCTCTTTCCCCTCGCCAGCACCAGCGTGGCTTTGGAGTCAGTGGAGGCTGAGAGAAAGAGCCCCGCCCTGAGGTTTGAGGGGCCTCCAGCCACAGCCAGAGGAGCGGGGGTTTTCAGAGTGGCCCAGCAGGGAAACCAGGCAAGGCCACCTGGCCCAAGTCTTCCCTGCCCAGAGAGCCCCATGAACTGCTTTGGGCCACACTCCCCGTTTGGGCCCCCTGCAAAAAGTTACCACGGGAGCCACACCTGAGAATGCAGAAGGACAGCCCTTTAGCCTGGGGTCCCAGCAGGTGTGTCCTGTGAGACCTGTGGCCACATAAGTTCCTTGTCTCTCCAGGTCACTGAAGGGGCTGTGCTGGGCATCTTGGTGGTCAGGGACATGGGAACACCTCTAAACTCTGAAGAAGGACAGAGAGACTCTTCCTGGAAGCAAGGATTCCAGGGAGACACCTTGCCCAGAACTGGGGGACTGTGTCCTGAGTAGACCCCTGGGAGGCAATGTGGGGCTGTGGGGTCCTCTTCTGAGAAGGGAGCAGGTGAGTTTTCCGGGGGTGGGGTCCTGCTTTGTCCAGACATGTCCTTGTGTAAGACTCATTTACAAACACCTCCAAGTCCACCTAGGGGTGGCCCCAGAGGTGGGGGTAGAGGAGGAGAGTGAAGGGTGCAGACTTAGGGCCCCCTGAGCCACCCAGGGAGCCAAGGGTCAGTGGGAACATCTTGGGAGTCTAGTGCAGGGGTGGAGGACGAGCACTAAGAACATGCCAAGTCATGCAATAAAGTGACCCATGACCATGAGACACAGGTGGCCGTACACCAAAAGAGGCAGATAGAAATTTAGACCCAGGATCTGAGAACCTTGAGAGGGGCTGGAGGGTCCCAGGAACCCTCAGGAACAGCTCTTCTAGGGGCACAGACATCCCAATACACACATTTCTCATGGAAGCTTTTTGGGGTGCAGAGTGAGTTACCAGGTTCCTGAACTTAGTATGGAATCACGGTTCCTGGCAATAAATTGCTGTCATTTGTCCCTGGACATGCACAGGGGAGCTGACTGCTGTGGGGGTCACTGCAGGACTAGAATCTTCTGGTGTCTGCTCTGTGACCACAGAAACCCAGGGGGATTTCTCAACAGGAGAACCTGGAGACCATGCCTGCAAGGACCACCCTCATGGGATGGCCAAGGAGCTCGTGGTACCCAGGTCACCAAGTGACGAAGTTGTGAGGTTGCCTGGGGAATCGTGGGGGCATGTAGATTTCTGAGGTCAGCACGTGGGCCCAGCACTGCTGGATGGTCTGCACAAAGAGGGGCCTGCCCTCCTGATGATGGCTCTTAACACCTGCAGGGAAACTGCTCCCAGGGCTCCTGGAGGTCCATATTGAGAGTGTCCTGCCAGCCTTGTGGGGTCACCTTCCCCTGATGCAGAAGCAGACCTCTCTCCCTTGAGGCCCAGGGGACACCTGGCTCAGGTGCCACCTGTGTGCCCTGGACACGCAGAGCCCCAGAGCTCTGGCACAGCCTGGGGTGTGGTGGTGTCCGGGCAAGAAAGGCCCTGGGAAGGGGGTCATTCAAGGGCAGAGGCCACTCTGCAGGGATGCTGGACCTGGCAGCAATGCACTGCTTCAGTACTCCCTTGGGTTGGGTCTCCAACCTGTGGGATGGAAGGGCCACTCCTTCCTGTGTTGCAGTCGGGGGAACTAGATCCATCGTCAAGGTCAGCCCTGAAAATGGAGGCTGCGCTACCTCCATTCCTGGAAAGAAAATCAGTCCCCTCCAGTCCAGGTGATTCAGAAAGTCATTCAGCAATGTTCGGGGCCCCCACTTTAGGCTTTGAATTAGAGCTGAGCGGCTTAGGAGGCCAGATCCCTGACCGTGGCTCCAGGAGCAGGTTTTCTGCTGGGGGACAGGATCCTCACAAACACCTGTGTCTTTGTGGGACACTCCCCTCTGACAAGCTGGGAGGCAGGGTGCAGTTGTGGGAAATCGTGTTTACATGAGCAGAGGGCCACCATGTGGTGGGGGCACAGGAGACTGTGAGAATGAGTCCCACAGCCTTTCTGGAATCAAAAAACTGGCAAATGTGAAAAAGTGCATAATTTGTTTTATTGAACAGGCTGCTTATGTACGTTTGGAGGACCAGGTTCAAGGACTCAGCATCCCTCCAGGACAATAGCCTCAAGAGAAGAACAGACAGAGCAGGAGGAGATCTGGGGTTTCTCCCAGGAATGAGGTGGAACAGGGATTTCTGCAGATTTGCAAGGAGTCCCCGACCACTGAGCATGGGGTTACAGCCCCACGAGACCCCTGTCATGTTTGGCTTGGGCTCTGGTTCTGGCCTGCTCATGTATTCTTCCAGCAGAGTTCCAGAAACTCAGAGGGTGGACTTAGAGGGGCTGCGTTTGGAACCTAGTGAGGAGTTGGAGGGTCCTTTATATTGAGTCCCTTCATCCTAATCACCGTAGCTGAAGCCCAACACCCCCCAGGCCCCCATGGTTGCCGTGGAGGGAGAACAAGCCTGGCAGGCGACCTAGGGGTCCCACTACTGTGTCCTTCCCTTGTCTTCGTTCCCTTTCACCCCGGAAGGTGTGATTGTCTCGTGTCATGGTGGCCTCCAAAATGTCCCTCCCAGTAATCTCTCTTCTCCATCAGGTGGGGTTCCCAACCCCGCTCAGCCTTCTCTGCATGGATGCTGAAGGACCAGGCCCACCTGAAGTTCTGAGCTCGAGCAGTAAGGTGGAAACAAAGAAACCAATGGAAAAAAGAAGCAAGTGATTGTGGCAAAGCTCCCCACCACAGAGAAGCTGCCCTGAGTGGAAGGGAGAGTGTGGGCATGCCCGTTTGTTTCCTATCTCCCAGTGCTCTTAGCTTTCTTATTGCCTACCTGCATGGTTACAACAAAATGATCTGCAAAACTGAAAATATTTACTCTCTCGCTTTTACAGAAAAGGCTGGCCAGCCTCTGGTCCGGTACCAGGCAAGAGATTGGAGTTCCTTTCCAGTTTGGAAACATCTTGGCAGGCCCAGGTTTGCAAAGGTCTTTAAGAGTAGTTACGGAGTTTTGCTTTTAAACTTTTTTACGGCTGTATATACTTGTGAGATGTGGTTGTGATGTATAATTCTGAGCCGGGATTTTCTCAAACTGTTTCTCACTTCTTATACCAGACATTCCTAAATTCCAAGTGGAACTGCATATTAAGGAAGCCATGGAATTTAGCAAAAGGATACAGATCTCATTTCCTTTTAAGCATCGGTGTACCTCCATCATGGCAGTATTTGTTATGTGTTATTGATAGGGGAACTAAGTAGTAAACAGATTAATAGAAAATAGGGGATTTTAGGTACACAGGTTCATCTTTTCAACATTGTTTGTAATATTTGCAGTTTAAGATGACCATTCCTGAGAAACAGGCAGCCTCTTAGAATGAAATAGCATTTCCTCTGAACCATAATTAATTTTTATTTTGTAGACAGCAGGAAGGGTAATAACACGTCACACATTTGGGGACATCAAAGAGAAAATGTAACTTTCTGGGAGCGCACTCCCCCGCCTCCCCCTGCCCTTTTTACTGTCCCATTCTCCCTGGAAGGCTCTTTCTTATCTTCTGCTCATGGCTCCAGTAACTCTTTCTTCCTCCTTGTTCCTCAGCTGGTAAGGTTAGTTTTCTACTTTGAACAAGCAAACAAGCCAACAGAAGAGAAATTTCACAAGCAACTCCCAGCGCATCCGCTCGCCTTCTGATGTCTGTGACCTCACTCTCGGTGCCCCACCGCTTATTAAAAGTGGCATCGAAAGCCAGTTCCTCCAAAAGTCCCCGAGGCCCCATCCCTCCCATCTTCTCTGGGTTGTCACTCCCAAAACCATCCTCTCTTTCACTGCCTCATCTATTTTGTTCTCCTGCTAGTTGGCACCATCAGTATATAAACGTCCATCCTCTTAAACCAACAGCACTCCTTGACCCTAATTCACCCCCACCAATTGCCACCCTGTGTCTTTGCAGCAAATCTTTAAGGAGTTGTTTAAACTCACTGTCTGCATCTTCTCTTGAGCCATCCCCTTTTACACCCATTCTGGCTTTTCGCCTGATCCCTCGCTCTATGGAAACTGCCCTGTCAAGGCCATCAGTGACCCCATGTTGCTAAATATAGTGGTCAATTTTGACTCCTCATCATGCTTGGCCCCTCGGCAGCATTTGACCCAGCTCTTCCATCCCTCCTACCCCGTGTTCCTGCTTCACTCAACCCCCAGCCCATCTCTCTGTCTGTTTCTGCTTTTGGCCTGCTGGCTGGTCCTTTTTCAATGTCTCCTGTTTTTTCCAAACATATACTGTGGGTGTTCCCCAGGGTGGGTTCCTGGGCCTCTCCTCTCTCTCTCTGCTATTCCTTTGGTGGAAGCAACCCAGCCTTGGAAATTGGCATGCCATCAATTTCTCGATTTCTCCAAAATTCCCTGATTTCCCCTTTCCATCTGAGCCTTTATCCCTGAGACTCACATCACATTCTTTTCCTTTCATTCATCTTGCTTTCACATTCATACATATGTTCTACTATGAAATTACTTTTCCAAATTTTTAATCAGTACATATATATCATGTAAAATGCTCAAATATGTATTATTTCCACTAAGATGCTAATTCTACCTTAGAACATTTCTGCACTTCTGTATTTATGTGAATAAAGCGAATAGTATTTCTACAAGCCTCATAGTTAAACACTGTTAGTTTGGGGCTATTATGTAACATGAAATAATGGTACATCAACATAGTCGTTTTTCATTTATTTTTATGTAACACCGAGATGAGGTTTTTGCCCTGAAGACTGGTTTTATTGAAATTTTACCTACGTTACGGACAGTCAGTTTATGTGAAAGCCCTCATTTCTCCCCTTTTTGATATATGCTCCATTTGGCTATATATAACATATAACTTGGCATGAAACAAAATTCCCAAATCATTCACATAATACAATTAATATGTTTAATTATATTTTTTAAATGTTAAAAAGAAAAAGAAAACAGATTCCTCTACCTATTAGGCACTTCTGTGGCAATATGTAACACACCCCTTAACCATGACATTGAAGAACTGAGCTGATACCAGCCCCTTTCCACCTGCTCAGCCCCACCTTTTCCCATCCCCTTTCCCATCCGGAGAGGACATCCCTCCCATTGTCCAGGCCTAGATGTTGGAACCATGTCCTTTCTCTCTCTTTCTTTTACACTCACAGACAGCAAATCCAGCTTGTTAGAAAATTCTGGATATTCTGTCTTAATTAAATACCTGCTCTCTGCTCCCCGCCCTCCTAAGAGCCACCTTCAGCCTTTCCTGGATACCAATAGCCTTCTGTTTCCATCTTTGCTTTCCTACAATCTCTCATCCACACAGAGTCAGAGGGAGCCTGTAAAAACATACATTGGGGGTGGTGGGTGTTGCTCAGTGGTAGGGCGCATGCTTAGCATGCTTGAGATCCTGGGTTCAATCACCAGCACATTCATTAAAATAAATAAATTACTTCCCCCCAAAAAACACAAACACAAAAGCATAAGTTGGACTACATCACCCCTCCCCTCAAAACTCACTAAACGGGTCACCATGTCATTAGGAGCCAAAGTCGTCACAAAGGCCTCAGGACCCGGCGTGCTCTGCCTCTCTGCCCACACTCTCCCCCTCACTCTGGGGGCCTCTGGCTCCGGCTCTTCCTTCTTCCTCCGGATCTATTCTGCTTCAAGTTCATTACTCCGTGAGATCTGCCAGGATTGCCTTATTCTCTCCTGCCTGCCTCCCACCCCACCGCCATCACCCGAGTTTGCTCATATCACTCTTTTTTAAAAATTTATCCAAACTCTTGCTACCCCAACATGCTGCCTGTTTCCTCTGCTAAAATTCTGAGCCCCCAGTGATGGGGAGTCATGTCTATTTTGTTGACTGATAAAGCCCGAGAGCCTTGGGAACGGTCTAGTTAGGAGATTCCCGTATGTAGTAGGAGCTTATACACATTTGCTGAATGAATGTAGATGCCCTGGTCCAATCCGATGGAGCACTTCTGTGACGTGCTCAAAGAATAACTCTCCTTTCCACCTGAGAGGGGGTGACAACTTCCCTGGTGATTAAAGGCAAGAATTTTTTGCTTTATGCTGTTAACCTTAGGCGGGGAGACTGGGGGATCTTCATATATATTTTTAAATTTGGTTCACTCTGCAGTTGGTCTTTGGTCTCTGTATAATTTTGAGAAACTCTTTATGAGTGATCATTCTTTGATCAGATTGAACAGGTTCCAGGGGGAAGGACCAAGCCTGTCCCATCAGCCATTCTATGTGTCTTGTCCTGGGACCCAGTGGATGCTCAGCATGTAAGTGAACCGACAGGAGTGAGTGAAGAGATGGGAGCATCTCATTATTGTGGCGGATCTCTGTCCAATGCCTTGAGATTTGGGGAAGGGTTTACGAGTGCAGAAGGGAGAGGTCAGGTCCTCTGTGCTTTTCCTGAGTGCCCTGGCCTTACCCATTCCCCCAGCCCCCTCTGGGCAGCCAAGCCAAGGAGCTGGGCCACCAGGGGTTGTGCTGATCAATAATCCACCTTCACCCCAATTCCGGGGGTAGGTACACATGGTTGTAGACACTGGAGTCAGGTCCTTGGAGGAATTCCTCACCGAACTATGTTTTGGACCTTTTATTTTTCTCTAGAACCTCCAGCTGAAGAAGATTGTTTTAGACACATGAAAGTTGAGGACACCTTCTGTCCCCTCGCAACCCAGGCGGGGCTGGGAGTCTGCTGTTTCTATAGCCGGTGGGCTCGTGTTGATTTGGGCATCCCTGTGCCTGAATTCCTGCAGTACACTCGGTGGTAAGGTTGGGGGTGCCTGGCAGGGAGGGAAGCGGGTTGGGAGACTGTACAGCTGGGCTGATGTTAACCTGGGGTGAGCGGGAGCTTGCTGATGCATGGCATCTCGGGGCAGGGAACTCTCCACACTCAAGAGGGGTTCCCACTCCCGCAGGGTCCCTTTGATCAGGGTGCTGGGCTGTCAGGGGACCACAGGGGTCCCAGTGAGGATTAGGGTGCCTTCAGGCAATGGGAAGTGTGGGGTCCAGTGGCAATTGAATTAACTGTGCACCCAAACCCAGCCCCCACCTCTTTCAGCCTGTTTCCTAATCTGCAAAACTGGAATGTTATTAAACATCTCACGGGGTCATTGATGGGCTGGGACAGACTAGACAGTCAGGAGCTGGAATTCCTCTGTCCCCTGATTGTTTGCCTTCTTTCTGACTATTTGCTCTCACAAGCTCAGTCTCTCTGTCTCTCGCTCTTTCACTTCTAAGTGTCTCTCATGCTCTGGTTTCATTTGATTTCCAACCACCGCCCCTCCCCTCCGCCAAACTCCAGATGAGTGAACTTGATTTCTATGTGTCAGTTCCAAATTCCCAGGAAAGATGCTCTGTCACCTCTGGATCTGCTGTCCAACCCATGAGTTGTGGCCAGAGGAGCGAGTCCTTCTGGGACCAGCAGAGGGTCTCTGCCGAGCCCCCAGCCACCACTGTGGGAGCACATAGCTCTCCGTGGAGGAAGTACTGGCTGTGACCTTGTGTCACTAAGTGTGAATTTATGTCTTCTCTTGAACCACCTTCATCCTCCTAAACAAAGATGAAAATTAAACACTCCCGGGATTTGTGTCATGGAACACTCAGGGTGGGGGCTAATGGGGTTGGAATTTCTGCTGTATTTAAGGGGCTACACTGAATCCCCAACGAGAGCCTACAAAGGGAACAGCACCGGCCCCACCCGGCACTTAGGGCGCTGAGTCTGCGTGACGGTGAGCCAGACTTCTGACCACAGCTCAGGGGTCTGGTCTGACCAATTAGCCTTTGAAACCAACCAGCTTTGGATTCCTCAATCCCACCCTGAGGTTTTACCTGAACCATCAGCTTCTGTATCTCTGAAGACAGATGCTGAGGACCCTTCACGTAAGCCGTTCGCACAGCCCTGTTCAGGCCTTTGTGCTGCACGGTCTGCCCGGCGAGCTGACCGAGGTTGGTATTTTACTGATGTTAGAAGTAGTCTGGTTTCCCGATGTACTGTTTCACTGAACAAGCAACAGAAGCCACTTCTCGCTGATAAAAGCAGAAAAGGGACATAATGAAAAGATACTGGGAGGGTGTGTGGAGTGGCCAGGACCGGAGCCAACCCAGGAGCTGTAGGAGGTGTTAGGGAGCCCCAGGCACCAGGCTGGGAGGGGTGCTACCGGGCCCCCTGCCACCCCAGAAGGGACCCCCCTCCACCCGACCCTCCACCTCACTCACTGCAGGTTCATGTCCCGGCAGGGCCAGGTCACACTGAAGCCACCAGCACACACCTCAGTTGGGGAGCTGGCCCCGTCTGAGCTGCGGGCGTGCCTGGTGTGGGGAGAGGCCCAGTTAGAGGAAGGCAGTTCCCCTACTGTTCCGAGTTAAGGTGCAAGTCAGTGCCCATCACTCAGGAGAGCCAGGCTGGACGGACCTCATTGTGGTGACTAGGCTGTCTGAGTTCACTTATTAATTTCTACGTTTGAAGGCCCTGGAGGGAGAAAAAGTGAAGGTTCTAGTACTTATTTTGTGTTTCCCACGTACCAGGTGTGGTAAACAAGCCACTTCAGACAAGGCCCGGAGCAACCACGTAAATAGGCCACGGAGCAAGTCGTGCAGTCAGGCCTCTGTGGTCCCGAAACCCGTGTCCCCATCGGCTCCATAGTTACCAGTGGAAACTAGGGGGATTTATGGGACTGTGTGCTCCTGTGAGGGCTGGGATATGTGTGTTTAAGTCCACATCTTCAGAAACTCGGCTAGAACCACAGCCACTGATTGCACGGTGGCAGAGGAAGGGAGGATTCCAGCCTCTGGTCCAGCTCGTGTGGAGCTCAGAAGTTCTTCCTCCTGTCCTGAAAATAACACCAAATCTGAGGGAGCTGCAAACCCACTGCTCTTCTTAGATCCCAGAAGACTGAGGGGGAAAGCTGCTTCCAACCCAGAGAGGTTGCAAAGGGAACAGTGGGCAGGCTTGGAGAGTCACAGCTCCCAAGGCAGAACCTGCTTTTGTAAGAACCCCGGGGGCAGGCAGATTTAACAGGTCCCTGAGGCCAGCAGGAGGCTCAGTGTGGGGAAATCAGAGTGTGACAAGTCCAGGGGGCCAGTCAGAGGGGCCCCATGCTCTTTTTCATGTATTTTACATCCAGGACCATTTCCTGTTCTCAGAATGAAGGTCAGAGGATAACTCCTCATGCTTCCTGCCTGGAGAGGAGAAAATAACTGTATTGAAATACACCCAGAACATTCTGTTTCATTGGGGGAAGTTGTTTTTTGTTTGTTTTTTTAATGAGAAATTATTTTACCAGAGCCTAACCAACCTGGGAGAAGGGAAATCCCTTCTGTGTCACCCAAATTGGGGTGGGGGGAAAGAGACACACTTGTGGAGGTCACAGCTCAGGGCACAGGCTCAATGAGAACTAATCACAGGACTGCAGATGCCCTGCTCTGTCCCGCTCCCCCAACACCTTACCTCCATGTCAGTAGGGCCCGTGTGTAATAACAGGAATAATACTAACAGAAGTAAATGTCTCAGGAGTGTCTAGGGAAAACCCAAAGACAGCGGGGAGATGAAAACAAGGACACACAGGCTGTTTTAGCCTCTCACACCAATAGCTGTAGCAAACTACACACAGTCCAGCCCCAGTAGATAAACAGGCAACCTCACAGAAGAAATTATTTATTTTGGTTCTCTTACCCAGTGCATTCCATGGTGCATCCTCGCCTAGAATTGAGTGGAAGCAAGTCCATCTCAGAAGGGACATAACTGAAGAGGGATGGCTTCCCAGACTCTGAGGGGCAGAGAGAGCACCAGCCTGGGTTAGAGAAAGGTGAGGGGTGGGGTAGGGTGTGGGCTGCCTTCTTCCCCATATAAGGAACCTTCCTGAGGCCAGCACAGTAGGAGGGAGGGCCATGGGGTGGAAGCAGCCAGACTTCATCCTGAGAACTGTTGGGATGCCTCAAAGGGACCATTCAGGTGCCCAAACTGGGCCCTGATTGAGGGAGCCAGTCGGTCTGACTCAGAGCCCAGGACTGAGGTGGGCTCACAGCAGGCCGGTATTACTTGGCCGGATCCATTTCACTTCTCCGAAGCCCTGTGTAAAACATGAAGCGTGGACGGCCTGGTGAGCACAGCTCTGCCCTCAAGACCGGTTTCAACTCTTCTCTTCCCAGAGAACAGCATCTCTGAACCCGTCCTGGGTGACCTCACAGAGATCACCCTAGTGGCCCAGGCTAGTGACCGGGAACATGTACCTTCCTACAGGCAACCCCTGACGTCCACTGATGCATCATATACTGGCAAAGAGTGAGTCACTGTGCATTGGTCTAACAGCAGAGACTCTGCCAAAGGCCCAAGAGGTGGTGTGTGGGACATGCAGGGGTGCAGGAGTGTAAGCAGTGCAAAAGTGTAACTGGTGACAGGGGTGCAGGGGCTGTGGAGGGCGCAGGCATTTCAGGGGATGTGGGGGTGGAGGGATGCAGAATTGCAGAGAGTAGCAGGGGTGCAGAGGTGCAGGGAGTGTAGGGATGCAGGGAGGTGCTCAGGGACCTGGCCAGGATAAGAAGGCAAGTGCACATCCTTGCAGTCAGCCTGACCCCGGTGGGCTATTGCAATGCTTTTGGGCGGCGGCGGCGGCGGTGGCGGTTGGGAGGCTGCCCGGGCAAGCCGATCGATTTCTTCTCTTCCCTGCAGCCTGGCCTGGGGTGGGGCTTGGCCGCCGGAGATTCGCCAGATGTTGCACTCCAGGTAAGCTTGCTCCTGGGAGGTGGGGCGGTTAGGTCAGAGGGCGGTGGCAGCGGCAGAGGGGCGGAGCGGGTCTACCCCTGGTGAACGGGTGGAATAGCTGCCTTGTCCCGGCTGCTGGGCCTGGGAGCGGCCTCTTCTTCCCCAGGTCGCTGGACACTCCTGTCCCACTCAGCTTGCTGAGTGCGGAGTGGGGGCGGGGCCGTTAAGGTGCGGGACCCACGGGGGGAGGGAGGCTGCCGCGGGGGAGCCGATCAATTC
This sequence comes from Vicugna pacos, assembly GCF_048564905.1. Taxonomy (NCBI): domain Eukaryota; kingdom Metazoa; phylum Chordata; class Mammalia; order Artiodactyla; family Camelidae; genus Vicugna; species Vicugna pacos. Next base: position 76,039,533 of record NW_027328740.1, on the reverse strand, counting down.
GCTCCGCTCTCCCCGGAGGCGGAGCCAGGGGCGGCTTCTGCTGCCCTAGAGGCGGGACACGGGTCTCCAGATGAACTTGCTCCTGGGAGGCGGCAGCGGAGGCGGCAGGGGCAGGGGATGTGTTCCAGGGAGTTGCTCCATTTCTTCTCTCCCCCACGGCCTGGCTTGGGGGCGACGTCTGCCGCCGGAGATTTGCCTGAGGTCCGACTCCAGGTGAGCTTGCTCCTGGGAGATGGGTGCGGTGCGGTCAGGGGGCTGGTAAGGTGGTGGCTGCAGGCATAGGGAGGCTGCCCCGGAGGAGATTGTGGATTAGCTCCATGTCTGCACCGCGTGGCCTGAAGGCGGCCTCTGCTGCTCCAGGTCCCGGGACACCCCTGTCCCACTTTGCCTGCTGGGGGCGGGAGGCAGGGTAGTCAGGGTGCAGGGGTGGCGGTGGTCGGGGGCCTGCAGCGGGGGAGCGGACCATTTGCTCCCATCTTCCCCGCGTCTTGTCCTGGGGGCGGTCGCTGTTGCCCTGTGTTATGAGACGCGTGTATCCTAGTCGGCCTGACCCCGGGAGTTGGACTTGGTACTTTGGGGGTGGTGGCAGCAGCGGCAGGTTTTCCCATGGAACTTGTCCATTTGCTCCCACTTCCCCCCATGGTTTGCCCTGGGGGCGGTCCCTGTTGTCCCAAGTTCATCGGACGTCCATCTCCAGGTCAGCCTGCTCCCTAGAGAAGGCCACTGTGAGGTCATGGGCAAGAGTGGTGGCTGCTGCGGGGGTAGGGGCTGCCTTGGGGAGCTGGTGGATTGGCTCCCGTCTCCCCGATGGCCTGGTGTGGGAGTGGCCTCTCCTGCCCCAGGTCACCAGACGCACCTGTCCCACTCAGCCTGCTGGGGGAGGGGCGCCCTGGGCGGTGCCTTTAAGGTGCGGGGGTGGCGATGGCGGGGGTAGAAGACCTGCAGCGCGGAGCCTGTCAATTTGCTCTCCTCTTCCCCGTGACCAATCCTGGGGGCGTCCTCTGCTGCCCAAGAAGCCGGATGCCCGTCTCCAGGTCAGCTTGCTCCTGGGAGACGGGCCCGATGTGGTCGAGGAGCAGAGGCAGTTGCGACGGCCGGCTGCCCCGCCTAATGGGGCCACTTCTTCTCCTCTCCCCTGACCTGGCCTGGGGACGTCCTCTCTGGCGCAAGATTCGCCTGACACCCCACACCTGGTCTGATTGCTCCTGGAAGGTGGGCGCGGTGAGATCAGGAGGTGGAGAGGACAGGGGCTGCCCCTGGAGAGCTGGAGGATAAGCTCCAATCTCTCTGCAGGCCTGACGTGGGGGCGGCCTCTGCTGCCCCTCGTTCCCAGGTCACACTTCTTCGGGTCATATTTCCCCGGGGTTGCGGTAGGGTGCGGGGGCGTCGGGGTGTTGGCGGGGGTATGGAGCCTGCCGCTCGGGAGCTGGGGGTTTAGCTCCCATCTTTTCCGCAGATTGGACTGAGGGCAGCCTCTGTTGCTCCAGGTCGCAAAGCAATTTCTCTGACAGCTTAGCCACCGGAGGTGGGCAGGATGGGCTGAGAGGCCTGAGGCAGCCGCCAAGGCAGTGACGGAGGGGGCTGTCCCTGGCCAGCTGGTCAATTTGTTCCCATCTCAACCTTTGCTGCCGCAGTTTCGCAGAACGCCCTTCTCCAGTTTATTCTTCTCCAGGGAGGTGGGCGCAGTGCATGCAGCCCGAGGTCTGGGCTCTCCCTTGGGAGGGGCAGAACTCTCTTGTTCTCCTTTGTCTTTATTCTTCAGCGAAGTGGTTACTGGACGCAATTCTTAATTCTGAGAAAGTGTAGCCTGTGTTATGGAAGAGCTGCTGGACAGTGAGGTTTCTGGGTGGATTTTCACATCAGCTGATGCCCCAGGCAGGCAGGAAAGCTATTACTCAGAGCTTCTTAGTCTGGGGTTGGGGATGGCCCCGCCATCCTCACCATGCTTTTTAAAAATGTGTTACTCCCCTCTTTTTCCTAGGTGACATTTTAGGTTATTGGGTCTCAGATTGCTGACACACTCATCCCTGTCCTCAGACATCTTTTAAACTTGGGTGAAGTGATAAGTAGGGGAAGATGATTTACTGAAAGGTAAGAATACTTAAATTCGCATTAAAGCTACATTCTGTCAATCTTTCTAAAATGATTTTCCTCTGATTCTAAATCCACGACCTAGTGAATGTTGTACTCCTGTGTAAATTATTGATCTTCACATCACATTTGTTGAGTGGTCAACGAGATTTGTTAATTAGATTATTCCTGAAAGGAAAAGTTCAGGCTTTTCAGAATTCCTTGTCTGATGTCACCCAGGCAGTCACAGTAGAAGACAGAGCTGATATAAAAATCCCTCAGCTGCCTGAACTGCAAAGCTTCTGGGATTACTGATCCCTGAAATGCAGGTGACTCTTGATGATAATCTGGGGGATGGTTTAAATGATCAGATTCTTCCAGTCCTATAAATGGGTTCCGTGGCCTCAGCCCCGGGAGAACTGGACATAAGGGCCATATCGTGTGTGGTGGGATGGGAAGGCAAGGTGTAAGAGCTGGAATCACTGAGATTCCAAACTCGCTAAACGCAGACTCCAGAGCCTAATTGTTGTCAGGTTCTGTTCTGGATTTGAGAGTGTGTTCATACATGATTCTTGCCCTTCTGGAGTCACTGCCTGGGTGGAAGTAACCTTTACATAGATCTGTGGAGGATGACATTTAAGTAGATGGGCTGTTATGGTTCTCAATGTGCCCAGGCTTGCTCTTCCAGGCACTCGTGGGACTAACGCGAGTCATGTTATTCACTCATTCACTGATTTATTACCCTTGAATTGATCACTCGTCCCACAGTAAGTGAAACAAGGTAACAGGAAGCTGAGTTTTGTCCCCTCTCCTATCACTGATTGTTTTTCAGTCGGGCGCCCTGCGTATGCATTGTGAAACGGTGGTATTTCGTGCCCAATGGGGCAGCACTGTCAGTTCTGAGAATCAGGGGAGACACATGGGTAGGACAGCACCCTGACACACATGGCACCCCCCATCCCGTGAGACAGAATTGTCGATGCTCAGGTGACCCGATGTAGACTGCGGTGCTAAACCTGAGCATGTTTAGTTATCCTGGTGGCTATGAAAATACAGACTACCAGTCGCTACCTCTGGAGACTCTGAGGGTGTGCACCCCAGAATTCTGCATTTTAAGAAGCACTTTAACGAATCCTGATGAAGAGATCTGAGTGTCCCACGGAGAAACACTGGTGTGCGAGGCACCAATATTGAGGATTCTCAGGGAACGATGTCTTTTTAGGATGGTCCATGGGCCCTCACTTTAGACTTTTGCCTTGGGTTTAATTGTATGTGTTCAGAAGTGATGTCTTTCAATTCCAGTGCATGTCAGCATGCTCTGTGCAGGGATTTACTCTCAGTAGATGGCAAAAACTATGATTCTTCAGGTCACCGAGCTACACTGTGAACGATATTTTATTTTGGTTTTCTTTGTAGCAATGCAGAGTCTCCCGAGAAGAGATTTAGACTCAACAGCTTTGTGTCAGACTTTGGAAGACCGCTGCTGCCCAAGGTGTTCTCTGGCAGTGCAATGACGAATCTAGGTCCCTCTTTCACTGCTACATCAATGAAGTGGACCACTTGGACAAGGCCAAAGCTGGTATCCCTACCATAGCCCTTTACAGTGTTATTCGGCTCCAGGAAGCCATCAGATGCAGCAGGTGGCCAGAGGAGGAGCCGAACAGACTCATGAAATGTGACATCCCCAACTTTATCAACACGGACCAGAACTCTGCCTTTGTGGAAGATGATTTCCTGATTTTGTAACTACCGATTGTTCTAGAAAATAAGCCAGTTGCCCAGAACTCACACAAAGACTTGAATTGAGAAACGTGCTTTCTCAGGTATCTTTCTGAAGATGTGAAGTCTGTCTTTGTATGGAAGGAAGTCCCTTTTCACAAAACTGAATGTGTTTGTGTCTGAGAGAGGGAAATGGAGACAGAAAGACGAAGAAGCAGAAGAGAGCCCCCTCAGAAGAGATCTAGTTAAGGTGAGTTTTTGTGCCTTTAAAAAACATTTGGGGTTTTAGGGGGAACAAAGTATTTACACTGTCTTATTCTCCTCATTGGAAACCTTGGCCCCGTCGTCAGAGTCAGCGGCCTTGAACGGGGGTTGCACGCTGCGTTTCATCTGGCACTGCCACTTCCACACTCTGCCTTTAGCACATTTCTTTGCCTGTCAGGGTTGCCACCCTTTAAACTGTAAGGTGAGGAGTCTGGAGTAGATGATCCACCCCAGCTCTGCTGTTTTGCAAATTTCTGATTTCGTATTCGGATGAGTCTGGGATACACTCAGAGCAGTATAAACCAGGCCCTACCTCCTGCCTATTGCTGGGGCATCCCTCAGGTCTGTGCCTTCTACTCAACCCTTTACTGAGCCCAGCTTTTGTCAGGAGCCCAAGTGCCTACCGGGATGGCAGGGGACTTGTCTTTCGTGGTCACGGTGGCCAAGAATTCTATTGGTGTGCTGAAACAACTCTTCTGAGATCCTCCACCCACCCCTGCTCAAACCTAATGACAGCACTACGGTTCCTTTCCTAGGAGGAGAATCAATCCATGGTGCATTTTATGACAATCCTGTCCCCAGGGATGCACGGAAGTTTATCAGCTGAGTGAGGGGAGGTGCCTCTGTGTCCCTGTATCTCTGTCTGCTGACAGTTCGCTGCCACCGGCTACTGAACAAGAAAAGTGCTATTCACCATGTTGTGTGTTTTCCAAATGTGTAGATGATGGTCTTGTGGCTCGTGCGTGGGCTTTGATTTGGGATGGTGAAGGGCTTATAAATACCTCATCAACATGTATTCGAGGTGGCCTGGTGCCACACAGATTTGATTCATGAAGGCATCAAGCCTGCACACTGGTTTGGAAACAACTTGGTTTTGATCATTCACACTGCATGCATGACTCGCTGCTAATCTCTGGGTGGTTTTTTCATTTCAGATTTATTCACCCCATGTCTTGCTTAAGCTGAAAAATACATTTATTTCACCAGAATATTCTCTGATTCTTTGTTTACACACATCCAGTTTTTTTAATTCCTTTAAAAATGATTCTGTGTTTATAATGCCTCCTAATTTCTATCATCTCTATGTTGCCAGTGGCCTGAGACATGCACCAGATTTGATGCCGGAACAGTTCCACCAAAAGAAATCCCTTTGCCGTAATATCTTTTGAGGAAAATATTATTCTTTAAGGCTCTAACAGTAAATCGTAGAAGAAAGCATGGAACATTTCTTGTAGTTAATACATGTTCATGCGAAAAGAAATGATATTTTCATTAAACAATGTTGATTTTAATAACTTTTACAAATGTGAACATTATTATTCATAATTTAAGTAACCAGATAAAACCACAGTTATTTATTATGAAGATTGAAAACTATTTACACGGTCTCTTAATTAGAAGTAGCTTTATTAGAAGACTGAAGGGTATTTAAAAGATGGAAAAATACCCATGATGACACCATCATTTTTGTTAACTAAATATCAAGAACTGTGCAGGGATAAGATTTAACCCTCTGCAAACTACCAAGTTAGCATGAGGTAGTTTGTGGATGCTGCCAGAGGACAGGACACTCCCCCAGGATCAGAGACAAAGGACTTCCTGCCAGCACAGCAGGCAGCCTGTGGTTCAAGTTCATATTGGTTCCTGAGTTCCTTTCCTATTGCTGTTGTAACAAAGGACCACAGACTCAGTGGCTTAAAGCAATACACATTCATCTTCTCACTGTTCTAGGGTGCAGTAGTGCAAAGTCAATGTCAGTGGGCTAAAACCAACGAGTGGCCAAGGCTAAGTTCCACACCGAGGCTCTTGGGAGGGATTCGTCATCCTACCTTTCCCAGCTTGCAGAGGTGCTCATACTCCTTGGCCCAGGGCCCTGTGTCACTGTGACCTCTGCTGCCACTTTACATCTCTGTCTCTGACTATATAGATATAGAGGAAGAGTCTTCTACATCTGGTATGGACCCTTTTTCCTACATGGACATTGTATCCCTATTTATGTGCAGATGAAAACCCCTTCCCTCCAGGGTGCGGTGGCATCAGCTCACAAGATGACCACTCTGGGCTTTAAGTGTCCTCTTTGTATTGTCATCAGGGAACTTCTCTCTTCATAGTTAGCTCTGTGTTAATTTGTTGTTATATTTTACCCAGAATTACTGAAAGTTTTACTTAAAAGGGATCCTAATTAGCTCTGTTTACCTGTTTCCAGAGCTGAAAGCTTCAGTTCTAGAGTATCAGTTTGATTTTTCCTAAAAATACATTCCAGTATATTTCTCTGGTGAAAGTCTCTACCCTGTTATCTATTGTCCCATCATTTCCTTATTTTCTTGAATATATTAAAAGTATTTTATAGCCTTTATTGGTAACTCTGATGCCTACATCACCTGGGGTTTGCATCCTTTGTCTAATGCTCCTTATTCTCATGTTATCTGTCACATAGTCTGGACATGTTGCATGTCTAGAAATTCTTTATTACATGGCAGACATTGCAAATGAAAAATCCATGTTATCTTCCGTGAGAGCTTTTCTACCTTCCCGTTAGGCAGACAGTGTGAGGGACTGATCATGTCACTCCAATCAGGCGCTGAGGTGGATCAGGACTAAAGTGCCTTTTTTCTTAAAACAGCTTTGAGGTATACTTGGCAAAATAATTTTCACACGTTTAAAGTGTACAGCTTAATACGTTTTGACGTAAGTATATCCCCAAGGAACCATGACCACACTCAAGACAGTGAACATACCCATCACCCACAAAGCTTCTCTCCTGATTTTTGATGTCCCTCCCTCCCTCCCCGTCTCTTCCCCTGGGAACCATTGATCTGCTTTCTATCACAACATATTGGTTTGCATTTTCAAGATCCTTATATGAAAGGATTCATGCAGTATCTACTCTATGTTGTCTGACTTCTTTCATTCAGTGTAATTATTTTGAGAATCATCTGTGTTGCTGTATTAATAGCTTGTTTGTCTTATAGTAGAGTATTGTTTAGTGCTGAGTTTTTACTGAAGAATTTATTGTGAGCAGTGTTTGTATAGACCATCATTTCTTTCTGCATTTACTTCTTGATGGATGCATGGGTTATTTACAACTTGTGCTATTATAAATAAAATAGCAGTGAATATTTGGTTACAAGACTTTATATGGACATATGCTTTTCCTTTCTAAAGCACCAGATGAGGAATGTCTGGATTATATGGTACACAGGTGTTTACCTTTTTAAAAGAATCTGTTAAAGACTTTTCCAAAATGGTTGTACTATTGTAAATTCCTCGTGGTGTGTATCAGTTCTGGTTGCTCTACTTCCTTGCCAGCACCTTGTAAGGTCAGTCTTTCTAACTGTATTCATTCTAGTATGTATGTGAACTAGTATCTCACTGTGGTTTTTAAAAGTATTTCTCTAATGACTAATGACACCTTTAATCAGCATCTTTTCATATGCTTATTATCCATCTGGATATCTTTACTGAAGTGTGTTTTCTGGCCTCATTCATTCAGGTGTTGGAATTATTATTGAATTTTGAGACCTCTTTATTCTGGATCAGATACAAAGAGAGACCTTTATGAGATATATGATCTGCAAATAGCTTCTGTCTATGGCTTGTCTTTTCATTTGCTTAGCAGTGTTTAGAAGAGCATTGAAGAGTCTTCATGTTCATAAAGTTCACTCTATCAGTTTCTTTTTAAAATAGATGATACTTTTGGTGTCATAGCAAAGAAAAATTTGCCAAACCCAAGGCCATAAAGCTTAAGCCTATGCTTGTTCTCCTAGCTGTTTTATAGTTTTAGATTTCCTATTAAGATCTATGATCCATTTTGAGGTAAATTTGGTATATTTTGTGAGGTGTGGATCAAAGTTCATTTTTTTTTTTTTTGCGTATCACGATCTAATTGTTCCAGCACTACATGCTGAAAAGATCCTTTCTCCACAGCATCCTTTTTGAGAATCAATTGTCTGTATAAGTCTTGGTTTAGTTCTGAACATTCTATTGTGTTCCATTATTCTATTTTCCTGTTTTACACCAACACCCTAATTTCTGATTACTGTAGCTTTATAAAAAAAGTTTGAAAATCAGATAGTGCAAGTCTTCCAACTTTGTTTTTCTTGTTCAAAGTTGTTTTGGATTTTTGGGATCCTTTGAATTTTTATATGAATTATAGAATAAGTTTTTAAATTCCTTACATCCTGTTCTGCCAAAATTCCACCCATGTCTTTGGCCGTCTCCAAAGCCACATTTTCTGAAGAAGTCTCTCTAGATCCCAGGTGAAAGGAATTTCTCTTTCGTCTGTGCTCAAATCACATTTGATATTATTTGATTACATTTAATCATATTTGCCTGTATGTACTTGTCTGACCTTTCCAGCCATTTAGTAAATCTCAAAAGATTAGGAATCTTGACTTGGTTCCCTCTGTGTGCTGAGAAACTAGTTCTATGCTTTGCAGGAGTGAGCCCTGCAGTAAGAGGTATCTGCAGCACACATCTAGCTCATTGCTTGAATATTGTCAAGGAATTCTGCAGATTTAGAATTGTTTATTGATTGTTGTCTCCAAGACGGCTCAGTCTTTTTTATTTCTATTGCTACTGCTGCAGTTTCAAAGAACAATGGGCTAGTTATTTTCCAAATATCAAATCATACTCTAATTGTGTTGTCACGCAAATTATGTGCTGCTGTGTCTTAACAACCTGCTTAGTGTTCACAGGCTCCTTCACTCATGGAAAATTTGGGAGAATGTCATATCCTTAGAGATAGCAATGCTGTCTTTGGCGACCTGAGCAGCAGTATCTGAATTCACTCCTGCTGTTTTTCCAGTGTCCCCTCTAGACCTCCTCCAGCCCTCCATGGGGGGCCCTGCAGTTCTGCCCTAGAAAAGCCTGTTGCTTCTCAGGAAGACTTCCCTATGAAACATAACCATGTCCTTCTTGTGGGGACATTCAGTCCAGAGACCTGAAAGCAGGGGAAAATATTTAGCCTGCTTTTGGTAGAACCTAAATTCTTCCATACTTGTTAGAAGCAATTTCAATGAGGAAACTGTTTTGGCATCTAACAAATCAGCATAAATGACTGATGAGGAAGATCAGCTTCCCCATCCCACTCAGTCGTCATGTTGATGTGACACACACATTGGCAAACATTTTCCCCTGTGAGCAACGTAAAGTTCAAGACGTTATGAATGGCTTTTTGTTTTTATTTCTTAGTCTTTCCACATTCACTGTGTCTCGTGAGATTATATGAATCCTGCTTATTTTCAGCCCAGCACTAAACTTTTTAAAAGGATCACGTGTTTAAAAGGCTAGTGGACAATTTTTTAGAAGACAGAAATCCTTAGATTTTGGTCCCAGAGTTGAATCTTGGTTAGTGGTGAATGAAAATTCCCGTTAAAATTTTAAATTCAGTGATATAAAGTCTTAAAAATAGTTAAATATTAGTCAATTTCATTAAACACTATAAGAGTTATTTACCTTTAAGCCTGTTTCTGGGGCAATTTTGCAATGATTCCCTCCCTTTATCGATTCCCTCTTTATCAGAATCCTTGAGAGGCCCCTGTCATCATTGTCAGTATCATCATTATCATCATGGAACTGATTCTTCTGGAAGATTCTAGGAAAATAAAGAGATGGACGGGATTATGTGTAGGTCAGTGTGTGCATGTACAATAAGAACAGCTGTCAGGCATTAGATGCAAGATACCCATTTCATTTAGGGGAGAATGTGGTCATGAAATCCTGATGTGGTGAATGAAGGAAGCGGTGGGAACAGGATAGTCAATGCAAAGGAGGAGGAAGTGAGTGAGTTGGAGAGCATAGATCCTTGGTTAGTTGATCAGCACATTGGTAAGAATGAGGGGAGTGTGATGGCAGAATCATGTCCCTCCCCGGCCACAGGGTAGCCACCTGTGACATGTTACTGTACATGGCAAAAGGGATGACAGATATTTTAGGATTAAAAATCTTAGAGGATTTCTGTCTCCTAAATTGTCTATTAGTTAGCCTTTAAACCCATGATACATTATTATAGATTAGTGCAGGGGCACAAATAAAAAGGATTCATATAATCTCACCAGACAAACTGAATGTAGAAAGGATAAGGAAGAAAAACAAAAAGTCACTTATAAGTGCCTTGAACCATAAATTGCTCATGAGGAAATGTTACACAAGGTGAATGTCACAGCCACATACAGACTGCCTGAGTGGGATGGGACAAGGGGATCCTGAGATGAGACAATAGGGTGAGTAGTCTGGATTGTCCAGGTGGGCTGAATGTAATCACAGGGGTCCTTAAAATGGAGGATATTTCCCAGCTGAGTTTAAAATCAGAGGGAGGTGTAGCGATGGAGCAATGTTCAGAAAGGCTGCTGACCATGAAAATGGAGGAAGTTGAGGGGCACAAGCTAAGGAAGGTGGGTGACCTCTGTAAACTGGAAAAAAAAAAGGAAACATTCTCTTCTAGACCCTCTAGAAGGAAGGAACCCTGCTGGTATCTTGAATTTATCCCAATGAGAACTGTGTTGGATCTCTGACATCCACAGCCATAAGCTGATAAGTCTGTGCTGGTTTAAGCTATTAAGCTTAATGGAATTTGTTACAGTGGTAATAGGAAAATAACATAGTGAGCGGTAGTGTAAGGGATTAAAGGTCTAGGATGGGGTGTGGAGAGAATTCTGACATTTACACCTAAAAAACAACCAGGTGAAGTGGGAAGGTGTTTTAAGGAAGTCCTACCTGGCAGGGCTGTCAAGCAGACTGGAGTGAGCGAATCCTTGGAGTTAGAGGAATCAATTAAACCTCTACAAGGAAAATAAGAAATAAAATGTAGCAGGGCTTCAGTGTTAGTAGATGTAGGAATGGAAATGGGCAGAGAGATATAAACATTATTTTGAAATTAGCTACAGGTTTGATGACTGCATGTTTGGGAGAGTTAGCCGATGTGTGGACTGAATGCATCCCCTCAAAATCCATATGTCGAAACCTCATCTCCCAGGTTGATGATATAAGGATGCGGGGCCTTTGGGAGGTGATTAGTAGGATAAAATGAGGTCATGAGAGTATTGCCCTCATGAATGGTATTAGTGTTCTTATACAGGGCCCCAAAGTGCTTGCTTCTCTCTCCTCTCTGGGCCATGAAGATAGTGGGAAGACAGCCATCTTCGAGCTGGCAATCCTCTCCCAGATACATTGACCTTGAAAGCCTCAGCCTCCAAACCATAAGGAATATGCTGGTTGTTTAAGCCACCCGACACACGGTAATTTGTTACAGAATCCCAGACTGACGAAGAAAGTGGAGAATGCCACTGCGTTTGGCACTGATTGCCTGGAGAATGCTGAAACCCAGGGAAGTGGGCAGCACAGACGTTTACTCATTTAATCCTGCCAACACTGTAGGGGATAGAGTCTACATTTTCCTCGCTATTTAAAAGGTAAGGAAAAAGAGGCACAAATAATAACAATGACAATGACAACAACAACAACAACAGCAACAATAATTTGTCCAAGATTCACACAGAACTCCCTGGAGGGAGAGTGAGAATTAATACTTATGCAGGCTGGCCCCAGAGCCCCTGCTCATAACTACTAAGTCAGATCACCTTGCTTATTTAGATCAGTTTTTTTTCAACTGTGATATGAGTGTACTGTGTCCAGTAACTTATAATTTCAAAATACCTCACTGTAAGGGAAACATTAGTTGCAGGCATTACAACCCACAGAAAGCTAGACATACAAAAATAACTTGTTAGGGCAAGATAACCAATAATGTTTTTAAATATTATACCTGCTGACCCTTTGCAATAAAGTGTTTATTTATAATTCTGTCTGGCTACAGAATAACATCATAATCCTGCATGTGGCTGGTGGCTCCCGTGTTGGACAGCACGGGTCTAGAGAATTTAAATGACTTGCCCAGCCTTGCCCAGGAAGCTCGTGGTGGGATCAGAGCTATAGTCTGGGACTGTTCCTTCCTATCCAACAATTCCCTCATGGAAGTTTAGAAGCTTCTCCTTTGGTGCCCAGCTGTCTATCCGTACTTATGACATCTTGTTAGGTGCCCCGGCCTGCTCCTGAACATCAGCCAGAACCCACTTCTGCTCTTTTTTGGCCAGGTAATACCTTCTAGCAACTTCCATTGCCTTCTTGGCATCAGTTTTTACATGGAAGGGTAGTGGCTAGAGAAGGAAATGTGTCCACATGACAGGTTTTTCATAAATATAGTAGGAGTGGTCAAGAGAAGAAAACCTCAGGAATACGAGTGGAAGCAGGTCATTTAATATACCAAATGCGTACTTTCAATGTATGTTTGTGTTTCCGAGTCCACGCTTGTTCTACTCGTGCATTATAGGCCAACACATCAGGAGACAAGGATTTGGGGCAAGAAATAGCGGCTTTAATTTGTAAAGCCAGCGGAAAAGATGGTAGACCAATGTCCTGGAGAACCATCATCCCAAGTCAGAATTCAGGCTCTTCTTATATTAAAAAGGGGAAGCGGGAATGCTTGGTTGTTGCAAACTTGGTGTATGAATTCTTTGTTGTTAGAATCCTTTGTTCTTGCAGCTCTTCACCTGGGTCAGATCCGTGTAAACCTCCAACAAGCAAATGTTATTTTCTATTCTGTATCTTGTTATCTTTATACGAATGGAAAAGTGATAATATCCTTCAAAGTCAGAGCCTTGAGAATAGGGTCTCCTGTATATTTCAGGATCTAGGCAACATTGTTTCACAAAAGGTGCAGAAACAGCAAGACTAAGCCTAGGAAACAGGGCACATGTTTAAAGTCAAAGGAACAGATCTAATATGGAGTCAGATTTGTTCTTTCCTATTTCAGTAGTGCCATGGAGAAGGCACTGTGGGCAGCTTTCTGTAGGGTCCTGGAGGCTTTCTCTCTCAGCCTCTGTGCGCCTCTATTGAAAACCCGTCATCGCTATCTGGCCTGCTGGAAAACTAGTCCGCCTGTTTTGCCCTGAAGTTGTGTTCTGTTTATAACTCATCTCTACTCCTTGGAAAACAACTCAATAAAAACTCAGTTGGTTTCCCACCAGCCCTGAGCAGGGGTGAGGGATAGCATGTTATTATTTTATTAAAAAAATATATAAAAGAGTTTTAAAACAGCACTGGGCACATAGGAGAGAGACAATCAATGCTTCCTGGCTTAAATCGAAAATGATGACTCAGTGAGTCTATGGCTGCTGTATTTGCTGAGCTAGTTACTCCTTTGCTCCATTACACATTTATTTTAACTGAAAAAGAAATATATGCATATGGTTAAAAAAATTCAAACAGAGCAAAAAATACTCAAGTGAAAGAAGTTTTCCCTCATCCTCTGTTCTTACATGCCTCCCTGGAGATGCCAATGTTTACAATCCTTTGTGTGCTTTTCCAGATATGCTATGCAAGTTCCCACCAATGTATGTAAATTCCTTTAAAGTTTTACTTATTTTTAACTTTAAGGGATTTAAATCCTCAAGTGGCTTCTGCCACAGTAATAGAAAAGAAGAAATCTGACTCCATATTAGATCTGTTCCTTTGACTTTAACCCTGTGCTCTGTCTCCTAGGCTTCTTCTTGCTTGTAAAACAATGTTGCCTAGAGCCTAAAATATACAGGAGAGCCTATTTTGAAGGCTCTGACCTTTAAGGGTATTTAACACTTTTCCAATCATATAAAGATAACACGTTGCAGAATAGAAAATAACGTTTGTTTTGTTGGAGGTTTACAGGGATCTGACCCAGGGAGATAGCTGCAAGAACAAAGGATTCTAACAAGAAGGAATTCCTACACCAAGAAGTTTGCAAAAACCAAGCACATAGGAAAGCAGCCTGAATTGTGACTTGGGGAGATGGTTTTCCAGGACATTAGTTTGCCATCTAGGTCTACAGAAACTTGCTATTCCATGCCCCAACACTTGGTCTCCCAACTTACTGGCCTGTCCTGCACTGAGGAGAATGAATTTGGACTCAATAACACTTCTACCTACCTAGCAAGTTGGACACTGGGACTGAGGGCAGCTCTCCCACACACAGGGGCCTACGGTGAGCCCTTGATTATTCCCTGAGGTTGGGGTGTGGTTTACCCAGGAGGGATGGGGACTCTACACCAACACTCAGGCAGTCTGCTCCTTCTGGGGCTCTGACATTTTACCTCGCGCTCCCTGCCAGCCCAACATTTGGGACAGTGGAGCTAAGGCAGAGATCGTGCCTGCCTGTTTCCCAGCGTGTAAAAGGGGAATATGTACTCTTCCCAAGGTAGTTCTGAGAAACAACACCTGCGGGTGCTTGGTTCCCTGAGCAACAGTAAACCTAGCTCCTTGTGGGGGCAACGGGTATGATACCCGTAGGGTTTCTGCAGAGACCTTAGCTGGAGGGCTGGGCCAGGGACGTAAAATATGAGCTGTGGGCAATGACGGGTAAGAGAAGGGTGTATAGGCAGGACTGCTGCCTCCTTCGGGGTGCCACAAGAGGTAAAACGCTTTCTCCCCATCTCTGTTACTCCCCTCCCAATTCCAGATAACTGCCTTCCCTCTGCTCCTCCTGTCCATGTGTCTCCCTCCACTTTTCCCCGCCTCCCCTCCTCCTCCCCTATTCTCCCTCCCTCGGTTCCCCTTCTCTCTCAGGACCCAGAGCGGATCGCTGGCCCTCCTGCGCATGCGCAGTTGCTGCCAGCTGGACCGCGGGTTGGAAGCTCCAGCTCCGAGCCGGGGATCGGCCCCAATGGCTTCTCAGCTCTGTCGCCCTGTAGGCCTTTGGCTACTGCCTGGGGCCGGGGCCTCTGGCTGTGGAAGTGCAAGGTGAGGGGATATCGGGAAAGGGGTGAGGCGGCTGCGGGAGGGCGGTCGGCGTGTCACAGCCCCCCAGGGCGCCAGTCAGCGTGTGTTCAGCTGGATTGCTCGGGCCAGACCCCTCTGCCCGCGCCACCTGCCCCGGCGCCCCGGCCACAGCTGTCCAGGGCCAGGTGTGCCCCTGCGCCTCTTGGCCCAGCCGGGCTCCCCTCAGTCCGCGGCTGGCGTCCGCTTCCCCTCTCCCGCCGGCGAGTCCTCCCCTCCCGGTCTTCCTCTCCTTGGCCGCCGACCCGTCCCCACCACTGGGCGGGCTGTGTCCCGGGCGGGCGGGGTCTGCACACCCGGACGGGGCGGGCGGCTTGGGCTGGGGCTGGGGCTGGCCTCCGAGCGGGGCTGCAGCCCGCGTCCCCCACCCCGCTCTCCCTGCCCCGCGACCCCGGGGCTGCCTTCCTCTCCCTTTCCCGATCCCTGAGGTCCAGATTAGCGGCGTGGGCGCTGCTCCCCAGGCTGAGAGCCCGCGGCTGTAACTCCCAGCTTCTCCTGGTGGAGTCGGGAAAAGGGAGCGGCAGTGCTGAGGGAGCTTCTGTCTCCTTGATCAGGATTTCTGCCCCAGATAAGTACCTTGAACACTTTCAGGTGTTATGATGGCGGTGCTTGTTGATGTCACATGTTTTTATACTGAGAGGGATTACAGTGGTGAAAGCAGGGCTTGGTTCAGTTAAAAATGAGCTGAAGGCATGAGGCTGTCTCATCCTCCATCATTCACTCTCCCAGGGTGAAACGTGAGACCGTCGATCTTAAAAAGATACTTATAGTTCGTAACTAGTCCAGCCCAGCTACTGTGTGTTAACAGGAACAGCACAACCTGAGGCGTTGGAGACCCAGGGACATTGCACTCCTAAAGAGCTCCTGGCAAAATCTGGTTTGTTTTGTTTTTTTTTGTTTGTTTGTTTTACTTAAATTGTGGGACAGACTAGTAGTATAGAGGGAAAAATAATTGGCAAGAAGGATTTTTTCATATAACAGCTTTATTGTGATATTGTTCACACACCATGAAGTCCACCCACTTGAATGTTACAATTCAGCAGCTTTTAGCATATTCACATTTGTGCAACCATTATTATTCCAGAACGTTTTCATCACATCAGAAAGACCAGTTGAAATGCATGACCTATCCACCCCTTCCCAGTGGTGGTTCTAAAGAAGTTTCTTGGCTGTTCCTGACCATAAATTAACTTGTTACATTCCATGAAATATCTGGGAGGAATTCTAATCAGAATTGCAATGAATCTGTCTATCAAAGCAGGAAGAATTAATGTCTTTATGGCATAAACTTCTTCTACATATGAATATATCTGGGACCCTATCTTTTCATCTGTCCAGAGCCAGGCCTATGGGAAATCCTCATTAATTCTTGGGTTTGTGAATGATGAGATTCAATACATCATTAGATGGAACTGTAGCCTTTCACTGAAAAGAAAAGTAACCTCGTAGAAGCCAAGTGATTCTCTGATGGTTAGAATGAGAGACCGCCAGTGCTGGAGTATTCGAGTGGACTTGGTGCTTGCAGAGTTCTCCACCACCTACAGCTAAGGGGATTACCGTGTTCTTTTACTTTTTTTTTTATGGCGTTGCTTTTATTTTTACTTATTATATAAAATTATTTTTTATTGAAGTGTTGTAAATTTACCATGTTAGCTTCAGATGTACAGCAGAGATTCAGTTATAAGCTTATGCATATGTATATAAATGTTTTTCAGATTGTTTCTAGTACAACTCATTACAAGAAATTGAAAATAGTACCCTGTGCTATATAGTAGGTCCTTGTCATTTATTTTATATTTATTAATGTGTATCTGTTAATCCTCCCTTTCCTGCCTGCTAACAACAGTTGGCTTTCTATGTCCATGAGTCTATTTCTAGCAGCACCGTTTTTGCTAGCAATATATGCTGGTTGGCTCTTTTCTGTTTCAGTAGTTCCATCTTATGTGTGGGCGTTTTTCTTCTGGTGGGCCTGTGTGTGGTTTGCACACGTGATAATAGAGATCTGTATTTGGGAGAACTCCAGGCCTCGTGTAGTCCCTCGTATGGAGCGCCCACTGAACTGATGCTTGAACTTGGAAAAAAACAGTAAATTTTGGAATTTCCACTATGGTTGAGACTTCCAGGTTTCTATAACCTCTTTAGCCCACCTAAATTTTGGCTGCACCCAATACTGGATAATTTGGTGGAACTTCATGGTATGGTGGTGTAGAGACAGGGCCTTGTATGCTTCTTCTCTTTCCTTTTTCTAACAATCATTTTCCTGGGCCTTCCAGGTACTCCCCCAGAAGGGCCCAGGGCTGGCTTGGTGCTGCACTGAGGCAATATTTGTTAATAAGTCCCTTTCCTCATCTCTTCTGAGCCTCCATTTCCTTCTCTACACAATGAGGGCTTAGACTAGATAAGTGCTTTTCAGTTTCTTTTAAAGCCATGTTTCCTTTGAGAAACAGAAAATTCAAATCTCTCCTCCCATCACAACCCTTTAGATTTTGACACGTCCTCCAAGGAGTCACATAGCTCTTTGTGGTAAATTGATGTGATTGTGATTCCACGTGGCACAGAAAAGACTCTTCAGAGATTGATTGCAGGGAGAGGGCAGGAAAGGGGCAGTATGTCACACTTTCTTGTGTGAGCACTGGAGCAAAGGCTTGGGTTTAAATACAGTTTCTGATGTGGCATCTCTCTAATCTTGCACAATGTGATAAACCTCTATCCCTAGTTTCTTAATGTGTCAAGTTGGGGTGGTAATGTTTTAAGGCTTTTGTGAAACATTATACACATAAGCCATTTGTGTCTCGGTAGATACAAGACCTGCTAGAGAGTCGGAATTTCTTTAAAAATACATATATATTGTCCACATCACTCTGTCTGTGTGTATTTTGAAGTTCCTGGAGGGTGAGGGTTGAGTGTAATGTCCATCGTGGGACAGGTGGCCCATGGGTCTGTGTGCCTCAGATTGCCCCCTCCTCCCCAGTCCTCTTCCTCTCAGTCCAGGATGAAGTTCCCTAGTAGATTTACACACAGGTCTTGTGGAAATGGCTTTTCATTTTATTGTTTCACCAAGGAGGGTTGCCATCATGATCTCTGTGGTCAGGTTTTGGTGACCTGAAGGCTATGCAATTGGGGATTTCTATTTTATAAAAAGAAAAAAATTACAAATACAAAATTAGACCTAGGTTGGTGGCAGGGGCTTTTGAAAGTGGGGACCATTAGCTTTTTTAGCTTCAGGTGCAGTGGCCTCTGGCCACGAGGACACATCCTCATGCTCTGAATTTGGAGGGACCAGTGGGTTCAGTGGGAATATTTACTGAGTGCATCTCATGGGCTGCGCATTCTCTTATTTGTACTGTGTGTTCCTTATTTGAGACGGTGAGCTGATTTAAACTCAATAGCCTCTTTAAAATAATAGACTTTTTATTTTTAGATGTAATGCAGATTCCCATGTAGTTGTAAGAGATAATATGGAGAGGGCCTATGGACTCTTTGCCCAATTTTCTTTAATAGTTCCATCTTGCAAAGTTGGGGTACTATTCATTCGTGACTCACTAACCCTTTTAGGTTTGTGTTATTGCCCTCATTTCTATTTATGAATAAACTGGTGTTGAGAGAAGCACACAGGTCTGCCCAGGTCACCCACGTGGTTAGTGAAGATTTGGGTGGAACGTGGGCTTGGCATTTCCAAGCAGTACCATTATGATGGTCTGTGGCAGGGAGCAGCATTCACTTTGCTTGTTTATTCATTCATTCAACAAACATTTATTGAATAAACTCTGTGGGTCAGATGCTTTCATAGGGTTATCTGATTCTTCAGCAGTATGGAGAATCAGGTAATGTTTTCTTTTTCTTTTTTTTTTTAATATGAGAAAAATATCTCTGAGAGGTTATAATCTCCCCAAAGGAAAAATAGCTCATAAATGAGGGATAGTACATTTGTACAGTTCCTTCTTCTTATGCAGGTGGTACCCTAGGCATTTTACATTTGCAAACTTCCATAATCCAGATATATTCTTGTAAGGCAAGAAGTTTTTTTTTAATTGAAGTATAGTCAAGTTTACAATGTTGTGTCAATTGCAAGGTGGTTTTTTTTGAATTTTGAATGGAGAAAATATTTTTTGAGGGGGTTAATTAAGTATATTTATTTGTTTCATTTTTCTAAAATGAGGTACTGAGGATTGAGCCTAGGTCCTTGAACATGCTAAGCACGTGCTCTACCACTGAACTGTACCCTCCTCCCCAAAGCAAGTTTTCTTACCCATTATTCTGCACCTTAGGAGTTCAAATAAATTGGCGTTGAAATCCAGATATTTTGATCCTACTATGGTTCTTTTCATTATATCCTGCTGAGGGGTGGGGAAGCAGTTCCTTTATTCATTCATTTATTCAGCAGTTTTGAGCACCGACTTTGCATCAGGGCCTGCCTAGGTGCTTGGAAACAGAAAACAAGAAATGATCCTTTTCTGCAGGGGATGGAAGCCTAGACCAAAAGCTGGGTAATGTGATCTGAGCTTCAGTAGCCATGTGCAGATGCTGAGGACAAAATTATCCCCGATTTGCTTGGACTTCCCTTGCCTTCTGGCTGGTGCACACCAGGTCGCCGCATCCCAGTGAGGCCCGCAGCCCACAGCACAGTATGTACATCGATTTACCCTCCCTTCTCGGCAGGGCCTGCAACATGAACGCCCCTGACTACGTGCAGTGCGCTGAGGACCACCAGACTCTCCCGATTGTGGTCCAACCCGTGGGGATCATCTTAGAGAATTTCTTTTGCATCTATAATGGAATCTCCTTGGTGAGCCAGATCAGACCGTGCGGCTCCCAGTGGGCACTCTGTATCTACTATAGGTATCTCTATGCGCCCGAGAATGGATGGAGTGACTTCCAGACCCACCGCAATGTCATGGGCCTTGTCACCATTACTGACTGCCTCTTGGCCAAGACCTTCTAGAAGCTCCACGCACAGAGGAGCTGTATGGCACCACGCTCTACGACTCTCAGCTCTTTGTCTTTGTGCTGTATGGGGAGGTGGCCGAGCAGCCGCACACCGACGTGGCCTTCAATCTACGAGGACTGCGGGTGGTGGAGAAGAGGATCGACGACTTCACTGAGTCACTCTTCATCTTGCCCAAGTCCAAGTGGCTGGATGGGGACCCCGAAAATTCTGGGGAGAAGACCCCCCTCCTCTACATCCTATTTGAGAAGGAGGACTTCGTGGGACTGGACACAGACAGCAGGCAAGTCAACCTGAAGGCCGGGCCACCCTGGCTGTGTGACAGATTGCTTCCCTACATCCAGAATGGGATCATCAAGGAGGAGGGCTTTCTTGTAGCCAAGGCGGGAAGGAGGTGTAGCCCGCCGGTTTTCAGACGTTTAAAACTAAATCCGCCTTTGTTTCAGAGAGATCCTTTTAGGGTTAGTGTGGACACTTACTCCCCCTTTTCAGCCAGGACACTTGGGGGGACCCCTGGAGTTGCTGTCCAATAGAGTAGCCACAGCTACTGATGTTAGTAGTGCTGGGGAGGAGGCCGGTCTGAGCTGAGATGTGCTGTAAGTCAAATGCACATCAGACGCTGAAACTTGTCTAGTAAAAAGAATATAAACTATCTTGTTACTTTCTATATTGATTACACGTCAAAATGATAGTATTTTACATACAGTAGAATAAGTGAGGTCTGTTCTTAAAATCAGTTACTTGGTTTTTTTTTTGTTACATTTTAAACGTGGCAACTGGGAAACGTTATTTACATGACTCTCATTTCATTCCTGTTGGACAGCCTGTCCTGGGACAGTTTCATCCCTTTGCTTATAAATGAGACTCTGAATCCCGAGACGCAGAACGAGGTGCTGGTTGAGCTCAGGGTGGAGCCGATGTCTCCTGCCTCCCAGGCCCAGCACCAGCACGGCTCAGGCCCTCTCCCCTGCCTGACAGCCACCATGCCAAGTTAGGACATCAGAAACACTGCCAGGGGCTTCCGAATTAGCTCCTTACGCAGGGAAAGGCGTGTCATGGTGTATGGGACACAGCAGGGAAAAATTCGTCCTCACTTTGTCCCTGTGATTAGGTCAAAGGCCCCACTCTGCCTTGGAAGTGCAGACGATCACTTCTGGGCTGCCTAACCCCTCACCCTCTACTATGTTTCCCTGTGTATCTTTCAAGCTGTCCCTCGGGCAGAAGAGGGTGAGACGTCTTTGCCGAGAGGTGGTCCCCCTTTACTGGGGAGAGTGAGGTGAGCTGTGTCCCCCCGGCCTACGGCCTCGGGCCTTGAGTCTGGAGAGCGCTCATGGCGGTCCCACAGGTGACGGTCGGAGGACATGGCACGTGCTGCCGGGCCCGCTGTGCAGGAGGGGCTCTGTGATTCTCTGTGATTCTAAGGTCAGATTCTACTTTCTTGTTGTTGGTAAGATGGAGGAGAAGATGCCAGAGAATTGACAAAAAGAAAATCCACACCAGTCATGTGAATGACAGACACAGGGGATCCGTGTCCCACCTGCGTGTGGTGCCTGGCAGGCTCTGGAATAATTTTCACTTCCTCCCCGGACATTCCTCTATGGCTTAAGGAAGGGGAGAGGCATGTCGTGGCCATGATCTGTACTTGTCCTCACAGGGCCCTGTGATCTACATGCCCACTCTACACTTCTGCTCCTTGGAGATGAGGTGTCAGGTTTAGGAAACTGGGCACTGCTGAGGGCATAGCTGCCAGAACCGTGCTACACCAAGGCTGGCTCCGTTCACCTCACCTGTCACCTCCTGTTGAGTCCTAAGGCGTCATTCAAGGTAGGTGCATCAGTGCAATGAAAGCAGGGACCTCCTTCACCCCCTGGACAGACTGGTGGGTGATCAGTGGAAGCCTGGAGTCCTGCCCCAGCCCCACGCCAGTGCCTCCTATTTTGTCATAGGAGGCACTGGTGACATTTTTGCTCAGCAACTGCTTGGCTCTGATTCTGCAGAGCCAACAGAGAATGCCAGCTTGTTTTTGCCTTTTGAAGTCTGCCCTTGGGATTTGGCGGAGTAGCTGGATGTGTGCTTAGCCCATAGTGGTTGACACTGTCACCATTGTTTACCCAGAACCTCGTGTACCAGGCATGGCTGCCGGCATCAAAATACAGCAGCGCATTAAACCTCCCTCCTGGTGGATCTGTCTGTTCTGGTACCATAAGGGAGGGCTCAGCCAGCATCTGAAAGTCAGTGAGATAACGTGGCCAGTGAGCTCGGGTCAAGCACGTTCTCCTCCAGTGACTTTTACTCCATTGTTGCTTTTACTATTACACAGTCATTAATTTTTTAAACAATGCTTTGGTTCAGGAGCAGAACCTAATTCTCCCCTGTTCCTCTTGGTGGGAGTGAGTAAAGTTGTCCAGCTTGAAATGCGACCACATTTTGTAGCTCAAAAGCTGTCTACACGCATCTAGGTGAAGTTTTGGTTTGGGGCGCTGACCACGTTGGGGTCCCCCGGCAGCATCGCTCCCCTCAGGCCCCTGCCTCCCCTGGATCAGGAGGTGAGGGTGGGTCTCACCGTCCCTGCGTCCCTGTCCTCATCACACTGACGTAATTTCTTGTAAATGCTGTCAAAGTCATTTTTGTTCTCGTGTGTTTCTAATTTTGGCTGTTCCTCTATTCCTTTTTCTATTTTCCTTTTTCCCTTATACCACCCCGTGAGCATGTTGTTGGGTCTGAAAATGTGGGCTGTGCACACCCTGCATTGGAATAGCCAGATCGCCCTCTGTGCCGTCTCCATCGCTATAAAAAGCAAAAACTTAACAGTTGCCATGATTCGTATATTATCCTAGTCATCTTATTTTCTACTTTTTTGGAATTTTTGCTATGTTAGCACATCACCCACTGGAGTTTGATATCTGTTAAAGTCCTTGCTTTGAGGAACCTGTTAGTTCGTCCTTATATTTGGTAACAAATGCTCTCTTACTAATTTTGTTTATTTGTTTTGAAGAAGTGAGATGCGAATTGATTTAGGCGGCTGCTGAGGGATTTTTTTCATGGAGTATTTAAACTTGGAAAGTCAAATTCTGCAGCACCTTGCTTGATTCTGGCTTTTACACAAACGTGCTCGGCACATGGTTCCTGGCTGTCGCTGTGTGACGTGCGTGACGGCGCTTCCTGGCCGGCGGTCACTGGTGAGGAAGTGGCCGGCTCGGGGGTGAGCAGCTGCAGGGGACTCTGTTGGAGGAAGCAGTCACCGGTTTTTTGTTTTTTGGTTTTTTTTTTTGCATTCACCTTCCCAGTGCCATTTACTTTACTTTGCATTCATAGAGGGGCAGGAGCGGGCCTAAAACCATGCCACTCTTTTGTTCCCTTTATGAGGCTGGTTTTTCTAAGTATCAGGAAAACATTGCCTTGTCCTAAGTAACTGGTTCACTTGGATCTGGTGGACACAGGGACCGCTAAAGGGGACCGTAGCTTCCACTCTGCTTCAGCCAGTGGGCATTCAGAGCCGGGTCTGTGGTTTGCCTCAGCAGCCGTGCAGGCCTCCCTGCACCGGCCTTTACTTTTACCCCTTTTTGGCAGTAAATAGCTGACTCTGTGTCTGTTGCAGCTGATGTCCACCACTGACGGCCGTGTGGTTATTTTGCGGTAGTGAGTCTCCAACATCCATGTCAGCCGTGAAGGGACCTTGCATTCTCACCCCGACCCTGGTTCATCTCACCCAGGGAAAGGGCTTGGCCACCACCGTCATGCTGGACATGAGGCCTTGTTTCTCCTTTCATGCTCTGGTCCAAATGTGGACACTTCATCCTTCACTGACTTGGTCTCGCTTGAGACAGTCCAGACTTTCTGAAAGAGTCCATCACATTCTGGGGGGGAACAGAACATAAGTAAGAGTCGCAAGTAGGAGTCTAGGCTGTCTGGGTTGGCAAATGCAGGCTGGGATCTGTGATGGCCGGTCTGTGCCCTGGAAACTGGCCTTTCCCGTGGCTCCCGAGAGAAAAGGGGTCGGAGCGAGAACAGACTTGCCTGGGTTCCTACCATCCTCATCTGCTCACTGACAGGAGTGTCAGCTAACTAGGAGCTCCCCCAGACCTCGGGCCCTTCAAACCTCAGATCACGGGAGATCCTTGAGTCCCTTCTTCTGGTCCTTCTTTGTGAGAATCCAGTGCCTTCTGAGGTGACTGGCAGCAGGAGATGCCTCCCCCTCCAGGGAACTCCCTTCGGAGGACTGTGACTCAGTGCACCTTGCTGTGAGCTTGTGGGTTTCCATCGTGCTCCCTGCAGAACCAGACTTGAGACTGGCTTAGCGACAGAAATAACAAGACTGATTCCAGGGCAGGGCCAGGTGGAGGGAACAGTGGAAATTGAATGTGACCTCAAACACCTAGGTGGGTGCTGGGGCTGTTACTAAAATGGGGAGCATGGGAGGTACCTGCCAGGAATCGAAGTCTAGAGTAAATGGTGGACATAAGGCCTTTTTTTTTGACATACGACATTTTTAAGATGCCATTTGTCATCCAAGTTAGGACTTCCAAGAGGCACTCGTGTCTATGAGCCTGGGGCTCAGGTGAAGGAGCCGGACTAGAGATACACATTGGGATTCGTCATTCTTAGCTGGTGTTCACAGCCGTGCAAGTGGATCAGCTCATCTCAAGAGGTGCAGACTGTGTCTGAGGGGGGGCAGGGCTGTGCCTGGTTTGGAGGAAAGCCCGGACCATGCAGCTTTGGTGTGTCAGTCAGCGGCGTTTGTGATTTTCAGAGCAATGGCATTTATCCTTAAGGTTCTGGGGGGTGGGCAGGGCCACACAGGAAGAAATCTGAAGAGAGGGTTTTGGCCACGTGTGCGCGTCTTGGGACGATCCAGAGGCTGCAGGGTCCAGAAGGGAAAACTCCTCAGAAGCTGGAGTCGGAGTGGGGAGTTGGGAGAATGTAGTCACACTCTCCTGTGATGAAGGGAGGGAGGCCTAGGGAGTCCGCACCCTAGCGGACTCTCTTTCCCACGAACAAAAGGCAATCAGACAGAAGATTTGAGGTAAGAAGGGATGGGCGTTGGGAGAGGAGCCAACCTGGAGAACGGTGGTTGAACAATTCTTGAATAGTCTCCCTGAAACATAGAGTTAAAAAAACCCAGACTCTTAAGAATATTGATAGTGACTGGGGAGGAGGCAGTTGTTTTTCTGACCTCCTAAGGGTAAGGTATGTATCCGGGGATATACAGAAGAATCGGGCAGTCTGTTCCTGGGGCTTCACCCTTACCAGGGGGAACAGTGCAAGTTTAAAGGGGGAGAAGGGCAGCGGAGGGAAACTAGCCAGGTCCCGTGTCACGTACCAGTCGGCCGCCCTACTTGCGTGTTGCATTCACATCCATGCCTCCCAAGTGGGCGGTGGCAGCCCCGTTTTGAAGATTGGGAAGCCTCCTCAGAGGTTTAAGGAATTGGTTCATTTAGCAGCTAGTAAATGCTGTAGCAGGATTCCAGCAGGGCCTTGTCAGACTTCAAGGGCATGTTCTCTCTACTAATTCCGGTTGTACCTGAAATGGTGAAGTGAGTCAGTTTTGGAGCCTTTCAGAGAAAGTACGCTTTAAGTGCCTCAGGACTGTTGCACAAAGCTCAGTGTTCTTTCATGGTTCGGAACCACCGCAGTGCTTTTTGCCCCACAGATGTAAGGTCTTACTCCTTTGACGATGGCGTGGTTGTAAATGACATACAGGTGCAAAACCACACTTAGCAGCTTCTGAAGGGAAACTCTCCTGTTCTCCCTTGATCGGCTTTCTTCCACGGGATGTAACTGTGCTGCAGCTAAGGCCTGAGCTTTCCGTATGGAGTGAGGGTTTGATATCCAATTTAGCATAAAACAGTCAGATGGAGAAAATCGAAGATGACAATATATTTTGGGGTTTCATTAGACAAGACATACTATCTGTTAATGGCTCATAAAGCTAATGAAATTGAGTACAGAACATTGCATTTCTTACTTTCTACTGAGAGCTGTCTTCCAACATAAGGTTCTCTGCTTTGGAACTTCAGCTCAGCCACTAGGGCGCCTGTCATTGTGTTGGTGTGATTGCATTTACACAGTGCATGTAATCTGGGCTTCCTTAGCCCCAAACACTCCAGTGCAGAATCATAGGCTGTAGCCATCACTTAGTTATACAAATACTTCTAAAACTATATGATACCAAAAAAAATAAATAAATAAAAATAAAGAGAGAGAGGGAGATTGCCTTTATCAAAGTTCCTTTGGATTTTAACTGCAAAGTGTTGTTGAGCAGCTCTGGTTTCCTTTGGATATGAATATATACATTTCTTTGCATGTAACTTGGATTTCAGGCTTGAACACCAAGCTCTTGTTTTCCATGAGCCACAAAAATCATAGCCAAATGACACACGTATGAAACAGTTTATTCTTTTTATCTGAGACAGAATCCTTGAATTTGGGACTTGAGCTGCGACTTTCCTGTTTGCTCTTCCCACCCCTCTTGTCACCTCACTCCTTTTTCCCACGTGGCCTCCAAGAGGTCATGGTCTCATAGGAGCAGGTGGACAAATACCAGTTGGTCGCCAAGCAGTGCTGCTGTAGATGGAGCCCAGCCAAGAGCTAAAGGACATCATCAGGGAGGACTTCCTGGAAGAAATTGGCTCTACATTCAGTTCTGGGGACAGAGTAAGAGTCAGCCAGGGGAAGGAATCAAGAGGGTGACTCAGGTGGCAGGAGCAGCCCGGGTAGAGGCCTGGAGGCTTGTGGGGTGGGGACTCGGGGAGACTGCCCTGTGTGGTCCAGGGTGGTGGGTGACCCTGCTTTGAAGGACACTGGAGAGGGCCTAGGGGTGGAGGGCTTTGGAGGAGCTTGGTTTTTACTAGAACTGACACAGAAGAGGCAGTGAAGGGTGTCAGCAGGAAGTGACCCTTAGGAGAGCAGCTCTGCCTGTCCTTTTGAGTCCCACCCCTTCATTCTTTTATTCACAACACACGCAATTCTGAGTGTCTAGGGGAGAGGGGGTGGACCCACAGTAGTAAGCAAAATGTACTTGCTTCTTGAGAGCTTAGCAGTGTCAGAAGTTGACTTAGATTAAAATGTTTTATTAACACAGCAGGGCACCTAATCCAAAGTGCGGAGGTTGGAGGGAAGGAAGACTTCCTTGACAAACAGTTAAAATGAGCCTGGAGGCTAGTGGGAAGTAGCAGCAGGTCACGGGGCCCCTGAGGTCACTGGGGACCTGGTACTGAGGTGAGGATGGACAAGCAGGGTCGGGGGTGGGGCTAGAACTCTACCAGGGAGCCTCTGATGGGTTTGAAGTGGGGGAGATGTAATCAAATTTGTGCTTTGGGAAGGCTGCCTTGGCTGTGTGTGTGTGTGTGTGTGTGTGTGTGTGTGTGTAGCGGGGAAGAGGGGGAGGGTGTCACCAACTGGGAGGGTCATTAGAAGACCATTCACAGGCTCGGAGGCCACCAGTGGGAGAGGGGCGTCGGGACTGCTTGGGGACCGCAGGGGCAGAGTGGATGCCGGGTTTCCTTGTGTGGAGGGCTTGTTAGCGGGGTCGCTCTAGCGACACCTTGTGGCTGGAAGTAAACAGATGGAGGCCGCCAGGTGGACTTACCTCTTCTCTCCTTCCCTGCCTTGTGTGATGATCTTAGCTCTGCCAACATATGGAACAGAAGAGCTAAGTTCCAGAGTAGCCCAGGACTTTGCTGGGCTCGTTCAAGTGAGAGCAGATAGGATTTAGGCTTGTGTTGAGGTCTGTAAGTTAACTTAGCTAGAAACGTCCTGTCTTTTGGATTTTCATAGGGGTAGTAATTCTTGATAAAGATTGCTTTCTTGGTGAGAGGAAATTTAATACAACTGATGTCTTTCTCAAAAAATATCTTATCTTTTAAGAAATTTAATATTCAAAATAATAGGAATATTTTAAAATGATAAACTAAGGCTTTCGTGTAGTTTCTTTGGTTTCTGAGTTGATGTGTAGGTAGACCCTTTGCATTACATAATAGCACATCTTTGACAGTATTTAAAGAGCTGTTAGTGAGCGCCCCCAATTTGAAAGCATCATTAAAGCTTGCTCTGAAATAGTGAAGTCATATAGGTGTATAATCTGCAGCATAGCTCCCTTTATAAAATAATAATAGATTCAAAATTAACAAAGTGGAAAATAATTGATTTTTTTTAAAAAATGAAACATAAACTTTCTTGTGCTATTGTTGCAACTGGAAATTTTGAAAAGAAAAATCCTATTGTAATATCATCTAAGTGAAATACATATATGTCTGTCACATTTGAATAGTAACTGCACAGTGGTTTTTGAAGTCAGGATCATTCCAGCTCAGATACTGGCAGTGATGGTTGCTGGTTTTCAATGGAAGAGCCTAAATTTGCTTTCTTAGCTTTATTCTTTTCTTTTCTTTTCTTTTCTTTTCTTTTCTTTTCTTTTCTTCTCTTTTCTTTTCTTTTCTCTCTCTCTTTTTTTTTTTTGGGGGGGTAGTGCGAGGGTTGAGTAGTGCTGTGCCAGCATGATTTGGGGGCAATTTGTGGGCAGATGTCGTGCAGCAGCAGTGAGATATTTCCATGCATTTTACTTTCCGGACATCACCAGGGAACATGTGTGGTTTGTGCCTGCAGGATGGGATGCTGCAGGACTCCCTGGTCCATCAATGTTATGTCTTGGAGCTGCTCCGGTCAGTGAATGATTTTCTGTGGCTTGGAGCTAATGTGGTCTGATGCAGATGATCAGATGTGTAACTAAAGTACTGTTACTTGAAATAAGAGAAAAGCTAGCAAAAATGTCTCTAAAATACAGGATGAGGGAGGAGAATTGGCTGAGCTGCTTGCAGTGGGGAATATTCTCAGGTGACTCCCTCACTGTGTCTCCTGTCACTATCCCCCACAGCCCTGCATGGCAGTCCTACTGAAGCAACCATGCACTTTCTCAGAAACGCGCTGAATTTCCTTGTGCCTCTGATTGTTCACTTTTTTTTTTGAAAGCACATCTTGCCCTTTGCTTAAATGCCATCCCTGCTAGCCACCACTTACACTCATTCTTCTGGACCTCGTCCATATATAGCTGCTGAATGAAAGAACAAAATGTAGTATCTCCATTTAGTGGAATATTATTCAGACATAAGAGTGAATAAAAAAGAAAAAATAAATAAAGGGGAATATGAAAAAAGCCATCTGCTCTGGGTAGTCCACCCTGACTGCTCAACCCGGCCTTTTCCCTTTGAAACCCCACCCCTTATACCCCACTCTACTATTTTTGATAGTATTTACCACCTTCTAATAAAGTTTAACATTTTCAAAAAAAAAGAGACATGCTGATACCACTTCAACATGGGAAAGCCTTGATAACAGCACGTTAACTGAAAGGAACCAGACACAAACGGCCACATATTGTTGATTTCAGTGATCTTAGAAATGCCCAGAATTGGCTCATGCAGTGGCAGAGAGCAGATGATGGTTGCAAGGGGCTGGGTGGAGGGGGGTTGTGGAGTGACTGCTAGTGACAGGGGTGTTCTATTGGGGTGATGAAGTGTTCTGGAAATAGATGGTGGTGAGGGCTGCACAACCGTGAGTGTGCAGAAGACTGCTGAGCGCTGTCTCTGGGAGTGCTTGTTGTTGGGGCGGCTTTATTTTGTTCTCATCCTGTAATGTGAAGGGTCATCTTGTGCTGAGACCATTCAACTCCTGTGAGTGGTAAGGCTAAGAGACTTTGCAGAGTCATGTTTCTTTTTTCCCCCTTGCTGAGTGTAGGCAAAAATGGTTTAAGCCTGAGAAAGTGCTCCATATGCAGAAATGTCTTTCAGTTTTGGCTGGTGTAAAAATCTTGTGAGCTTTTTAATCATTTAGGACAGTCTGTAGGGGGAAACAGCCTGTGAAGCCTGGGTGAGACTTGGAAGAGCCGCGCTACCCTCCCAGACACGGGTGGGGATTTCACCCCCATTCAGGCAGTGAAGGGCCAAGACCCGTGAGAGGAATTGACAGTCATGAATATTTATGTGTATCCGCTGCTTCATCTTGGATATTAATTTCTAGCTGAGTCATTTTGTGGAGGCAGCCTCATCCTACATCAGGAATTTATAGTATCTGCTCTTTGAGGTGAAGAGCTGACAGACTTGATTATTTAACAGTCTATCTTGTATTGATATCTCAGATTCCTTTGTCAATCGCAAAACAGCAGAAATACAGACGTCCTTTAATGCCGATGTGACCTGGAGCAGGTTTAGTTTCTGTACCTCAGTGACCTTATCTGCGTGTGGGGAAGATGATAACAGTGCTTCCCTCAGAGGGGCTGGTGAGAGGAGACTGAGAAGCACAAATGGAAGACTTACACGAGATGCTCATGAATGACAAAATTTAGTGCTCTCAGCCTGGTGAGGCCTCAGGGGCAGAGATGTCAGAACAGAGCAGTCCTAGCCGGAGTTCGATCCGCATTGGCAGGTTTTATGATCACTATCACCACTGTGGGTTATCAGGTAGTTTTAAGACTTGGTAATATGAATTCATGAATAATGTTAAAGACTAGACAACTCAGATCCGGTTTACATAGTTCTCAAGATTTCCTGTGAGAAATGGATATTTTTTCCCCATCTTAAATCTGAGTGGATTCTCTAAAAAAATTCTGTAGTCCTCCATCTTTTTCCTTTAATTCTCCTTTTTTTTTAATAAAAGTTTTTAAATGGAGTTACTGGGGACTGAACTGAGGGCCTCATGCGTGCTGAGCACATACTCTCTCAACTGAGGTATACTCTCCCCCATAATTTTTTTAAACTTTACTTTCTTAGTATTCAGAGGTTAGAGGCCTCTAATTCTTTTTTTGGAGACTTGTCCATAAACCGGTAAATCTAAAATTAATGGACAAAATTTGGTTTATTAAAAAAATCATTAGAACTTTTATCAATCCATTCAAAAGGAAATGCTTATTGAGTTAAAATGTTTCTCCTTTATGGTGATTTCTAATTTTTGGTCTAGCTTAACTTATTAAAAGTAATCCTCATCATCATAATGACCAAGCTTGCTGTGAGTGGACACCTACCAAAGGCTAAACTGTTTTTCTCATGTTTTACTTCAAAGCAGGTGTTTGACGGTAGGTATCAATGTCTCCTTTTTGCAGCTGAGGGATTGAGAGGTGGGCAGCTTGTCCCAAATCAAATGCAGCTGGCGGTGCCTAGCTCGGTGCTGGAACCCAGGCTGCACAGGATGCATTCTCAATTTCTCCTCTGATCAGCCTCCCGTTGAGTGGTTTCCCGAACTCCTGTGAGTCCATAAATGACCGATTTTGGCGATCTCAGCCTGATGAGGCCTTCAAAGGAGAGACACCAGTGAGAATGTGAGACAGAGCGGCATAAATTAAAATTGTACATTTTCACAAATGTTGCATTCTCAGGTAATGACTTAAATAGTTTATGTTTTCTTTATATCAGTGCTATGTAAGCACTAAAAACAAAACATTAAAAATGATTATAGTGCAAAATAGGAGTGGGCTTTGAAAGTCCAATCATTGCTAATGATGTTGCTTGTTTTTCTCTAGTGGTGCTTATTGACAGAATAATTTACAATGACTGAATTTGTTTTATGTATGTAGTCTTAGTATGGAGGAAAAGTTTGTCAGTGCATATTGAAAGTAAAATCTTTACTCTTTTCTTTCCTGATGATAAATATGTACGTTGTTTCCATGGCTTAAGTATATTTCCTCATTTGTGAAATTTGAGTGATGCCGTTTACCATGTCTGACTGTGAGAGGTAGACGCCTTGTATACAAAGCATCCAAGAGCTGCTTAGTAAAAATGTGCTGTCACAATGACAGATAGTTTAGAAGGATCAACTGTGAATACTAAAGAGGGTGGCTTGTTTCTGATGCATATTCAATATGGATATATATGAATATGGCTTAAAGTAACAAGGATTCAGGGTTTTGTGTGTGTGTGTGCGTGCAGTATGAAGTTTTAATGAAATCTGTATCATTCTATTGAGACAGGGACTAGTTAAATTGACTTAAGCAGACGACCTTGAAGATTATTTACACAGAATGTGTATTGTTACAACTCAGTGTTCATGCTGCCGTGTAACTATACACTCAGACATTTAAATTCGTAGGACTCTGACCAGAAGCATTAAGTTTAGAAAAATCCACATTGATCATTTTCAGGGAATAAGCTTCTCTCTTTTGTGATTAAAGAAAATTTTGATTTATTTTTCTGCACTCTTAATAGGTTTTAAAATATCAAAACATTGATTTGACATGTCAGCTTTTTTAATAGAAAAAAGCTCATGCTGTTTTAATATGTAAATAAATGTTTTTGTATTTCAATACACTTCTATGATTTCCTGGCTCTTTGAGAAGTATTTTGCAAGATACTTAGATTACCTCCTGTTGGAAAAATACAGACATGACTTTTATGAATATAGGCCTAGTACAGGTCTGTTGGTTTTTGCTACAGTGCAAGACATGAGGACTAGGAGAGCAGTATGTGCTACATAAGCTTTTAGTTATCTGATTCTTGTTTCTGATCCACAGGCAATTTTTGTGTTGCACCTTTCCAGGCAACCAGGAAGGCCTTTTAAGCCATAGGTGGCGCTGTTACACCTTCTTACAGTCTTAACTTTCCTGTTTGTAAAGGAAGTCTTAAACAACGTTTTTTGTTTTTTTTTTTTTTTTGATTCCTTTGCTTAGTGCTTCAGGGTAGCACAATGTCCATTATGTCTGACTACCTGGAACTATTATTCTGCTTATGTCTTAGTTTTATTCTATCATCTCGCTGTGAACATTTCAGACTTCCTGTGCAAACAGTTGCAACATCGGACTTTTCTTGCAGTGTTAGAAACCAGTGAGCCGGGATTTTATAAAAGAGCTAGAAGTGGCCTCTGGAGCACCTTAAAGCTGAAAAGTGTACTGAGTTCCCTAAGTATTATCCCCACCGCTGTGTGTCAATGGGTGGTAGGAGATTTGGTACATATACAAAGGGGTGTGGTGTTTTGACTTGGGTTTGTGTGCACGCGCTGCCACTGAGCTACGTGATCCTGAGTCAGTTCTTTCTGAGTTTTTCCCTCGTCTGTGAGATGGGGACACTCATTTCTGCTTTGTAGAATTGTGAGAATTAGAAATTATGTAAAGTGTTTAGCACAGTGTCTATGACAAGAGGGCTCATAATCTTAACTGCTGTTTGGTGTGAAGCCATCATTTGATAGTCTTTGGCAATTACTGAGAAACAGGAAAATAAGAAAAGCTGGTTTTATGATGAAAGATATTTGAGGAGGTTCCATAGTTCCTATACACATAATTTAGCATCAGCAGAGTCAGGACAGTTACACAGTCGCCCTGAACCAATGTTAAGCCACAGAATTTTTGTTACTTCATATATGTTGGGGCTTAAGGGGACCCAATACTTATACACATGTTGTGTCCAGCAGCCAACTGAGAGATGACAAAGAAGAACAGGCAGGCGATAAATGTCTCCTTTATTATTGATGAAGCCACGTTCTCCATGAAATTCAGGGCTGTGGGAGAGTGAGTGTCATGACACTATGTCCCAGAATTAGAGACTTACGCAGTCCCAGGTAACTCTGGTCCACAGCGAGCATTCCCTTGAGAGATTCTGACCCATAATGCACAGGACTGTCTTGCCATGGAACTGAGCATCCCGGCTGCTTCCTAAGGGTGGCCAACACTGGAGGGGAAGGAAAGCTTTCATATGCCCTGCTTGTCTCCCCGGACTCACACCTCAATCTGTTAGTGTGAGGAGGGCTAGCCGTGGGCCAGTGGTCAGGGGTGTGAAGGGAGAAGCAGTCTCCCATGGACCAGAGGAGTGGGGAGGAGGGAATCCCCCCTCAGATTAAACAGGTGGTGGCTTGAAACAGAAGGGTGCTCCTCAAGAGTTTATAAGAGGGGAAATAAGGATTTCCTTTGGGACTCAGAATAGTCATGAAACACAGAAGATGATTAGATGGGAGACTTGTAAATCACTTTCTTATTAAATTGAAATTTGTTGGGCACCAAAAATGTGCTACATTCTTTTCTGAGAGTTTTACAGAAATGAATCCTCCAATTTTCACAACAAGTGAGTAAGAAAGATTTGATTGTTATCCCAGGTTTACAGTGTGGAAATTGAGGCACACAGAGGGTAAGTAATTTGGCCAAGGTAACAGAGCTAGTAAGTGGCAGAGCTGGGATTTAAATCCTGGCTATCTGGTTTCCAGGCTCCCAGGGATGGGCTTTGGGTGTTTACAGGTATCTGCATCCCTGGATCTCTGTACCTCTGCATCAGTTAGACCAGAAAGGACAGGGAAAGTGGAGTTATACAGGTACTCACAGTCGTGTTTCAGCCACTGTCCATGGAGTGTGCCCCGTGATTGGCATTAATTGTTTTCCAGGCAGTAGATCTGTTCTTATAACAGAAATTTAGTCCATTGAGTTAATCTAGAAACCCTTCCTGCTCTGCTTCTGTCCACGCTTGCCATGTGACTGCCTGCCCGAGATTGGGCCGTGGAGGAGAATCTGTACTCATGGTTGAACTCTGATATTTCAATCTGGTTTGTAGTTTCACATCTCCTGTTACATTAATAAATTGAATTTCTGGTTTTCTTGCATCAGTGTGTCATAAGTTTGCTTAATGTGAAACCAGTCCATGGGAGCCGAGGGGTGCTGACGGTATAATTTCTGAGCATGTGGCATTTCTACCCGTGCAGAAATGGCTGGAGGATGTCCACCTTCCTCACTGATTTCTCCCAGCAGCAGGGTCCTCTCCCACCCCCGGATGTGAGGATGGGATCTCTCTGAGTAGGCCATTCAGAGGCCGAGTCCACCAATCAGATGAAGTACCTGGAAGTGGGTTTAATAGAAGAAAAGGGCTTCCAGGTAGTCCGATGGGCTGTTTGAGTCCGTTTGGTGAAAAGATGTCCACTGTCTGTGGTTGAGCTGCTTCTTTGCTGTTTAAAAGTCTGTATTACATGAAGGGATTTTAAAAAGCAGAAAGGTGTGATTTCAGGTGGTACATCCGCACCGGTGAGTAGTGCTGGATGACCGCCTGTGTGAGGAATAGACAGAGTCTTACAAACTTCATAAAACAGCTTTTAAAGCTCTTCCATCTGAGTGCACTTCGTATGGGGTCCAGTTCATGACTGGTCGCGCTGAGAGGGCACGTAACTGATGATGGCAGAAAGGACACGGAGGCATCAAAAACGTCCCAGACATGTTCTGTGTTTAGAGGATGGGGCACAGAGTAATATATTTGAGCCGGTTTTTCATTGAACACTTTTGAGTATTTTCTAGGACTCCCCAATCCCCCATGGTTCCATGCAGCTGGGTGTCCCCTCAGTGCAGCTCTGTCAGCGCTTGCCCTGGGCTGACGCGGTGTCACGGGGAGCAGGACGGTCAGTGTCCCCGGCTCCTCCGAGCTCCGTCTCCTCATCCGCAGAGCCGGGTTTCTCATCCGTGTCTACTTAGTAGGATTGCTGAGAATCACACGTGATGGTTGTCAGGTGTGATTTGTGGTTGTCTCTGTGATTGGCGTATAGTCAATATTTGATAGAAACACTTGTTTTTTATTATAATTGTGGCTCCTAGATTGCAGTGGTTTTTAGTCTGCATTTATTTTTTTATATAAATTTATTCTTATTTTTAAGTAAGCACTTGTATTTATTTATTTTCATGAAGGTACAGGGGATTGATGCCAGGAACATGTGTGTGCACAACAGGTGCTCTACAATGGAGTAATACCCACCCTCCTTGTCTGCACTTAAAAATAAATATTTCAATACACAAAATATTTCTTAAACACCATCATGGGTCCTATTTTCTGCATAGACAATTGAATACATATGCCATCTCAATAAGAATAAATGTCATAGGGACATACCTTTCTAAATCTGTTTACGTGTTTTAAAACGATCATAGCTAGTGAAAAACACGAGTCTTGGATCCACTACTTCTTAGGGTCTGCTTTGCCATCATGGGGAATTACATTCTACAGAGAAGGCTAATTGGATCTCATTGATATTTGGATGATTTTGCAATGTTCAAGGCTTTCAAAAGCTGACCGTTTTGTATTTTAAACTAACTACAAAGTTATCTTCTAGAAGTTGTAAGTCCTTAGCTTGTGAAGTGCCCAGTAATTCAGTTTGTATATGTCTGTGTCACTGTGAACGTGTATGTGTGTGATTTCAGGAATGTAGCAATAAGTTCCATATAGCCTTCTGAAATCTTTCTCCTCCAGTTCAAGGTGTAGGTATATATTTACACAAATAAATTGATACTCTTTTGTGATTTGGCATATTGGTGGGAATAAGAGGTTCTCATAATTGTTTCAGAAGGGTTGTGGAGCATGAGCTTAGAAAATGGGAGGAGATAGAGGCAGGGAGGTTCTTTAAGCTTTGTGCAAGATGAGAAACAGTAGCTTTTCTTTTTTCTTCTAAAGCAAACTGGCACTGAATTGTAACATACTAATACTCAGAATTGCTTTTCTGATCAGAGACAAGTGCCTCAGATTTTTCAAGGCAACATGAATGATGAAATGTGTTTTAGCAGTTATCTTTAAAAGTAGTTTTATTTTTCAAGTATAAGTCTATAGACTGTTCTTTTTTTCCAGCTGTACAAGAATTTCTCATTGATCCAGGTACGTGATCAATGTGTTTAGTTTCTTTGGGTTATTTATTTTTTTTAAGTGCTTGATTCATTCTGGTGTGAATGAATGTTTAAAATTTCTGGATTTTGATCTTTAAAACTTGCTGATTTATCAGAACTGCAAAAAACCTGATGTTTGTTCCTTGTTTGGTGGGGCAACCTATTGATTTATGTTGTCTGTTATAGAGGGAAATTCTTCCTCTAGCCTGTAGATAATTAAGTGAATGGTTTGCAGTGTGCCTTAAAAATTATTTGAATGCATTGAGCATGTTTGTCCAGTGAATTTTGGATTGAGTCATAATAATGACTTTGCTTTGATTCTGTGGCTTTTGTCCTCTCCACAAGAATTTGAATTCTCTGTTGCATTTTGTATTCGTGTTCTTAACAGGGGAAGGAATTTTGCATTTTTTACAGAGGTGGGTTTTCCTATCCCCTCTGAATTCCTTCTGTAATTGATACAGCGAAAATCTGTTATTGCAGTGCTTAATTATTTCATAAAAAATTTTTTGGCTTAATCAGAAACAATGACAAAGAATGATAATAAAAAATATGAAAACCTTCCTTCCTTTGAAGAATAGAAATGAGGTGGTCAGGCTCACGCATGCTTTGTACCTGACACACTTACTCTCATGTCATTGTGTATCATGAGTCGGAGATGGAGTTGCTTCAGGTTTATAGATTTTTGTTTTAACATTTGTGTTGAATTCATTCTCTAGGCATGATGATTCCTGTTGCCTTTGTGGAAAGTGTAGATGAAGGGAAACAAATGCTTTGTTTTGTTTTCAGGAGGCCTGAGATGCTGATGAGAAAAGAGTAGAGGGTGGGCTGAGGAAAATAGTGATAGACCCTCACCTCCAGGCTGAAATTGATGAACAAAGAAATCAATTAAGTGTATTGGTATTTGACTAATAGAAGTCAGACAGCCCAGACTGTCTAGTTATGCTCAAAGGAAAGTACTGAATTCACCTGCAGAATTAGGTGCTTTACCATGTAGAAGCAGCTTAGAGCAATCAGAAAAATCAGTCTTATGATGAGATATAAAAAGAATATAATATCTTTTATTTCTGAAACTTTTCTACATTAAGTTGTGTAGAGCTAAAATTAAGTTTCAAGCACCAGGAGTTAAGAGTTTAGGTGGTTCTGTGGGATCGTTATTCAGGGATGTGTCTAGACCCTGCTGGAGTGGCCGAAGCTGGCAGGAAAAGATCCAGAGCCAGGATTTGTCATCCTAGGATGTCCTCCATAATGGTTCCATGTGGGAGCCTATGATTGAGTTAACAAGTTGTAACACATCCCAGCCGCCTGTCAACTTTAAGAAAAAAAAAGTGCTTATTAACTGCTTTAAAGCAAACACCTGTGCATCCTCACTCCTGTCTCCTTGCCATAAAAAGCAGAGACAATGCCTTGCTTGCATATTTGAGGTTATAGATAGCACACTGCTTATTGCACAGCAATGACCCAGGCCCTCAGCTATAAACGCCAGGCCTGCGTGGTGTTAGATAGTCTATTATCCCCAAAACAGGGACCAGGCTGGTCTGGTGGTCTGCTTTGTAATGAACATGTCTAAAAAATGTATCTTGTTCCCCTCAGCCCATGACTTCCCTAAAGGTAAACTAAGCCTTAGTACTCATGGTGGAGTCTACAATCTCTGTCTCATCCTTTCTTTCCCCAAGTTCCTGCCTACTATCTCACAACTGTTATTGACTTTTTACTTTGATTATACACAATAAATATGGGAGCATTTGAGAGACTCGTGGATTTGGCTCCCTAATCCCTCTCGCTTTCTTTCCTTTTTCCGCAGTCTTGAGAAATTCATTCCGTGTCGGTAAGACTTCCGCCAGCCAGAACCCACAGTTCCAGGTGAGAAGGATGCAGGCTTTATCCCTCCTACCCGAGGGAGAGAGAGGAGATAATTGAGATATGCTCCCCTGTGGTCCCTTCCTGCCCCAGGGCCACTCCAGTTCACCTGCAGCCTTCTGGCCTCTGCTCACAGGGCCTCTGTCCCAGGATTGACCGCAGCCTTTTATTCCCTTGTCAACATTCCCTGTGCCTTTCAGAGGTTGCTCTCTTCTCTGCAGTTCAACCCTGGCAGATGTGATGGTGGTCAGCGTGCTGATGGGCAGTTACTTGGGGACTCCCAGGAGCCATGCTGATTCTCCTGAGTCATTCGGGGTTACAGAACTGTCAAGCACTGCAGGAAGCCCATTCACGTGAGTTCAACACAGCATTACATCACTTTCATTTTATTTTTGAATTTTCAGTGGAGAAATTATTTGTAGCACACTGTTCCAGATTTTAGGCCGCCTGCTTTCCTCACCACCATTTCCTTGTTGGCTCTGGTGCTTGTTTTAAGAACCAGGTTTCTTCTCTGGTCATTTGTAGCAGCTGGGCTTGCCGAATCCTTGATTTGCATTTGAAGCAGAATGCTTCTTCGTGATGTCAAACTGATTTTCCTTGTCATGTCTGAATATTTCTTGTACACTCAGCAACAGTTTCAAGTGAAATGCTCTTGTCCAATTTCGGTTAACTAATATTTGCTGATCTCCTGCTTTCATGCTGAGGGCAGTTTCTTCTTCCTGTAATAAATGTTAGCAATTTGCATTTACTATGGAAGGTACTAATCCGAGGTGCTTTTGTTCTTAACAGTTTTAATACAAATCACCCATTAAAATGTACAGCGGATTTTACTCTATGCCCAGAAATGTGCATCCCAGTCAATCTTAGAATATTTTCTTCCCCCCAACAGGAAACCCAGTACGCATAAGCAGACATTATCAACTTCCCCATCCTCCCCAAGCCCCAGGGAGCCACTCTTCTGTCTCTGTGGATTTGCCTGTGCTGAACATTTCATGCAAATCGAGTCACTTCATGTAAGTGGAACCGTCTATTTTGACTGACTTCTTTCACACTGAGTAACGTTTTCAATGTTTGTCCACGTTGTGGCCTGGGTCAGTACTCTATGCTTTGCTATTGCTGAATAATATTTCACTGTATGGCTGGGCCCCTTTGTTTACCCATTCATCACGTGATAGACATTTGGGTTGTTTCTGTTTTTTGGCTCTGAAAATTAATGGCGAAAAGTAGTGGTGAATATTCCTGTAGGAGTTTTTATGTTAACATTTGTTTTCAGTTCTCTTACTTGTGTGCCCAGGAAGCAGAATTGCTGGATCATTCAGAAGCCAAATGTTCAACTCTCTGAGGACGTGCCAGGATGTTTTCCAAAGTGGTCACGCTGTGTTACATCCTCACCAGCAATGGCTGCGGGCTCCGCTTCCTCTGTGTCCTCATTAGTGCTTGTTAATCTTTTTTTGATTTTAACCTATTGTAGTGAATGTGAAGCGGTTTCTCCTAGTTGTTTTGACTTGATTTCCTTTAGAGCTAATGTTATTGAACACCGTTTCATTGTGCTTATTGGCCATTTGTATATTTTCCTTGAAAAATATCTTTTCAGATTCTTTTTTCATTTTTTAATTGAGTTGCCTTTTTATTGTTGAGCTGTGGAATTTTTTTTTTTGATACACAAATTCCTTATCAGATAAATGATTTGAAAAAATTTTCTCCTGAGTGTTGTTTTTTCACTTTCTGGATGGTGTTTTTTGAAGCAAAGTTTTAAAGTTTAATGAACTCCAATTTATCTCTGTTTTCATTTTTCCTTGTGCTTTTGGGGTAATATTTAATATCTGATGTATTTTATTAAAACTTGTATATATAAAATAACTTAATTCTTAGGACCGTTCTAGGAGATGGGTGCGGTTGTTGTCCCCAGTCTATGCATCGGAGACTGAGATGCAGAGAATTTGACTGACATATTAGTGTCAAAGCTACCCAGTGCTGTGGGAATTCAGACCCTCATGTTTTTCCCTAGCATCTGAGCTCAACACCACCATGCTCCAATCTTTCCAGGAAACGTTAATGAAAAAATCTTTACTTTTTTGATTTCTTGTTAGATTTTTTTCTTATTGGGGACCTCAAATTCTCATTTTCTTTTCGGATATCAGTGTCGATTTATTTTAGGTCTCATGTAGGGAGAAGCATTGCTATCAGTTAACTTCTTTATTACTCACTCTCCAGTGATGATTGTTGCTAGTTGATCTAATCAAGTCATGCTTAAGTCTTTCCTGCTCATGACACTAACAGCAGAGTCATGACTTATAGAATGCTCAAAGAAGAAAGTACTTGATTGATTTTATTTTGCCAACCAATCAAACCAATCAAATTAAACCCCGGTGTTGACACAGACTATAAGCCCTCCAAAATAGGGTCACTGTCTTCATTGTGTTTCATTTGTTGGGTCACAGTGTCTGGATAGTGCCTTGCTGTCCAGCAGTTTTGTGAGGATACGGTGCTCGTGAATCATTGTAAGGACAGAATTTTGACAACAGACTGTGTTGTTCATTTCACGACGGAAAAGGTAATATAGAATTACTGTTCAGATCTGTTTTAAAATTAAGCTTTGAATTTTGAGAATAGTTCGAGAATCCATACAAAGCTCTTTTTCACTAATTTTAGATCTATCTTAGACACATTATGTTTACATAGCAGAGTAACTTATCAAGTAGATTTGACAAAGGAGTGTTATATTGATTATTTGTTTTAGTTGAAATATTCTACCAGGGATAAAGTCATAAGTGCCCATAAATGAACAAATATATTTGTATTTAAATGCAACATGGGAGCAGACTACATATGTTTCTATATAATATATATGACTGTGTGTTTTAATCTTTCTGTCAGTGTTTTAATAGTTTTTCAGCAATTTTGTAACTTTAGAATTCTTCTATGGAAATCACCCCCAATTCTAGTGCAGTTTGTACTGTGTATCCTGTCTTATGCATGGGATTCCACTGTCCCCTCAGTGAGGAATTTCCTCTCCTATTGTGTTAGGAGCAGAGTTAAAGGAACTGTGATTTCTAGGCCTTTGCTCTCCATGTGTTTGCAGTTGGCTCTCAGTCACGATTTTCCCTTTCCAGAGTTTTCATTGTTAAATTAGAATTTCTGAAAATAACTATTAATATGTTGCATTGGTCTCCCTAGAAACTTGACGTCTTTGTGCTTTTCAGTTTTCAATTTATGAAAAATGCAAATGCACTCTTGTTTTTAAGTTGTCCTTTTTCAATATATATTTATCTCTTAATTGATAGAATAATTTTTCCCAATGAATGAATTGGTGTGCATGTTTTAAAGGATAACTTACTTTTTATTTTTCTTATTGTAACAGTAATATTCATTGTAGAGAATTTAGTAAATAAGGATTAACACAGTAATAACTTCACAATGGCCTCTAATCTCACCTGGAGATACAGTTGTAAGGTTTGAAATTGAGAATTATAAGTCCTCTCAAATTTTTCTTTTTCAAGTACGTATAGGTTACTGAGATCCTTGAATTCCCATATGAATTGTAGCAGCAGATAGTCAGTTTCTGCAGAGGAGCCCGCTGGGATTGTGATCGAGACCACGTTGAATATACGGATCGCTCTGGGGAGCACTGCCATTCCAAGAGCACTTTCTTTTGATAGGGGAATGAGTGTGGAGTGTCTGTCCTGGTATTTAGGTCTTCTTTAACTTTTTTTTTCAACAATGCTTTGAGTTTACAGAGTATTATTTTACTTTAATTATCTTTGCCTTTATATTGAGGACAAGTGTGCAAGGTACTGGGATCAGAAGTGTATTTGAGCCCCGCAATTTGCTGCCACCATGGACGCTGCGCTCTTGCTTCACCCGCTGTACAATCTTGCACAGAATACGACCTCAGTAACTCTCTCTTGAATGAATGATTATATGATTGTTGGATGATGCTTGAGAGTCCTTGTGATGATTTTTTTCCCCAGCCTTTCCCCAGTTCTTAACTATGCCCTTTCTCTTCCTAAACTCCAGCCTGCGTTTCAGCCTGCCTGTGGCATTGATTTTCCTTGTCTGTGGACTCTTCCTTTCACTGGTTCCCGATAATGTTACATGTGGGCTGTGGAAACTTGCTAGATGTCAAGAAAGAGCTAATCCATTGTAGGCCAGTATTTTTAGAGTTTGTTATTGTTTTATTGATTGAAATTAAATGAGGCTGCCCCCTGAGCCCTCCCATGAGCACTTTTGACCTTCCTACAGCTGATACTGCTCTAGTTGCTGCATGTGCCCTTTCCCCAGCCTTGATTTTGTAATTGAATAAGTCACCATCACTGGAGCCCTCTCTTTAAAAGATAAAGAGAACATATGCTCCTTTTCCCTGTTTGGGGACTTCAATGAGATGAGATCCCAGATAAAGAATGGAGCCCCACCTCTTTCTGACCCCCGCTGTTTCCGTTCCTTTCTTCAGGGGAAAAGAGTACAATTCAACAGTATAAAGATTGATTGTGAGCTAATGAGATAGACAAGACAACCGATCATTTATTAAATAACCTTTCATGATAGAAACAAATGTATTATACACACAAACAGCACACAAAGCACTGTAGTACCATGGTTACAATCGTGGGTCCGAGTTCGTGTCCTGCTCTGGAGAGACCAGTCCTGTGAGATGGAGAACTGGTAAGTCGGCTTAGCCTCTCCAGAACTGGTTTTCTGTCCTGCAGAGACGGGGTTCGCTAGGCGTCCCCCCCGTAGAGGTGCTGTGGGGTGTAAATGACGCGCGTGGGCAGCCTGAGCACAGCTGCTCATTCCTCGTAAGTGCAGGGTAGCATAGCTTTTGCGGTGATGGCTTTATGACCGCCCCATGTAGACTGTCAGTGCTCTGAAGGGATGCCTTGTGGTTTGGAGATGGGATTCTCACTTCTGTAAATACCCAA
The DNA here is from genome assembly GCF_048564905.1 of Vicugna pacos. Classification (NCBI taxonomy): domain Eukaryota; kingdom Metazoa; phylum Chordata; class Mammalia; order Artiodactyla; family Camelidae; genus Vicugna; species Vicugna pacos. Next base: position 75,996,356 of record NW_027328740.1, on the reverse strand, counting down.
GTATAGTGTTATTGGGTCCTGCTGATTTCAGTCTATTCTTTAGAAAGTACATATTGTAGATATATTTTTCAAGCATGCGTGCTTTTTTTCTTTTACTATTTAAAGTTCTACCCTCTCATCTCTTGGTGTTACTTTTCATGGAATCCAGGAAACAGTCCTAAGCTACCTGCCTCTTCACACTTTTCCGTGGTGGTTTCCTTCCCTGATTAGAAGAGGGTTTTGCATAGGAAATTTTATTTGTTCCCCTTTTCTTGGAGTCTCTCTCTCTGTCTGCCCATCTCTCACCTCTCAATCTGTCCATTTCTCAACCCACTGCTTCTTCTGACATGTTCCAAAACGCATTTCAGGTAGCTTACAGAAGAACAGATACCAAATAAACAGGTGAGAAAATGGGGCCCAGTTCAGACAGTGAGGCTAGGAGGCGAGCCTGTGTGAGGGTTGCAGGCGTGAGACACATGCCTCTGCCATGTGACTTATAAGATCGACAGCAGCAGTGTGCTTCAAGCTCCCAGCAGACACAGGGAAGCAGGATTTGAGGGAGATGCTTACTGGCTGTGAAATAAATAAGTGACTTAGGAGAAGCCCAGCCTTTCCAGCTACTAAGGCTTAGGAGAATATTTTGAGTGTCTTCCAAAATCAGAGTATGGCATCTTTTCTTTTTTCAGAGTTCTATGTATAGTTGGTTACATTCTATACCTGGAAATTTCTCCAAAACTGCTTCCCACGTGAGTCCCATGGCTCGGGGATTGGGTGGTTCTGCTCATTGATGGGGGTTGGCCAGAAACAGAAAATGAGAGCCTCAAAGGGGCCTGGGATTTGTCAGTTATGTTTTGTCAGTGCTGTAGGGTTCAAGAAATGCTTTCACCGTTTCTCTCCATCTGAGGCGGCAGCGTAATCTCTTACCAGCATCAGGAGCTCAGGGCCACGGGATGGTGGGGGCTGACTGCATTGCCGTCAAGACAGCTGAGCTAGTCACTGCAGGTGTGGTTCTTTTACATACTGCATTTCATGTTCTTTACTAGAATGTTTCAACAGGGAGTTAATTAACTGAGTTAATTAACATTTAATAAATATGATCTTTGTTGAAAAGACAGTTATAGGCAGAATATAAGCTGTGAAGTCTTTAAAAACGGTTTCATTACTGAAATTTCATTTGGGGAGATACATGGTTTATCTTATATATGGCTCTCTTTTAAAGTAACAAAGAAGCAAGACAGAAAAGGCAGAGGATGATTTCTGTTCTTCCTCTCGGCTTGCAGGTGCCCTCACCCCCAGTAGCATCAATCAAGACACCAGCACTGACACTGGCCGTGCTCAGAACTGCCTCAGCCCTGAAGACACTGCTGACAAATAGAAGGGGGCCACGCCCTGTTACAGCAGGTGCTCTCACTTTGTGGGTCCTTATGTAACTGCGTGGTGTTAATCAGGATCGCCCGTCCTACATTGTGTGATGCTGCTGCTTTGTCTCCTAGTTACTTGTTTCTCTAAGTATTCTTGTATTATTCTCCAATGCATAGTACTACACACCTAAAAATGCTTTTTTTCAGATGAAAAAGAATGTGCATTTAAAATAATAACTCTGAAAAAGGGGGCAAAAAAGGCTATCCTTGTCCCGCTATTCAAAGATAATAATTAACACGTTAACGTATATTTTCATCAGTGTGGATCACCTCTGTCATAAAAAACCAGAGAGCACTCTGTGACTGTTTACTGTGTGGACACCTCCATTTTCCATTCGGCTTTTTATATGTTTTTCTACAATATTCTATCTCTTCTGGCATGATTTTTGATGACCAGTATAGCATTCTGTCTTGTGGAGGCATTGTCCATTTTACTTCGGACTTAAATAAACTTTTAAATTCCAAGTATACTTAACTGAAATACTGAAAAGAGAACTGTGGTGGTAGAGGAAGGCCCTACCTCCCTTCCCCTTATTTCCGAAGAGTAAAAACTGTTGAAAATTTGATATATATGTTTCATGACCTTTATGCCTATGACATACATATATACACACATATGAGAATTCCATGTATACGTGTGTGTATATATGCTTTATTTAAAAATGAGACCATACTATATGTTTTTCTGCAGCTCGCTTTAATCACTCAGGTGTATATCATAGACGTCCTCCCACTCCAGACTCACACGGTCCTTTCAGATAGAGTGGAGGGGTCTCCTGATTTGCGGGTGTGGTCTCTTTCCCACGCACACCTTTGGTGAGAGAATGCTGTGGACAAGGCCCTGGACCACGGCGAAACGCCGGCTCCCTCATTGCTCGCAGCTCGTCGTGATTTAACGCATCATTGTCTTGATGGTGGACAGTTAAGTTTTCTCCATTTTCCACTGTCAGAAAGGATATTTGACTGGCATCCTTCTTGTACAGACATTCCTGTGATCTTTTATGAGTATTCCTTTAGTTAAGGCTTCTGGAAATTTAGTCCCTGGATGTGACATTTACATTCATCACAGACTCCATTCAAGTAACTCTAGAAATTCCTTCCATAGGGGAATGAAAAGATGCACAATTACTTATGTAACCAATTCTCTATTGCTGGATATGATTTCACTTCAGTTTTTCTTCCCACCATTGTAAACAGTGCTGTGTAAATGCCCTGATGGGTACATCTTTTTGGACTAAATTTGTTTTTTCCTAGAGGAAACGATTCGTAGAAGTGGTGTTGAGTCAGTGTGTACGTACGTTTTTCGGAGTTTACATATCCATTGACATGTCGTCCTCTGAAAATGTCGCTCATGGTTTCTTCTCCCACAGATGGACACTAGATAGAATATCTTTTAAAAATATTTGCCAATATGATGAGCAAAAGTGCTTTTTCATTGTTTTAGTTTGCATTTGATGACCAGTGAGGTATTGAGCATTTTTCACTCATTAGCCATTTGACTTTTTTAAAATGAATGATTCCTTTTATCCTTTGCACACATTTAAGTGGGGGAGCTTCTTGTTGCTTTGTGACAGCTCTTTGTATGTTATGAACATTAACTTCTTGTCTTCAACAACATGTATCACAGAGCTTTTTCTTGTCATTTCTTGCCTTTCACTTTGTTTAGGAGGATTTTAATTTTGGTAGTGTCTCAAAATATTCTTATGAAAATAAATGTATTCCTTATGTGTTTTATCTTTGAAATTATTCTTAAAAATAATTTCTTATACTGGAATAAATCTCCTCTGTAGGATTTTTTTAATCTCTAAGATGGAGATGATAATAGTACTTGTTAATGTAAGGGTAAGTTGAGTTAATAAGAGCAAAGTGTTGTATTTGCTGTTATTAGTACTTTTTTATATTTACATCACTGTCTGTAAATTATCTTGTGGTCCTTATGAGAGGAATAGTATTTATTCTTTCTAGGTGATTGTCTGATTGTCTCAGGACAATTACTGAAGTCATACTTTTCTCTTTGATTTGAAATCCCACCTTTACAAAATACTTATGTACACTAGAGTCTCTTTTTGAGCTCATGGTTCCCTTCTGTCAATCTGCCTTTCTTACTCCAGCACCATACCTTACATATTGTAAAAATTTATTTAATAATTGGCAGTCTGAATTTTTTTTCATTCTTTTCTTCCATCCCAAATTTTCTTGTCTAGTATTATGATTTTATTATTCCTGAAGAATTCCAAAATATTTTGTTCAAGTTAAAAAAAAATCAGATTGGAGTTGTCATGGGAGTTTTCAGTAAGTTTTGAATTATTCTGATGAGAACTTACATCTTTACAAAACTGCTTTCCTCCATGCAATTTGTTGATGTCTCTACATTCTCACCTCTTACTTTACCCCTCAGTACAGCCCTGAAGTTTCTCCATTTAGAACATGGGCATTATTTTTTAACTTATTCCAGATTATTGTTTATGTTTTTGTCAATTTTGTAAGTGAAAATTTTTTGCTATTATATTTTTAAACGCTTAAAACTGAAATTTAGAAAGGAAGATTCGGTTTGTAAATACTCACTTTGTAATTTGTCATTTAAAATTGTAAGTATTAAGTAGTTGTTCCAGAATCCTTTCTTTTTTGTTTTTAAAAATTTGTGTCGAAGATTCTCAAAATGTTCATAGCTAAGTAGTATAGGTGGGGAGACAGATGGAGAGAGGTAGTGTGGCTCATGTACAAACTGTGAGCAGTTTCATGGCTGCCTTTAGGCTGGAGAAACCACAGAAGAGCCCAGGTTAGACAAGGAATGGCTTTGTATGCACTTGAAAGCCAGCTTTCCTGCCTGTATGGTGAAGCCTGGTGGGCGTGGCAGGTAGATGATCAAGGTCTGATCAAGGTCATTTGCTGCACAGAGCGCTGTGTCTGTGAGAAATGGTGACCATTGCCATGGCAAATGCTTGGTGCCAGGAACAATGCAGGGGAGCTGGGGAGCCTGTGTTAAGGATTTTCCAGTCCTGGGAGTGGGAAGATCAGACTCTGCATTCAGATCTGAGTTTGAATTAATCCTCTTTAGTTTACTGGACCTCTGACTTTTGTCAAGTTATGTATCCTGTTTGAACTCCTGCTTTGTTGTCTCTCAAAACAGAAGAATTACAGCCTGCTGCTAGAGTGTTTGATCAGGGTAAATGATTTGTGTCTGTAAGATGCCACGTAGTCACAAGCTCAGTGAGCAATGAGCTGTCCCCTCTTCTCCTGCAACTCAGTGCTCGATAAGTCATCAGCAGAAAGCGAGTCCCTAATTTGTATGTGGTGCAAGGAAGAACAAAACTAACGTCTTGCCTTTCCCTGGCAGTATTCTTACTTCTTTGCTTCATGTACCTCTTTCCTCCTTCACTCTCCCCTTTCACCTCCTCCACCAAGAGCCCGAGACTCTTTCAGAACACTAGATTCAAATTATTTAAATGTTGGCTCATTCCCATGAAATGACAGTGACTTAAAAAAACTGTACATATCCCAGAATTCATTGTGTTTGATTTACACACACACACGTGCACACACACACACACACACATCAGGCTACCTCCCATTTGCTGAGGGAGAAGGGCCACTTTTTCTGAGTTTTCATTTACTCAGCGTGAGAGCAGTCTCTTAAGCAGAATTTCACCTGGCTTCGTGCATGGTTTTTTAAATTGGATTTCTGCTTTTTGTCCATAAAAATATTCTCCTATTAGAAGACAGGAAGTGGAGACATAGATATTCTGCTGAGATATTGGTGTTATCATATTTGAGTTTTAATGGACATAAGGCGGCATAGAGTCATACATTATTATGGATGAGAATCCATGATGATGTAACTTGGACAAGAATCTGGGTCTCCTGCCATCGTGTCCACGCGGGTGAAGAGGCAACTGGGTGGGGGATGGCAGGGAAACTTCTTGCTTGAGTTCCAGGTTCTTGTTAGTTTTCATTGCTCAGCTGCCTTTAGTTTATGTCCATGAGGCCTCTCATGGGAAGGTCACTATGTCCTGAGAGACTGAGTTACTAATCAGCAGAAAGCTCTGGACCCACTCATATTTTCCAGAGTTTTTCTGCTGACCTGCTGACACTTTATATAAATGAGACCTAACAAACTACTGGATATAAAATCCTTATTGTTATCATTTGCCCTCGAGTTCCATAGGAATGGGGTGCTGTCTCAGGCTGTCTAAGGCTAGATCTGAACAAAGATAGGGTGATAGGCTCTGCTGCTGGACCCTCCCCAGTCAAATGGGATTTCCACCTTAGTTTTTAGAATCAGGCAGATGAGTTCAAATCTTGTCTTTACCAGTTATTAGCTTTGTGACCTTGGGGAAATAACTACTTTTTTGGTTCCAATTTTCTTTATCTGTAAATAAGTTCAGTATTTATTTTAGGGTTTTTGTTTTAGAATTGAATGTGCTAATTCCCTAATTTATTCCTCAAATACTGATCACATGGTTCTATGCTGGTGCCTTAGTAGTTGATTGCTAAGGGACTCAACAGTGAGAATGGGGATGGGGCCCCCTGGATCATACAGCTTATATTCCAGGATATGCTTGTAAAAGACAAGATTGCAGTGGATTTTTAGTAAATGTCCATTCCTTTCCTAATCCCCATTGATTGTGTGTATATCTTTATACTAATATATGAACAATTTTTTTTGCAGTTTAAATCTCTTTGTAGTATTTAAAGAATGTAGCTATAACAAAAATACGTGAAATAAAATGACTTGACTTTTATTTTCCTTTCAATAAGCAAAACAAAATAAAATAGAAAAGAAAAGAAAAAGTATTGAAGGAGTAGAAATAATTTTATTTCCGTGGAATCAACTCCCTATGTTAGGTTTTTCCATTGTGTTGTTCAACATCATATAAAATTGACAGGTTGTGACTTCAGTGTTGATAGCTAGGTGAGTATAGTTTCTTTTTGTGGTTGTCTTTGATGAATTATTTGCACTAGATCATAAATGATGTGCATGTTACATATTGGAAACGAGGAAACATTGGAGACATACTACCTCCAATGCAGTCATTTTGTTACCGAGTCCAAACTCGTTCTGCTCGCCGCATGACAGGCCAATAAACCGGGAGATGAGGTGTTGGAGCAAGGAATAGTGACTTCACTTGCAATGCTGGCAGACCCAGAAGACGGCAGACTGATGTCCTGGAGAACTATCTTCCCCAAGTAAGAATTCAGTCTCCTTTTATACTAAAAAGGGGGGGGTTGTGGTTGGTTGTTGCATACTTCTTGCTTTATGAATTGTTTGTCCTTTGAATCCGCTGTTCTTGCAGCTGTCCATGTGGATCAAATCATGGTACCCCTGTAAAACCTCCAAAAAAACAAAGGCTATTCTCTATTATGCAACTTGCCATCTCTACAGAAGTGCAGATGAGCTAACATTTTTAAAGATCAGGGCCAGGAGAATAGGCTTTCCTGCAGATTTCAGGCTAAAGGCAACTTTCTTTTTCAAATGGTGCAGAGCTACCAAGTCTGAGCCTAGGAAACAGGGCACAGGTTTAAACTCAAAGGAACAGATTTAACATAGGGTAAAAACTGTTACATTTTATTACAATTCCGTTTCCAGCTTCATAGATAATATTAGTAAGAAATATGAGCAATTTTGTATTTTTGCTTCTTAATAACCGATAAGTGTACCAACTATATTTTGTGAGCAGGGATGCTGTGCAGGCATTGGGGTGACAGCAAACTCTTGTAGGGGGTGGCCGACCCTGCAACATCTCTGATGCCCCGTGAGTGTTGGTGAGGGTCCCCGTAGCCAGGGGCTCTCTTCAGGAACCAGCATATGGGCATTGACCTCTGGAGACCTCTTTTTCGGCTGCAGGAATTTTTTCAGATATTGAGATTGAAAAATCACTCCAGCTGGGAATAATTAGGGAAAAAAAAGAAAAGGAAAAGGGTTTGGAGTAGAGTAGAAGAGTAGGACTTAAGATCACGGAGCCTGAGTGCTTGGCAGCGGGGCCTCGGGAGAGAGGGGAGCAGAGGTGGGGAGGGGCCTGGCTCCGGAACCAGCTCCTGTAATTGTCCCTGCACGCAAGCCACATAGCTTTAAATTGGCCTGGGCCACCTCTCTGGGCTGGATATCACCCTGGGCAGAACCGTGGTATCTGTAAAGTAAAATGACTTCACAACTATTGCACAGAGCTGCAGGTGTAAGAGAGCCTAAGCCTGTCTCAGAGTGCAGGGGACAAGCGGAAAGGAATGGCAAAATTTCCACTGACAATTGAAATTTTGTTAAATAGCCTGCTACAGTTGTTTGCATCACTTGAATGAATGCAGGCATATTTCTGTGGGCATTTATAGGTTCACTGAACCCCACCAGCCCCTCTTGCCCCCATCGGAGATGGGCTCTCTCAAGCACAGTGCCCCTCCTGCTTGGGTGGAAAACGCTGCTGGTCCTTGCCTGGGGCCGGGCTGCTGCAGGGCACTGAATCCCCGAGGCACGGCCTGTGAGACACGACAGGAACATCTCTGCTCTTGACTGGGTGCCTCCGTTTCCCCTGCAGTGTAAAAATGCCGGTGACTGAGTTAGAAGCATGCTTCCAAGCTGTCCATGTCCTTGGCATCCAGAAGCGGAGCCTGGAAGCTTTCGAATTTATCCAGAATGCGGTTTACATTCACCTTCAGCAGGTGAGTGTATGTCCTTACACAAGTGGAGGAATTACTGCAGTTTTCCTGGAACTTTCTCACTACAAGTCCATTTGATTTTTCTGTGCTAGGATTCAGTATGGCCTGCTAAAAACTCTGGAGTGAGATCTTGAAACCCTGATGAAGAGCATTATTTATTTCATTTCTCTATATGATACTCTTTTACTTTTAAAATTCAGAATTTTTGGTTGTTTCAAAAATTTTTGGGGGGGTTGGAGAATCATGTTTACTCTTACCATCTTTGCAACCTGTTGCTTTGTGCCTCTCACCTGTCTTCTGTCACTTGTGAGGCGGTTCCATTTGTGACCCTGTCCGGGTTGTTCATGTTATAAAACATAAAGCCTGTAAAAGTACAGTCCCTTTTCCTCCGAAGACATTCCACAAATACTCCTTTAACCTGGGTGTGGTTTTAAGAAGACAGAATCTTTAGAACATGTCCTTGCAGGTTGCTAGTGCAAAATCCCAAAATCAATAGTCTAGCTCAACATCTAAAATCTTTCTAATTTACCTTGGAATTGTATGGATAAGTGAAGCAGTTTGCTAAGAACTCAGACCAGGTTTAGAATACAGGTTGGTGTAGCTCAGCAGGTCCTCCCAAGCTGATGCTCTGCCAGAGGGCGGGGCCGAGGGGAGAGGGCGGGTCCTGCCCTCCCTGAGGTGACAATTTCATGGCAAAGACTTTCACCTGGTGAAGAACTTGGAGTTTCTTCTAAGAAGAGTGGGTCTTAAAAGAGTCCAAAAAGCGCGGGAGTGGCACAGTCCCATTTGTCTCAAGTAGGGGAGAGCGGCTGTGGGGCCACTTAGGAGACTCGTGAGTCCAGGTGGGCAGTGTTGGTGGCTTCCACTTGAGCGGTGGGACGGTCAGTGTTTAAAAGCGAACATATTGAAGGCATGTTTAGATGGTAAAAAGGAAAGGATGAAGGCTGGCTGTGAATGCAGGATGGAGTAAGGCCCAGGTTTCTGGGTGGATTAATGAGGTAAATGATGGTCCTTCTGTGCTCTGAGGAGGGAAAGCTGCAGAGGGAGTTCTGCGGAAAACTGATGAGTTCAGCTGTGGGTAAAGTGAAAGGTTGTTAGATGTGTGGTCTGGGAGCTCAGGTGAGAGCCAGTAGTGAGTAGGGGGAGGTGAGAGGGACTTTCAAATAATTTGTATTGTGAACATACAAATAAGTATGAGTAATGACACATTTAACACCTCTATATTCTGGATTTAAAGCCCAGTAACATTTTGCTATACTGACTGCAGAGGTTCTTAATATTTTTTAATAGAAATAAGTAGAAACAAAATAGTGGAGTTAGTGAGCATCTTAGAGTAGATGTGTGTCCTTGTATGTATTTTTATACCTCATCTGTTTATAACCATAATCTACAAAAAGTTATCTTGCTTAGCATAAGAGTTAAACACAGGGACGTGACACACATTGTTGGGGGTTGAAGCTGATCTTCTCAGGCAAATTATGGACCCTCTCTTTGCCTTAGTTGCATCGTCTGTGACTGCCCCAGGGCCCCTCATCACAGCTGATTTCCTAGAGTAGATGTTGGGAGGGAGGCTGCTGAAGGGAGTAAGAGGTGGCAACTGCTAGGGACACTGAAGAGAGACAAAAACAGATTAAAGCCGATAAACTGAGTACAAATACCCTCTAAATAGAAGGAATCCCGCAGTGTTTTGAGCCGCTTATCATAAGGGAAAGAAAATCATGTGGATCCAAAGCTCTTGAGCATATGAGTATTGTGGGTGGTAGGGTGTCATTATAAAAGTGTTGAGAAAAGGCCTCTTTGTTTTCCTTGACATTACCAGTAAGGATGGGGAGCAGAAGCGAAACCCTCTGCTTCACAGTTGAAGGTGCTGTTTTGTGCGAAACTGACCAAAGTTTGGAAACCAGTCATCAGCGATGCTGGCAAATGAAGAGGCTTCTGGATTGGGTGGGGCACTTGCTGTGACTTCCAGGTGACCTGCTGGCTGGGGGCTGTGTGGCGGGCAGTAGTTTTGCAGGGTAGCCCGGGCATAATCCCTGGCTCTGATGCTGCTGGTCTGATTAACAGACCTGGGCGCACACTGTCCTAATGGGGCAGCTCGGGATGTGGCCCTGCGTGCTGAGAGCGAGAAGGGGGGTCCCCTGAGGAGGTGTCCCTGCGGAGAGTGGAAATGTACTCCTGCAGGGGAGGAAGAGCCTCTGAGCAGCGGGCCGGATGCACAGGCAAGACCAGCATGAGCACTGATGTTTCCGGGAGCCGGAAGTCATACAGTGGCCCAAACGGCCTTGTTCCTGAGAGACTGGAGGGAATAGATGCTGAAAAGGCAGGCTAGGGTCAGACCCTGTGGTGGGTTATGAGTGACAGTAGAGGATTGTTCAGGCAGGCATGAGACAAACCTGTGGGTGTCCCAGCTGGGGCGTCACGCCGAAGGGAAGAGCAGAGTTATAGACTTTGCCACTTATTAGCTGTGTGACTTTGAGCAATATCACCCCACCTCTCTCTATATATATCTTCATCTGTAAAGTGACACAGTGACAAGGTCGTGTCATCAGAAGTATTAGCTTAGCTCTGATCCTCTTTGTCGACTCCTGTCAGTGCTTCCCTGCAAGGTTCTGCAGCGGCTGCTTTTGCCCTGAGACGGGAGGGCATAGAGGGACACTGTAATACCCGAGGGCAGGAAGGGGTTGCTTTAAAAGCAGACATGTAACAGCCTGCAGCTGCAGACCTGCAGGCAGTTTGGTTGACGGTCCTTGAGAGGACTTTGGAGGCCTTAGCGTCGTCTTAAGTCTTGTTTCCCCTTGGGGACCGGATTTGCCTTTGGGGATTGATGTTGAAGATTTGAGCTTCTGCAAAGCTGTTTTCAGAGATGTGTATATACGTAAAATATCATATAAAATAAAATGATTTATTTAACGTGTGCGAATTTGTAGCTGTTAGGAACAGCTCTGTTGGCCTGGTCTCCACGGAGGACACCAAGGGTCAGCAGAGCGTGCAGGAGGGCAGGCAGCCTGCAGTGATTCTACGGGGTGTTCTCCCCAGCAGGGCGCTCTGCTGAGTTGAGTCTTCTACGAGTTTTGTTGCCAGAGGAGCAGACAGCAAATTAATGAGTTCTAGAGGGATTGTATAATGACAGGAAGAAATAGGAACCCGGAGATTTTCCGGACTAAAACACGCTTTGGTTCCTGATTCAGTGTGTTCCATTACAGAATTGATGAGTTGTGTCTATTCTGGAACGTCATTGAAATAAACGTTCAGCCTATATGTTAAGGGCTTTGTTTTATTTGGCTGGAGGCCTCGAGCCGGGATGACAGCCTCTCAGATCACTCTGAGGGACTGCTCCCAAGAGGTAGGGGAGGAGCTAGGATATATAGAAGCTTACAACAAAGAGCAGGTAATTGGAACAATAAAATATTGCTTGTTATCTAAAGAAAACCAGATATCTCAAGTTCAAGTATTTACTGCTTTTCTATGTATGGTGAGAAGCAAACATTTGAGTCATTGAATTCATTCCTTTGGCAAGCCCCTGGCTATCTAGGGCCAGTATCCTGTCCTTTCTTACTCTGAGTCTGCTCAGAGGGCACCACTGTGAGTGGCTGAGAGGCCGGGCTGTAGGCATGTACTCGCTGGGGGTTGGCAGCAGCCGCTGATGACTCGGATTCAGCATTCTTTGTTTACTGTCATGGTTGCAGTATTTTCATGCACATTGTAGTATTTTCATTCACAGTGCTCCCACTTGGTCCTAAATTTGACCAATATTTTGAGAGAAATTTCATGACCAATTTTGTCCCACGGTGCTAGGATGGCTCATTCCTAGTTCAGGTGAAGAATCTTCTAAGTTGCCATTCAAGGTGTAAGTTTTTTTTTGTCAGGCCCTGTTGATACTAAAAGTTCTCTGGATCACCTGTCTTACTAGTCTATTATGATACAGAAAGTGTTTACCCATCTTTGCTCATTCCCATACCTAGAATCACACTATTATATTTATTTTATTCAGGGTTATAAATTTTATCTGTTTCTTCAAGATGTTTAGCCATCATCCATCTTGTGGGCCTAGTTACACATTGGGAAATGTAACAGACAACAATTTTATAAAATAGACAGGATATAAGTAATACAGCTAGTAACGTTAATAAAGTCACGAGTAAGAATTTAATAGTCGAGAAGTTGTATTTTTGGGTTAAAATTTTGCTTGTGTTTCTGAGTTTGATCCTATGAGAAAGTTCATATTTATGGTCAGGGTCAGAGCAGGTATTAATTGGCCAGTTGAAATCTCCCACCTTGTAAGATCAACAGTGGCCTAAACAGAACTATAAATTCTTTTTAGAATAACGTTTCTGAGGGCTATCTAATTAGAGCCTTGGAGTAGGGAAACCCACCAAGGTAACACAGAAGTACTAGACATAGGTAATTTATCATAAACTTAACAAGTGGAGTAGATCATAATCAAAGGTTGGAGAAATTATCAAAGTAATTGGTATACAGTCCTGGTCCGGTGTCTTGGGTCAGCTGTCTAGCTCAGATGTCGTCTTCTTCTCATCCTGGTCTGGTAGCTTTTTCTCCATTTGGGCATTGTTTTAAGGTGAGCAGCACTCGATAGGCCAGTGCACTGCAGGGGATGTTTCAGATAGGAAATGAATCCAAGACTCCGTTTCCTTCAGCTTTGGTGTGTATGGTCTGGTAAAGAGTACCTGAAAAAGGGTCCTTCCATTCAGGTTGGAGACAGTTCTTTAAGTCATGCCTGTTGCAGTATGTATAATCCCCTGGCTGCAGGTCATGGGGCATTGGAACTTTACCCAAGGATAGATTTCTGAGCTTCAGAAACAAACCTAGAGTATCCTTTTCATAATTCAATTAAACCGTACAGTAATGTGACATAACAGCAAGGAATGATCTGGGAAGTGTCTTAGTAAATATGGACCTCAATTAACAAAACTAGAATTTAATATCCACTAAAATATAATTTATTTTCTCTCTTAAGTTACCCTCAGTTTTCTCAAATATAGCCAAATCAAGATTAATTTTTTACATGTTAAGTCTGATTATTTGATCATATAGGCTTTTTTAAATTGGCTGTGTTGGAAGTTTTAATACGGAGTCTCAGGGTAGAATGTTAAGGTTTGCTAAGGCCAAGAAAGACACGTCAAGGCTTTTCATGGGTTTCTGCCTTACAGATTTAGGTAAATTCTTTTCTCTTTAAAATCCTTAAAATATCTTTATACTCCTATATCTGTTAGGAGATGATCTCCCTAATTTGTTTGATAGAGCCACTGGGGACCTAAGTGTTTTTAGTCTCTTGAGGGATCAGATAGAGAGAAAAGATAAGTGTTCCAAGTGTGATTACATAGGTATAATTTATCAAATTGCTGTGAACCATAACTAGCTTAAGGAGAAGAGATTCTTTACGTCTGGGAAACAGGTTAAAAGCCAGTAGTATTTCAAACAATATCAAAAATTATAACCATATTCAGCAGGTTAATCAGTCCCATGTAACTAATTCTTTTAATGAGAGTTTTCATTAGAACTTTAAAATTTCTTACCCAGTTTAGTTCAGTGCTATAGTGTGAAATTTATTAGGAATCAGTAAATCTCCTTGAAGAGAAAGCATTTTGCAAAACCATCAGAAGAAAACAATTAATTGTCTATAAATGACAAAAGATTTAAAAGCATGTTTAAACACCGTTACACTATAATCAATAAAGAAATCTGTTCACTATACCCATAATTATCACTGGTAACATTTCAGATATACCAGAATTTTAGGGAGTCCATATAATTTCTACAATATCTATATTAATAATATTGTCTCATTCAATATAACCTTAGAAGTTTTATGATTCATTTGACAATTCCATGTTATTTAAAATGCCAAATGAAACTTTATAGTTAAAAATCTCTCTTTGGGATGTTTCAGGGGCCTTCTGTAGCATCCCAAACTTAACTGGAGATTAAAAGAATTTTAATTAATTAAATTAATTTTTATTTAATTAATTAGAATTTTATATTTGGGGAGCTTTTTGAAAGATTTCAGAACACTTGATCAGATAAACATATAGATCACTGTAAAGTAGTACTAATTCATTAACAAGAAAATACGTCAAAGGTAAAGGCAGAACAGATCAGCTAAGTGGTATAAGAAGTTTTACAATCTGTTACTGAAGGAGGATTAACATTTTAAGAAAATTTTTTCCTCTTAACAGAGAGAAAAACAATTCTAATCTTGTACCAGCTTACTTCTAAGATTCATTTACGTTGCCCAATTTGTTTCTAAACTTAGCCAATTCTGACCATGTACAAAACTCTTCCCTCAGGGTTCCTTTTCCACAAGCCTTCCACAGCTTTCTATACTTATATTAGTGTGTCCCTTATTTTTCTTCTATTCAGAAGTAACCAGGTTCAGGAGAAAGTCACTATTTTTCATTAACAAAATATAATTCCATTCTTATATCTTCCTTTACGCATTTATATTACTTTCCTAGGATACTGAGATCATTCCCTTACTAATAGAGACTATTTCAGTGTGGCACCAACTTTTTATTAATATTTCTATATACCTTTATTTTCACTGTAAGAGGAAGTTAAATGTTAAGTAATTCGTATTTCAATGTTATTTTATCTGAAAATGGCATAGCTATTTAATAAAATCTTGTCATTTAACTTAATTTAGCACAACACTAGAATTTAAAGATACCAAACACTTAGAGATTATCTTAAACATACATTTTAAACATATATTTTAAATATTTACCCAAAGCTCTCATCTCATTTGCATTTAATTTACTTAAAATTTTACCACAGCACATTACTTTTATTTTTTTTTTGACAAATCTGCAACAGATATAACAGGATCTTATTTGACTTTCATTAAACCTAGGTACAGTAAAGGTATTATACATAATATTGATGACTTTAAAGATGTCTATATTAATTAGAACATACTTAAACTAAACAATATCAAATATTATCTTAATATTGAATATTTTCCATTTCACATGACGCTGAAAGTCAATTTGTTCAGTTGTTATTTTAAAAATACTTAATGTTTAAGCTCTGATATTTTTACGTCAATTAAGCAGAGCTCTATGACTTTGAATTTTTTTTCTTTAACAGTAGAAATATCTCACTTCTATAATGTGTACACAGGCTTATAATCAGAAAAAAGCTAGAGATCTCATAGCTTCACTTTAAAACTTACTTATAAGATAGGTATAATAATAGTTGGAGTAAGCTGAATTTGCTTGCTCAAATCATTAAGGCTTACTATTTATGAAACAGACAGTTAAAATTTCTTCACAATGTCTGAAGGACCCTTCAGAGTTCTGAGTTCTAATATGCCAAAAATTTCTTGGCCTTAAGGTTTATTTCGTTGAGCTAATTAGACTCAGTCCTAGGTCACTGTTTGTTGTATTTATATTTCTGATGTGCAAGACAAAGACACTCTCTTCCAGGTCCCCAGATAACTGCTCTCTCACCCAGGCTGTATTTTATCTCCTTAAATGGCATTTTTGTATCAGTGAGAAGAGCTGTAAACAAAGAATTCCATGTTTTAAAACTTTAAGGCTTACTTAAATATGTCTTCCAAAACTTGCATAAGGCATTTAGTAAGATCTCTTTTCCTTGTGTTATAAGTTAAACCCAGGGTAAACCTGTATTTTTTTATTAGCCACTCAAATTAGTTTTTAGTTTTACATTATATTGGACGGCTTATGTAACTATATTGGTTTATTTTAATTTGTTCAATTAATATTTTCAGAGGGACAGATATGTGCCTAGCCTTATAATACCAAGAAGGGGAAGTGTTTTTCCTCTTAAACTTATGTATCCCACAACACAAGCAAAAGTTTTGTATAAAGACCATTTAAATATACCAATTTCACAAACTTTTATCTCAATTTTATTAAATCTTATACCTTTAATTTTTATATTTATTAAGTTTAATCAATAATTCTTATTTCTAGAAGGAGTGCCAGAAACCTTTTTTTGTGTGTGTGTGCATTGTATATAATTTTATAGAAGTCTCTAGGATGCCCAAGATTCAGCCAAAGAGCTTAGGCACTTCTCAGTTTTTAATTTCATTAATTGGTCTGTTATCCCAATTATTGATCAAGTATTTCAGTCTATATATACATATATTTCAAACTGTGGTAAGTAAAATGGGCTTGTTTGAAGTTTAATCTTGGGGGGCAGTAGGTGAACTCTTTGGCCCTTTTTTTTTTAACTTTACGTTGTGTTGTATCAAAACCCTGTATGTAAATCCAAAAATGTCCATTTTATTTATTTGATTCAAAATAACCATATAAAAATATTTATCCTTTTGGGATAAGCCACTTATTTTTTTTTCGACATTTTTACAATCAATTTTCCAGTTATTCAACCTAATTAACATTAATTATTCTAAGTTTTTATTAGCATATCTAGAAACATTTATCAGAAAGGAAAACACAAACGTAGCTTCTCAAACCAGTTTTATTTTTTTAACTAAGTTCTTAGGTTAACCATTAGATATATTTTTCTACATTTAAACTTGATTTTAATAGAAACCATAAAACAACTGTTTATAATGAGATCTCTTTAAACTTTCACCAATTAAAAAGTTTTTCCAAATTAAAAAATCCATCATATGGCCGTCAATTTACATACAAATATAATTATATATAGTGATTTTAAACCAATAAGATGAAGAGGCACTTCCACATGAGAGTCGGGGTGTTGCCTAAATAAAATTCAAAGGTTTACTCTCCAAAAGCTAAAAGCCTTTGTGTTCCAGGCTGATGCAGCCAAGTTTAAGATGGCAAAATATCTGAAAATTGGTACAATCAAAGAATTGCTTAGAATCCCAATTTATTTGCGTGGCCACCATATGTACACAATACTTGAAACTTTTGTATGGTGGAGTCCAAGGTTTCCTTTAAAAAATAAACTAAACATACATATACATACATACACACACTTAAAACACCCAGAGAAAGATAAAACATTTACATTTCAAGGACACAGGAAGAGAAATCCAAGTTACCCCTAAAGGGGATTTTGTTTTTATAAGTTCAGAATTCCAAAAAATGTTTTTATCAGGCCTGGTTAGTTATTTTCAGAGTGAGTTTTTTTTTTTTTTCTTATTCCCAATTAATGTTGTAAATTTTGTATGTACATAAACCTGGCTGGGGTAATAGTTGGAGACTGGCAATCTGTCATTTCTTTTTCTTTTCTTTTCTGTTCTTTATTTTTTTTTTTGAAAGTTCTATTCCCCATTGTAAGGTCGGGTTCTCAGAATAAATTTGCTAGTAAGATTTCCCACAGGGACAACTCTGTGTCATGAAGTCTTTGTGTCTACCACTCCTGGAAGATTCTCTGTCACCCGAGAAAGCTGTTACCAGCCAGGAGGATGGTCCGAATTTTGGAGTTGAAAGTTTCCTCATAAGAGTTTTACTTTTATCCTGAAAAATTCAATGGAGGTAACCAAATTGAGGAAAATATTAGACCAGACTCTTACCTAACCACTCAGTCCTGAACCCAGTGTCTTTCAACTTGGACTCACTCAGGATGTCTCCACTGGGTGAGTATTTTCCTCATATGTTTCCACCAGCCCCACTTTGGACATATCCTCAAGGTGGATATTTCCTGTTATCTTTCAACCAGGCCCCACTCAATATGTCTCCACTGGGTGAGTAATTCACCTCAGTTTCTTTCAACTGGAGGGCCACGTACCTGGATACACCGCCAGATAAAACTTAGGATCATCAACCAATATGTGAGATCTGAGAACCTAGAGAGACTCACCCAAATTCATCTGGACTCCCCGAGGAGGTGGATGGGCACAAAGGGCCACTGCTGGTACCAAGGCTCCGGTTACTTGGAGAGTTCAGGTGGAGAGAAATCTGCTGTGGTGCTTCATGGTGTCCAAAACTGTTGACTGAAATACATGTGCAGCCTAAAAGTTAAGAGTTATGTTTCATTTGGCGGGAGGACTCGAGCCAGGATGACAGCCTGTCAGAACTCTCTGAGGGACTGCTCCCAAGAGGTTGAGGCAGAGCTAGGATATATAGGAGCTTTACAACAAAGACCAGGTTGTTGGAACAATAAAAGATTGCTTGTTATCTAAAGAAAGCCAGGTATCTCAAGTTCAAGAATTTAGTACTTTTGTATGTGTGAGAGGAAGCAAATATTTGGACTCACTGAATTCATTTATTAGACAAGCACCTAGCTATCTCGGGCCAGTAGCCTGTCCTTTCTTATTCTGAGTCTGCTCAGATGACACCATTGTGAGTTGCTGTAGCAGCTGGGCTGCAGGCCTGTCCTAGCTGGGGGGTGGCGGCAGCCTTTAATGACTTGGTTTCAGTATTCTTTGTTTACTGTCATGGTTGCAGTATTCTCATTCACATTGTAGTATTTTCGTTCACAGACTGATTATGGATAATCTGCAACCTTGGAAAGCAACCGAGATGGAATTACTGCAGGTACCTTCTGCTTTAATAAGCCGTGTGCAAACATAAACAGGGAGGAAGCATACACTTGGATTTGGAGGTGTAGGAAAGGGATCCTGCACATTGCAGGAGAACGCAATGCAGAATTCCTTACGTCCACCTTTCTTTACTGTAGTGGTTTCTGAGAACAGTTTATGGTAATTAACCAACATTGACAAACTGCACAAATTGCATTTAAGAGCTGGCCGGCTGAAACTTGTGTATTGGAGAGGTGGAATTCAAAGGCAAGTGGTCAGGTGGATTGGAGAGAGATGGAGCCAAGGCCTGGGCCCAGATTCCGGTTTAAATTGCCATTTCTTCACCATAGGGCCTTGGAATAGTATTCAAAATCTCTTAACCTGTTAGTGAATCTGTGAAATGGGCATAATATTCGTTTCACCCTGGGATTGTTGTAAGATCTAAAGAGTATTATAGCACACATGAAGCACTTAACCCACTGGCACTTAGCAGTGTTCACTGTGTGGGGCCGCCCCGCTTAGCATGTGTCAGAGCCGTAAAGGCAGCATTTGTCTGTTGAGGATGCACTTGCAGCCCCTTGGCTAGGTTATGAATTTGGTGATTTCCTATAATCCTTGTAATTCTATGTGCCATGGACAGTTATTTTCATGGACAGATGAGGAATCTCATGGTAAAAAGACTGTATAATTTGCCCAAAATCAGACCATAATTTTGGGTGCAGAGGCCTCGGTTCAGCATGGGCCCCTGGGCCTTCTGCCCTCTCTGTTCAGCACCAGAGCCAGATATGGAGTCGGCTGTTTCCCTGCCCAGAATATCCGGCAGGCCGCAAGACACATCTGGCCCTGTGCTGCTTGAGCAAAAACTCCGAAGGAGAGACAGTTACAAAAGGGATAAACATAAAAACAGACGACAGCAAATTGTGATCAGCTCTGAGAAGGAAAGGAACATGTCTCGCCGTGCAGAGCTGGGAGCTTTCCCGTCTGGACTGCTCTGGGGGTGTTCATCTCAGCTAAACAAGTTCTGCTGCTGCACCAAGGCAGGAAGGCAGGGCGCGTGTGGCAAGGTAGACAGGGCCTCGTTGATCTTACTCATTCCCCATTAAGCGACAGTTGTCTCGGGCACTTAACTAATAAACAGATGTTGGCCATAATCATCACGCACTTTGCTTGGTAGTTTTATTGGCCCCAGCATTGAGATGAGGTCATTGAAGCTGGGGAGTTTGCTGCATGCCCGTGATTACCTTGCAAATACCCCGACTGTTCTTTCAATCTAGACTGGTGTTGCTGTCATGTCCCAGCCCTGTGAATGGCATCGTGTAGATTCTCCCAAGTGGCCCAAATGACTGACATTGATATGCTTAATTCGTTGGAAATAGTATGTGACAATAATAGAAAAAGGTAGTAAGAAATTGTTTGGAAAACTGGAAAAAACCTTTTCTTCCCCAGCTGGGGGAGCGTAACCCGTATCACTCACCCTACTCACTGCCTGTCACCTCCTCCCCGCCGACTCCGTGTTCATAAGCCACACTGAGTCTTGGGAGAACATTTTGCCTCATGACACTTTTGACTAGGACCTGCAACTTCTTTGTCCCTGGTTAACTCTCTCTTCAAAGCCATTCAATTTTTTGCAGGCTCCTCCACTCAGATGTAAGAATAGCCTCTTTAAACTTCTTGATGCAGCTCCTTAATGAAGATCTTGTGATGGAAACCTAGCCAAAACTGGGATGTATGCATATAGTGACTGCAAACTCAGCACTTTGTTAGTTCAGAATCAGAGGGGTGAGTGACTCAGGAAATGCTTTTTTAAGGTAACAAGGGGAAAGTGAAAGGACGCTTGCTGTGTAAGAAAGAAACATCTCAATCACAGCCAGTAAGGCACCTGTGTTCAGGATGGGGTGTGGCGAGTGCAGAGTTCTCACAAAGAAAATAGTGGTGTGATGGGAGCGAGGACAGTTGGGTACTTTATTGGGGAGGAAAAAAAGTGGGCTGAACATTTCCTTGTTGAACAAGAGGATTGTGACATGATGTGCTTGTATTTTGGAGAGAAGGGTTTTGTGGGGACAAGCCTAGGAGTACGCTGTATGTCTGGGGATTCAGCACAACAGAGAAACACAGAGAACCGGGCAGACCCCAAGACCCATGCTGGGGGAGAGACTGCCCACCAATTGGAGCCCTGGAGGCTGCTTCTGTCCCTTAGCTGTGGCCTCAGACCTCCCTTCACAGCCCATTCCTGTTGATACAAGAATAAAAAACGTTGGGCATGAGAAGGGCTGTGTCCCAGGCTTTCATTGAGCCCCTGGGATGTGCCCCACCAGATTTTGTTCCTTAACTTCATGCAGTAAAGAATTCAAGAGCAAGCCAGTGTTGAGTAAAGGTAGATTTATTCAGAGAGATACATTGATAGGCAAGAGAAACTTCACGAGGTGTGGGGGTTTGATGCTCATATTAGAAGTAGGTACACACTCCACACATTGTGGGCCTTCCCCAAAGAGGGAGAGAGAGTGGTGACCGCGAGGTGGCGCTGTGTTGCTTGTTTTCTTGGGCTTGGTGGTTTCATATGCTAATAAGTAGAAGGACCAGCCTTAGGGCAAGGGGCTAGGATTCCCAGGGAGTTGGCCATTTCCCACCCTTTGACCTTTTGTGGCTAGCATTGGGACTGACATGTTGCCTGGGGCATGTTATTCACCAAGTTACTATTACAATGGATGTTTACTGAAGCTCAAGATCTGCCAGAAGTTAAATCTCTTCATCCTGAGCCTCAAGGCCTATTGGGGTTTGAATCCTTTAACATTTTGATGTTAATTGCTGTGGCCTTCCTTGAATGGCTGTGCTCTTCCCCCTTCCATCCTGTCTCACTGTGATGACACAGAGACAGCAAAGGTCGGGCCCTACCTGTGCTCCTGCATTTAAAGGTGGGAGGTGTGAGGTGGGCTTATGATGACCCTGAATGGTAAGAAAAATGTTTCAGATTTTCCTACGTGAGACATGGGGACCTGACAGCAACCTCCGCAGATTTATCTCACGGGCATTATCGCTTGTGTTGTTATAGAAACAACAGGCAAGCCAAGAAACAAGTATAACTCACAAGGTTGTAGTACTGAGATTTATTTCGCTGGCACGCTCAGAGGGGCTTCATTTCCAAAGCTCTGAGCACCTCCAAGACGTGCACATGAGGTTTTATAGGGTTAATTACAAGTATGGGGCTATTAGCCAATAAGGCTCAAACAACAAAAAGCAAGGAATCAGTACACTGAAGCTTATCAATTGGGAACAGATCCCGTTACTGACAATTGTTTTCCTTGGATTTACGTGTTAGCTTATTAGCCCATTAAACTGACACTAAACTTCAGGTTTACCAGGTAGCTCAGCAAAACTTAGATCAGTAAACCGACACTTATCACACTTAGATTTGTGACTTAGCTTGTTAGCCCAGCTGGGGTTTTCCTTCACAGTGTCACTTATATTTTTTATTTTTCTTTTTATCTTTTTTTAAGTATTTAACCCAAATTTAATATCAGGGTTTTTTGGGAAAGAAATTTCTCTTTATCTTTTCTTTGGGGTTCTTTTGGGGGGGAGGTAATTAGATGTATTTATCTGTTAGTGGAGGCCCTGGGGCTTGAACCCAGGACCCCGTGCACGCTAAGCACATGCTCTACCACCCGCCCCTTCATCATTTTCTTTTTGCTTTAGCTGCCAAGAATCTTACAGCTGAATTTGTAGTCGGCCTTTAACACTTGCCCTGACTTCATGGAATCCATTTTTATGAGTTTATCTCCCCCTGGTTTCATTTAAGTATTGAATCTCCATTTTCTCTTCACTCTCCGTTTTGCATTTTTGTTGTTATGGTTGTTAAGCTGTGTTTAACAGAATTGTTTAAATTCTCTTTTAGCAAGAGGCTGAATGTAAATAAATATGTAAGCAAACAGCACAATTAAATGCTTTTATACATTCTGAGCTGTTTAGTAGTAACTTAAAAACCGAATTGAATATTAAAGTGATAGCATTTTAAAAATATTTTTTAATTTTTCATAAAAATATAGCTCATTTAAAATATGATATTAGTTTCAGGTGTACAATAGATGCTCCATTTATAGTTACTGTAAAACATTGTCTGTATTCCCTGTGTTGTAAGATACATCCCTCTAGCGTGTTTACATTACATGTTGCAGTTTGTATAAGAAAGTTGGGTAACGCAGAGTCTGGAACGTGGCTGTGTATGACTCAGGTTCACGCTCACCCTGCCTGTCAGAGCTCAGGCCTTCACTCCTTTCTGCAGGGGAGCGAGTGGAGGCAGCTCTCATCAGCGCTGTCACCACCCTCTGAGTGGCAGTGACAGCAGTGACTGTGTGTGGACGTGCAAATTGTTTTTCCAAGAGCTTTATATGCGTTTCTGCATTTAATAATTAAAGCCCTCCTGTGAGGAAGCGTTTTTAATGCATAATACATTTTATTTTGATATTGATAGATTTCAAACCTCTGAAAAATTTACAGTAGTACAATAAACGCTTAGATACAGTTCACCTTATAGGGCACTATTTGGCTTTCTGTGTCTGGCTTATTTTAGCATAAAATTTCAAGGTTCATCCATATTGTAGCCTGAATCAGTACTTTATTCTTTTTGTTTGATAATATCCTTTTCCATTTTTTTTGGTTTTAGTCTATTTAAAAATATTTTCATTGAAGTCTAGTCAGTTTATAATGTTGTGTCAGTTTCTTGTCTACAGCAAAAGACTTCAGTTAAAAAGGAACATACCTGCATTCATTTTCATACTGTTTTTAAACATAAGTTACTATAAGATATTAAATATATTCTCCTGTGCTATACAGTATAAACTTGCTGTTTATTCTTTACATACTCAGTAACTGCAAATCTTGAACTCCCAATTTATTCCTTCCCACACCCTCCCCCCTCTGGTAACCACAGTTTGTTTTCTGTGACTCTGTGTCTGTTTCTGTTCTGTAGATAAGTTTATTTTTTTGTTTCTTTCTATTTTTTTTTTTAGAGTCCACATGTCAGCAATCTCATGTGGTATTTTCCTTTCTCTTTCTGGCTTACTTCACTTAGAATGACATTCTCCATGTCCATTGATGTTGCTGCAAATGGCATTATTTTATTATTATTTTATGGCTGAATAGTAGTCTATTGGACAAATATGCTACAACCTCTTTATCCAGCCATCTGTCAGTGGACATTTCGGTTGTTTCCATGTCTTGCTATTGTAAATAGTGCTGCTGTGAACATTGGGGAGTAGGTGTCTTTTTTAATTAGGGTTCCTTCTGGATATATGCCCAGGAGTGGGATTGCTGGGTCATCTGGGAGGTCAAGGTTTTGTCTTTTGATGAACCTCTATACATTTTTCCACAATGGCTCCACCAAACTGCATTCCCACCACAGTGTAGGAGGGTTCCCAATTCTCCGCAGCCTCTCCAGTATTTATTGTCTGTGAACTTCTCAATGATGGCTATTCTGACTGGTGTGAGGTGATATTTGATTGCAGTTTTGATTTGCATTTCTCTGATAATGATATTGAACATTTTTTCATGTGCCTACTGGCCATTTGTGCGTCTTCATTGGAGAAATGTTTCTTTAGGACTTCTGCCATTTTTTGAATTGAATTGTTTGTTTTTCTTTCTTATTAAGTGTAAAAGCTGTTTACATATTCTGGGAATTAAGCCCCTAGCAGTTTCATTTATTGTAAATATTTTCTCCCATTCCATAGGTTCGTTGTCTTTTTGTTTTGCTTACTGTTTCCTTAGCTGTGCAAAAGTTTGTAAGTTTAATTAGATCCCTCTTGTATATTTTTGGTTGTTTTTCTATTGCTTGAGTAGACTGCTCTAGGAAAACATTGCTGAGATGTATGTCACATGTTTTGCCTATGGTTGCTTCTAAGAGGTTTATAGTGTCTTGTCTATATGTTTAATTCTTTAACACATTTTGAATTCATTTTTGTGTATGCTGTGAGGGAGTAGTCTAACTTCATTGATTTACATGCAGCTGTGCAGTTTTCCCTGCACCATTTGCTGAAGAGGCTGTCTTTACTCCATTGTATTTTCTCACCTCCTTTGTCAAAGTTTCAATGACCAAAAGTTTGTGGGCCTATTCTTGGTAAATGTGTTTATCTGTTCATTGATGGATGGATATTGTTAGTAACTTTTGGCTACTCTGAATGATACTGCTATGAATATTGATGTGAAATTTTTATGAGAATATCTTTTCATTCTGTTGGCTGTACAGTTGGCCCTCCATATCTGTAGTTTCCACTACATGGATCCAGATGGCTGATTGTAAAGGGACTCGAACATCCTTGGATTATGGTATCCAGGGTGTGGGGTTCCTGAAACCAACCCCCCAAGGGTATTGAGGGATGACTCTACATATAGGAGTGGAATTGCTGAGCCATATAACTCTAAGCTTTTGAGGAAATACCAGGCTTCTCCAAAGAAGTTGCACAATTGTCCCTTTTCCCTGGCCGCATATGAGGTTTCTCTGCCTCCTGAACGACATTCGTTATTGTCCGTGATTTGGTAATAACCATCCTAGTGGGTGTAAAATGAGATCTCATTTTGATTTTGATTTGTCTAGTGATGTTGAGCATCTTTTCATATGCTTATTGGCCGTTTGTATATGTATCTAAATTCGTGGTAAATTTAAAAATTGGGTCTGTTTTATTGTATTGTTCAGTTGTAAGAATTCGTTATATATCCTGGATGCTACTCTCTTATTAGATACATGTTTTGCAAAATTGTTCTTCTATTCTGCACATTGTCTTTCACTATATTTTTTTAAACATTAAAACAATTTCTTTACAGGGGAGGTAGTTAGATGTAATGATTTATTTTATTTTTCTTGCTAAGCAAGCACTCTCTGACTTGAGATACCCATTTCCCCTGTCATTTCACTTTCTTGATGATGTCCTTTGTAAGAAAAGGGTTTTAATTTTGATGAAGTCCAGTTTATCTGCTTTTTTCTTCTATCACTTGTGCTCTTGGTATTGTATCCAGGAAACCAAAGCCTATCCTAGGACCACAAAGATTTATACTCTGTCTTCTTTTAGAAAGTTTATAGGTTTAATTTTTACATTTCTGTCTGTGATCTACTTTGTTTTAATTTTTATTTGTTATATAAAATATGGGTGTTCAGATTCCAGATTGATTCTTTTGCCTGCAGATACCCAGCTGTCCCTGCACAATTTGTTGAATAGACTATTCTTTCAATGGGGTGTTTTTGGCCCCCTAGTGGAAAACTGTCTGTAAATGTAAGTTTTTCCCCATGGGTTTTTATTGTGTCTCATAGATTTATTTATCCAAACTTATGCCAGCATCATACTGACTTATTACTATAGCATTTTAGTAACTTTTAAAGTGAGTCCTCCAACTTTACTCTTCTTTTGCAAGGTTGTTTTGCCTATCCTGGGCCCCTTGCACGTCCATATTAATTTTGGGATCAGTTTTTCAATTTTTGCAAAGAAGTCAGCTGGAATTTTGATAGGGATTCCACTGTATATGTAGATCATTTTGAGGAGTCTTAATATTTTTAATAATACTGTCTATCATTCCATGGAAATGGGATGTCTTCCATATATGTAGATCTTTTAAAATTTATTTTGGTGATACTTCAAAAAGTTCAATGTACAAATCTTGTAAACTTTTGTTAAATGTATCCCTCATTTTATTTTTAATGCTGCTGTAATTGGACATGCTGAGTTTCTTATGGGTGGGACTATATATCAATCTTCTTATTTCTAGAATTCCTTAACAGCAATTACCCTAGTTATATATTTGCTACTTAAATCTATCCACAACTATTCCCCGCCCCGTGTTATAAGAAATCAAGACCCAAGTTAAGCTACCTGAACACCTATGTGGAAATGTGAAATGAGACCCTTGGGTGGGGCTTTGTGCAGATGATACTGGAGCTTATTCAGGATGGCTTCATCGTAATTTCTTTTAAACAACCCTTCCGGTGTATTTAGTCAGATACATTAAGAACATGCCCTTTTGATGTGCGGAGTAGCTAAGACTATGATTTTCAAATAATTTCTAGTGAGAGTGTTGTTCTTGAAACCTAATTTGCATCAATCTTTGAAGATTTATGTTTCAGGTGCTTTGACTAAAGAACCCCCACCTGTCTTTAATCAATAACGACAACTAAATGCTCAAGCAACATGTAAGAGCTTGAGCAAACTGCCCCCACCCCGTAGTGCTGGGTGGCTGCAGCTGCAACTGGAGTCAGCGCTTACCTATCCCAGTACGCTTGTGCTGATCTGCTCAAAGTGGTTCGTCCAACAGTTTGTCAGTAGTCTGTTGGACAAAGTCATTAAAAATTGATTGAAGGTTGCTGGAATGCAATATATTCTTATTAATATTAATTAAGCACATATTGAGTGCTTATTGTATGATGGAATTGTCCCTCAGCCTCACATGAATATTATTTCTCATAAAACCTCACATATTTCCTTGTTAATCTCACTTTACAGATAAGGAGACTGACAATTAGGTCTTCTCTCTTTCGGGGGAGCTCATTATCAATGATGGGAAGTTATAAGGAAAAAGATATTTATTCATCATGAGAAAACATTTTTCTGAGTGTCAGCAAAGAAGAAGATGAACACTGAAGAAGGTGATCATTGTTCAAGTGAGACAAGCCCTGGGTTGTGCGGAGTCTGCATCCCTGTCCTAGAGAAGGCACGTGTAGATCTGCGTACTGGGTGAGGCGGCGTGGCCGCGCAGGGAACGCGGATGCTGGGCCGTTGGGCTGTGCTCAGGCCTGGTGGGGCTTTCTCCTAAGGGCAGCGGACCATCATTGACAGATTTTATGTTGGAGAGTGGGGTGCTCTCGTAGTTCACTTTTGTCTTGTAGAATGCTTGGAAACATTTAGAAGGCTTGGCAGGAGGTGATGTGATGAGTCAGAGTAGGGTGGCTGCGAGGTGTAGCAGTGTTCAATTTTCAAGTGGTTTTCAGGCCCAGGCTTGTGGCTCAGTAGCCGTGTCAGTTTGAATGACGCACTCAAGGAAGTGAAACAATTTATCTAATCAATTGAAGCAGCGATGTACCCAATTCCCAGGACTGTTGTGGAGATCCAGTGAGATAACGTTTGCAGTGTGCAGCATGGTCCCAGCAGAGAGTCAGTGCTGAGTGAGTGCCAGTGAGTATCTGGTAGGTCAGGTGTGGGTGGTGGGACTCGGTGTCTGAGGATATCTGGGCCCTGAAGGAGGGGTCCATTCACATCTGTGAGTGATGGGTCTGAGTTGGGAGAGGCACGGAGAACTTAGCCCCCGACCAGAGGCCCTGGGCAGGACGGCTATGGGAGGAGCACCGTGAAGTCAGCTCTTTGCAGGTGGAGTTGGAGGTGCCCTTGTGACATCTAAGTGCAGTGTCACGAGCTGAAAGTGGAGGTCTGCGCCCAGGCTGTGCATTTTCGAATAATGTCAACTCCTGAGGACACCGAAGTATTGATCACTGAACGGAAGTCATACTTTACAGGACAAATGAATAGTAGTATCACCTCTGTCATCAAAGCTCACGTCTATTTATTCATCACTCAGTTTGCTAATTGGGTACTTACAGAGCTCACTTCACCGTCCTCCCGTGGGCTCAGGCTCCACAGAAAAGAGCTGGTGTGTCTTCCTCTTTTCCAGAAGAAGACACATTTAGCTTGTAGACTTCTGTACCTCGCCAGACTTAGGATATTAGTTTGTTGGTTTAATTGTATTTTCTGTTGGCCATGTCCTGACAGGAGAGAAATTTTACCTCATGGTCATTTTTCAATTAGCTGTTACTGAGAATTGCTGATCTGATACATAGTGTATGTATTATATTAACTTTGTAGAGTAGTTATCATTTTTCTGTCTTTGCCCTTTAATTTTGATTGCCCCTTCAGTGTTCTATCCTTTTTGGGGCCTTATTTTTTTTTAATTAAAAAATGTCTGTTAACAGTTAAGAAAACAAAAACAAAGAAAAAATGCACATGGGAGCTAAATTTAGAAAATGTCTAGTGTGTTTTCTTTCTCGGCAATGGAGGGTTCTAGAAACTCGTGAAAACTTTCATTACACAAGTTCCTTAAAATGCTGATTAAGAAATAAAACCTTCCTTCCTCATCTTTCAAGCTGCACAACTAATTGTCAAGAAAGTGAGGGAAAATTCTCAGAAGCCAAGACAAATGAGAAAGCAGGGTTTCTGGGAGATAAGCGAGCCTTAGAATCCCTGGGGTGCTGGTTTGATCCTGAACTGATTTTCAGTTGCCTTGACAGGAGGGCAGGATGTGAGCCCCAGGCCTCTGACACTAGGAGTTGGATGGGGGATCATATTATGGGCCAAGCCCATCCTGAGGATCTTGGTTTACTAAAGGGTGAAATAGGAAAAAAAAAATTCCTCAAGGCAAGAAATTAAGGAAAGTCAATTTTGTTGGAAGAGGGGAAAAATAACAAATCCAAAGTAAGGATATAATTTAAAGTTGTTCTGGCATTAGAGTGACCACAAACACCTGGCAGAAAAGCCCAGATACTCCTTGATTGATAAGTTGTGTTTTGAATGAATCAGTGAACAGCCATTCTGAAAAAGGCCTCCAGAGTCTTGTGGATCAAGATACTGGACAGCAAACACCTCCCTTCCAAGGTCTCATTCAAATAACCAGAAAGGTTTTAAAGGAAAGAAGCCATAATCATAGATCTTTTTATTAACAGTTCTATATGCTACGAATTCAGAGGTGACTATGTAGTTGTCTCCTCTATTATGGACCTTACTTTCTCTTTGGGGAGACAAAATGACATAGTTGGTAATCTTGGTGGAGGGAGGTGTTAGTCTGTTGCAATTAGCCAGGAGAGGAGATTAAGAAAACAGTGAAGGGTGGGTGAAATTTTTAGCTGAGGACAGTCTTGTTCACTTGGCTTTTAATTGCAGGCTCAATGAACTGTCACTGGAGGGAATAGATCTTACGGAGGATGGACATAGCTCAGGCCTCATTGGAATGGACAAATGAACCTGGAGAAAGACAGTCAAATCTGTGCAGACATTAAAGTTCACTTGAACGTGCTGCATCCCTGAGCCAAAGATAGGACAAATATGCAGCAATTCTTGAGGACAGAAGAGTGGTTTTTAAGGTTCTCCAAGAATGAATCCCATGGAACCGAGATGGCCAGTTGTCAAACTGAGACTTTGTTCTTTGGACGGTGTACCCAGCAAGGGTATTGGCCTTTTATATGTTTCCATTTGTCTTTAATACATGTCTGTTGATGAGGACGTGGGCACAAATGTTTGACACCTTGTCGAGGCGATTTTGGATACCTGCCTAGAAGCACGGGCACAGTTGCGGCTGCTTCATACATCTTGCAACCCATCCCATTCCCCGGCTCCGTGATCACGGCAGAGTGGTTCCTTGTTGACCTGTCCGTTTCCTCTGTGACATCATAACCCATGAAAAGACCGGAGCATATTAACTTGGCTTTGTTAAAGTCAAAGAAACAGATCAAATGTGGAGTCAGATTTGTTCTTTCCTATTTCAGTAGTACCATGGAGATGGCAGTTTGGGCAGCTTTTTGTAGTGTCCTTGAGGCTTTCTCTCTCAGCTTCTTTGCGCCTCAATTGAAAACCCTTCATTGCTGTCTGGCCTGCTGGTAATGCACACTGCCTGTTTTGCCCTGAAGATGTATTCTGTTTATAAACTCACCTCTACTCCTTGGAAAACAACACAAGAAAAACTCAGTTGGTTTTCCACCAGTCATGGGCAGGGGTGAGGTATACCATGTTATTATTTCATAAAATAGTAGTAATAATAGTAATAGTAATAGTACTAGAAATAATAATAGTATAATAATAATAATAATAATAATAATTATTATTATTATTATTATTATTATTATCATTATTATAATAAAAGAAGTCTTAAAACAGGACTGAGCACATTGGAGAGAGTCAATAAATGCTTTCTGGCTTAAATCAAAAGTGATGACTTAGTGATTCCATGGCTGCTGTATTTGCTAAGCTAGTTACTCCTTTGCTCCATTACACATTATTTTAACTGAAAAAGAAATGCAAGCAAAAGGTTAAAAAAAAAAACTCAAACAGAGCACAAAAATACACAAGTGAAAGAAGTTTTCCCTCATCCTCTGTTCTTTCAGCCCTGTCTGGAGATGCCACTGTTTACTATCTTTTGGGTGCTTTTCCAGATATGCTTTGCACATTCCCACCTATGTATGTAAATTCCTTTAAAATTTTAGTTATTTTTAACTTAAAGAGATTTAAATCCTCAAGTGGCTTCTGCCCGGGTAATAGAACAGAACAAATCTGACTCCATATTAGATCTGTTCGTTTGAATTTAACCCTATGCTCTGTCTCCTAGGCTTCATCTTGCTTGTAAAAAATTGTTGCCTAGAGCCTGAAATACACAGGAGAGCTTATTCTGAAGCTCTGACCTTTAAGGATATTTAACATTTTTTCATTCATTAAAAGATAGCAAATTGCAGAATAGAAAATAACGTTTGTTTTGTTGGAGATTTACAGGGATCTGACCCACGCAGATAGCTGTAAGAACAAAGGATTCTAACAAGAAGGAATTCCTACACTAAGAAGTTTGCAACAACCAAGCGCGTAGGAAAGGAGCCTGAATTGTGACTTGGGGAGATGGTTTTCCAGAACATTAGTTTGCCAACTAGGTCTACAGAAACTTGCTATTCCAAGCCCCAACATCTGGTTTCCAAACTTATTGGCCTGTCCTGCACTGAGGAGAATGAATTTGGACTTGGTAACACTCCTATCTACCTAGAAAGCAGGGCACTGGAGCTGAGTGTTATGGAAACAGGCCAGCCAAGAAACAAGCACCAATCGGAGTGCTGGAGTACTCAGAATTTTTATGCCGGCGGGCTCAGAGGGGCTTCTGCTCCGAATTTCTGAGCACCTCCAAGACGTGCACATGAGGTTTTAAAGACTTCAATACAAGTAAGGGGATATTAGCCAATAAGACTCAAAGAACAAAATGCAAGGAATCAGTACACTGGAGCTTATCAATTTGTAATAGTTCACATTACTGACACTTGTTGAGCTTGGAATTACGAGTTAGGTTGTTAGCCCAGTAAACTGACACTAAACTTCAGATTTACGAGATAGCCCAGCAGAACTTAGATCAGTAAACCGACACTTATCACACTTAGATTTGTGACTTAGCTTGTTAGCCCAGCTGGACTTTTCCTTCACATGAGGACAGCTCTCCCACCCCCAGGAAACCACTGTGAGCCCTTGATGTTTCCACTAGGTTGGGGTATGGTTTACCCAGGAGGGATGGGGACTATGCACCAACACTCAGGCAGTCTGCTCTGTCTGGGGCTCTGATCTTGTACCACACCTCTCCCCGCCAGCCCAACACCTCGGACAGTGGAGCTAAGGCAGTGATCCTTCCTGCCTGTTTCCCAGCGTGTAAAAGGGGAATATGTGCTCTTCCCAAGGAAGTTCTGAGCGACAACACCTGCGGGTGCTTGGTTCTCAGAGCAACAGAAAACCCAGCTCCGCATGGGGGCAACGGGTGTGATCCCCGTAGTGTTTCTGCAGAAGCATCTGATGGAGGGCTGGATCAGGGAGGTAAAACATGAGCTGCGGGACTTGAACGGTTACAGAAGGGTACAGAGGTAGGTCTGCCATCTCAGGGTGCCCTAGAGGTAAAGCTTTTTCTCTCCAACTCCGCTACGACACTCCCCTATCCAGACCCATCCCTTCTCTGCTCTTCCTGTCCATCTGTATCCCTCCACTTTTCCCCTCTTCTCCACCCGCTCCCATCTTCTCCCTCCCTCGCTGTCCCACCTTCTCTCGCAGAATGCAGAGAGGATCCATGTCCCTCCTGCGCATGCGCTGTCGGTGCCTGGTGGTCCCCTGGTTCGAAGCTCCATGTCCGAGCCGGGGATTGGCCCCAAATGCTTCTCAACTCTGTCGCCCGTTAGGCCTTTGGTTCCTGCCTGGGGCCGGGGCTTCTGGCTGTGGAAGTGCAAGGTGGGGGGCTCCAGGGAAAGGGTTCAGGCGGCTTCGGGAGGGTGATCCGCCTTTCACAGCCCCCAAGGGCGCCAGTCAGCCCGTGTTCAGCTGAATTTCTCTGGCCAGACCCTTCTGACAGCACCACCTGCCCCGGCGCCCCGGCCACAGCTGTCCAGGTCCAGGTGTGCGCCTGCCACCTCTCACGCAGCCGGGATCCCCTCAGTCCACGGCTGGCGTCCCCTTCCCCTCTCCCGCCCGCGAGTCCTCTCCTCCCGGGCTTCCTCTCCTCGGCCGCCTGCCCGTCCCCACCAATGGGCGGGCTGTTTCCCGGGCGGGCGTGGTCTGCGGACCTGGACGGGAGCGGGCGGCTTATGCTGGTGCTGGGGCTGGCCTCCGAGCGGGGCTGCAGCCCGCACCCCCCCTTTCCCTCCCCCCTAGGGCTGCCCTCCTTTCCCTTTCACCCTCCCTCAGGACCAGCTCAGTGGCGTGTGTGCTGCTCCCCGGACTGAGAGCCTCTGGCTGTAGCGCCCAGCTTCACCTGGTGGAGTCGGGAAAAGGGAGCATCAGTGCTGAGCAAGCTTCTGTCTCCTCCCTCAGTGTTTCTGCCGCAGGTAAGTATCTTGAACACTTTCAGGTGTTATGATGGCGGTGCTTGTTGATGTCACGTGTTTTTATAGTGAGAGGGATTAACAGTGGTGAAAGCAGGGCTTGGTTCTGTTAAAAATGAGCTGAAGGCATGAAGCTGTGATATCCTCCTTCCTTCCCTCTCCAAGGGTGAAACGTGTGACAGTCAATTTTAAAAAGATAGTTACAGTCCCTAGCTAGCCCAGCCCAGCTAGTGTGTGTTAACAGGAACAGCATCACCAGAGGCCTTGGAGACCCAGGGATATTGCAGTCCTAAAGAACTCCTGGCACAGTTTTGTTTGTATTGGTTTTTTGTTTTTCTTAAATTGTGGGACAGACTAGTGGTATAAAAAGAAAAATATTTGTCAAGAAATATTTTTTCATATAACAGCGTTATTGTGATATAGTTCACACACCATGAAGTACATCCATTTAAATGGTAAAATTCAGCAGCTTTTAGCATATTCACAGTTGTGCAACCATTATTATTCCAGAACGTTTTTATCACTTCAGAAAGAGCAGTGGAAATTAATGACCTATCCACCCCTCCCCAGTGGTGGTTCTAAAGAAATTTCTTGGCTAATCTTGACCATAAATTCACTTGTTACATTCCAAGAAAAATCTGGTAGGAATTCTAATCAGAATTGCAATGAATCTGTCTATCAAAACAGGAAGAATTAACGTCTTTATGGCACAAACTTCTTCTACCCATGAATATATTTCGGACCCTATATTTTCCTCTGTCCAGAGCCTGGCCCATGGGAAGTCCTCACTACTTGTTGGGCTTGTGAATGATGAGATTCTATACATCGTTAGTTGCAGCTGTAGCCTTTCACAGAAGAGAAAAGAAACCTCAGTGAAGCAAGTGACTCTCTGATGGTCAGAAAGAGTGACAGCCATTGCTGGAGTGATCCAGTGGACTTGGTGTTTACAACCAGAATTCTCCACCACCTACAGCTAAGGGGATTAGAGTGTTCTTTTATTTTTTCTTAATGGCGTTGCTTTTATTTTTACTTATTTTTTAAATTATTTTTTATTTAAGTGTAGTCAATTTACAATGTTAGTTTCAGGTGTACAGCAGAGATTCAGTTATAAACATATGCATATGTATATACATATGTTTTAGATTGTTTTTAGTATAACTCATTACAAGAAATTGAATATAGTTCCCTGTGTTATATAGCAGGTCCTTGTCATTTATTTTATATTTACTAATTTGTATCTGTTAATCCCTCCTTTCCTGCCTGCTAAATACAGTTTGCTTTCTATGTCCATGAGTCCATTTATAGGAGCACCATTTTTCCTAGTAATATATGCTCTTTGGCTGCTTTCAGTTTCAGTAATTCCATCTTATCTGTGGGCGCTTTTCTTCTGGTTGCCTTTATGTGGTTTGCACACGTGGTAATAGAGATCTTTATTTGGGAGAACTCCAGGTCTCGTGTAGTCCCTGGTACAGAATGCCCACTGAATTGATGATTGAACTGGGAAAAAAGCACAGTAAATGCTGGAATTTCCACTATGGTTGAGAATTCCAGGTTTCAATAACCTGTTTAGACAACCTTAATATTGGCTGCACCCATACTGGGTAATTTGGTGGAAATTCATGGTATGGTGGTGTAGAGACGGGGCCTTATATTCTTCTTCTCTTTCTATTTTCTAACACTCATTCTCCTGGGCCTTCCAGATCCTCCCCCAGAAGTGCCCAGGGCTGGCTTGGTGCTGCACTGAGGCAATATTTGTTAATAACGCCCTTTCCTCTTCTCCTCTGAGCCTCCGTTTCTTTCTGTGCACAATGAGCGCTTAGACTAGATAAATACTTTTCAGTTTCTTTTAAAGCCATGTTTCCTTTGAGAAAGAGAAAATGCAAATATCTCCTCTCAACCCAACCCTTTAGATTTTGGTATGTCCTCCAAGGAGTGACATAGCTCTTTGTGAAAACTTGATGTGATTTTGATTGCAGGTGACACAGAAAAGACTCTTCAGAGATTTATTGCAGGGAGAGGGCAGGAAAGAGGCAGTATGTGACACTTTCTAGTGTGAGCAACGGAGCAGGGACTTGGATTTAAATACGGTGTCTGACGTGGCCTCTCTCTAATCTTGTAGAATGTGATAAACTTCTCTACCTCAGTTTCTTGATGTGTCAAGTTGGGGTGATAATATTTTAAGGCTTCTGTGAAACATTATACAAATAAGACATTTGTGTCTCGGTAGAAACAAGATCTGCTAGGGATTCAGGGATTTGTTTAAAAAAAATTCTTGTCCATAGCACTCTGTCTGTGTGTATTTAGACGTTCCTGGAGGGTGAGGGTGAGTCTAAAGTCCATTGTGGGACAGGTGGCCCATATTTCTCCGTGTCCCAGTTTACCCCCTACTCTCCAGTCCTCTTCCTCAGTCCAGGATGAAGTTCCCTAGTAGATTTACACAGAGGTCTTGTGGAAATGGCTTTTCATTTTATTATTTCACCAAGAAGGGCTGCCATCATGATCTCTGTGGTCAGGTTTGAAGGGCTGCCATCATGATATCTGGTAAGAATTCTATGCAATTTGGAGTTCCAATTTAATGAAAAGAAAAAAATTACAAATAGAAAATTAGAACAAGGGTGGTGACAGGGGCTCTTTTAAGTGGACACCATTAGCTTTGTTAGCTTCAGGTGCTGTGGCCTGTTGCCACGAGGACCCATCCTCTTGCTCTGAAGTTGGAGGGACTAGTGGGCTCAGTGGGAATGTTAACTGAGTGTATCTCATGGGCTGGGCATTGTCCTATTTGTACTGTGTGTTCCTTATTTGAGACAGTGAGCTCACCTAACCTCGATAACCTCTTTAAAATATTAGACTTTTAATTTTGAGATGTAATGTAGATTCCCATGTGGTAGTAAGAGATTATATGGAGAGGGCCTATGGGCCCTTTGCCCAGTTTTTTAATGGTTCCATCTTACAGTGTTGGGGTACAATTCATTACTGACTCACTAACAATTTGAGGTTTGTGTTATTGCCCTTATTTCTATTCACGATTAAACTGGGGCTTCGAGAAGCACACAGGCCTGTCCAGGTCACCCACATTGTTAATGCAGAGTCGGGTGAACGTGGGCTTGGGATTTCCAGGCAGTACCATTATGATGGTTTGTGGCAGGGAGCAGCATTCACTTTGCTTGTTTATTCATTCATTCAACAAACATTTATTGAGTAAACTCTGTGGGTCAGATGCTTTCATAGAGTTATCTGATTCTTCAGCAGTACTGAGAATCAGGTAATGTTTATATTTTTTAATCTGAGAAAATTAGCTCTGAGAGGTTATAACCCCCCCAAAGGAAGTATAACTCATAAAGGAGGGATAGAACATGTGTACAGTCACCTCCTTTTATGCAGGTGGTACCCTATGCATTTTACATTTTCAAACATCCGTAATCCAGATATATTCTTGTAAGGCAAGGCTTTTTTTTTTTAATTGAAGTATTGTCAAGTTTACAATGTTGTGTCAATTGCAAGGTGTTTTTTGATTTTTGAATTAAAAAATAATTTTTCAGCTGGGTAATTAGGTGTATTTACTTGTTTCATTTTTAAAATGAGGTACTGGGGTTTGAACCCAGGACCTCGTACATGCTAAGCATATGCTCTAGCAATGAACAGTACCCTCTACCCCAAGGCAAGTTTTCTTATCCATTATTATGAAGCTTAGGAGTTCAAATAAATTGAATAGGAATCCAGATCTTTTGATCCTACTGTGGTCCTTTTCTTTATATTCTGCTGAAGGGGGTTGGGGAAGCATTTCCTTTGTTCATTTCTTTATTCAGCATTTTTGAGCAGTGACTTTGCATCAGGGCCTTGCTAGGTGCTTGGAAATAGAAAATAAGAAATGACCTTTCTCTGCAGAGGCAGGAAGCCTAGACCAAAAGCTGGGTAATGTGATCAAGCTACAGTAGCCATATGCAGACTCTGAGGACAAACTGTACCCTTGGATTTGCTTTGGCTTCCCTTGTCTTCTGGCAGGTACACACCAGGTCACCGCAACCCAGATGGGCCCGTAGCACACAGCAGAGAATGTACCTCGATCTCCTCTCCCCTCTCGGCAGGGCCTGCAACATGAGCATCCCTGACTACGTGCAGTGTGCTGAGGACCACCAGACTCGTCCCGTTGTGGTCCAATCCATAGAGATCATCTCAGAGGAGAATTTCTTTTGCATCTATCAGCTACTCACCTCGGTTAGCCATATCAGCCCTTGTGGCTCCCAGTGGACACTCTGTATCCACTACAGGCACCGCTATGTGCCCGAGAATCGGTGGAGCGTCTTCCAGAAACACCCCAAGTTCGTGGGCCTTGTCACCATTACCGAATGTCTCTCTGCCAAGGCCTTCGAGAAGCTCCACATGCAGAGGAGCTGTATGGCGCATCGCTTAATGACTCTCAGCTTTTTGTCTTTGTGCAGCATGGGGAGGTAGCCGAGCAGACGCGCACCGACGTTGCCTTCAATCTAAGAGTACTGCAGGGTGGTGGAGAAGAGGATCGAGGACTTCACTGAGTCACTCTTCATCTTGCTCAAGTCCAAGTGGCTGGATGGTGGCCCCAAGAATTCTGGGGACAAGATCCCCCTCCCCTGCATCCCGTTTGAGAAGGAGGACTTCATGGGACTGGACACAGACAGCAGGTAAGTTTACCTGGAAGCCAGTCCACCTTGGCTGTGTGCTGGATTGCTTCCCTACATCCAGAAAGGGATCAGCAAGGAAGAAGTCAATCTTGTAGCCAAGGGGGGAGGGAGGTGCAGCCCGCCGGTTTCCAGACATTTCAAAGTGAATCCGCCTTTATTTCAGAGAGATCCTTTTAGGGTTAGTGTGGACACTTACTCCCGCTTTACAGCCAGGAACATGGTGGGACCCCTGGAGTTGCTGTCCAATAAAGTAGCCAAAGCCACTGATGCTAGGAGCACTGGGGAGGAGGCTGGACTCAGCTGAGATGTGCTGTAGGTCAAATGCACATCAGACGCTGAGGCTTGTCTAGTAAAAGTACATAAACTATCTCTTTACTTCCTATATTGATTACATGTCAAAATAATAGCATTTTACATACAGTAGATTAAGTAAGATCTGTTCTTAAAATCACATTCTAGTATTTGTTTTTTGTTTGTTGGTTTGTTTCTTTGTTTCAAATTTTAAACGTGGCAACTGGGAAACTTTCTTTACATGGCTCTCATTTCATTTCTGTTGGGCAGCCTGTCCTGGTACATGCTCATCCCTTTGCTTATAGATGAGATGCTGAGCCCCGAGAGGCAGAACGAGGCGCTGGTTGAGCTGCGGCTGGAGCCGCTGTCACCTGCCTCCCAGGCCCAGCACCTTTTCAGCTCAGGCCGTCTCTTCCTGCCCGACAGCCACCATGCCAAGTTAGGACATCAGAAAAACCGCCAGGGACTTCCTAATGAACTCCTTATGCAGGGAAAGGTGTATCACGGTGCATGGGACAGAGCAGGGAAATGTTCATTCCCACTTTGTCCCTGTGATTAAGTCAATGGCCCCACTGTGCCTCGGAAGTACAGATGAGCTCTTCTGGGCTGCCTACCCCCCACCTTCTGCTCTGTTTCCCCATATATCTATCGTGTTGTCCCTCGGGCTGAAGAGGGTGAGATGCCTTTGCCGAGACGTGGTCCCCCTTTGCTGGGGTGAGTGAGGGAAGCTGTGTCCCCCCGGCCTACGGCCTCGGTCCTTGAGTTTGGAGAGGGCTCATGGTGGTCCCACAGGTGGCGGTCAGAAGACCTGGCATGTGCTACCGGGCCCGCTTTGGAGGTGGTGCTCTGTGATTCTTGAACTTACCTAAGATCAGATCCTACTTTCTGGTTGTTGGTAAGTTGGAGGAGAAGATGCTAGAGAATTAATAAAAAGAATGTCTAGACCAGCCCTGTGAGTGAGAAGCACAGGGGACACTAGTCCCACCTGCAAGAGCCCACCTAGCAGGCTCTGGATGAATTTTCTGTTCCTCCCCGGAAATACCTCTATGGCTTAAGGAAGAGGAGAGGCATGTCGTGGCCATGATCTGTACTTGTCCTCACAGGGCCCTGTGATCTACATGCTCGCACTCTCCATCTGCTTCTTGGAGATGAGTTGACATGTTTAGGAGCCTGGGCACTGCTGAGGGCATAGCTCCCAGCACCGTGCTACACAGAGTCTGGCTCTGTTCACCTCACCTGTCAACTCCTGCTGAGGCCCCAGACATTATTCAAGGTAGGTGCATCAGCGAAACCTAAGCAGGGACCACCTTCTCCCCCTGGACAGAGTGGTGAGTGAGCAGTGGAAGCCTGGAGCCCTGCCCCAGCCCCCACGCCAGTGCCACTTCTTTTGTCATAGGAGGCACTGGTGACATTTTTGCTCAACAAATGCTTGTCTCTGAGTCTGCAGACCCACCAGAGTATGCCAGCTTGTTTTTGCCTTTTGAAGTCTGCCCTTGGGACTTGGCGGAGTAGCCGGATGTGTACTTAGCCCACAGTGGTTCAGCGCATTAAACCTGACTCCTTGTGGGTCTGTCTATTGTGGTACCATAAGGGCTCAGCCAGCATCTGAACGTCATTGAGATAACGCGGCCAGTGAGCTAGGGTCAAGCACATTCTCCTCCAGTCACTTTTACTCCATTGTTTCTTTTACTATTCCACAGTCATTAATTTTTTAAACAATGCTTTGGTGCAGGAGCAGAGCCTCATTCTCTCCTGCTACTCTTGGTGGAAGTGAGTAAAACGGTCCAGACTGAAATGCGACAACAATTTGTAGCTCAAAAGCTGCCTAGACGCTTGTAGGTCGAATTTTGGTTAGGGGAGCTGAACACGTTGTGGTCCCCCGGCAGCGCCGCTCCCCTCAGGCCCCTGCTTTCCCTTGATCAGGAGGTGAGGTTGGGCCTCACCATCCGCGTGTCCCTGGCCTCACACACTCACACAAATTCTTGTACATGCAGTCAAAATCATTTTTGTTCTTGTGTGATTCTAATTTTCTCTTGTTCCTCTTTTCCTTTTTCTTTACTCCTTTTTCACTTGTACTGCCCAGTGAGCATGTTGTTGCTTCTGAAAATGTGGGCTGTGCACATCCTGCATTGGAAATAGCCAGATTGCCCTCCGTACAGTCTCCATCACTTTAAAAAGCAACAACTTAACAGCTGTTTTGATCCATCTATTATCTTAGTCATTTTTTATTTTCTAATTTTTTGGAATATTTGTTTGTTAGCTCATCACCCACTGGTGTTTGATACCTGTTGAAATCCTTGCTTTTGAGGAACATGTTTGGTCCTCCTTTTATTTGGTGACAAATGCGCCCTTATTAAATTTGTTTGATTGTTTTGAAGAAGTAAGATGCGAATTGATTTTGTCGGGTGCTCAGGGATCCTTTTCATGGAGTATTTAAACTTGTAAGGTCAAACTCTGCAGCATTTTGCTCGATTCCTGCTTTTACACAAACGTGCTCGGCACGCGGTTCCTGGCTGTCGCTGTGTGACGTGCGTGACGGCGCTTCCTGGCTGGCGGTCACTGGTGAGGAAGTGGCCGCCACGGAGGTGACAGCTGCAGGGGACGCTGTTGGAGGAAGCGGTCACCGTTTGGTTCTTTAATTTTTTTTTTTTGCATTCAACTTCCCCGTGCCATTTACTTTACTTTGCCTTCATAAAGGGGCAGAATTGGGTCTAAAATCCATGACACTATTTGTTCCCTTTACGAGGCTGGTTTTTCTGGGTATCAGGACAACATGACCTTCTCCTAAGTAGCTGGCTCACCTGGATCTGTTGGACACAGAGACAGCTAAAAGGGCCGTAGCTTCCTCTCTGCTCCAGCCAGTGGGCATTCAGAGCTGGGTCTGTGGTTTGCCTCAGCAGCCGTGCAGACCTCCCTGCCCCAGCCTTTACTTTTAACCCATGTTGGCAGTAAAGAGTTGAATCCGTTTCTGTTGCAGCTGACATCCACCACTGACACCCGTGTCGTTAGTTTGTGGTAGTCAGTCTCCAACACCCCAGACAACCGTGAAGGAAGATGATTTGGCCGACCTAGGACCCTGGATTCTCACCCTCACCATGGTTCATCTCACCCGGTGGAAGGGTGTGGCCACCACCATCATGCTGACCATGAGGCCTTGTTTCTCCTTTCATGCTCTGGTCCAAATGTGGACACTTCATTTTTCACTGAATTTGTCTCGCTTGAGACAGGCCAGAATATCTGAATGAGTCCAACACATTCTGGGTGGGGAACAGAACAGAAGTAAGTGTCGCAAGTAGATGGAGTCTAGGCTGTCCGGGTTGGCAAATGCAGGCTGGGATCTGTGATGGCTGGGCTGTACACTGGACACAGGCCTTTCCCGTGGCTCCTGAGAGCCCATGAGTTGAAGTGATAACAGCCTTGCGTGGATTCCCCCATCCTCATCTGCACATTGGCAAGTGTGTCTGCTATTTAGGAGCTCCCCCAGACCTCGGGCCCTTCAAAGCTCAGACCATGGGAGAACCTTGAGTCCCTTCTCCTGGACATCCTGTGTGAGAATCCACTGCCTTCTGAGGTGAACAGCGGCAGGAGATGCCTCCCCCTCCAGGG
Source organism: Vicugna pacos (assembly GCF_048564905.1). NCBI lineage: Eukaryota > Metazoa > Chordata > Mammalia > Artiodactyla > Camelidae > Vicugna > Vicugna pacos. The sequence continues at coordinate 75,954,755 of NW_027328740.1, read as the reverse complement.
AGCACCCTACGGAGGACTGTTAGTGCACCATGCTGTGAGCTTGTGTGTTTCCGGCCATGGTCCCTACAGAACTACAGTTGAGATGGGCTTATTGATGGAAATAACAGGACTGATTCCAGGGCAGGGCCTGGGGGAGGGAACAGTGGAAATTGAATGTGACCTCAGACACCTCGGTGGGTGCTGGGGCTGTTACTAAAATGGGGAGTCTGGGAGATACCTGCCAGGAATGGAATTCTAGAGTAAATGGTGGACATGAGGCATTTTTAAGATGCCATTTGTCATCCAAATTAGGACTTCAAAGAGGCACTCAGGTCGATGAGCCTGGGGCTCAGGTGAAGGAGCCGGACTAGAGATACACGTTGGGAGTCGTCATTCTTAGCTGGTGTTCACAGCCTTGCATGTGAATTAGATCATCTCGAGAGCTGCAGACTGAGGCTGAGGGGGGGCAGGGCTGTGTCTTGTTTGGAGGAAAGCCCAGACCATAGAGCTTTGGTGTGTCAGTCAGTGGCGTTTGCCATTTTCAAAGCAATGCCAGTTATCCTTAAGGGGCCAGGGGCTGGGCAGGGCCAGCCAGGAAGAAATCTGAAGGGAGGGTCGTGGCCACGTGTGCGTCTTGGGAAGGTGCAGAGTCTGCAGGGTACGGGAGGGTAGACTCCTCAGATGCTAGAGTTGCAGTGAGGAATGGGGAGAAGTTAGTCACAATCACCTGTGAGGGAGGGAGGGAGGTCTAGGGAGCCCCACCTTACCGGACTCGCTTTCCCATGAACAGAAGGCAGTCAGACAGAGGATCTGAGGTGAGAAGGGATGGGCACTGGGAGGGGAGCCAACCTGGAGAATGGTGCTTGCAAAATTCTGGAATAGTCTCCCTGAAAAATAGAGTTAAAAATACCCAGACTCTTAAGAACATTGTTAGTGACTTGGGAGGAGGCAGTTGTTTTTCTGGCCTCCTAAGGGTAAGGCATGTATCCAGGGATACACAGAAGATACGGGCAGTCTGTTCCGGGGGCTTGATCGTTACCGGGGGAACAGTGCAAGTTTAAAGGGGGAAAAGGGCAGCGGAGGGAAACTAGCCAGGCCCCGTGTCAGGTACCAGTCGGCCGCCCTACTTGCGTGTTGCATTCACATCCATGCCTCCCAGGTGGGCGCTGACAGCCCCCTTTTGGGGATTGGGAAGCCTTCTCAGAGGGGTTAAAGAATTGGTCCATTTAGTGACTAGTAAATGCTGTAGCAGGATTCAAGAAGGGCCTTGTCAGAATTCAAGGGCATGTTCTCTCTACTGTTTCCAGTACTTCCCTGTTATACCTGGAATGGTGAAGTGGGTCAGTTTTGGAGCCTTTCAGAAAAAGTATGATTTAAGCGCCTCTGGACTGTTTCCCAAAGCTCAGCATTCTTTGATGGTTCTGAAGCACGCAGTGATTTTCGCCCCAGAGAGGTAACGTCTAACTCCTTTGATGATGACGTGGTTGCAAATGGTGTACAGGTGCCAAACCAGACTTTGCAGCTTCTGAAGGGAAACTCTCCAGTTCTCCCTTGGTCGGCTTTCTTCCTCGGGATGTATCTGTGCTGCAGCATAGGCCTGAGCTTTCCATATGGAGTGAGAGTTTAATATCCGATGTTAGCATAAAACGGTCAGATGAAGAAAATAGACGTTGACAATTTATTTTTGGGTTTCATTAGTCAAAATATACCATCAGTTAATGGCCCATATAGCAAATGAAATTGAGTACAGGACATTGCATTTCTTACTTTCTATTTAGAGTTCTCTTACAGAATAATGTTGCCTGCTTTGGAACATCAGCTCCACCACTCACGGCACCTATCAGTGTGTTGGTGTGATTGCATTTACAGAGTGAATGTAATCTGGGCTTCCTCAGCCCCAAACACTTCAGTGCAGAATCACGGGCTGTAGACGTCTGTTAGTCACGCAAATACTTCTAAAATTATATGATTCCAGAAAAGAAAGAAGAGAGAGAGAGAGATTGCCTTTATCAAATTTCCTTTCAGTTCTAACTGAAAACTGTTGTTGAGCAGCTCTGGTTTCCTTTGGATAAGAATATATACATTTCTTTGCATGTAACCTGGGTTTTGGGCTAGAACACCAAGTTCTTGCTGTCCACAAGCCACAAAAATAGTAGCCAAATTGCACACGTGTGAAATAGTTTATACTTTTTTCTGAGAAAGTATCCTTGAATTTGGGACTTGGGCTGTGATTTCTGCTTTTTGCTTCCCCCACCTGTCTTGTAATCTCTCACTCCTTCCCACGTGGTTCCCAAGTGTTCGTGGTCTCAAAGGAGCGGGCAAACACCCAGTTGGTCACCATGTACTGCTGCTATTGATAGAGCCCAGTCAAGACCTAAAGGACATTATCAGAGAGGACTTCCTGGAAGAAATGGGCTGTACATTCAGTTGTGAGGACAGAGTAAGAGTCAGCCAAGGGAAGAAGTCAAGAATGTGGCTCAGGTCGCAGGTGCAGCCCGGGCAGAGGCCTGGAGGCTTTTGGTGTGGGGACCCGGGGAGAGTGCCCTGTGCGGTCCAGGGTGGAGGGAGCCCCTGCTGGGTAGGACACTGGAGAGAGTCCGTGGTGTAGGGCTTTGGAAGAAGTTGAGTTTTACTAGAACTGACACAGTAGGCAGTGAAGGGTGTCAACAGAAGTGACCCTCAGGAAAGGTACTTCTGGTTTTGCTTCTGATATACTACAGACAAAAGGGTCGGGACGGGCGAGAGCAGGTATATCTGTCCCTTTGAGATCCAACCCGTCATTCATTTATTCATAACACGTGCACTTCAGTGAGTCTAGGGGAGAGAGAGTGTAGCCACATAAATAAACAAAATGTATTTGCTTCTTGAGAGCTTAGCATTGTCAGAAGTTGACTTAGCCTAGAATGTTGTAGGAAGAGAGGAACAAATTGTGGAGGTTGGAGGGAGGGAAGGCTTCCTTGGGAAACAGTCAAAATGAACCTGGAGGCAAGTGGGAAGTAGGAGCAGGTCAGGGGGCTCCTGAGGTCACTGGGGACCTATGTACTGAGATGAGGCTGGGCGAGCAGGGTCTGGGGTGGGGCTAGAACTCTACCAGGGAGCCTCTGAACTGTTTGTAGTGGGGTTGATGTAATCAAATTGTGCTTTGGGAAGGCTGTCGTGGCTTTGTGTGTGTGTGTAGCGGGAAAGAGGTGGAGGGTGCCACCAACTGGGGGATCATTTGAAGACCATTCACAGGCTGGGATATGGGCTTCGGGGCTACTTGGGGACGGCAGGGGCAGTGTGGATGCCGGCTTTCCTTATGGGGGACTTGTTAGAGGGGCTGCCCTAGAGGCACCTTGTTGCTGGAAGAAAACTGATGGAGGCTGCCAGGTGGACATTCCTCTTCTCTCCTTCCCTGCCTAGTGTGATGATCTTAGCTCAGCCAACATTTGGAACAAAAGAGCTAATCTCCAGGGTTGCCCAGGCCTTTGTAGATCTCCTTCGAGTGAGATCTGATAGGATTTAGGTTTGTGTTCAGATCTGGATGTTCACTTAGTTAGAAACGTCCTGTCATTTCGATTTCCATAGGGGTTTTTATTCCTGATAAAGATTGCTTTCTTGGTGAGAGGAAAATTATTACAGCTGTTGTCTTTTTCAAAAAAAATCATATGTTTTAAGAGCTTAATATTCAAAAGAGTAGGAATATATAAAATATTTAAGGAAGTCTTTGTTGTAGTTTCTTTGCTTTCTGAGCTAATGTGGAGTTAGAGCCTTTGCATTACTTAATAGCACATCCTTGTCAGTATTTAAAGAGCTGTTAGTGAGCACCCCAGGCCCCACCTCTCAAAGAATCATTAAAGTTTGCTCTGAAATAGTGAGGTCATAAAGGTCTTGTTTTCAGAAATCAAAAGGTTTTAAATACGCACCATAGCTCCATTTATAAAATAATAATAAGTTCAAAATTAAGAAAATGGAAGATAATTGATTTTTTTTAAAGCCTAAACATAAACTTTCTGGTGCTAATGTTGCAACTGGAAATTTTGAAAAGAAAAATCCTACTGCAATATCATCTACGTGGTATATATATATAAGTTTCACATTTGAAAAGTAACTGCGCAGTGGTTTTCAAAGTCAGGAGCATTCCAGCTCAGATACTGGCAGTGATGGTTGCTGGTTTTCAATGGAAGAGCCTAAATTTGCCTTCTTAGTTTTTTTTTTTTTTGTACTGAGAAGGTTGAGTAGTGCTTTGCCAGGATGATTTTCGGGCAATTTGAGGGCAGATGTCGTGTTCCAGCAGTGAGATATTTCCATGCATTTTATTTTCTGGACATCACCAGGGCACATGTGGGGTTTGTGCCTGCAGGCTGGAATGCTGCAGGACTCCCTAATCCATCACCATTATGTCCTGGTGCTGCTCCGGTCAGTGAATGATTTTCTGTGACTTGGAGGTAATGTGGTCTGATGGTGATGATCAGACGTGCAGTTAAATGCTATTAATTGAAATAAGAGTAACCTAGAAACATTGCTCTAACAATACAGGATGAGGGAGGAGGATTGGCTGAGCTGCTTGCAGTGGGGTGTCTTCTCAGGTGACTCCCTCACCGTGATTCCTGCCAATATCCGCCCCAGCCCTGCACGGTAGTCCTGCCGAAGCAAGCAAGCACTTTGCTCAGAAACGCACTGAATTTCCTTGTGCCTCTGTTTGTTGGCTTTTTTTTGAAAGCACATTTTGCCCTTTGCTTAAATGCCATCCATGCTAGTCATCCCTTACACTCATTCTTCTGGACCTCGTCCATACATAGCTGCTGAATGGATGAACAGAATGTAGTATCTCCATGTAGTGGAACATTATTCACACATAAGAGTGAATAAAAAAGAAAAAAAAAAAGAGGAAAATGAAAAAGGCCACCTGTTTTTGGAAGTCCACCCTGACTGTTCAACCCACACTTTTCCCTTTGAAACCCAATCACTTATGCTCCATTCTACTCTTTTTGATAGTACTTACCACCTTCTAATAATCTTTAACGTTTCCAAAAAAAATAAATAAATAAAGAGATGCTGATGCCACTTCAAATTATACAAGCCTTGCTAACAGCATGTTAATTGAAAGGAAGCAGACACAAACGGCCACATATTGTTGATTTCAGTGATCTGAAAAGCCCAGAAAAGGCACATGCAGAGGCAGAGAGCAGGTGATGGTTGGAAGGGGCTGGGTGGAGGGGGATTACGGGGTGAATGCTAGTGATAGGGGGATTCTTTTGGGCTGATGAAGTGTTCTGGAAATAGAAGGTGTTGAGGGCTGCACAACCGTGATTGTGCAGAAGACTGCTGAGCGCTGTGTCTGGGAGTGCCTGTTGTTGGGGCATCTTTATTTTGTTCACATCCTGCAATGTGAAGGGCCATCTTCTGCTGTGGTCATTCTACTCCTGTGAGTGGTGAGGGCCAGAGACTTTGTAGAGTCCTGTTTCTTTTCTCCCTCTGGCTGAGTGTAGGCAAATAAATTTAAGCCTGAGAAATTGCTCCATCTGCAGAAATGTCTTTCAGTTTTGCCTGGTGTAAAAATCTTGAGAGCTTTTAACCGTTGAGGCTAGTCTGTGGGGGTAAATAGCCTATGAAGCCTGGGTGAGCCCGGGAAGAGCCGCGCTTCCCTCCCAGACACAGGTGGGGATTTCACCCCCTTTCAGGCAGTGAAGGGCCCAGACCCGTGGGCAGACTTGACAATCGTGAATATTTACGTGTATCCGCTGCTTCATCTTGGATATTAATTTCAAGCTGAGTCAGTTTGTGGCGGCAGCCTCATCCTACAACAGGAATTTATAGTATCTGCTCTTTGAGGTGAAGACCTGACAGACTTGATTATTTAACAGTCTGCTTTGAATTGATATCTCAGATTCCTTTGTCAAAAGCAAAACAGCAGAAATACAGACGTCCTTTAATTCCAATGTGGCCTGGAACGGGTTTAGTGTCTGTGCCTCAGTGGCCTTATCTGCGGGTGGGGAAGATGATAACAGTGCTTCCCTCAGAGGAGCTGGTGAGGGAAGTGTGAGAAGCACAAATGGAGGACTTACACGAGATGCTCATAAATGACCGAATTTAGTGCTCTCCGCCTGGTGAGGCCTTAGGGGCAGAGATATCAGAACAGAGCAGTCCTAGCCGGAGCTCGATACGTGATGGTAGCTGTTATGATCAGTATCACCACTGTGGGTTATCAGGTAGTTTTAAGACTTGGTAATATGATTTCATGAATAATGTTAAAAGACTAGACATCTCAGATCCAGTTTACATAGTCCTCAAGATTTCTTCTGAGAATTGGATGGTTTCTTCCCCATCTTAAATCTGAGATGTGTCTCTAAAAATTTCCGTATTCCTCCATCCTTTTGCTTTAATTCTCTATTTCTTAAAAAACAAAGTTTTTAGATGGAGTTACTGGGGACTGAACTGAGGGCCTCATGCATGCTAAGTACATACTCTCCCAAATGAGGTATAATCTCTTCCCTGATTTTTTTTAAAATTTACATCTTAATTTTCAGAGGTTAGAGGCCTCTAATTATTTTTCTGGAGACTTGTCCATGAACCTGTAAATCTACAATTAATGGACAAAATTTGGTTTATTAAAAAAAATCTATAGAATATTCTGCAGTCCATCCAAAAGGAAATGCTCATGGACTTAGAATGTTTCTCCTTTAAGGTGATTTCTCCTGTTTGGTCGAGCTTAATTTGTTAACAGCCATCCTCATCATCATAATGACCAAACTCGCTGTGAGTGGACGCCTAACTGAGGCTAAAATGCTTTGCTCATGTTTTACTTCATAGCAAGTGTTTGATTGTAGGTATCAGTGTCTCCTTTTTTGTAGCTGAGGGATTGAGAGATGGGTCAGCTTGCCCCAAATCACACGCAGCTGGCGGTGGCTAGCTCGATGCTGGAATCCAGGCTGCACAGGATGAATTCTCAATTGCTCCTCTAATCAGCTTCCCGTTGAGTGTTTTCCCGAACTCCTGTGTGCCCATAAATGACCGATTTTAGCTATCTCAGCCTGATGAGGTCTTCAAAGGAGAGACACCAGTGAGAATGAGAGGCAGAGTGGCATAAATTAAAATTGTACATTTTCACAAATGTTTTATTCTCAGGTAATGACTTTAAAGGTAATATTTTTTTAATTTAGTGCTTTGTGAGAACTAAAAACAAAACATTTAAAATAATTATTGTGCAAGAGAGAAGTGGTCTTTGAAAGTCCAACTGTTGCTAATGATGTTACTTGTTTTTTCTAGTGGTGCTTATTTACTGAAAAATTTCCAAACACTGAATTTGTTTTATGTAGTCTTAGTATGAAAGAAAACTTTGTCAGTGAGTATTGTAAGTAAAATCCTTACTCTTTTCTTTCCTGATGATGAATATCTTAGTTGTTTACATGGCTTAAGTATATTTCGTCATTTGTGAAATTTGAGTAATATGGTTTAACTTGTCTGACTGTGAGAGCTGGACGCCTTGTATACAAAGCACCGTAGAGGTGCTTAATAAAAATGTGCTGTCACAGTGACTGATAGTTTAGAAGTATCAACTCTGAATACTAAAAAGGGTAGCTTATTTCTGATGCATATTCAATATGTATATATATGATATACATTATTATGGCTTAAAGTAACTAGGATTGTTTTTTTTTAAGTGCAGTATGAAGCTTTAATGAAATCTGTGTCATTCTAGTGAGACAGGGACTACTTAAATTGCCTTAAGCAGACGACCTTGAAGATTATTTACAAAGAATGTGTATTGTTACAGCTCAGAATTCATGTTGCCGTGTAACTATCCATCAGACATTTAATTTCTCGGAATTCTGACCAGAACCATTAAGTTTAGAAAAATCCACATTGATTATTATCAGGGAATAAGCTCCTCTCTTTTGTGACTAAAGAAAATTTTGATTTTTTTCTGCACTCTTTTCAGGTTTTAAAATTTCAAAATTTTGATTTGACATGTCACTTTTTTAATAGAGAGAATAAAGCTCATGCTGTTTTAATATGTAAATAAATGTTTTTGTATTTCAATACCCTTCTATGATTTCCTGGCTCTTTGAGAAGTATTTTGCAAGATACTTAGATTACCTACTGTTGGAAAAATACAGACGTGACTTTTATGAATATAGGCGTAGTACAGTTCTGTTGGTTTTTACTACAGTGCAAGACATGAGACCTAGGAGAGCTTTGCTGCTGATTGCCAGGAGGACAGATCTCATGTCTCAGTCTCCCCTGGTGTAAAATGAAGTGGCTGGACTGGATTCTTTCCTCTTCTAAGATGAGCTTCCATGAGCCTATGTCTTTTGTTTATATTTAGGAGTATTAGCAATATCAGATTAAATACTGAATACCCCTCCATCCCCCCGAAGCAAAGTGCAGTATATGCTACATAAGCTTCTAGTTATCTGATTCTCGTTTCTCATCTTACAGTCAATTTTTGTGTTGCATGTTTCCCGGCAACCTGGAAGGTCTTTTTAGCCATAGGTGGCGCTGTTGCAAATTTTTACAGTCTTAATTTTTCTGTTTGTAAAATAAGGCTTAAACAATGTGATTTTATTTTGATTCCTTTGCTTAATGCTTCAGAATAGCACAACGTCCATTATGTCTTTCTACCTGGAAAATTTTTTCTGCTTATATCATAGTTTTATTCTTTTATCTCGCTGTGAACATTTCAGACTTGCTGTGCAAACAATGGCAAAATCGGGCTTTTCTTCTAGTGTTAGAAACCAGTGAGCCGGGATATTTTAAAACAGCTAGAAGCTGCCTCTGTAGCACCATAAAGCTGAAAAGTGTGTTGAGTTCCCTGAGTATTGACCCCGCCGCTGTGTGTTAATTGGTGGGAGTTGATTTGGTACATATATGATGGGGTGTAGTTTCTTGACTTGGGTTTGCCTGCACGTACTGACACTGAACCACGTGATCCTGAGTCAGCTCGTTCTGAGTTTTCCCCTCGTCTGTGAGAAGGGGACACTCATATCTGCTTTGTAGAATTGTGAGAATTAGTAATTATGTAACATGTTTACCACAGTGGGTATGTCAAGAGAGCTCATAAACTTTAGCTGCTGTTTTGTGTGCAGCCATCATTTTATAGTCTTTGGTAATTACAAAGAAACAAGAAAATAAGAAAAGCTGATTTTATGATGAAAGATATTTGAGGATGTTCCATAATTCCTACACCCATAATTTAGCATCAGCAGAGTCAGAACTGTTACACAGTCGCCCTGGACCAACGTTAAGCCACAGAAATTTTTGTTACTTCATATATGTTGGGGCCAAAGGGGAACCAATACTTATACACATGTTGTCTCCAGCAGCCAACTGAGAGATGACACAAGAGTAGGCAGGTGATAAATGTCTTCTTTGTTACTGATGAAGCCACGTTCTCCATGAACTTCAGGGCTGTGGATAAATGAGTGTCATGATACTGTGTCCCAGAAGTAGAGACTCACCCTGTCCCAGGTATCTCTGGGCCACAGCAAGCCTTCCCTTGAGAGAATGTGCCCCATCATGCACAGGGCTGTTCTGCAATGCAGCTGAGCATCCAGGGTGCTTCCCTAGGGTAGTCAACACTGGAGGGAAAGGAAGGGTTTCACATGCCCTGCTTGTCTCCCCGGAATCACAACTCAATCTGTTAATGTGAGGAGGGCTAGCTGTGGGCCAGGCGTCAGGGCTGTGAAGGGAGTAGCACTCTGCATGGCCCAGAGGAGTGGGGAGGAGGTATCCCTTCCATCAGTTTAAACAGGTGGTGGGATGGAACAGAAGGGTGCATCCCATGAGTTTATAAAAGGAGAAATAAGAATATCCTTTGGGTATTAGTCTAGCCAGGAAACACAGAAGATGATTAGGAAGGAGACTTGTAAACCACTATAATATTAATTTGACATTTGTTGAGCACCCAAAATGTGCTACATTCTTTTCTGAGCGTTTTACAGAAATGAATCCTTCAATCTTCTCAACAAGCGAGTAAGGAAGGTTTGATTGTTATCCCAGTTTTACAGTGTGGAAATTGAGGCACACAGAGGGTAAGTTGACCAAGGTCACAGAACTAGTAAGTGGCAGAGCAAGTATTTTAACCCTGGCTGTATGGTATTGTGGCTCCCAGAATGGGCTTTGGGTGTTTAGATGTATCTGCATCTCTCGATTTCTGTACGTCTGTGCATCAATTAGCCCAGAAAGGACAGGGAAAGGAGAGTTACACAGGTGCTCACAGTCGTGTCTCGGCAACTGTCCACGAAGAGTGCACCGTGATTAGAATTAATTGTTTTCCAGGCAGCAGATCTGTTGGTATAACAGAAATTTAGTCCATTGAATTCATCTAGAAATCCTTCCTGCTCTGCTTCTGTCCACACTTGCCATGTGACTGCCTGCCCGTGTTTGGGCCGTGGAGGAGAACATATACTCATGGTTGAACTCTGATATTGCAGTCTGGTTCATAGTTTCACATCTTCTGTTACATTAATAAGTTAAATTTCTGGTTTTCTTGCATCAGTGTCTCATGAGTTTGGTTAATGTGAAACCAGTCCATGGGAGCCCAGGGGTTATGATGGTATAAATTTTTAGCACGTTGTGGCACTTCTAGCCATGCAGACATGACTGGGGGATGTACGCCTTTCTCACTGATTTCTCCCAACAGCAGGGTCCTCTCACGGATGTGAGGCTGGGAGCTCTCTGAGTAGCTCAGTCAGAGGCCAAGTCCACCAATCCGAAAATGATGAAGTACCTGGAAGTGGGTTTAATAAAAGTAAAGGGCTTCCAGGTAGTCCGATGGGCTGTTCAAGAAATTTGGTGAAAAGCTGTCCACTGTCTGTGGTTTAGCTGCTTCTTTGCTATTGAAAAGTCTGGAGTAGATGAAGGGATTTTAAAAAGCAGAAAGGAGTGATTTCAGGTGGTACGTCCACACCGGTGAGAAGTGATGGATGACCGCCTGTGTGAGGCACAGACAGAGTCTTACAAACTTCATAAACCAGCTTCAAATGCTCTGCCATCTGAGTGCGCTTCATATGGGGTCCAGTTCATCACTGGTCACGCTGTGAGGGCAAGTAACTGACGATGGCAGAAAGGACACGGAGGCATCAAAAAGGTCTCACTCATGTTCCCTGTTTAAAGAATGTGGCACAGTGTATTATATTTGAGCTGGTTTTTCACTGAACAGTTTTTAGTGTTTTCTGGGACTCCCCAGTGCCCCAAGGTTCCATGCAGCTGGGTGTCCCCTCATTGCAGCTCCGTCAGCGCTTGCCCTGGGCTGATGTGGTGTCACGGGAAGCAGGACGGTCAGCGTCCCCGGCTCCTCTGAGCTCCGTCTCCTCATCTGCAGAGCCTGGTTTCCCATCCGTGTCTACTTAGTAGGGTTGCTGAGAATCACACGTGATGGTTATCAGGTGTGATTTCTGGTTGTCTCTGCGATTGGCAAATAGCCAATAATTGATAGAAACTCTTGTTTTTTTAATTGTAATTGTGTCTCCTAGATTGCAGTGGTTTTTAGTCTGCATTTTTTTATAACTTTACTCATTTTTAAATATGCCCTTATTTTATTTATTTTTTTTTTGAGGTACTGGGGACTGAAGCCAGGACATTGTGCATGCTATGCAGGTGCTCTACAACTGAGTAATACCCACCCTCCTTTTCTGCACTTAAAAATAAATATTGCAATACACAAAATAGCTCTTAAACTCCATGATGGGACCTGGTCTCTGTATAGGCAAATGAACACGTATACTATTTCAATAAGAATAAATGCTGTTGAGACATACGTTTCTGAATCTGTTAATGTGCTTAAAAACGATCATAGCTAGTGATAAACACGAGACTTAGATCCAGGACTTTTTAGGGTATGTTTTGCCATCATGGGAAATTACATTCTACCGAGAAGGCTAATTGGGTCTCTTTGATATTTGGATGGTTTAGCAGGTGATCAAGGCTTTCCAAAGCTGACAGTTTTGTATTTTAAACTAACTACAAAGTTATCTTCTAGAAGATGGAAATCCTAAGTTTGTGAATTTCCCAGTAATCCAGGGGGTATGTGTCTGTGTCTGTGTCTGTGTCTGTGTGAACGTTTGTGTGTGTGATTTCAGGAATGTAGAAATAAGTTCCATATAGACTTCTGATATCTTTCTCTTCCAGTTCAAGGTTTAAGCATATACTTACACAAATAAATTGATTTTCTTTTGTCATTTGGCATATTGGCGGGAATAAGAGGTTCTCATACTTGTTTCAGAAGGGTTGGGAAGCATGAGCTTAGAAAACGGGAGGAGAAAGAGGCAGGGAGACACTTCACACTTTGTGCAGTATATGAGAAACAGTAGCTTTTCTTTTCTCTTTTCTTCTAAAGCAAACTGGCTCTGAATTGTAACACACTATTACTCAGAATTGCTTTTCTAATCAGATACAAGTGCCTCAGATTTTTCAAGGCAACATGAATGATGAAATGTGTTTTAGCATTTATCTTTAAAAGTAGTTTTATTTCTCAAGTAAAAGACTATAGCCTGTTTCTTCCAGCGTCTCGAGAAATTCTCATTGATCTATGTACATGTTCTATGTGCTTATTTTCTTTTTTTTTTTAAGTGCTTGTTTCATTGTGGTGTGAATGAATGTTTAAAATTTCTGGATTTTGATCTTTAGAAAATGCTGATTTATCATAACTGTTAAAAACCTGATTGTTCTTTGGTCCTTGTTTGGTGGGGCACCCTATTGATTACTCTTGTCTGTTAAAGAGAGAAATTCTTCCTCTAGCCTGCAGATCATTAAGTGTATGGTTTGCAGTATGCCTTTAAATTTCATTGAATGCATTGAACATGATTGTCCAGTGAATTTTGAGTTGACTCATAGTAATGACTTTGCTTTGATTCTGTGGCTTTTGCTCCTCTCCACAAGAGCTTGAATTCTCTGTTGCATTTTGTATACGTGTTCTTCACAGTGGAAGAAATTTTGCATTTTTTACAGAGGTGGTTTTTCCTAACACCTCTGAATGCCTTCTGTAATTGATACAACAAAAATCTGTTATTTCAATGCTTAATTATTTCATACACTAGTTTTTGGCTTAATCAGAAACAATGACAGAGTGATAATAAAAAATAGGAAAACTTTCCTTCCTTTGAAGAATAGAAATCAGGTGGTCAGGCTCACCCATGCTTTGGGCCTGACACACTTAATCTCATGTCATTGTGTATCATGATTCGGAGATGGAGTTGCTTCAGGTTTATTGATTTTTGTTTTAACATTTGTGTTGAATTCTTTCTCCAGGCTTATGTATCCTGTTGGGTTTGTTGAAACTGTAGAAGGGAAACAAAAGCTTTTTTTGGTTTCCGGAGGCCTGAGTTGCTGATGATAAGGGTTGAGGGTGGGCTGAGGAACAGAGTGACACTCCCTCTGCTCCCAGCTGAAATTGATGAACAATGAAATCAATTAAGTGTATCGGTATTTGACCAATAGAAGTTAGTAAGCCCAAACTGGCTAGTTATGCCCAAAGAAAGTACTGAATTCACCTGCAGAATTAGGTGCTTTACCAAGAAGAAGCAGCTTAGAGCAATCAGAAAAATCAGTCCTATGATGAGATATAAAGTAAATATAATATCTTTTATTTCTGAAACTTTTCTACGTTAAGTTGTGTAGAGCTAAAATTAAGTTTCAAGCACCAGGAGTTAACAGTGTGGGTGGTTCTGTATGATCATTATTCAGGAATGTGCCTAGACTCTGCTAGAGTGGCTGAAGCTGGCAGGAAAAGACCCAGAGCCAGGATTTGTCACCTTAGGGTGTCCTCCATAATGGTTCCATGTGGGAGCCCATGATTGGGTTAACAAATTGTAACAGACCCCAGCCGCCTGTCAAATTTAAGAAGAAAACGTATGCTTAGTAACTGCTTTGCAAGCAAGTGCCTGTGCATCCTCACTCCTGTCTCCTTGCCTTAAAAAGCAGAGATAATGCTTTGCTTGCGTAGATGATGTTTTAGATAGCACTCTGCTCATCGCAAAGCAATGACCCAGGCCCACAGCTATAAAGGCTGGGCTTGTGTGCAGTTAGATACTCTATTATCCCCCAAGCAAGGACCTAGCTGGTCTGGTGGTCTGCTTTGTAATTCACATGTCTAAAGAATGTATCTTATTCCCCTCACCCCATGACTTACCTAAAGATACACTAAGCCTTTGTACTCATGGTGGATTCTACAATCTCTGTCTCATCCTTCTTTCCCCAAGTTCCTGCTTACTATCACACAACTGTTAATGACGTTTTCCTTTGATTATACACAATAAATATGGGATCATTTGAGAGGCTCGTGGAGTTGGGTCCCTACGCCCTCTCTCTTTCGTGACTTTTTCCACAGAGTCTTGAGTATTCATTCCCTGTACGTAAGACTTCTGCCAGCCAGAACCCACAGTTCCAGGTGAGAAGGATGCAGGCTTTATCTCTCCTACCCGAGGGAGAGAGAGTAGAAAATTGAGATCTGCTCTTCCGTGGTCCCTTCCTGCCCCAGGTCTGCTCCAGTTCACCTGCAGCCTTCTGGCCTCTGCTCACACTGCCTCTGTCCCAGGACTGACAGCAGCCTTTTCTTCCCTGGTAAACATTTCCTGTGCCTTTTAGAAGTTGGTCTCTTCTCTGCAATACAACCCTGGCAGATGTGATGGTGGTAAACGTGCTGGAGGGCAGTCACTTGGGGACTGCCAGGAGCCATGCTGATTCTCCTGAGTCTCTCATTCGGGGTTACAGAACTGTCGAGCAGCAGAGGAAGCCCTTTAACGTGAGGCCAGCTCAGCATTGCATCACTTTCATTTTATTTTTGAATTTTCAGTGGAGAAATTATTTGTAGCAAACTGTTCCAGATTTTTGGCTGCCTGCTTTCCTCACCACCATTTCCTTGTTGGCTCTGGTGCTTGTTGTAAGAACCAGGTTTCTTCTCTGGTTATTTCTAGCAGCTGGGCTTGCCGAATCCTTGATCTGCATTTGAAGCAGAATGCTTCTTCGTGATGTCAAGCTGATTTTCCTATTTCTGAATATTTCGTGTACACTCAGCAACTCTTTCAAGTGAAATGCTCTTGTCCAATTCTGTTAACCCATATTTGCCGATCTCCTGCTTTCATGCTGAGGGCAGTTTCTTCTTCCTGTAATAAAAGTTAGCAATTTGCATTTACTATTTGAAGGTTCTGGCCCTAGGTGCTTTTGTCCTTAACAGTTTTAATACAATTCACCCATTAAAATGTGCAGCGGTTTTTACTCAAAGCCCAGAATTGTGCATCGCAGTCAATCTTAGAATATTTTCATCCCCCAACAGGAAGCCCTGTATGCACAAGCAGTCATTCCCATCTTCCTCATCCTCCCCCAGCCCCAGGCAGCCATTGTTCTCTCTCTATGGATTTGCCTGTGCTGGACATTTCATGTAAAACAAGTTATTTCATGTAAATGGAACTGTCTATTGTGACTGACTTCTTTCACACTGAGTAACTTTTTCAATGTATTTCCAGGTTGTGGCCTGGGTCAGTACTCTATGCTTTGCTATTGCTGAATTATATTCTACTGTATATCTGGGCCCTACTGTTTACCCATTCATCAGGTGATAGTCGTTTGTGTTGTGTCTGCTTTTTGTTTGTGAAGAGTAATGGCGCCGTGAATACTCCTGTAGGAATTTTTATGTGGACATTTGTTTTCAGTTCTCTTACTTGTGACCAGAGAGCAGAAATGCTGGGTCATTCATAAACCAAATGTTCAACTCTCTGAGGACCTGCCAGGCTGTTTTCTAAAGTGGCCACCCTGTGTTACATCCTCAAAAGCAAGGGCTGCGCGCTCCACTTCCTCTGTGTCTTCATTAGTGCTTGTTACACATTTTTTTTATTATAACCTATTGTAGTAAGTGTGAAGCGGTTTCTCCTAGTGGTTTTGACTTGATTTCTTTTACAGCTAATGATATTGAACATCGTTTGATTGTGCTTATTGGCCATTTGTATATTTTCTTTGAAAAATACATTTTCAGATACTTTATACACATTTTAATTGAGTTCTCTTTTTCTTGTTGAGTTGTAGGAGTTTTTTCTTTTATTTGAAGATACAAATACTTAATCAGATAAATAATTTGAAAAAATTTTCTCCTCTCTGATGTTTTTTCACCTTCTGGATGGTGTTCTTTGAAGCAAATTTTTAACATTTGATGAACTCCAATTTATCACTGTTTTCTTTGTTCCTTGAGCTTTTGGGGTAATATTTAAAATCTGAGGTATTTTATTTAAACTTTTATATAAAAAATAACTTAATTCTTAAGACCGTTCTAGGAGATGGGTGCTGTGGCTGTCCCCAGTCTATGGATAGGAGACTGAGGTGCAGAAAATTTCACTGAAATATCAGTGTCACAGCTACCCAGTGCTGTGGGATTTCAGACCCTCATGTTTGTCCCCAGCATTTGTGATCTTCACCACCATGCTCCACTACTGCCTGGAATCATTAATGAAAAAGTTTTCCTTTTTTGATTTCTTGATTGTTTGTTTTCTCATTGGGGAACTCACCTCTTCATTTTCCTTGCAGAGATCTGTGTAGGTTTATTTTAGATCTCATGTACTTATTTATTACACAGGCTCCAGCGATGATTGTGCCTAGTTGATCTAATCAATTCATACTCAAGTCTTTCCTGCTCATGACACTAAAAAGAGAGTCATGATTTACATAATGCTCAAAGAAGAATGTACTTGAGTGATTTTATTTTTCTAACCAATCAAACAAATCAAATAAAAACCCGGTGTTGGAACAGATTATAAGCCCTGCAGAATAGGGTCACTGTCTTCCTTGTGTTTCATTTGATTTGTCACAGTGTCTGGATAGTGCCTTGCTGTCCAGCAGTTTTGTGAGTATACGGTGCTCGTGAATCATTGTAAGGAAAGAATTTTGACAACAGACTGTGTTGTTCATTTCACAAGGGAAAAGATCATATAAAAATACTGCTCAGATTTATTTTAAAATTAAGCTTGGTGTTTTGAGAAGGGTTCAAGAAACCATACAAAAATCTTTTTCACTAATTTTAAATCTATCTTAGACACATTATGCATACATAGCAGAGTAACTTATCAACTAGTTTTGACAAGAGGAGTGTATTATTGATTATCTATTTTAGTTGAAATATTCTACCTGGGATAAAGTAATCAGTGCCCATAAATGAACAAATATGTTTGTATTTCTATGCAACATGGGGGCAGACTTCATATGTTTTTATATAATATATATGACTGTGTGTTTTAATCTGTCTGTCAGTGTTTTTATAGTTTTTCATCAATGTTGTAACTTTAGAATTCTTCTATGGAAATCACCCCCAAATCTAGTGCAGTTTGTACTGTGTATCCTGTCTTATGCATGGGATTCCACTGTCCCCTCACTGAGGAATTCCCTCTCCTATTGAGTTAGTAGCAGAGTTAAAGGAACTGTGATTTCTAGGCCTTTGCTCTCCATGTGTTTGCAGTTGGCTGTCAATCAAGATTTTCTCTTTCTTGAGTTTTCATTGTTCAATTAGAATTTTGGAAATAACAATTAATATGTTGCAACACTCTCCCTAGAAACTTGATGTGTTTGTGCTTTTCAGTTTCCAATTTACAAAAAATGTAAATGCACTCTTGTTTTTAAATAGTCCTTTTTCACTAGATATTTGTTTACTTCTTTATAGTCAAAATATTTTTTTCCCAATGAATGAATAGGTTTGCATGTTTTAAAAGATACCTTACTTTTTAAATTTCTTATTCTAACAGGTATATTCGTTGTACAGAATTTAGAAAATAAGGATAAACACAATTATAACTTAAAAATGGCCTCTAATCTCACCTGGAGTTACAGTTGTAAGGTTTGAAATTGAGAATTACAAGTCCTCTCAAACTGTTCTTCTATTTCAAGTACGGTTTGGTTACTGAGATCCTCGAATTCCCATATGAATTGTAGCAGCAGATAGGCAGTTTCTGCAGAGGAACCCACTGGGATTGTGATCGAGTCCACGTTGAATATATGGATCGCTCTGGGGAGCACTGCCATCCCAAGAATGCTGTCATTTGATTCAGGAATGTGCGTGGTGTGTCTGTCCAGGTATTTAGGTATTCTTTAATTTTTTTCAGCATTGCATAGAGTTTACATTGGATTATTTTACTATATATTTTGCCTTTATACTGAGGACAAGTGTGCAAGGTACCGGGATCAGAAGTGTATTGGAGCTCCGCAGCTTGCTGCCACCATGGACGCTGTGCTCTTGCTTCGCCCACTGTACAATGTTGCACAAAATAGGACCTAAGTAACTCTCTCTTGAAAGAATGATTATATGATTGCTGGATGATGCTTGAGAGTCCTTGTGATGATGTCTTTTTCCCAGAATTTCCCCTCTTCTTTACTATGCCCTTTCCCTTCCTTTCCTCCAGCCTGTGTTTCAGCCTGCCTGTGGCATTGATTTTCCTTGTCTGTGGACTCTTCCTTTCACTAGTTCGTGATAATGTTACATGTGAGATGTGGAAACTTGCTAGATGTCAAGAAAGAGGAAATCCATTGCATTCTAGTTTTTTTAGAGTGTGCTATTGTATTATCGATTGAAATGAAATCAGGCTGACCCATTGAGCCATCCCCTGAGCTCTTTTTGCCTTCCTACAGGTGATACTGCTCTCGTTGCTGCATGTGCCCTTCCCCCAGACTTGGTTTTGGGGTTGAGTAAGTCACCGTCACTGGAGCCCTCTCTTTAAATGATGAAGAGAACATTTGCTCTTTCTCCCTGTTTGGGGACTTGGATGAGATGAGGCAACAGATAAAGAATGGAGCCCCAC
The DNA here is from genome assembly GCF_048564905.1 of Vicugna pacos. Taxonomy (NCBI): domain Eukaryota; kingdom Metazoa; phylum Chordata; class Mammalia; order Artiodactyla; family Camelidae; genus Vicugna; species Vicugna pacos. The sequence goes on along the minus strand of NW_027328740.1, from coordinate 75,936,024 downwards.
CTCATTCTGACCCCCGCTCTTTCCGTTCCTTTCTCCAGGGGAAGAGTACAATTCAAAAATATAAAGATTGTGAACTAATGAGATAGACAAGACAACCGATCATTTATTAAATACCCTTTCATGCCAGAAACAAATGTATTATACACACAAAAAGCACATAAAATACGGTAGTACTGTGGTTACAAACGTGGGTCCGAGTTCGAGTCCTGGTCTGGAGTGACAAGTCCTGTGAGATGGAGAATTGGTAGGTCGGCTTAGCCTCTCTTGGACTTGTTTTCTGTCCTGCAGAGATGGGGCTCGCTAGGCGTCCCTCCCCCGTAGAGGTGCTGAGGGGTGTAAAAGACACGTGTAGGCAGACCGAGCACAGCTGCTCTTTCCTCGTAAGTGCAGGATAGCATTGCTTTTGCGGTGATGGCTTTATGACTGCACCGTGTAGACTCTCAGTGCTCCAAAGGGATGCCTTGCAGATTGGAGATGGGATTCTCACTTCTGTATATACCCAAGGATTGTGTTATTGGGCCTTGCTAATTTGACTCTATTCTTTAGAAAGTACATAATGTAGATATATTTTTCAAACATGCATGATTTTTTCTTTTATTATTTATAGTTCTACCCTCTCATCTCTTGGTGTGACTTTTCATGGAATCCAGGAAACAGTCCTAAGCAACCTGCCTCTTCACACTTCTCCGTGGTGGTTTCCTTCCCTGACTAGAAGAGGGTTTTGCATAGGTAATTTTGATTGCTCCCCTTCTCTTGGAGACTCTCTGTTTTTCTGCCCATCTCTCACCTGTCCATCTGTCCATTTCTCTACCCACTCATTCTTCTGACTTGTTTCAATAAGCATTTCAGGCAGCTTACAGAAGAACAGGTACCAAATAAACAGGTGAGAAAATGGGGCCAAGTTCATACAGTGAGGCTAGGAGTTGAGCCTGTGTGAGAGTTGCCAGCGTGAGACACACGCCTCTGCCTTGTGACTTATAAGATAGACAACATCAATGTGCCTGAAGCTCCCAGCAGACACAGGGAAACAGGGTTTGTGGGAGATGCTCATTGGCTGTGAAATAAATAAGTGGCTTAGTAGAAGCCCAGCCTTTCCAAGTACTAAGGCTTAGGAGAATATTTTAGTGTCTTCCAAAATCAGATTATTGCATCTTTTCTTTTTCAGAGTTTTATGTATAGTTGGTTTACATTCTATACCTGGAAATTTCTCCAAAACTTCTGCCCACGTGAGTCCCATGACTCGGGAATGGGGTGGTTCTGCTCATTGACGGGTGTTGGCCAGAAACGGAAAATGACAGCCTCAAAGGAGCCTGGGATTTATCAGTTATGTTTTGTCAGTGCTGTAGATTTCAGAAAATGCTTTCACCTTTTCTTTCCATCTGAGGCAGCAGCGCGCTCTCTTACCAGCATCAGGAGCTCAGGGCCACGGGATGGTGGGGGCTGACTGCACTGCCGTCAAGACAGCTGAGCTAGTCACTGCAGGTGTGGTTCTTTTACATACTGCAGTTCATGCTCTTTACTAGAATGTTTCAACAGGGAGTTAATTAACTGAGTTAATTAACATTTTATAAATATGATGCTTTGTTGAAAAGACAGTCATAGGCAGAATATAAGTTGTGATCACTTTAAAAATGGTTTCATTACTGAAATTTCAGTAGGAAAGATCCAGTTTATCTTATTTACGCCTCTCTTTAAAAGTAACAAAGAAACAAGACAGAAAAAGCAGAGGATGATTTCTGTTCTTCCTCTCGGCTTGCAGGTGCCCTCACCTCCAGTGGCATCCATCCAGACACCAGCACTGACACTGGCCGTGCTCAGAACTGCCTCAGCCCTGAAGACACATCTGACAAATGGAAGGGGGCCGCGCCCTGTTACAGCAGGTGCTCTCACTTTGTGGGTCCTTATGTAACTGCGTGGTGTTATTCAGGATCGCCCTTTCTACACTTTGTGACGCTGCTGCGTTGTCTCCTAGTTATTTGTTTCTGTAAGTACTCGTGTAATTATCCAATGTGTGGTACTAGACATCTAAAAATGCATTTTTCAGATGAAAAATAGTGTGTATTTAATATAAATGTATGAAAAAAGGGTCAAATGGATCTATCCTGGTGCCAGTACTCAGAGATAATAATTAACACATTAACATCTATTTTCTGTTCTTTTCATCAGTGTGTATTACCTCTGTCATAAAAACCAGCGAGCAATGTGTGCCTGTATACTGTGTGGAGACCTCCATTTTCCATTCGGCTTATTACACATTTTTCTACAATATTCTATCTCCCCTGGCATGATTTTTAATGACTAGTATAGCATTCTGTCTTGTGGAGTCCTCGTCCATTTTACTTTGGACTTAAATAAACTTTTAAATTCCAAGTATACTTAACTGAAATTCTGAAAAGAGATCTGTTGTGGTACCGAAAGTCCCCTACTTCCTTCCCCTTTTTTCCTGAGAGTAAAAACTGCTGACAATGTGGAGTATATATTTCATGACCTTTATGCCTGTGTCATATAAATAAACACATACATACACGTATATGAGAAGTCTATGTCTATGTGTGTGTATATATGCTTTATTGAAAAATAAGGCCATACTATATGTTTTCTGCAGCTCGGTTTATTCACTCAGGTATATATCACAGACGTCCTCTCTCTCCAGACTCACCCGGTCCTTTCAGATAGAGTAGAGGGTTTTCCTGATATGCAGGTTTGGTCTCTTGTGTAAGGACACCTTTCGTGGGAGCGTACTGTGGACAAGGCCTTGGACCACGCCGAAACACCGGAACTTTAGTGCCCACAGCTCACCGTGATTTACCGCATCATTGTCTTGATGGTGGACACTTAAGTTTTCTCCATTTTCCACTGTCAGAAAGGGTGTTTGACTGGCATACTTCTTATACAAACATTCCTGTGATCTTGTATGAGTATTATTTTCGTTAAGTTTTCTGGAAATTTAGTCCTTGGATGTGACAACTACATAAATCACAGGCTCCTTTCAAGTGAATCTAGAAATTCCTTCTCCTGTGGGGCATGAAAAGATGTAGAATAACTTATGTAACCAATTCTCTATCGCTGGATATGATTTCACTTCAGCTTTTCTTCTCACCATTGTAAACAGTGCTGTGTAAATGCTCTGATAAGTACATCTTTTTGAACTGAATTTTTCTAAATGAAACGATTCCAAAATGTGGAGTTCAGCCTGTGTGTACACACGTTTTTCAGAGTTTACATATCCATTGACATGTCATCCTCCAAAAGATCGCTCACAGTTTGTTCTCTCAAAGATGGACACTAGCTAGAATATCTTTTAAAAATATGTGCCAATATGATGAGCAAAAGTACTTTTTCATTGTTTTAATTTGCACTTGATGACCAGTGAGGTATTGAGCATTTTTCACTCATTAGCCATCTGACTTTTAAAAAGTGAATGATCTCTTTTGTCCTTTGCACACATTTAAGTGAGGCAGCTTCTTGTTGCTTTGTGACAGCTCTATGTATATTATGAACATTAACCCCTTGTCTTCATCAACATGTATCAGAGAGCTTTTCCTTGTCATATTTTGCCTTTCATTTTGTTCAGTAGGTTCATTTTTGTTGTGGCCCAAAATAATCTTAAGATTGTAAATGTCTTCTTTTTGGGTTTTATTCCTGATATTATTCTTAGAAATACTTTCTTATAATGGTATAAATTTCTTCTGTAGGTTTTTTTAATCTCTAAGATGGAGATGATGATGGTACTTGTTATAGTGAAGAGAAGTTGAATTAATATGAGCAAAGAATTATATTCGCTGTTATTAGTACTTTCTAATATTCACATCACATTCTGTAATTTTTCTTGCGGTCATTATGACTGGAATAAAATTTGTTTTTTCCAGGGGATTCTCTGATTGTCCCAAGACAATTATTGAATTCCTACTTTGCTTTTTAACTTGAAATCCCACCTGTAAAGAATACTTATGTACACTAGAGTCTCTTTTTGAGCTCATGGTTTATTTTTATCAATCTTACTTTCTTACACTAGCACTATATCTTACATATTGTAAACATTTATTTAATATCTGACAGTGCGATTTTTTGATTCTCTTTTCGATCCCAAATTTTCTTGGTTAGTATTATGACTTTATTATTCCTGAAGAATTCTAATATAATTTTTCAAGTTAAAAAAAAAAAGAAGTGCTCTCGTGGGATTTTTTAGTACTTTTGAATTATCTTTAGGAGAACGTACATTTTTACAAAACTGCTTTCCTGCATACAAAATGTTGATGTCTCTACTTTCACACCTCTTACTTTACCCCACAGTACAGTCCTGTACTTCCTCCATGTACAACATGGGCATTGTTTTTGAGTTTATTCCAGATTATTGTTGATGTTTTTGTTAATTATTTAAGTCAGAATTTTTTGCTATTGTATATTTTAACTGTTAAAACTGACACCTAGGAAGGCAGATTCGGTTTGTAAATACTCACTTTGTAACTTCTCATTTAAAATTGTAAGTATTAAGTACTTGTTACAGAATCCTTTCTTTTCTGTTTTTAAAAATTTGTTTCCAAGATTCTCAAAATGGTCATAGCAAAGTAGTATAGGTGGGGACAGAGATGGAGAGAGGTAGTGTGGCTCATGTACAAACTGTGAGCACTTTCATGGCTGTGTTTACGCTGGAAAAGCCGCTGAAGAGTCCAGGATAAAACAGGGGTGGCTTTGTATGCAGTTGAAAGCCAGCTTTCTTGCCTGGTGAAGCCTGGTGGGCGTGACAGGTAGATGATCAAGGTCGAATGGAGGTTATTGGCTGCACAGAGCGCTGTGTCTGAGAACTGGAGAATATCGCCATGGGAAATGCTTGGTGCCAGGAACAAAGCAGAGGAGCTGGGGACCCTGTGTGTTAAGGAATTTCCAGCCCTCGGAGTGGGAAGATCAGACTCTGCATTCAGATCTGAGTTTGAATTCATCTTCTTTAGTTTACTTGTCCTCTGACTTTTGTCAAGCTATATACCCTATTTCACTTCCTGTTTTCTTATCTCTCAAAATAGGAGAATTACAGCCTGCTGCCAGATTGTTTGATCAGGTTAAATAATTAGTGTCTATAAGATGCCACGTACAGTCACAAGCTCAGTGAGAAATGGGCTGTCACCTGTTCTTCTGCAACTCAGTGCTTGACAAGACATGTGGGAAAGCCAGTCCCTAATTTGTGTGTGATGCAAGTAGGAACAAAATTAATGTCTTGCCTTTCCCTAGCAGTATACTTACAGCTTTGCTTCATTTACTTCTTTCCTCCTTTCCTTTCCCCTTTCCCATCCTCCACCAAAAGATCCTGAGACTCTCTCAGAATAGTAGATTCAAATTACTTTAAAGGTTGGCTCATCCTCATGAAATGATAGTAACATAAAAAAAATCTGTGCACATCCCACAATACATTGTATTTGATTTACACACACACGTGTGCACACATACACACACACAATCAGGCTACCTTCCACTTGCAGAGGGATAAGGACCACTTTTTCTGAGTTTTCACTCACTGAGCTTGAGAACAATGTCTCTTACACAGACTTTCACCAGGCTTCGTGCATGGTGTTTTTAATTGAATTTCGGCTTTGTGGCCATAGATATAGTCTCCTAATAGAAGAGAGAAAGTGGAGACATAGACATTCCGCTGAGATATTGGTGTCATCATATTTTAGTTGGAAAGGACTTAAGACAGCATAGAGTCGTAATATTATATGGGTGAGAATCCATGATGTTGTAACTTGGACAAGAACATGGACCTTCTGCCGTCTTGTCCACAAAGGTGAAGAGGCAACTGGGCAGGGGATGGTAGGGATCCTTCTTGCTTGAGTTCCATGTTCTTGCTAGTTTTCATTGCTCAGTTGCCTTTAGTTTATGTCCATGAGGCCTCTCATGGGAAGGTCACTCTGTCCTGATAGATTGAGTTTCTTATCAGCAAAAAGCTCTGGACCCACTCATATTTCCCAGAGTTTTCTGCTGACCTGCTGACACTTTATATAATTGAGATCTAAGAAACTACTGAATATAAAATCCTTATTGTTATTGTTTGCCCTCGAGTTCCATAGGAAGGGGTGCTGTCTCAGGCTGTCTAAAGCCAGATCTGAACAAAGATAGGGTGACAGGCTGTGCTGCTGGTCCTCCACAGTTGAAGGGGATTTCCAACTTAGCTTTATATTCAAGGCAGATGAGTTCAAATCTTGCCTTTACCAGTTATTATCTTTGTGAATTTGGGGAGAAACTGTACTTTTTTGTGTCCAAATTTGTTTATCTGTAAGTAAGTTCAGTATTTATTTTAAGGTTTCTGTTTTAGAATTGAATGAGCTAATACTCTCATTTATACCTAAAATAGTGATCTCATGGTTCTATGCTGGTGCCTTGGTAGTTGATTACTAAGGGACTCCGCAGTGAGATTGGGGGTGGGGGACCCTGGATAATAGAGCTTATATTCCAGGATATGCTTGTAAAAGACTGGATGTGCAGTGGATTTTTAGTAAATATCTACTCCTTTCCTAATCTGCATTGATTGTGTATATATCTTTATACTAATATATGAACAATTTTTATTGCAATTTAAATATCTTTGTAGTATTTACAATATCTAGTTATAAAAATACGTGAAATAAAAAGATTTGAATTTATTTTCTTTTCAATAAGCAAAACAAAATAAAATAGAAAAGAAAAAAGTTTTGAAGGAGTAGAAATAATTTTATTTCTGTGGAATCAATTCCTTGTAATAGGTTTTTTGTTCATGTTGTTAAAAAGCATATAAAATTGATAGGTGGTGAAATACTGGAAATGAGGAAACAGTGGAGACATACTACCTCTAAGGCAGTCAATTTGTTACCAAGTCCAAACTCGTTCTGCTTGCTGCATGACAGGCCGATTAATCGGGAGATGAGATGTTGGAGTAAGGAAAAGAGACTTTATTTGTAAAGCTGGCAGACCCAGAAAATGGCATATTGTTATCCAGTAGAACTCTCTTCCCCAGGGCAGAATTCAGTCTCCTTTTATACTAAAAAGCGGCGGGGATGTGGCTGGTTGTTGCAAACTTCTTGCTGTATGAATTGTTTGTCCTTGAAATCCTTTGTTCCTGCAGCTGTCCATGTGGGTCAAATTATGGTGCCCCTGTAAAACCTCCAAAAAAAAAGAAAGGTTATTCACTATTTTACAACTTGCCATCTATACATAAGTGTAGAAGAGCAAATATCCTTAAAGATCAGAGCCCGGAGAATAGGCCCTCCTGGATATTTCAGGCTAAAGGCAACTTTCTTTTACAAAAGGTGCAGAGATAGCAAGTCTGAGCCTAGAAAACAAGGTACATGATTAAAGCCAAATGAACACATCTAACATGGAGTGAAATTTGTTCTTTCTATTACAATTTCTTTTTCTCCCTCATAAATAATTTTAGTAAGAAACATGAGCAATTTTTTTATTTTTGCTTCTTAATAAAGGACTACAACTACAATTTAGTGAGCAGGGATGCTGTGCGTGCCTTGGTGTCACAGCAAACTCTTGTTGGTGGTGGTCGACCCTGCAACATGCCTGATGCCCCGTGAGTGTTGGTGAGGGTCCCCCTAACCAGGGGCTCTATTCAGGAACCACCATATGCGCGTTGACCTCTGGCACCTCTTTTTCAGCTGCAGGAAATTTTTTCAGATTCTATGATAGAAAAATCACTCCAGCTAGGGATAATCAGGGAGTAAAGGAAGAGGAAAAGGGCTTGAAGTAGAGTAGAAGAGAAAGACAGAAGCTCAGGGAGCCTGGGGGCTTGGCAGCGCTGCCTCGGGAGAGAGAGGAGCAGAGGTGTGGATGGGACCGGCTACAGAACCAGCTCCTGCAGCTTTCCCTGCACCCAAGCCACACAGCTTTTAATAGGGCCCAGGACTCTCTCCTGGCTGGATGTCACCCTGGGCAGAACCTTGAGAATCGAAGGTAAGGGGTGGGCAGCACTCACCTAGGGGGTCACTGAGGACTTTGGTCAAGTCCACATTGACTTTTCCAGTCATGTGCCTTCACCTGTTCTTTATCTCAGGATCTGAGAAGCAGGAGCAAGGAACTCAGGGAGAGATGCAGGAAGATATCTGACTGTGTTAAGAGACGACAGTCACAGTGACACTGGGAGCGAAGACACTTGCAGCAAAGTAAAATAACTTCACAACCATTGCATCAGAGCTGCATGTGTGAGAGAGCCTAAGCCTGTCTCAGAGTGCAGGGGACAAGCGGAATGGAATGGTAAAATTAACACTGACAATTGAAATTTTGTTAAATAGCCTGCTACTTTTAATTTTATCACTTCAATGTATGCAGGTGTATTTCTATGAGCATTTATAGGTTCACACAACCCCACCAGCCCCTCTTGCCCCCATGGGGGATGGGATTTCTCAAGCACAGTGCCCCTCCTGCTTGCTTGGGCCACGCTGCGGGTCCTCACCTGGGGCCGGACTGCTACAGTACACTGAGTCCCCGAGGCACGGCCTGGGATACATGACAGGAACAACTGTGCTCTTGGCTGAGGGCCTCCATTTCCCCCTGCAGTGTAAGAATGCCGGTGACTCAGTTAGAAGCATGCATCCAAGCCGTCCTTCCGTGTCATCACCATCTAGAAGCGGTGCCTGAATCTTCTGAATTTCTGCAGAATGTGGTTTACAATCACCTTGAACAAGTGAGTGTGTGTCCTCTTTCAAGTGGAGGAGTTACTGCCGTTTTCCTGGAACTTACTCACCACTAGTCCATCTGATTTTTCTGTGCTAGGATTCAGTATGGCCTGCTAATAACTCTGCAGTCAGATCTAGAAACCCTGATGAAGAGGATTATTTATTTTCTTTCTTTATATGATAGTATTTTACTTTCAAATTTCTGAGTTTTCAGTTCTTGGAGGGATGTTTTGGGGGTTGGAGAAACAATTTTGCTCTTACCATCTTTGTGACCTGTTGCTATATGCGTCTCACCTGTCTTCTGTCACTTGTGAGGCGGTTCTATTTTTGACCCTGTCCGGGTTGTTCATATTTTAAAACATAAAATCTGTAAAAGTACAGTCCCTTTTACTCTGAAGACATTCCACAAATACTCCTTTAATCTGGGTATGGTTTTAAGAAGACACAATAATTGGAATATATACTTGCAGGTTGCCAGTGCAAAATCCCCAAATTAATAGTCGAGCTTAACATCTAAAATCTTTCTAATCTACCATGGATTTGTATGGATAAGTGAAGTAGTTTGCTAAGAACTCAATCCTCCCAAGCTGATGCTCTGCCAGATGGTGGAGCCGAGGGACGAGGGTGTGTCCTGCCCTTACTGAGCTGACAGTTTCATGGCAAGGACCTTCACCAGGTGAAGAAATTGAAGTTTCTTCTAAGAACAGTGGGTCTGAAATGAGTCCAAAAGCGTGGGAGAGACACAATCACATTTGTCTCAAGTAGGGGAGAGTGGCTGTGGGGCCACCTGGGAGACTCATGAGTCCAGGTGGGCAGTGTTGTTGGCTTCCAATTGAGCGGTGGGACGGTCAGTGGGTAAAAGCGAACAGATTGAAGGCATGTTTAGATGGTAAAGAGGAAAGGATCAATGCTGTCTGTGAAGGTAGGATGGAGTAAGGCCCAGGTTTCTGGGTGGATTAATGAGTTAAATAATGGTCCTGCTGTGTTCTGAGGAGGGAAAGCAGCAGAGGGAGTTCTGGGGGAAAACTGATGAGTTCAGCTGTGGGTAAAGTGAAAGGCTGTTAGATGTGTGGTCTGGGAGCTCTGGTGAGAGCCAGTAGTGAGTAGGGGGCGGGGAGAGAGACTTTCAAATCATTTTGTCTTGTGAAAATACATACAAGAATGAGTAATGACACAACCCCTGTATATTCTGGATTTAAAACCCAGTAACATTTTGCTATATTGACTGCAGGGGTTCTTAATTTTTTAATAGAAATAAAATAAATAGAAACAAAATAGTGGAGTTAATGAATATCTTAGAGTTGATGTGTGTCCTTGTATGTATTTTCATACCTCATCTGTTTATAAACATAATCTACAAAAAGTTAACTTGCTTAGCATTAGAGTTAAACAGAGGGACGTGACACACCCTGTTGGTGGTTCAAGGTGATTTCTTGGGCAAATTATGTAGCCTCTCTGTGCCTTAGTTGCATCTTCTGTGACTGCCCCCATGCCCCTCATCACAGCTGATTTCCTAGACTTGAAGTTGGGAGGGAGGCTGCTGAAGGGAGTAAGAGGTGGCAACTGCTAGGGTCACTGAAGAGAGAGACAAAAACAGATTAAAGCCGAGAAACTGAGTGCTAATACCCTCAAAGGAGAAAGAATCCCTTAGTTTTTTGAGCCACTTAGCCTAAGAGAACGAAAATCATGTGGATCCAAAGCTCTTGAGCATATGAGTATTGTGGGTGGGAGGGTTTCATCAGAAAAGGGTTGAGAAAAGGCCTTTTGGTTTCCTTTTACGTTTCCAGTAAGGATGAGGCGCAGAAGAAAAACCACCCGTTTCACAGTAGAAGGTGCTGTTTTGTGCGAAACTGTCCGAAGGTTGGAAACCATTCATCAGTGGTGCTGGCAAAAGAAGAGACTTCTGGATTGGGTGGGGCACTTGCTGTGACTTCCAGGTGACCTGCTGGCTGGGGGCTGTGAGGCGGGCAGTAGGTTTGCAGTGTGACCTGGGTATAATCCCTGGCATTGAGGCTGCTGATCTGACTAGCAGAGCTGGGCAGACACCGTCCTAACGGGGCTGCTCGGGATGAGGCCTGGGACACCTGCCATGCTGAGGGCGAGAGGAGAGCTCCCCTGAGGTTGTGTCCCTGTGAAGATTAGAAACGTCCTCCTGCAGGGGAGGAAGAGCCTCTGAGCAGCGGGCCGGATGCACAGGCAAGACCAGCCTGAGCACGGAGATTTCAGGAAGCCGGAATTCATACAGGCCCGAACAGCCTTGTTCCTGAGAAACTGGAGGGAAAAGATGCTGCAAATGCAGGCTAAGTTCAGACACTATTGTGTGTCATGAGTGATAGGAAAAGACTGTTCAGGCAGCCACGAGAGAACCCTGTGGTTGTCCCAGTTGGGCGTCACACAGGAGGGAGGAGCAGAGTTATATACTTTGCCACTTATTAGCTGTGTGACTTTGAGCAATATCACCCCACTTCTCTCTCTATATATCTACATCTGTAAAGAGACACAGTGACAAGCTCGTGTCATCAGAATGCTTTGTTTAGCTCTGATCCCCTTTGTCCAGTCCTGTCAGTGCTGCCCTGCAAGGTTCTGCAGCGGCTGCTCTTGCCCTGTGATGGGAGGGCATAAAAGGGCATTGTAGCACCCGAGGGCAGAAAGGGGTTGCTTTAAAAGCAGACATGTAGCCTCCTGCAGCTGCAGACCTGCATGCAGTTTGGTTCATGGTCGTGGAGAGGACTTTGGAGGCCTTAGCGTCGTCTTAAGACTTGTTTTCCCTTGGGGACCTGATTTGCCTTTGCAGATTAATGTTGAAGATTTGGGCTTCTGGCAAAGCTGTTTTCAGAGATGGGTATATACGTAAAATATCATATAAAATAAAATGATTTATTTAACGTGTGCGACTTTGCAGCTGTTGGGAAGAGCTGTGTTGGCCTGGTCTCCACGGGGGACACCAAGGGTCAGCAGAGCGTGCGGGAGGGAAGGCAGCCTGCAGTGCTTCTGCGGGGTGTTCTCCCCAGCAGGGCGCTCTGCTGAGTTGTCTCTTCTCTGAGTTTGGTTGCCAGAGGAGCAGACAGCAAAGTAATGAGTTCTGGAGGGATTGTATAATGACAGGAAGAAATAGGAACCTGGAGATTTTCTGGACTAAAACACGCTTTTGGTTCCTGATTCAGTGTGTTCCATTACAGAATTGATGAGTTGTGTCTATTCTGGAACATCATTGAAATAAACGTTCAGCCTAAATGTTAAGGGCTTTGATTTATTTGGCTGGAGGACTCGAGCCAGGATGACAGCCTCTCAGATCACTCTGAGGGACTGCTCCCAAGAGGTAGTGGAGGAGCTAGGATAAATAGAATCTTTACAACAAAGATCAGGTAATTGGAACAATAAAATATTGCTTGTTATCTAAAGAAAACCAGATATCTCAAGTTCAAGTATTTAGTGGTTTTCTATGTATGGTGGGAAGCAAACATTTGGGTCATTGAATTCATTCCTTTGGCAAGCACCTGGCTATCTAGGGCCAGTATCCTGTCCTTTCTTGCACTGAGTCTGCTCAGAGGGAACCACTGTGAGTGGCTGAGAGGCCGGGCTGTAGGCATGAACTCACTGGGGGTTGGCAGCAGCCGCTGATGATTTGGATTCAGCATTCTTTATTTACTGACATGGTTGCAGTATTTTCATGCACATTGTAGTATTTTCATTCACAGTGTTCCCCCTTGGTCCTAAATTCGACCAATATTTTGAGAGACATTTCATGACCAATTTTGTCCCACGGTGCTAGGATGGCTCATTCCTAGTTCAGGTGAAGAATCTTCTGAGTTGCCATTCAAGGTGTTAGTTTTTTTTATCAGGCCCTGTTGATACTAAAAGTTCTCTGGATCACCTGTCTTACTACTCTATTATGATCCAGGAAGTGTTTACCCATCTTTGCTCATTCCCATACCTAGAATCACACTATTATATTTATTTTATTCAGGGTTATAAATTTTATCTGTTTCTTCAAGATGTTTAGCCATCATCCATCTTGTGGGCCTAGTTACACATTGGGAAATGTAACAGACAACAATTTTATAAAATAGACAGGATATAAGTAATACAGCTAGTAACGTTAATAAAGTCACGAGTAAGAATTTAATAGTCGAGAAGTTGTATTTTTGGGTTAAAATTTTGCTTGTGTTTCTGAGTTTGATCCTATGAGAAAGTTCATATTTATGGTCAGGGTCAGAGCAGGTATTAATTGGCCTGTTGAAATCTCCCACCTTGTAAGATCAACAGTGGCCTAAACAGAACTATAAATTCTTTTTAGAATAACGTTTCTGAGGGCTATCTAGTAAGAGCCTTGGAGTAGGGAAACCCACCAAGGTAACACAGAAGTACTAGACATAGGTAATTTATCATAAACTTAACAATTGGAGTAGTTCATAATCAAAGGTTGGAGAAATTATCAAAGTATTTGGTATACAGTCCTGGTCCGGTGTCTTGGGTCAGCAGTCTAGCTCAGATGTCGTCTTCTTCTCATCCTGGTATGGAAGCTTTTTCTCCATTTGGGCATTGTTTTAAGGTGAGCAGCACTCTATAGGCCAGTGCACTGCAGGGGCTGTTTCAGATAGGAAATGAATCCGAGACTCCGTTTCCTTCAGCTTTGGTGTGTACGGTCTAGTTAAGAGTATCTGAAAAAGGGTCTTTCCATTCAGGTTGGAGACAGTTCTTTAAGTCATGCCTGTTGCAGTATGTATAATCCCCTGGCTGCAGGTCATGGGGCATTGGAATTTTACCCAAGGATAGATTACTGAGCTTCAGAATCAAACCTAGAGTATTCTTTTCATAATTCAATTAAACTGTACAGCAGTGTGACATAACAGCAAGGAATGATCTGGGAAGTGTCTTAGTAAATATGGACCTCAATTAACAAAACTAGAATTTAATATCGACTAAAATATAAGTTTTTTCTCTCTAAAGTTACCCTCAGTTTTCTCAAATATAGCCAAATCAAGATTAATTTCTTTACAAATTAAATCTGATTATTTGATCATATAGGCTTTTTAAATTGACTGTGTTGGAAGTTTTAATACGGAGTCTCAGGGTAGAATGTTAATAAGGTTTTCTAAGGCCAAGAAAGCCACGTCAAGGCTTTTCATGGATTTTTGCCTTACAGATTTAGGTAAATTCTTTTCTCTTTAAAATCCTTAAAATACCTTTATACTCCTATATCTCTTAGGAGATGATCTCCGTAATTTGTCTGATAGAGCCACTGGGGACCTAAGTATTTTTAGTCTTTTGAGGGATCAGATAGAGAGAAAAGATAACTGTTCCAAATCTGTATACATAGTTATAATTTATCAAATTGCTGTGAACCATAACTAGCTTAAGGAGAAGAGATTCTTTATGTCTGGGAAACAGGTTAAAAGGCAGTAGTATTTCAAACAATATCAAAAATTATAACCATATTCAGCTGGTTAATCAGTCCCATGTAACTAATTCTTTTAATGAGAGTTTTCATTAGAACTTTAAAATGTCTTACCCAGTTTAGTTCAGTGCTGTAGTTTGAAATTTATTAGAAATCAGTAAATCTCCTTGAAGAGAAAGCATTTTGCAAAACCATCAGAAGAAAACAATTAACTGTCTATAAATGACAAAAGATTTAAAAGCATGGTTAAACACCGTTACACTATAATCAATAAAGAAACCTGTTCACTATACCCATAATTATCACTGGTAACATTTCAGATAAACCAGAATTTTAGGGAGTCCATATAATTTCTACAATACCTATATTAATAATATTTCCCATTCAATATAACCTTAGAAGTTTTATGATTCATTTGACAATTCCATGTTATTTAAAATGCCAAATGAAACTTTATACTTAAAAATCTCTCTTTGGGATGTTTCAGGGGCCTTCTGTAGCATCCCAAACTTAACTGGAGATTAAAAGAATTTTAATTAATTAAATTAATTTTTATTTAATTAATTAGAATTTTATATTTGGGGAGCTTTTTGAAAGATTTCAGAACACTTGATCAGATAAACATATAGATCACTGTAATGTAGTACTAATTCATTAACAAGAAAATATGTCAAATGTAAAGGCAGAACAGATCAGCTAAGTGGTATAAGAAGTTTTACAATCTGTTACTGAAGGTGGATTAATATTTTAAGAAAATTTTTTCCTCTTAACAGAGAGAAAACCAAATCTAATCTTGTTCCAGCTAACTTCTAAGATTCATTTACGTTGCCCAATTTGATTCTAAACTTAGCCAATTCTGACCACGTACAAAACTTTCCTCAGGGTTCCTTTTCCACAAGCCTTCCACAGCTTTCTATACTTATATTAGTGTGTCCCTTATTTTGTCTTCCATTCAGAGGTAACCAGCTTCAGGAGAAAGTCACTATTTTTCATTAACAAAGTATTATTCCATTCTTACATCTTCCTTTACGCATTTATATTACTTTCCTAGGATACTGAGATCATTCCCTTACTAATAGAGACTATTTCTGTGTGACA
Organism: Vicugna pacos; assembly: GCF_048564905.1. Taxonomy (NCBI): domain Eukaryota; kingdom Metazoa; phylum Chordata; class Mammalia; order Artiodactyla; family Camelidae; genus Vicugna; species Vicugna pacos. The sequence continues at coordinate 75,920,877 of NW_027328740.1, read as the reverse complement.
CCAACCATTTATTAATATTTCTAAACACCTTTAGTTTCACTGTAAGAGGAAGTTAAATGTTAAGTAATTCATATTTCAATCATTTTATCTGAAAATGGCATAGATATTTAATAAAATCTTGTCATTTAACTTAATTTAGCACAACTCTAGAATTTAAAGATATCAAACATTTAGAGATTATTTTAAGCATACATTTTAAAAATATATTTTAAATATTTACCCAAAGCTCTCATCTCATTAGCATTTAATTTACTTAAAATTTTACCACAGCACATTACTGTTATTTTTTTTTTTGACAAATCTGCAACAGATATAACAGGATCTTATTTGACTTTCATTAAACCTAGGTACAGTAAAGGTATTATAGTTAAGATGGATGATTTTAAAGATGTCTATATTTATTAGAACATACTTAAACTAAACAATATCAAATATTACCTTAATATTGAATATTTTCCAATTCACATGACACTGAAAGTCAATTTGTTAAGCTTTTATTTTAAAAATACTTAATTTTTAAGCTCTTATATTTTTACATCAATTAAGCAGAGCTCTTTGACTTCGAAATTTTTTTTTTTTAGCAGTAGAAATATCTCACTTCTATAATCTGTATGCAGGCTTATAAACAGAAAAAAGCTAGAGATCTCATAGCTTCACTTTAAAACTTACTTATATTTATAATAATAATTGGAGTAAGCTGAATTTGCTTGCTCAAATCACTAAGGCTTACTATTTATGAAACAGATAATTAAGATTTCCTCACAAAGTCTGAAGGACCCGTCAGAGTTCTGAGTTCTAAAATGCCAAAAATTTCATGGCCTCAAGTTTTATTTCGTTGAGCTAATTAGGCTCAGTCCTAGGTCACTGTTTGTTGTATTTATATTTCTGATCTGCAAGACAAAGACACTCTCTTCCAGGTCCCCAGATAAATGCTCTGTCACCCAGACCCAATTTTATCTCCTTAATTGGCATTTTTGTATCAGTGAGAAGAGCTGTAAACAAAGAATTCCATGTTTTAAAACTAAGGTTTTCTTTATTTTGTCTTCCAAAGCTTGCATAAGACATTTATTAAGGTCTCTTTTCCTTGAGTTATAAGTTAAACCCAGGGTAAACCTATATTTTTTTTTTTAGCTACTCAAATTACTTTTTAGATTTACGTTATATTGGACGTCTCAAGTAACTATATTGGTTTCCTTTAATTTGTTCAATTAATATTTTCAGAGGGATAGACATGTGCCCAGCCTTATAATACCAAGAAGGGGAAGCGTTTTTCCACTGAAACATATCTATCCCACAACATAAGCAAAAGGTTTATATAAAGACCATCTAAATATACCAATTTCACAAACTTTTATCTCAATTTTATTAAATCTTATACCTTTAATTTTTATATTTATTAAGTTTAATCAATAATTCTTATTTCTAGAAGGAGTGACAGAAACCTTTTTTTTGTGGGTGTACATTGTATATAATTTTATAGAAGTCTCTAGGATGCCCAAGTTTCAGCCAAAGAGCTTAGGCACTTCTCGATTTTTAATTTCATTAATTGGTCTGTTGCCCCAATCCTTGATCAAGTATTTCAGTCTACATATAAATATATTTTAAACTGTGGTAAATAAAACGGACTTGTTTGAACTTTAATGTTGGGGGGGAGTAGGTGAACTCTTTGGCCCTTTTTTTTTAACTTTACGTAGTGAAGTATCAAAACCCTGTATGTAAATCCAAAAATGTCCATTTTATTTATCTCATTCAAAATAACCATATAAAAATATTTATCCTTTTGGGATAAGCCACTTATCTGTTTTTTTGACATTTTTACAATCTTTTTTCCAGTTATTCAACCTAATTAACATTAATTATACTAAGTTTTTATTAGCATCTCTAGAAACATTTATCAGAAAGGAAAAACAAAAATGTAGCTTTTCAAACCAGTTATATTTTTATATCTGAGTTCTTAGGTTAACCATTAGATACATTTTTCTGCATTTAAACTTTATTTTAATAGGTACGAATAAAACAGCCGTTTATAATGAGATCTCTTTAAACTTTCACCAATTAAAAAGTTTTTCCAAATTAAAAAATCCATCATATGGCCATCAATTTATATATATATAAATATATATATATATATATAGTGATTTTAAACCAATAAGATGAAGAGGCCCTTCCACATGAGAGTCGGGGTGTTGCCTAAATAAAATTCAAAGGTTTACTCTCCAAAAGCTTAAAGCCTTCGTGGTCCAGGCTGATGCAACAAAGTTTAAGATGGCAAAATATCTGAAAATTGGTACAATCAAAGAATTGCTTAGAATCCCAATTTATTTGCGTGGCCACCGTATGTACACAATACTTGAACTTTTGTATGGCAGAGTCCAAGGTTTCCTTTAAAAACTAAACTAAACATATATATACTTACATGCACACACTTAAAACATCCAGAGAAAGATAAAACGTTTACATTTCAAGGACACAGGAAGAGAAATCCAAGTTCCCACTAAAGGGGATTTTGTTTTTATAAGTTCAGAATGCCAAAAAATGTTTTTATCAGGCCTGGTTATTTCCAGAGTGAGTTTTTTTTTTTCTTATTCCCGATTAATGTTGTAAGTTTTGTATGTACATAAATCTGGCTGGGGTTTTACTTGGAGACTGGCAATCTGTCATTTCTTTTTCTTTTCTTTTCTGTTCTTTATTTTTTTTTTGAAAGTTCTATTCCCCATTGTAAGGTCGGGTTCTCAGAATAAATTTGCTAGTAAGATTTCCCACAGGGACAACTCTGTGGCATGAAGTCTTTGTGTCTACCACTCCTGGAAGATTCCCTGTCACCCGAGAATGCTGTTACCAGTCAGGAGGATGGTCCAAAATTTGGAGTTGAAAGTTTCCTCATAAGAGTTTTACTTTTATCCTGAAAACTTCAATGGAGGTAACCAAATTGAGGAAAACATTAGACCAGCCTCTTACCTAACCACTCAGTCCTGAACCCAGTGTCTTTCAACTTGGACCCACTCGGGATGTCTCCACTGGGTGGGTAATTCACCTCAGGTTCTTTCAACTGGAGGGCCACGTACCTGGATACACCGCCAGATAAAACTTAGGATCATCAACCAATATGTGAGATCTGAGAACCAGGAGAGACTCAGCCAAATTCATCTGGACCCCCCGAGGAGGCGGATGAGCACAAAGGGCCACTGCTGGTACCAAGGCTCTGGTTACTTGGAGAGTTCAGGTGGAGAGAAATCTGCTGTGGTGCTTCATGGTGTCCAAAACTGTTGACTGAAATAAACGTGCAGCCTAAAAGTTAAGAGTTATGTTTCATTTGGCGGGAGGACTCGAGCCAGGATGACCGTGTCTCAGAACTCTCTGAGGGACTGCTCCCAAGAGGTTGAGGAAGAGCTAGGATATATAGGAGCTTTACAACAAAGACCAGGTTGTTGGAACAATAAAAGATTACTTGTTATCTAAAGAAAGCCAGGTATCTCAAGTTCAAGAATTTAGTGATTTTGTATGAATGGGAGGAAGCAAATATTAGGACTCACTGAATTCATTTTTTAGACAAGCACCTAGCTATCTCGGGCCAGTAGCCCGTCCTTTCTTATTCTGAGTCTGCTCAGAGGGCACCATTGTGAGTTGCTGCAGTGGCTGGGCTGCAGGCCTGTCCTCGCCGGGGAGTGGCGGAAGCCTTTAATGACTTGGTATCAGTATTCTTTGTTTACTGACATGGTTGCAGTATTCTCATTCACATTGTAGTATTTTCGTTCACAGACCGAATATGGATAATCTGCAAACTTGGAAAGCAACCGAGATGGAATTACTGCAGATACCTTCTGCTTTAATAAGCCGTGTGCAAACATAAACACGGAGGAAGCATACACTTGGATTTGGAGGTGTAGGAAAGGGATCCTGCACATTGCAGGAGAACGCAATGCAGAATTCCTTAAGTCCAACTTTCTTTACTGTAGTGGTTTCTGAGAACAGTTTATGGTAATTAAACAACATTGACAAACGGTGGCACACATTGCTTTTAAGAGATGGCCGGCTGCAAACTTTTATATTGGACAGGTGGAATTCATAGGCAAGTGGTCAGGTGGATGGGAGAGAGATGGAGCCAAGGCCTGGGCCCAGATTCCGGTTTAAATTGCCATTTCTTCACCATAGGGCCTTGGAATAGAATGCATACTCTCAACCTGTTGGTGAATCTTTGAAATGGGCATGATAATATTCATTTCTTCCTGGGATTGTTGTAAGATCTAAAGAGTATTATAGCACACATGAAGCATTTAACACCCTGGCACTTAGCAGTGTTCACTGTGTGGGGCCGCCCCGCTTAGCGTGCGTCAGAGCCGTAAAGGCAGCATTTGTCTGTTGAGGATGCACTTGTAGCCCCTTGGCTAGGTTGTGAATTTGTTGATTTCCTTTAATACTTGTAACTCTGTGTGACATGGGCAGTTATTTTCATGGACAGATGAGGAATCTCAGGGTAAAGAAGACTGTGTAATTTGCCCAAGGTCAGACCATAATTTTGGGTGCAGGGGCCTCAGTTCAGCATGGGCCCCTGGGCCTTCTGCTCTCTCCGTTCAGCACCAGAGCCAGATATGGAGTTGGCTGTTTCCCTGCCCAGAATATCCGGCAGGACCCAAGACACACCTGGCCCTGTGCTGCTTGAGCAAAAACTCCGGAGGAGAGGGAGTTACAAAAGGGATAAACATAAAAACAGACGACAGCAAACTGTGATCAGCTCTGAGAAGGAAAGGAACATGTCTCGCCGTGCAGAGCTGGGAGCTTTCCCGTCTGGGCTGCTCTGGGGGTGTTCATCTCAGCTAAACAAGTTCTGCTGTTGCAGCAAGGCAGGAAGGCAGGGCGCATGTGGGCAGGTAGACAGGGCCTCATTGATCGTACTCATTCCCCATTAAGCGGCAGCTTTCACGGGCACTTACCTAGTAAACATTGGCCATAATCTTCACGCAATTTGCTTGGTAGTTTTATTGACCCCAGCTTTGAGATGAGGTCATTGAAGCTGGGGAGTTTGTTGCATGCCCGTGATTACCTTGCAAATACCCCCACTGGTCTTTCAACCTAGACTGGTGTGGCTGTCATGCCCCATCCCTGTGAATGGCATCGTGTAGCTTCTCCCAAGTGGCCCAAATGACTGACATTGATATGCTTAATTCGTAGGAAATGGTATGTGGCAATAAGAGAAAAAGATAGTAAGAAATTGTTTGGAAAACAAGAAAAAAACCTATTCTTCCCCAGCTGGGGGAGCGTAACCTGTATCACCCACCCTAATCACTGCCTGTCACCTCCTCCCTGAGGATTCTGTGTTCAGAAGCCACTCTGAGCCTTGGGAGAACATTTTTCCTCATGACACTTTTGACTAGGACCCGCGACATCTCTGTCCCTGGTTAACACTCTCTTCAAAGCCGTTTAAATTTTTTGCAGGTTCCTCCACTCTGATGTAAGAATACCCTGTATAACTTCTTGATGCAGCTCCTTAATGAAGATCTTGTGATGGAAACCTAGCCAAAACTGGGATGTATGCACATAGTGACTGCAACTTCAGCACATTGTGAGTTCATAATCAGAGGGGTGGGTGACTCAGGAAAGGCTTTTTTAAGGTAACAAGGGGAAAGTGAAAGGACGCTTGCTGTGTGAGAAAGAAACATCTCGGTCACAGCCAGCAAGACACCTGTGTTCATGATGGGGTGTGGCGAGTGCAGAGTTCTCACAAAGAAAGAAGTGATGTGATGGGAGGGAGGACAGTTGGGTAATTTATTGGGGAGGAAAAAAGTGGGCTGAACATTTCCTGGTTGAACAAGAGGATTGTGACATGACGTGCTTGTATTTTGGAGAGAAGGGTTTTGTGGGGACAGGCCTAGGAGTACGCTGTATGGCTGGGGAGTCAGCACAACAGAGAAACACAGAGAACCGGGCAGACCCCAAGGCCCAAGCTGGGGGAGAGGCTGCCCGCAAATTGGAACCCTGGAAGCTGGTTCTGTCCCTTAGCTGGGGCCTCAGACGTCACTTCACAGCCCAGTCCTGTTGATACAAGAATAAAAAACGTTGGGCATGAGAAGGGCTGTGTCCCAGGCTTTCGTTGAGCCCCTGGGATGTGCCCCACCAGATTTTGTTCTTTGACTTCATGCAGTAAAGAATTCAAGAGCAAGCCAGTGTTGAGTAAAGGTATATATATTCAGACAGATACATTGAAATGCAAGAGAAACGTCACGAGGTGTGGGGGTTTCATGCACAGATTAGAAGTAGGTACACACCCCACAGACAGAAGGTCTGTCTTCTCCAAAGAGGGACAGAGAGTGGTGACCGCGAGGTGGCGCTGTGTTGCTTGTTTTCTTGGGCTTGGTGGTTTCATATGCTAATAAGTAGAAGGACCAGCCTTAGGGCAAGGGGCTAGGATTCCCAGGGAGTTGGCCATTTCCCACCCTTTGACCTTTTGTGGCTATCATTGGGACTGCCATGGTGCCTGGGGCATGTTATTCACCAGGTTACTATTACAATGGATGTTTACTGAAGCTCAAGATCTGCTAGAAGTTAAATCTCTTCATCCTGAGCCTCAAGGCCTATTGGGGGTTGAATCCTTCACCATTTTGATGTCAATTGCTGCGGCCTTCCTTGAATGGCTGTGCTCTTCCCCCTTCCATCCTGTATCACTGTGATGACACAAAGACAGCAAAGGCCGGGCCCTAACCTTGCTCCTGCATTTAAAGGCAGGAGGTGTGGTGTGGGCTTATGATGACTCTGAGTGGTGAGAAGGATGTTTCAGATTTTCCCACGTGAGACATGGCGACTTACCAGCAGCCTCCCCAGATTTATCTCACGGGCATTATCGCTTGTGTTGTTATGGAAACAAAAGGCCAGCCAAGAAATAGGAATCACACAGAGGGTTGGAGTACTGAGATATATTACGCTGGCGGGCTCAGAGGGGTTTCTTTTCCAAAGCTCTGAGCACCTCCAAGACGTGCACATGAGGTTTTATAGGGTTAATTACAAGTATGGGGCTAATACCCAATAAGGCTCAAACAACAAAAAGCAAGGAATCAGTACACTGAAGCTTATCAATTTGGAACAGATCACGTTACTGACAACTGTTGACCTTGGATTTTCGGGTTAGCTTATTAGCCCAGTAAACTGACACTAAACTTCAGATTTACCAGGTAGCCCAGCAAAACTTAGATCAGGAAACTGACACTTATCACACTTTGATTTGTGACTTAGCTTGTTAGGCCAGCTGTGGTTTTCCTTCAGTGTCACTTATCTTTTGAATTTTTCTTTTTTTCTTTTTTTTAATATTTAATCCAACTTTAATATCAGGGTTCTTTGGGAAAGAAATTTCTCTTTTTCTTTTCTTTGGTGATCTTTTAGGGGGGCAGTTAATTAGATGTATTTACCTGTTAGTGGAAGCCCTGGGGCTTCAACCCAGGACCCCGTGCACGCTAAGCACACGCTCTACCACCCGCCCCATCATCTTTTCTTTTTGGTTTCGCTGCCAAGAATCCTTCAGCTGAATTTCTAGTCAGCGTTAACCCCTTCCCTGACTTCATGGAATCCATTTTTATGAGTTTACTTCCCCCTGGTTTCATTTAAGTATTGAATCTCCATTTTCTCTTCACTCTCCGTTTTGCCTTTTGTTGTTATGGTTGTTAAGCTGTGTTTAACAGAATTGTTTAAATTCTCTTTTAGCAAGAGGCTGAATGTAAATAAATATGTAAGCAAACAGCACAATTAAATGCTTTTATACATTCTGAGCTGTTTAGTAGTAACTTAAAAACCGAATTGAATATTAAAGTGATAGCATTTTAAAAATATTTTTTAATTTTTCATAAAAATATAGCTCATTTAAAATATGATATTAGTTTCAGGTGTACAATAGATGCTCCATTTATAGTTACTGTAAAACATTGTCTGTATTCCCTGTGTTGTAAGATACATCCCTCTAGCGTGTTTACATTACATGTTGCAGTTTGTATAAGAAAGTTGGGTAACGCAGAGTCTGGAACGTGGCTGTGTATGACTCAGGTTCACGCTCACCCTGCCTGTCAGAGCTCAGGCCTTCACTCCTTTCTGCAGGGGAGCGAGTGGAGGCAGCTCTCATCAGCGCTGTCACCACCCTCTGAGTGGCAGTGACAGCAGTGACTGTGTGTGGACGTGCAAATTGTTTTTCCAAGAGCTTTATACGCGTTTCTGCATTTAATAATTAAAGCCCTCCTGTGAGGAAGCGTTTTAAGTTTTTAATGCATAATACATTTTATTTTGATATTGATAGATTTCAAACCTCTGGAAAATTTACAGGAGTAGTACAATAAACGCTTAGATACAGTTCACTTTAAAGGGCACTATTTGGCTTTCTGTGTCTGGCTTATTTTAGCATAAAGTTTCAAGATTCATCCATAATTGTAGCCTGAATCAGTACTTTATTTTTTTTGCTTGATAATATCCTTTTCCTTTGTTTTCGTTTTTGGTCTATTTAAAAATATTTTCATTGAAGTCTTGTTAGTTTATAATTTTGTGTTAGTTTCTTGTGTACAGCACAACACTTCAGCTAAATAGGAACCTACCTGTATTCATTTTCATCCTCTTTTTAAACATAAGTTACTATAAGATATTAAATATATTCTCCTGTGCTATACAGTATAAACTTGCTGTTTATTCTTTACATACTCAGTATCTGCAAATCTTGAACTCCCAGTTTATTCCTTCCCACACCCTCTCCCCACTGGTAACCATAGTTTGGTTTCTATGTCTCTGTGTCTGTTTCTGTTCTGTAGATAAGTTTATTTTTTTGTTTCTTTCTATTTTTTTTTTTTAGAGTCCACATGTGAGCAATCTCATATGGTATTTTCCTTTCTCTTTCTGGCTTACTTCACTTAGAATGACATTCTCCAGGTCCATTGATGTTGCTGCCAATGTCATTATTTTATTATTATTTTATGGCTGAATAGTAGTCTATTGGACAAATATGCTACAACCTCTTTATCCAGTCATCTCTCAGTGGACATTTCGGTTGCTTCCATGTCTTGATATTGTAAATAGTGCTGCTGTGTACATTGGGGTGTAGGTGTCTTTTTCAATTAGGGTTCCTTCTGGATATATGCCCAGGAGTGGGATTGCTGGGTCATCTGGGAGGTCAATTTTATGTCTTTAGAGGAACATCTATACACTTTTCCACAATGGCTCCACCAAACTGTATCCCCACCACAGTGTAGGTGTGTTCCCAATTCTCTGCAGACTTTCCAGTATTTATTGTCAGTGAACTTCTGAATGATGGCTATTCTGACTGGTGAGAGGTGATACTTGATTGCAGTTTTGATTTGCATTTCTCTGATAATGATAATGAATATTTTTTTATGTGGCTACTGGCCATTTGTACGTCTTCATTGGAGAAATGTTTCTTTAGGACTTCTGCCAATTTTTGAATTGAATTGTTTGTTTTTCTTTCTTATTAAGTGTAAAAGCTGTTTACATATTCTGGGAATTAAGCCCCTAGCAGTTTCATTTATTGTAAATATTTTCTCCCATTCCATAGGTTGGTTGTCTTTTTGTTTTGCTTACTGTTTCCATAGCTGTGCAAAAGCTTGTAAGTTTAATTAGATCCCTCTTGTATATTTTTGGTTGTTTTTCTATTGCTTGAGTAGACTGCTCTAGGAAAACATTGCTGAGATGTATGTCAGATGTTTTGCCTATGGTTGCTTCTAAGAGGTTTATAGTGTCTTGTCTACATGTTTAAGTCTTTAACACATTTTGTATTCATTTTTGTATATTCTGTGAGGGAGTAGTCTAACTTCAATGATTTACATGCAGCTGTTAAGTTTTCCCTACACCATTTGCTGAAGAGGCTGTCTTTACTCCATTGTATGTTCTCACCTCCTTTGTCAAAGTTTCAATGACCAAAAGTTTGTGGGCCTATTCTTGGTAATTTTGTTTATCCGTTCATTGATGGATGGATATTGTTAGTAACTTTTGGCTACTCTGAATGATACTGCTATGAATATTGATGTGAAATTTTTTATGAGAATATGTTTTCATTCTGTTGGCTGTACATTTGCCCCGCCATATCTGTAGTTTCCACTACATGAATCCAGATGGTTGATTGTAAAGGGACTCGAACATCCTTGGATTATGGTATCCAGGGTGTGGGGTTCCTGAAACCAACCCCCCAAGGATATTGAGAGATGACTCTATATGTAGGAGTGGAATTGCTGAGACATATAACTCTAAGCTTTTGAGGAAATACCAGACTTCTCCAAAGAAGCTGCAACATTGTTCCTTTCCCCTGGCCGCATATGAGGTTTCTCTGCCTCCTGAACGACATTTGTTATTGTCCATGTTTTGGTTATAACCATCCTAGTGGGTGTAAAATGAGATCTCATTTTGTTTTTGACTTCCCTAGTGATGCTGAGCATCTTTTCATATGATTATTGGCCATTTGTATATCTATTTAAATTCGTGGTAAATTTAAAAATTGGGTGTATTTTTTTGTATTGTTCAGTTGTAAGCATTTGTTATATATCCTGGATACTACTCTCTTATTAGATACATGCTTTGCAAAATTTTTCTTCTATTCTGCACATTGTCCTTTAACTATATTTTTTTAAACATTAAAACAATTTCTTTACAAGGGAGGTAGTTTGATGTAAGATTTATTTTATTTTTTTGCAAAGCACGCACTCTCTGACTTGAGATACCCTTTTCCCCTGTCATTTCACTTTCTTGATGATGTCCTTTGTAAGAAAAAGGTTTTAGTTTTGATGAAGTCCAGTTTATCTGCTTTTTCCTTCTATCACTTGTGCTCTTGGTTTTGTATCTAGGAAACCAAAGCCTATCCTAGGCCCACAAAGATTTATACTGTGTCTTCTTTTAGAAAGTTTATAGGTTTAATTTTTACATTTCTGTCTGTGATCTATTTTCAATTAATTTTATTTGTTATATAAAATATGGGTGTTCAGATTCCAGATTGATTCTTTTGCCTGCAGATACCCAGCTGTCCCTGAACCATTAGTTGAATAGACTATTCTTTCAATGGAGTGTTTTTGGCCCCCTAGTGGAAAAGTGTCTGTAAATGTAAGTTTTTCCCCGTGGGTTTTTATTGTGTCTCTTAGACTTATTTATCCAAACTTATGCCAGTATCATACTGACTTAGTACTATAGCATTTTAGTACACTTTAAAGTGAGTCCTCCAACTTTACTCTTCTTTTTCAAGGTTGTTTTTGCTGTCCTGGGCCCCTTGCACGTCCATGTGAATTTTGGGATCAGTTTTTCAATTTTGCATAGAAGTCAGCTGGAATTTTGATAGGGATTCCACTGAATATATAGTTCACTTTGAGGATTCTTAACATTTTTAATAATATTGTCAATCATTCCATGAAAATGGGATGTCTTCCATATATGTAGATCTTTTAAAATTTATTTTGGTGATACTTCAAAAAGTTCAATGTACAAATCTTGTAAATTTTTGTTAAATGTATCTCTCACTTTATTTTTAATGCTGTTGTAAATGGAAAGGCTGAATTTCTTATGGGTGGGACTATGTATCAATCTTCTTATTTGTAGAATTCCTTCACAACAAATACCCTTGGTATATATTTGCTACATAAATCTATCCACAACTATTCCCCGCCCCGTGTTATAAGAAACCAAGACCCAAGGTAAGCTACTTGAAAACACCTATGTGGAAGTGAGAAATGAGACCCTTGGGTGGGTCTTTGTGCAGATGATACTGAGAGCTTATTCTGAATGGCTTCTTCTTAATTACTTTTAAACAACCCTTTCAGTGTATTTAGTCAGATACATTAAGATTATGCCCTTTTGATGTGCGGAGTAGCTAAGACTATAATTTTCAAATAAATTCTAGTGAGAGTGTTGTACTTGAAACCTAATTTGCATCAATCTTTGAAGATTTATGTTTCAGGAGCTTTGACTAAAGAACAACTGTCTTTATTCTATAATGAGAACTAAATGCTCAAGCAACATGTAAGAGTTTGAGCAAACTGCCCCCGCCCCGTAGTGCTGGGTGGCTGCAGCTGTAACTGGAGTCAGCACTTACCTCTCCCAGTATGCTTGTGCTGATCTGCTCAAAGTGGTTCGTCCAACAGTTTGTCAGTAAGTAGTCTGTTGGACAAAGTCATAAAACATTGATTGAAGGTTGCTAGAATGCAATATATTCTTATTAATATTAAGTAAGCACATATTGAATGCTTACTGTATGATGGAATTGTCCCTCAGCCTCACATGAATATTATTTCTCTTGAAACCTCACATATTTCCTTGTTATTCTCACTTTACAGATAAGGAGACTGAGAATTAGGTCTTCTCTCTTTGGGGGGAGCTCATTATTAATGATGGGCAGTTGTAAGGAAAAAGATATTGATTCATCATGAGAAAACATTTTTGTGAGAGTCAGCAATGAAGAAGATGAACACTGAAGAAGGTGATCATTGTTCAAGTGAGACAAGCCCTGGGTTGTGCGGAGTCAGCATCCCTGTCCTAGACACGGCACGTGTAGAGCTGCGTGGTGGGTGAGGCGGCGCGGCCGTGCAGGGAAAGCGGATGCTGGGGCCTTAGGCTGTGCTCAGGCCTGGTTGGGCTTTCTCCTAAGGGGAGTGAACCATCATTGACAGATTTTAAGTAGGAGAGTGGGGTGCTCTCATAGTTCATATTTGTCTTCTAGAATGCTTGGAAACATTTAGAAGGCTTGGCAGGAGATGATGTGATGAGTCAGAGTAGGGTGGCTGCGAGGTGTAGCAGTGTCCAATTTTCAAGTGGTTTTCAGGCCCAGGCTTGTGGCTTAGTAGCCGTGTCAGTTTGAATGACGCACGCAAGGAAGTGAAACAATTTATCTAATCAATTGAAGCAGTGATGTACCCAATTCCCAGGACTATTGTGGAGATCCAGTGAGATACACTGTGCAGTGTGCAGCGTGGTCTCCAGCAGAGAGTCAGTGCTGAGTGAGTGCCAGTGAGTATCTGGTAGGTCAGTTGAGGGTAGTGGGACTCGGTGTCTGAGGATATCTGGTCCCTGAAGGAGGGGTCCATTCACATCTGTGAGTGATGGGCCTGAGTTGGGAGACGCAGGGAGACCTTACCCTCCGACCAGGGGCCCTGGTAAGGACGGCAATGGGAGGAACACCGTGAAGTCAGCTCTTTGCATGTGGAGTTGGAGCTGCCTTTGAGACAACTAACTGCAGTGTCACGAGCTTAAAGAGGAGATCTGGGCCCAGGTTGTGCATTTTCCTAAAATCTCAACTCCTAAGGACGCCGAAGTATTGATCACTGAACGTGAAGTCATACTTTAAAGGACAAACGAATAGTAGTATTATCTCTGTCATCAAAGCTCACGTCTATTTATTCATCACTCACTTTGCTAATTGGGTACTTACAGAGCTCACTTCACCGTCCTCCCGTGGGCTCAGGCTCCAAAGAAAAGAGCTGGTGAGACTCCCTCTTTTCTAGAATAAGACACATTTAGCTTGTAGACTTCTGTACCTCGCCAGACTTAGGAAATTAGTTTGTTGGTTTAATTGTATTTTCTGTTGGCCATGTCCTGACAGGAGAGAAATTTTACCTCATGGTCATGTTTCAATTAGCTGTTACTGAGAATTGCTGATCTGATACATAGTGTATGTATTACATTAACTTTGTAGAGTAGTTATCATTTTTCTGTCTTTGCCCTTTAATTTTGTTTGCCCCTTCAGTGTTCTATTCTTTTTGGGGCCTTATTTTTTTTTTAATTAAAAAATGTCTGTTAGCAGTTAAGAAAAAAAAAGCAAAGAAAAAATGCACATGAGAACTAAATTTAGAAAATGTCTAGTGTGTTTTCTGTCTCGGCAATGGAGTGTACTAGAAACTCCTGAAAACCTTCATTACACAAGTTCCTTAAAATGCTGATTGAGAAATAAAACCTTCCTTCCTCATCTTTCAAGCTGCACAACTCATTGTCAAGAAAGTGAGGGAAAATTCTCAGAAGCCAAGACAAACGAGAAAGCAGGGTTTCTGAGAGATACGTGAGCGTTAGAAGCCATGGTGTGCTGGTTGGCTCCTGAACTGATTTTCAGTTGCCTTGACAGGAGGGAGGGATGTGAGCCCCAGACCTCTCACACTAGGAGTTGGATGGGTGATCATATAATGGGCCAAGCCCATCCTGAGAATCTTGCTTTACTAAAGGGTGAAATAGGAAAAAAAAATTCCTCAAGACAAGAAAGTAAGAAAAGTCAATTTTGTTGGAAGAGGGGAAAAATAACAAATCCAAAGTAAGGATATAGTTTAAAGCTGTTCTGGCATGAGAGTGACCACAAACTCCTGGCAGAAAAGCACAGCTACTCCTTGATTGATAAGTTGTATTTTGAATGAATCAGTGAACAGCTATTCCGAAAAAGGCCTCCAGAGTCTTGTGGATCAAGATACTGGACAGCAAACACCTCTCTTCCAAGGTCTCATTCAAATAACCAGAAAGGTTTTAAAGGAAACTAACAATAATCTGAGTTGTATTTATTGACATTACTATATGCTAAGAATTCAGAGGTGACTATGGAGTTGTCTCCTCTTTTATGGACCTTATTTTCTCTTTGGGGAGAAAAATGACATAGTTGGGTATCTTGGTGGAGGGAGGTGTTAGTCTGTTGCAATTAGCCAGGAGAGGAGATTAAGAAAACAGTGAAAGATCGGTGAACTTTTTAGCTGAGGACAGTCTTGTTCACTTGGCTTTTAATTGCAGGCTCAATGAGCTGTCACTGGAGGGAATAGATCTTACGGAATATGGACATAGCTCAAGCCTCTTTGGAATGGACAAGTGAACCTGGAAAAAGACAGTCAAATCTGTGCAGACATTAAAGTTCACTTGAACGTGCTGCATCCCTGAGCCAAAGATAGGACAAATATGCAGCAATTCTTGAGGACAGAAGAGTGGTTTTTAAGGTTCTCCAAGAATGAATCCCATGGAACCGAGATGGCCAGTTGTCAAACTGAGACTTTGTTCTTTGGACGGTGTACCCAGCAAGGGTATTGGCCTTTTATATGTTTCCATTTGTCTTTAATACATGTCTGTTGATGAGGACATGGGCACAAGTGTTTGACACCTTGTCGAGGCGATTTTGGATACCTGCCTAGAAGCACGGGCACAGTTGTGGCTGCTTCATACATCTTGCAGCCCATCCCTTTCCCCGGCTCCGTGATCACGGCAGAGTGGTTCCTTGTTGACCTGTCCGTTTCCTCTGTGACATCATAACCCATGAAAAGACCGGAGCATATTAACTTGGATTTGTTAAAGTCAAAGAAACAGATCAAATATGGAGTCAGATTTGTTCTTTCCTATTTCAGTAGTACCATGGAGATGGCAGTTTGGGCAGCTTTTTGTAGTGTCCTGGAGGCTTTCTCTCTCAGCTTCTGGGTGCCTCTATTGAAAACCCTTCATTGCTATCTGGCCTGCTGGTAATGCACACTGCCTGTTTTGCCCTGAAGATGTGTTCTGTTTATAAACTCATCTTTACTCCTTGGAAAACAACTCAAGAAAAACTCAGTTGGTTTTCCACCAGCCATGGGCAGGGGTGAGGTAAACCGTGTTATTATTTCATAAAATAATAGTAATAATAGTAATAGTCATAGTAGTAGTACTTGTAGTAATAGTAATAATAATAATAATAATAATAATAATAATAATAATAATAATAATAATAATAATAATAATATTAATAGAAGTCTTAAAACAGGACAGAGCACATTGGAGAGAGTCAAAAAATGCTTTCTGGCTTAAATCAAAAGTGATGGCTAGTGATTCCATGGCTGCTGTATTTGCTAAGCTAATTACTCCTTTGCTCCATTACACATTTCTTTTATCTGAAAAAGAAATACAAGGAAATGGTTTAAAAAAAACTCAGAGAACAAAAATAGACAAGTGAAAGAAGTTTTCCCTCATCCTCTGTTCTTTCAGCCCTCTCTGGAGATGCCTCTGTTTACTATCCTTTGGGTGCTTTTCCAGATATGATTTGCACATTCCCACCTATGTATGTAAATTCCTTTAAAATTTTAGTTATTTTTAACTTAAAGGGGTTTAAATCCTCAAGTGGCATCTGGCCGGGTAATATAACAGAACAAATCTGACTCCATATTAGATTTGTTCCTTTGAATTTAACCCTATGCTCTGTCACCTAGGCTTCATCTTGCTTGTAAAACAATGTTGCCTAGAGCCTGAAATAAACAGGAGACCCTATTCTGAAGGCTCTGACCTTTAAGGATATTTAACACTTTTTCATTCATTAAAAGATAGCAAATTGCAGAATAGAAAATAACGTTTCTTTTGTTGGAGGTTTACAGGGATCTGTCCCACGCAGATAGCTGCAAGAAGAAAGGATTCTAACAAGAAGGAATTCCTACACTAAGAAGTTTGCACTAACCAAGCACATAGGAAAGGAGCCTGAATTGTGACTTGGGGAGATGGTTTTCCAGGACATTAGTTTGCCATCTAGGTCTACAGAAACTTGCTATTCCATGCCCCAACATCTGGTCTCCCAACTTATTGGCCTGTCCTGCACTGAGGAGAATTAATTTCGACTTGGTAACACTCCTATCTACCTAGAAAGCTGGGCACTGGAGCTGAGTGTTATGGAAACAGGCCAGCCAAGACAAAAGCACCTATCGGAGTGTTGG
Organism: Vicugna pacos; assembly: GCF_048564905.1. Lineage (NCBI taxonomy): Eukaryota > Metazoa > Chordata > Mammalia > Artiodactyla > Camelidae > Vicugna > Vicugna pacos. The sequence goes on along the minus strand of NW_027328740.1, from coordinate 75,904,234 downwards.
AGTACTCAGAATTATTATGCCGGTGGGCTCAGAGGGGCTTCGGCTCCGAAGTTTTGAGTACCTCCAAGACGTGCACATGAGGTTTTAAAGGCTTAGTTACAAGTAAGGGGGGATTAGCCAATAAGGCTCAAAGAACAAAAAGCAAGGAATAAGTACACTGGAGCTTATCAATTTGTAACAGATCACATTACTGACACTTGTTGAGCTTGGAATTACGAGTTAGGTTGTTAGGCCAATAAACTGACACTAAACTTCAGATTTACGAGATAGCCCAGCAGAATTTAGATCAGTAAACTGACACTTATCACACTTAGATTTGTGACTTAGCTTGTTAGCCCAGCTGGACTTTTCCTTCACATGAGGACAGCTCTCCCACACCCAGGGAACTACTGTGAGCCCTTGATGTTTCCACTAGGGTGGGGTATGGTTTACCCAGGAGGGATGGGGACTATGCACCAACACTCAGGCAGTCTGCTCTGTCTGGGGCTCTGATCTTGTACCATCCCGCTCCCCGCCAGCCCAACACCTGGGACAGTGGAGCTAAGGCAGAGATCCTGCCTGCCTGTTTCCCAGCGTGTAAAAGGGGAATATGTGCTCTTCCCAAGGTAGTTCTGAGCGACAACACCTGCGGGTGCTTGGTTCTCAGAGCAACAGAAAACCCAGCTCCGCGTGGGGGCAACGGGTGTGATCTCCCTAGGGTTTCTGCAGAAGCATCGGACGGAGGGTTGGATCACGGTGGTAAAATTGAGCTGCGGGGCTTGAAGGGTAACAGAAGGGTACAGAGGCAGGTCTGCCGCCTAGGGGTGCCCCAGAGGTAAAGCTTTTTTTCTCCAACTCCTCTAAGACCCTCCCTTCTCCAGATCCCTTCCTTCTCTCTGCTCATCCTGTCCATCTGTATCCCTCCAATTTTCCCGTCCTCTCCACCCGCTCCCATCTTCTCCCTCCCTCGCTGTCCCACCTTCTCTCACAGAACCCAGAGAGGATCGCTGGCCCTCCTGCGCATGCGCAGTCAGTGCCAAGTGGTCCGCTGGTTGGGAGCTCCATATCCGAGCCGGGGATCGGGCCCAAAGGCTTCTCAACTACGTCGCCCGGTAGGCCTTTGGTTCCTGCCTGGGGTCGGGGCCTCTGACTGTGGAAGTGCAAGGTGGGGGGCTCCTGGGAAAGGGGTCAGGCGGCTGCGGGAGGGCGGTCCGCCTGTCACAGACCCCAAGGGCGCTAGTCAGCCCGTGTTCAGATGAATTGCTCAGGCCAGACCCCTCTGCCAGCGCCACCTGCCCCGGCGTCCCGGCCACAGTGTCCAGGGCCTGGTGTGCACCTGCCATCTCTCACCCAGCCGGGATCCCCTCAGTCCGCGGCTGGCGTCCCCTTCCCCTCTCCCTCCCGCTAGTCCTCTCCTCCCGGGCTTGCTCTTCTCGTCCGGCGGCCCGTCCCCGCCCCTGGGCGGGCTGTGTCCCGGGCGGGCGGGGTCTGCGGACCCGGACGGGGGCGGGCGCCTGGGACTGTGGCTGGGGCTGTCCTCCGAGCGAGGCTGCAGCCCGCGTCCCCCTCCCCGCTTTCCCTGCCCCGCGACCCCGGGGCTGCCCTGCTCTCCCTTTCCCGCTCCCTGAGGACCAGCTCTGTGGCGTGGGCGCTGCTACCTGGGCTGAAAGCCTCCGGCTCTAACGCCCAGCTTCTCCTGGTGGAGTCGGGATAAGGGAGCGTCACTGCTAAGCGAGGTTCTGTCTCCCCCCTCCATGTTTCTGCCTCAGGTAAGTACCTTGAACACTTTCAGGTGTTATGATGGCGGTGCTTGTTGATGTCACGTGTTTTTATAGTGAGAGGGATTGCAGTGGTGAAAGCAGGGCTTGGTTCTGTTAAAAATGTGCTGAAGGCATGAGGCTGTGACATCCTCCTTCCTTCCCTCTCCCAGGGTGAAAGGAGTGATCCTCGATTTTCAAAAGATAGTTACAGTCCCTAACTAGCCCAGCCCAGCTAGTGTGTGTTAACAGGAACAGCACCACCAGAGGCCTTGGAGACCCAGGCATATTGCAGCCCTAAAGTGCTCCTGGCATAGTTTGGCTTGTTTAGGTTTTTTGTTTTTCTTAAATTGTGGGACAGACTAGTGTATAAACTGAAAAATAATTGTCAAGAAATAATTTTCATAGGACAGTTTTATTGTGATATAGTTCACACACCATGAATTCCATCCATTTAAATGGTACAATTCAGCAGCTTTTTGCATATTCACAGTGGTGCATGCATTATTATTCCAGAACGTTTTCATCACTTCAGAAAGAGCAGTGGAAATGAATGACCTATCCACCCCTCCCAAGTGGTGGTTCTAAAGAAATTTC